>NW_028270142.1:78311257-78911257 GCF_037043375.1 Chiloscyllium plagiosum
AGAAGACGAAGAAGAAGACAAAGACGAAGAAGACGAAGAAGACGAAGAAAAAGACGACGAAGAAGACGACGAAGAAGAAGACGACGAAGAAGACGAAGACGATGAAGAAGAAGACGAGGACGACGAAGACAAAGAAGACAAAGAAGAAGACAAAGAAGAAGACGAAGACGAAGAAGACGAAGAAGACGAAGAAAAAGACAAAGAAGAAGACGAAGATGAAGAAGACGAAGAAGACGAAGAAAAAGACGAAGACGACGAAGAAGACTACAACGAAGAAGACGACGAAGACAACCAAGACGACGAAGAAGAAGACGACGAAGAAGACGACAAAGACGACGACCAAGATGACGATGAAGTAGAAGACGACGAAGACGACGACCAAGACGACGATGAAGTAGAAGACGACGAAGATGACGAAGACGACGACCAAGACGACGAAGAAGAAGACGACGAAGACGACGAAGACGACGAAGACGACGAAGAAGACAAAGAAGAAGACGAAGACGAAGAAGACGAAGAAGACGAAGAAAAAGACGAAGAAGACGACGAAGAAGAAGACGACCAAGACGACGACCAAGACGACGATGAAGTAGAAGACGACGAAGACGACGAAGACGACGACCAAGACGACGATGAAGTAGAAGACGACGAAGACGACGAAGACGACGAGGATGAAGACGAAGACGAGGACGAAGACGAGGACGAGGACGAGGACAATGACGAAGAGGACGACGAAGACGAAGAAGAACATGAAGAAGAAGAGGAAGTTGAAGACGAAGACGACGAAGACAACGAAAACAACGAAGAAGAAGACGAAGAAGACGAAGAAGACGAAGAAAAAGACGAAGAAAAAGACGAGGAAGAAGATGAGGAAGAAGACGAGGAAGAAGACGAGCAAGAAGACGAGGAAGACGACGAAGACGACGAAGACGACGACGACGACGACGACGACGCAGACAAGACGAAGCAGACAAGACGAAGCAGACAAGACGAAGAAGACAAAGAAGACAAAGAAGACAAAGACAAAGAAGACAAAGAAGACGAAGAAGACGAAGACGACAAAGACAACGACGAAGACGACGAAGACGACGACGAAGACGACGAAGACGATGAAGATGACGAAAATGAAGACGATGAAGAACACATTGAAGACGAAGAAGACGATGAAGACGACGAAGAAGACGACGAAGAAGACAACGAAGAAGAAGACGAAGAAGAAGACGACGATGAAGATGACGACGACGACGACAACGACGACGAAGACGACGACGAAGATGAACAAGAAGACGAAGACGAAGAAGGAGAAGACGAAGACGAAGACGAAGAAGCTGAAGAAGAAGATGACGAATACGAAGACGACAAATACGAAGACAACGAAGACGACGATAACGAAGAGACGAAGAAGACAAGGAGACGAAGAAGACGAGGAAGACGAAGAAGAAGAAGAAGAAGAAGAAGACGAAGACGAAGACGAAGACATAGAAGATGAAAAAGACGAAGAAGACGAAGACTAAGAAGACGACGACGAAGACGACGAAGACGACGACCAAGACGACGATGAAGTAGAAGACGACGAAGATGACGAAGACGATGACCAAGACGACAAAGAAGAAGACGACGAAGACGACGAATTCGACGAAGAAGACGAGGACGAAGAAGAAGACGACGAAGACGACGAAGACGAAGACAAAGAAGACAAAGAAGATGAAGAAAAAGTCGAAGAAGAAGAAGACGACGAAGAAGAAGACGACGAAGATGATGAAGACGACGACCAAGATGACGAAGAAGAAGACGAAGACGACGAAGAAGAAGACGAGGACGAAGACGAGGACGAAGAAGAGGACGAAGACGAGGAAGAAGCCGAAGAAGAAGACGACGAAGAAGACGACGAAGAAGACGACGAAGAAGACGAAGAAGAAGACGACGAAGACGATGACGAAGACGACGACGAAGACGACGACGAAGACGACGACGACGACGACGACGACGACGCAGACAAGACGAAGAAGACAAGATGAAGAAGACAAGACGAAGAAGACAAGACAAAGAAGACAAAGACGACGAAGACGACGAAGACGACGAAGACAAAGACAAAGAAGACGAAGACGAAGAAGACGACGAAGACGACGAAGAAGACGACGAAGACGACGAAGGCGACGACGACGAAGAACACGTTAACACGAAGAAGACGATGAAGACGACGAAGAAGACAATGAAGAAGAAGACGAAGAAGAAGACGAAGAAGAAGACGACGACGAAGACGACGACGACGACGAAGACGACGACGAAGATGAACAAGAAGACGAAGACGAAGAAGGAGAAGACGAAGACGAAGACGAAGAAGATGAAGAAGGAGATGACGAATACGAAGACGACGAATGCGAAGACGACGAAGACCAGGAGACGAAGATGACGAGGAGACGAAGAAGACGATGAGACGAAGAAGACGTGGAGACGAAGAAGAAGAAGAAGAAGAAGAAGACGAAGAAGACATAGAAGATGAAGAAGACGAAGAAGACGAAGACTAAGAAGACGACGACGAAGACGACGACCAAGACGACGATGAAGTAGAAGACGACGAAGATGATGAAGACGACGACCAAGACGACGAAGAAGAATACGACGAAGACGACGAAGACGACGAAGAAGAAGATGAGGACGAAGAGGAGGACGAAGAAGAAGACGACGAAGACGACGAAGACGAAGATGAAGAAGACGAAGAAGACGAAGAAAAAGACGACGAAGAAGACGACGAAGAAGAAGACGACGAAGAAGACGACGAAGACGACGACCAAGACGACGAAGAAGACGACGAAGACGACGATGAATTAGAAGACGACGAAGACGACGACCAAGACGACGATGAAGTAGAAGACGACGAAGACGACGAAGACGACGACGACGATGAAGACGACGAAGACGACGAAGACGACGACGAGGACGAAGAGGACGAAGAGGAGGACGAGGACGAAGATGAGGACGAAGACGAAGATGAAGACGAGGACGAGGACGAAGACGAAGACGAAGACGACGAAGAAGACGACAAAGACGACAAAGACGACGACGAAGACGACGAAGAACACGAAAAAGAAGAGGAAGTCAAAGACGAAGACAACGAAGACAACGAAGAAGAAGACGAAGAAGACGAAGAAGACGAAGAAAAAGACGAGGAAGAAGACGAGGAAGAAGACGAGGAAGAAGACGACGAAGACGATGAAGACGACGAAGACGAAGACGAAGACGACGACGACGACGACGACGCAGACAAGACGAAGCAGACAAGACGAAGAAGACAAGACGAAGAAGACAAGAGGAAGAAGACAAAGAAAACAAAGAAGACAAAGACAAAGAAGACGAAGACGACGAAGACAAAGACAACGAAGACGAAGAAGACGACGAAGACGACGAAGACGACGAAGAAGACGACGAAGACAACGATGAAGACAACGAAGACAACGAAGACGACGAAGACGACGAAAACGAAGACGACGAAGAACACGTTGAAGACGAAGAAGACGATGAAGACGACGAAGAAGACAACGAAGAAGAAGACGAAGAAGACGAAGACGACGAAGAAGAGAAAGAAGAAGATCATAAGACCATAAGACCATAAGACATAGGAGTGGAAGTAAGGCCATTCGGCCCATCAAGTCCACTCCACCATTCAATCATGATAGATGCGCATTCCAGCTCCACCTACCAGCGTTCTCCCCGTAGCCCTTAATTCCTCGAGACAACAAGAATCTATCAATCTCGGCCTTGAAGACATTTGGCGTCCCGGCTTCCACTGCACTCCGTGGCAATGAATTCCACAGGCCCACCACTCTCTGGCTGAAGAAATGTCTCCGCATTTCTGTTCTGAAATGTCCCCCTCTAATTCTAAGACTGTGTCCACGGGTCCTAGTCTCCTCGTTTAACTGAAACAATTTCCTAGCATCCACCTTTTCCAAGCCATGTATTATTTTGTACGTCTCTATTAAGTCTCCCCTTAATCTTCTAAACTCCAACGAATACAATCCCAGTATCCTCAGCCGTTCCTCATATGTTAGACCTGTCATTCCAGGGATCATCCATGTGAATCTCCGCTGGACACGTTCCAGTGCCAGTATGTCCTTCCCGAGGTGTGGGGACCAAAACTGGACACAGTACTCCAAATGGGGCCTAACCAGAGCTTTATAAAGTCTTAGTAGTACATCTCTGCTTTTATATTCCAACCCTCTTGAGATAAGAGACAACAGACAGAGACAAGAAGACGAAGAAGAATTAGATACGAAGAAGAAGAAGACGACGACGAAGACGACGACGACGACGAAGACGAAGACGACGAAGAAGACGAAGAAGAAGACGAAGAAGAAGACGAAGAAGACGAGGACGAAGAGGAGGATGAAGAGGAGGACGAGGACGAAGACAAAGAAGAAGACGACGAAGACGACGAAGACGACGAAAAAGACGACGAAAAAGACGACGAAGACGACGACGAAGACGACGAAGACGACGAAGACGAAGAAAAAGACGACGAAGACGACGAGGAGACGAAGAAGACGACGAAGACGAAGAAGAAGAAGAAGATGAAGACGAAGACATAGAAGATGAAGAAGACGAAGAAGACGAAGACGACGACCAAGACGAAGAAGACGACGACGACGAAGAAGGGAAAGAAGAAGACCATAAGACCATAAGACATAGGAGTGGAAGTAAGGCCATTCGGCCCATCGAGTCCACTTCGCCATTCAATCATGATAGATGCGCATTCCAGCTCCACCTACCAGCGTTCTCCCCGTAGCCCTTAATTCCTCGAGACAACAAGAATCTATCGATCTCGGCCTTGAAGACATTTAGCGTCCCGGCTTCCACTGCACTCCGTGGCAATGAATTCCACAGGCCCACCACTCTCTGGCTGAAGAAATGTCTCCGCATTTCTGTTCTGAAATGACCCCCTCTAATTCTAAGGCTGTGTCCACGGGTCCTAGTCTCCTCGTTTAACTGAAACAATTTCCTAGCATCCACCTTTTCCAAGCCATGTATTATTTTGTACGTCTCTATTAAGTCTCCCCTTAATCTTCTAAACTCCAACGAATACAATCCCAGACGAAGAAGAATTAGATACGAAGAAGAAGAAGACGATGACGAAGACGACGATGACGACGAAGATGAAGACGAAGACGAAGAAGACGAAGAAGAAGACGAAGAAGAAGACGAAGAAGACGAAGACGAAGAGGAGGACGAAGAGGAGGACGAGGACGAAGACAAAGAAGAAGACGACGAAGACGACGAAGACGACGAAAAAGACGACAAAAAAGATGACGAAAAAGACGACGAAGAAGACGACGAAGAAGACGACGACGAAGACGACGAAGACGACGAAGACGAAGAAAAAGACGACGAAGAAGAAGACGACGAAGAAGAAGACGACGACGAATAAGAAGACGAAGAAGAAGACGAAGACGACGACGAAGACGACGACGAAGACAACGACGACGACGAAGACGACGAAGACGACGAAGACGACGAAGAACACGTTGAAGACGAAGAAGACAACGAAGAAGAAGACGAAGAAGAAGACGACGACGACGACGATGACGACGAAGATGAACAAGAAGACGAAGACGATGATGGAGAAGATGAAGACGAAGATGACGAATACGAAGACGACGAAGACGAAGAGACGAAGAAGACGAGGAGACGAAGAAGACGAGGAGACGAAGAAGACGAGGAAGACAAAGAAGAAGAAGAAGACGAAGACGAAGACATAGAAGATGAAGAAGACGAAGAAGACGAAGACTAAGAAGACGACGACGAAGACGACGACCAAGACGACGATGAAGTAGAAGATGACGAAGATGACGAAGACGATGACCAAGACGACGAAGAAGAAGACGACGAAGATGACGAAGACGACGAAGAAGAAGACGAGGACGAAGAAGAAGACGACGAAGACGACGAAGACGACGAAGAAGACGAAGAAGACGAAGAAAAAGACGACGAAGAAGACGACGAAGAAGAAGACGACGAAGAACACGACGAAGAAGACGACGAAGACGACGACCAAGACAACGAAGAAGACGACGAAGACGATGAAGAAGAAGACGAGGACGAAGAGGAGGACGAAGAAGAAGACGAAGACGACGAAGAAGACGACGAAGAAGACGAAGACGAAGAAGACGAAGAAGACGAAGAAAAAGACGAAGAAGACGACGACGAAGAAGACGACGAAGACGACGACCAAGACGATGACCAAGACGACGAAGAAGAAGACGACGAAGACGACGAAGACGATGAAGAAGAAGACGAAGAAAAAGACCAAGAAAAAGAACAAGAAAAAGACGAAGAAAAAGACGAGGAAGAAGACGAGGAAGAAGACGAGGAAGAAGACGAGGAAGACGACGACGATGACGACGACGACAAGACGATGCAGACAAGACGAAGCAGACAAGACGAAGAAGACAAGATGAAGAAGACAAAGAAGACAAAGACAAAGAAGACGAAGAAGACGAAGACGACGAAGACAAAGACAACGACGAAGACGAAGACAAAGAAGATAAAGAAGACAAAGAAGACAAAGAAGACAACGAAGACGAAGAAGACGAAGACGAAGAAGACGAAGAAGACGAAGAAAAAGACGACGAAGAAGACGACGAAGAAGAAGACGACGAAGAAGACGACGAAGAAGACGACCAAGACGACGACCAAGACGACGACGAAGACGACGAAGACGATGAAGAAGAAGACGACGACGAAGACGACGAAGACGACGAAGAAGACGACGAAGAAGACGAAGACGAAGAAGACGAAGAAGACGAAGAAAAAGACAAAGAAGACGACGAAGAAGAAGACGACGAAGAAGACGACGAAGACGACGACCAAGACGACGACCAAGACGACGAAGAAGAAGACGAAGAAGACGAAGAAGAAGACGAAGAAGAAGACGAAGAAGATGAGGACGAAGAGGAGGACGAAGAGGAGGACGAGGACGAAGACAAAGAAGAAGACGACGAAGACGACGAAGACGACGAAGACGACGAAAAAGACGACGAAAAAGACGACGAAGAAGACGACGACGAAGACGAAGACGACGAAGACAACGAAGACGAAGAAAAAGACGACGAAGTCGACGAGGAGACGAAGAAGACGAGGAAGACGAAGAAGAAGAAGAAGAAGAAGACGAAGACATAGAAGATGAAGAAGACGAAGAAGACGAAGACGACGACCAAGACGAAGAAGACGACGACGACGAAGAAGAGAAAGAAGAAGATCATAAGACCATAAGACCATAAGACATAGGAGTGGAAGTAAGGCCATTCGGCCCATCGAGTCCACTCCGCCATTCAATCATGATAGATGCGCATTCCAGCTCCACCTACCAGCGTTCTCCCCGTAGCCCTTAATTCCTCGAGACAACAAGAATCTATCGATCTCGGCCTTGAAGACATTTAGCGTCCCGGCTTCCACTGCACTCCGTGGCAATGAATTCCACAGGCCCACCACTCTCTGGCTGAAGAAATGTCTCCGCATTTCTGTTCTGAAATGACCCCCTCTAATTCTAAGGCTGTGTCCACGGGTCCTAGTCTCCTCGTTTAACTGAAACAATTTCCTAGCATCCACCTTTTCCAAGCCATGTATTATTTTGTACGTCTCTATTAAGTCTCCCCTTAATCTTCTAAACTCCAACGAATACAATCCCAGACGAAGAAGAATTAGATACGAAGAAGAAGAAGACGATGACGAAGACGACGATGACGACGAAGATGAAGACGAAGACGAAGAAGACGAAGAAGAAGACGAAGAAGAAGACGAAGAAGACGAAGACGAAGAGGAGGACGAAGAGGAGGACGAGGACGAAGACAAAGAAGAAGACGACGAAGACGACGAAGACGACGAAAAAGACGACAAAAAAGATGACGAAAAAGACGACGAAGAAGACGACGAAGAAGACGACGACGAAGACGACGAAGACGACGAAGACGAAGAAAAAGACGACGAAGAAGAAGACGACGAAGAAGAAGACGACGACGAATAAGAAGACGAAGAAGAAGACGAAGACGACGACGAAGACGACGACGAAGACAACGACGACGACGAAGACGACGAAGACGACGAAGACGACGAAGAACACGTTGAAGACGAAGAAGACAACGAAGAAGAAGACGAAGAAGAAGACGACGACGACGACGATGACGACGAAGATGAACAAGAAGACGAAGACGATGATGGAGAAGATGAAGACGAAGATGACGAATACGAAGACGACGAAGACGAAGAGACGAAGAAGACGAGGAGACGAAGAAGACGAGGAGACGAAGAAGACGAGGAAGACAAAGAAGAAGAAGAAGACGAAGACGAAGACATAGAAGATGAAGAAGACGAAGAAGACGAAGACTAAGAAGACGACGACGAAGACGACGACCAAGACGACGATGAAGTAGAAGATGACGAAGATGACGAAGACGATGACCAAGACGACGAAGAAGAAGACGACGAAGATGACGAAGACGACGAAGAAGAAGACGAGGACGAAGAAGAAGACGACGAAGACGACGAAGACGACGAAGAAGACGAAGAAGACGAAGAAAAAGACGACGAAGAAGACGACGAAGAAGAAGACGACGAAGAACACGACGAAGAAGACGACGAAGACGACGACCAAGACAACGAAGAAGACGACGAAGACGATGAAGAAGAAGACGAGGACGAAGAGGAGGACGAAGAAGAAGACGAAGACGACGAAGAAGACGACGAAGAAGACGAAGACGAAGAAGACGAAGAAGACGAAGAAAAAGACGAAGAAGACGACGACGAAGAAGACGACGAAGACGACGACCAAGACGATGACCAAGACGACGAAGAAGAAGACGACGAAGACGACGAAGACGATGAAGAAGAAGACGAAGAAAAAGACCAAGAAAAAGAACAAGAAAAAGACGAAGAAAAAGACGAGGAAGAAGACGAGGAAGAAGACGAGGAAGAAGACGAGGAAGACGACGACGATGACGACGACGACAAGACGATGCAGACAAGACGAAGCAGACAAGACGAAGAAGACAAGATGAAGAAGACAAAGAAGACAAAGACAAAGAAGACGAAGAAGACGAAGACGACGAAGACAAAGACAACGACGAAGACGAAGACAAAGAAGATAAAGAAGACAAAGAAGACAAAGAAGACAACGAAGACGAAGAAGACGAAGACGAAGAAGACGAAGAAGACGAAGAAAAAGACGACGAAGAAGACGACGAAGAAGAAGACGACGAAGAAGACGACGAAGAAGACGACCAAGACGACGACCAAGACGACGACGAAGACGACGAAGACGATGAAGAAGAAGACGACGACGAAGACGACGAAGACGACGAAGAAGACGACGAAGAAGACGAAGACGAAGAAGACGAAGAAGACGAAGAAAAAGACAAAGAAGACGACGAAGAAGAAGACGACGAAGAAGACGACGAAGACGACGACCAAGACGACGACCAAGACGACGAAGAAGAAGACGAAGAAGACGAAGAAGAAGACGAAGAAGAAGACGAAGAAGATGAGGACGAAGAGGAGGACGAAGAGGAGGACGAGGACGAAGACAAAGAAGAAGACGACGAAGACGACGAAGACGACGAAGACGACGAAAAAGACGACGAAAAAGACGACGAAGAAGACGACGACGAAGACGAAGACGACGAAGACAACGAAGACGAAGAAAAAGACGACGAAGTCGACGAGGAGACGAAGAAGACGAGGAAGACGAAGAAGAAGAAGAAGAAGAAGACGAAGACATAGAAGATGAAGAAGACGAAGAAGACGAAGACGACGACCAAGACGAAGAAGACGACGACGACGAAGAAGAGAAAGAAGAAGATCATAAGACCATAAGACCATAAGACATAGGAGTGGAAGTAAGGCCATTCGGCCCATCGAGTCCACTCCGCCATTCAATCATGATAGATGCGCATTCCAGCTCCACCTACCAGCGTTCTCCCCGTAGCCCTTAATTCCTCGAGACAACAAGAATCTATCGATCTCGGCCTTGAAGACATTTAGCGTCCCGGCTTCCACTGCACTCCGTGGCAATGAATTCCACAGGCCCACCACTCTCTGGCTGAAGAAATGTCTCCGCATTTCTGTTCTGAAATGACCCCCTCTAATTCTAAGGCTGTGTCCACGGGTCCTAGTCTCCTCGTTTAACTGAAACAATTTCCTAGCATCCACCTTTTCCAAGCCATGTATTATTTTGTACGTCTCTATTAAGTCTCCCCTTAATCTTCTAAACTCCAACGAATACAATCCCAGACGAAGAAGAATTAGATACGAAGAAGAAGAAGACAACGACGAAGACGACGATGACGACGAAGACGAAGACGACGATGAAGACGAAGACGAAGAAGACGAAGAAGAAGACGAAGAAGAAGACGAAGAAGACGAAGACGAAGAGGAGGACGAAGAGGAGGACGAGGACGAAGACAAAGAAGAAGACGACGAAGACGACGAAGACGACGAAAAAGACGACAAAAAAGATGACAAAAAAGACGACGAAAAAGACGACGAAGAAGACGACGACGAAGACGACGAAGACGACGAAGACGAAGAAAAAGACGACGAAGAAGAAGACGACGACGAATAAGAAGACGAAGAAGAAGACGAAGACGACGACGAAGACGACGACGAAGACAACGACGACGACGAAGACGACGAAGACGACGAAGACGACGAAGAACACGTTGAAGACAAAGAAGACGAAGAAGACAACGAAGAAGAAGACGAAGAAGAAGACGACGACGACGACGATGACGACGAAGATGAACAAGAAGACGAAGACGATGATGGAGAAGATGAAGACGAAGATGACGAATACGAAGACGACGAAGATGAAGAGACGAAGAAGACGAGGAGACGAAGAAGACGAGGAGATGAAGAAGACGAGGAAGACAAAGAAGAAGAAGAAGAAGAAGAAGACGAAGACGAAGACATAGAAGATGAAGAAGACGAAGAAGACGAAGACTAAGAAGACGACGACCAAGACGACGACCAAGACGACGATGAAGTAGAAGATGACGAAGATGACGAAGACGATGACCAAGACGACGAAGAAGAAGACGACGAAGACGACGAAGACGACGAAGAAGAAGACGAGGACGAAGAAGAAGACGACGAAGACGACGAAGACGACGAAGAAGACGAAGAAGACGAAGAAAAAGACGACGTAGAAGACGACGAAGAAGAAGACGACGAAGAACACGACGAAGAAGACGACGAAGACGACGACCAAGACAACGAAGAAGACGACGAAGACGATGAAGAAGAAGACGAGGACGAAGAGGAGGACGAAGAAGAAGACGAAGACGACGAAGAAGACGACGAAGAAGACGAAGACGAAGAAGACGAAGAAGACGAAGAAAAAGACGAAGAAGACGACGACGAAGAAGACGACGAAGACGACGACCAAGACGATGACCAAGACGACGAAGAAGAAGACGACGAAGACGACGAAGACGATGAAGAAGAAGACGAAGAAAAAGACCAAGAAAAAGAACAAGAAAAAGACGAAGAAAAAGACGAGGAAGAAGACGAGGAAGAAGACGAGGAAGAAGACGAGGAAGACGACGACGACAAGACGAAGCAGACAAGACGAAGCAGACAAGACGAAGAAGACAAGATGAAGAAGACAAAGAAGACAAAGACAAAGAAGACGAAGAAGACGAAGACGACGAAGACAAAGACAACGACGAAGACGAAGACAAAGAAGATAAAGAAGACAAAGAAGACAAAGAAGACAACGAAGACGACGAAGAAGACGAAGAAGACGAAGACGAAGAAGACGAAGAAGACGAAGAAAAAGACGACGAAGAAGACGACGAAGAAGAAGACGACGAAGAAG
Organism: Chiloscyllium plagiosum; assembly: GCF_037043375.1. Lineage (NCBI taxonomy): Eukaryota > Metazoa > Chordata > Chondrichthyes > Orectolobiformes > Hemiscylliidae > Chiloscyllium > Chiloscyllium plagiosum. The sequence goes on from NW_028270142.1 coordinate 78,323,121, forward strand.
ACGACGAAGAAGACGACCAAGACGACGACCAAGATGACGACGAAGACGACGAAGACGATGAAGAAGAAGACGACGACGAAGACGACGAAGACGACGAAGAAGACGACGAAGAAGATGAAGACGAAGAAGACGAAGAAGACGAAGAAAAAGACAAAGAAGACGACGAAGAAGACGACGAAGACGACGACCAAGACGACGACCAAGACGACGAAGAAGAAGACGACGAAGACGACGAAGACGATGAAGAAGAAGACGAGGACGAAGAGGAGGACGAAGAAGAAGATGACGAAGACGACGAAGACAAAGAAGAAGACAACGAAGAAGACAAAGAAGAAGATGAAGACGATGAAGACGAAGAAGACGAAGAAAAAGACGACGAAGAAGACGACGAAGAAGAAGACGACGAAGACGACGACCAAGACGACGACCAAGACGAAGACGAAGAAGACGAAGAAAAAGACGACGAAGAAGACGACGAAGAAGAAGACGACGAAGAAGACGACGAAGAAGACGACCAAGACGACGACCAAGACGACGACGAAGACGACGAAGACGATGAAGAAGACGACGACGAAGACGACGAAGACGACGAAGAAGACGACGAAGAAGACGAAGACGAAGAAGACGAAGAAGACGAAGAAAAAGACAAAGAAGACGACGAAGAAGAAGACGACGAAGAAGACGACGAAGACGACGAAGACGATGAAGAAGAAGACGAGGACGAAGAGGAGGACGAAGAAGAAGACGACGAAGACGACGAAGACAAAGAAGAAGACAAAGAAGAAGACAAAGAAGAAGATGAAGACGATGAAGACGAAGAAGACGAAGAAAAAGACGACGAAGAAGAAGACGACCAAGACGACGACCAAGACGACGACCAAGACGACGACGAAGAAGACGATGACGAAGACGACGACGAAGACGACGATGAAGTAGAAGACGACGAAGACGACGAAGACGACGACCAAGAGGACGATGAAGTAGAAGACGACAAAGACGACGAAGACGACGAGGACGAGGACGAAGACGAAGACGACGACGAAGAAGAAGAGGAAGTCGAAGACGAAGACGACAAAGACGATGAAGACAATGAAGACAACGAAGAAGAAGACGAAGAAAAAGACGAAGAAAAAGACGAGGAAGAAGACGAGGAAGAAGACGAGGAAGACGACGACGACGACGACGACGACAAGACGAAGCAGACAAGACGAAGCAGACAAGACGAAGAAGTTCATAAGACCATAAGACCATAAGACATAGGAGTGGAAGTAAGGCCATTCGGCCCATCGAGTCCACTTCGCCATTCAATCATGATAGATGCGCATTCCAGCTCCACCTACCAGCGTTCTCCCCGTAGCCCTTAATTCCTCGAGACAACAAGAATCTATCGATCTCGGCCTTGAAGACATTTAGCGTCCCGGCTTCCACTGCACTCCGTGGCAATGAATTCCACAGGCCCACCACTCTCTGGCTGAAGAAATGTCTCCGCATTTCTGTTCTGAAATGACCCCCTCTAATTCTAAGGCTGTGTCCACGGGTCCTAGTCTCCTCGTTTAACTGAAACAATTTCCTAGCATCCACCTTTTCCAAGCCATGTATTATTTTGTACGTCTCTATTAAGTCTCCCCTTAATCTTCTAAACTCCAACGAATACAATCCCAGACGAAGAAGAATTAGATACGAAGAAGAAGAAGACGATGACGAAGACGACGATGACGACGAAGACGAAGACGACGATGAAGACGAAGACGAAGAAGACGAAGAAGAAGACGAAGAAGAAGACGAAGAAGACGAAGACGAAGAGGAGGACGAAGAGGAGGACGAGGACGAAGACAAAGAAGAAGACGACGAAGACGACGAAGACGACGAAAAAGACGACAAAAAAGATGACGAAAAAGACGACGAAGAAGACGACGAAGAAGACGACGACGAAGACGACGAAGACGAGGAAGACGAAGAAGAAGAAGAAGAAGAAGACGAAGACATAGAAGATGAAGAAGACGAAGAAGACGAAGACGACGACCAAGACGAAGAAGACGACGACGACGAAGAAGAGAAAGAAGAAGATCATAAGACCATAAGACCATAAGACATAGGAGTGGAAGTAAGGCCATTCGGCCCATCGAGTCCACTCCGCCATTCAATCATGATAGATGCGCATTCCAGCTCCACCTACCAGCGTTCTCCCCGTAGCCCTTAATTCCTCGAGACAACAAGAATCTATCGATCTCGGCCTTGAAGACATTTAGCGTCCCGGCTTCCACTGCACTCCGTGGCAATGAATTCCACAGGCCCACCACTCTCTGGCTGAAGAAATGTCTCCGCATTTCTGTTCTGAAATGACCCCCTCTAATTCTAAGGCTGTGTCCACGGGTCCTAGTCTCCTCGTTTAACTGAAACAATTTCCTAGCATCCACCTTTTCCAAGCCATGTATTATTTTGTACGTCTCTATTAAGTCTCCCCTTAATCTTCTAAACTCCAACGAATACAATCCCAGACGAAGAAGAATTAGATACGAAGAAGAAGAAGACAACGACGAAGACGACGATGACGACGAAGACGAAGACGACGATGAAGACGAAGACGAAGAAGACGAAGAAGAAGACGAAGAAGAAGACGAAGAAGACGAAGACGAAGAGGAGGACGAAGAGGAGGACGAGGACGAAGACAAAGAAGAAGACGACGAAGACGACGAAGACGACGAAAAAGACGACAAAAAAGATGACAAAAAAGACGACGAAAAAGACGACGAAGAAGACGACGACGAAGACGACGAAGACGACGAAGACGAAGAAAAAGACGACGAAGAAGAAGACGACGACGAATAAGAAGACGAAGAAGAAGACGAAGACGACGACGAAGACGACGACGAAGACAACGACGACGACGAAGACGACGAAGACGACGAAGACGACGAAGAACACGTTGAAGACAAAGAAGACGAAGAAGACAACGAAGAAGAAGACGAAGAAGAAGACGACGACGACGACGATGACGACGAAGATGAACAAGAAGACGAAGACGATGATGGAGAAGATGAAGACGAAGATGACGAATACGAAGACGACGAAGATGAAGAGACGAAGAAGACGAGGAGACGAAGAAGACGAGGAGATGAAGAAGACGAGGAAGACAAAGAAGAAGAAGAAGAAGACGAAGACGAAGACATAGAAGATGAAGAAGACGAAGAAGACGAAGACTAAGAAGACGACGACCAAGACGACGACCAAGACGACGATGAAGTAGAAGATGACGAAGATGACGAAGACGATGACCAAGACGACGAAGAAGAAGACGACGAAGACGACGAAGACGACGAAGAAGAAGACGAGGACGAAGAAGAAGACGACGAAGACGACGAAGACGACGAAGAAGACGAAGAAGACGAAGAAAAAGACGACGTAGAAGACGACGAAGAAGAAGACGACGAAGAACACGACGAAGAAGACGACGAAGACGACGACCAAGACAACGAAGAAGACGACGAAGACGATGAAGAAGAAGACGAGGACGAAGAGGAGGACGAAGAAGAAGACGAAGACGACGAAGAAGACGACGAAGAAGACGAAGACGAAGAAGACGAAGAAGACGAAGAAAAAGACGAAGAAGACGACGACGAAGAAGACGACGAAGACGACGACCAAGACGATGACCAAGACGACGAAGAAGAAGACGACGAAGACGACGAAGACGATGAAGAAGAAGACGAAGAAAAAGACCAAGAAAAAGAACAAGAAAAAGACGAAGAAAAAGACGAGGAAGAAGACGAGGAAGAAGACGAGGAAGAAGACGAGGAAGACGACGACGACGACGACGACGACAAGACGAAGCAGACAAGACGAAGCAGACAAGACGAAGAAGACAAGATGAAGAAGACAAAGAAGACAAAGACAAAGAAGACGAAGAAGACGAAGACGACGAAGACAAAGACAACGACGAAGACGAAGACAAAGAAGATAAAGAAGACAAAGAAGACAAAGAAGACAACGAAGACGACGAAGAAGACGAAGAAGACGAAGACGAAGAAGACGAAGAAGACGAAGAAAAAGACGACGAAGAAGACGACGAAGAAGAAGACGACGAAGAAGACGACGAAGAAGACGACCAAGACGACGACCAAGATGACGACGAAGACGACGAAGACGATGAAGAAGAAGACGACGACGAAGACGACGAAGACGACGAAGAAGACGACGAAGAAGATGAAGACGAAGAAGACGAAGAAGACGAAGAAAAAGACAAAGAAGACGACGAAGAAGACGACGAAGACGACGACCAAGACGACGACCAAGACGACGAAGAAGAAGACGACGAAGACGACGAAGACGATGAAGAAGAAGACGAGGACGAAGAGGAGGACGAAGAAGAAGATGACGAAGACGACGAAGACAAAGAAGAAGACAACGAAGAAGACAAAGAAGAAGATGAAGACGATGAAGACGAAGAAGACGAAGAAAAAGACGACGAAGAAGACGACGAAGAAGAAGACGACGAAGACGACGACCAAGACGACGACCAAGACGAAGACGAAGAAGACGAAGAAAAAGACGACGAAGAAGACGACGAAGAAGAAGACGACGAAGAAGACGACGAAGAAGACGACCAAGACGACGACCAAGACGACGACGAAGACGACGAAGACGATGAAGAAGACGACGACGAAGACGACGAAGAAGACGACGAAGAAGACGAAGACGAAGAAGACGAAGAAGACGAAGAAAAAGACAAAGAAGACGACGAAGAAGAAGACGACGAAGAAGACGACGAAGACGACGACCAAGACGACGACCAAGACGACGAAGAAGAAGACGACGAAGACGACGAAGACGATGAAGAAGAAGACGAGGACGAAGAGGAGGACGAAGAAGAAGACGACGAAGACGACGAAGACAAAGAAGAAGACAAAGAAGAAGACAAAGAAGAAGATGAAGACGATGAAGACGAAGAAGACGAAGAAAAAGACGACGAAGAAGAAGACGACCAAGACGACGACCAAGACGACGACCAAGACGACGACGAAGAAGACGATGACGAAGACGACGACGAAGACGACGATGAAGTAGAAGACGACGAAGACGACGAAGACGACGACCAAGACGACGATGAAGTAGAAGACGACAAAGACGACGAAGACGACGAGGACGAGGACGAAGACGAAGACGACGACGAAGAAGAAGAGGAAGTCGAAGACGAAGACGACGAAGACGATGAAGACAATGAAGACAACGAAGAAGAAGACGAAGAAAAAGACGAAGAAAAAGACGAGGAAGAAGACGAGGAAGAAGACGAGGAAGACGACGACGACGACGACGACGACGACGACGACGACAAGACGAAGCAGACAAGACGAAGCAGACAAGACGAAGAAGTCAAGACGAAGAAGACAAAGAAGACAAAGACAAAGAAGACGAAGAAGACGAAGACGACGAAGACAAAGAAGATAAAGAAGACAAAGAAGAAAAAGAAGACAACGAAGACAACGAAGACAACGAAGAAGACGAAGAAGACGAAGAAAAAGACGACGAAGAAGAAGACGACGAAGAAGACGACGAAGACGACGACCAAGACGACAAAGAAGAAGACGACGAAGACGACGAAGACGACGAAGAAGAAGACGAGGACGAAGAGGAGGACGAAGAAGAAGACGACGAAGACGACGAAGACGACGAAGAAGACGACGAAGAAGACGAAGACGAAGAAAACGAAGAAAAAGATGAAGAAGACGACGAAGAAGACGACGAAGACGACGACCAAGACGACGACCAAGACGACGACGAAGAAGAAGACGACGAAGACGACGAAGACGATGAAGAAGAAGACGAGGACGAAGAGGAGGACGAAGAAGAAGACGACGAAGACGACGAAGACAAAGAAGAAGACAACGAAGAAGACAAAGAAGAAGATGAAGACGATGAAGACGAAGAAGACGAAGAAAAAGACGACGAAGAAGACGACGAAGAAGAAGACGACGAAGACGACGACCAAGACGACGACCAAGACGAAGACGAAGAAGACGAAGAAAAAGACGACGAAGAAGAAGACGACGAAGAAGACGACGAAGAAGACGACGACCAAGACGACGACCAAGACGACGACGAAGACGACGAAGACGATGAAGAAGAAGACGACGACGAAGACGACGAAGACGACGAAGAAGACGACGAAGAAGACGAAGACGAAGAAGACGAAGAAGACGAAGAAAAAGACAAAGAAGACGACGAAGAAGAAGACGACGAAGAAGACGACGAAGACGACGACCAAGACGACGACCAAGACGACGAAGAAGAAGACGACGAAGACGACGAAGACGATGAAGAAGAAGACGAGGACGAAGAGGAGGACGAAGAAGAAGACGACGAAGACGACGAAGACAAAGAAGAAGACAAAGAAGAAGACAAAGAAGAAGATGAAGACGATGAAGACGAAGAAGACGAAGAAAAAGACGACGAAGAAGAAGACGACCAAGACGACGACCAAGACGACGACCAAGACGACGACGAAGAAGACGATGACGAAGACGACGACGAAGACGACGATGAAGTAGAAGACGACGAAGACGACGAAGACGACGACCAAGACGACGATGAAGTAGAAGACGACAAAGACGACGAAGACGACGAGGACGAGGACGAAGACGAAGACGACGACGAAGAAGAAGAGGAAGTCGAAGACGAAGACGACGAAGACGATGAAGACAATGAAGACAACGAAGAAGAAGACGAAGAAAAAGACGAAGAAAAAGACGAGGAAGAAGACGAGGAAGAAGACGAGGAAGACGACGACGACGACGACGACGACAAGACGAAGCAGACAAGACGAAGCAGACAAGACGAAGAAGTCAAGACGAAGAAGACAAAGAAGACAAAGACAAAGAAGACGAAGAAGACGAAGACGACGAAGACAAAGAAGATAAAGAAGACAAAGAAGACAAAGAAGACAACGAAGACAACGAAGACAACGAAGAAGACGAAGAAGACGAAGAAAAAGACGACGAAGAAGACGACGAAGAAGAAGACGACGAAGAAGACGACGAAGACGATGACCAAGACGACAAAGAAGAAGACGACGAAGACGACGAAGACGACGAAGAAGAAGACGAGGACGAAGAGGAGGACGAAGAAGAAGACGACGAAGACGACGAAGACGACGAAGAAGACGACGAAGAAGACGAAGACGAAGAAAACGAAGAAAAAGATGAAGAAGACGACGAAGAAGACGACGAAGACGACGACCAAGACGACGACCAAGACGACGACGAAGAAGAAGACGACGAAGACGACGAAGACGATGAAGAAGAAGACGAGGACGAAGAGGAGGACGAAGAAGAAGACGACGAAGACGACGAAGACGACGAAGACAAAGAAGAAGACAAAGAAGAAGACGAAGACGAAGAAAAAGACGAAGAAAAAGACGACGAAGAAGAAGACGACGAAGAAGATGACGAAGACGACGACCAAGACAACGACGAAGAAGACGACGACGAAGACGACCAAGACGACGACCAAGACGACAATGAAGTAGAAGACGACGAAGACGACGAAGACGACGACCAAGACGACGATGAAGTAGAAGATGACGAAGACGACGAAGACGACGAAGACGAGGACGAGGACGTGGACGAGGACGAGGACGAAGACGTACACGAAGAAGAAGAGGAAGTCGAAGACGAAGACGACGAAGACGACGAAGACAACGAAGAAGAAGACGAAGAAGACGAAGAAAAAGACAAAGAAAAAGACGAAGCAAAAGACGAAGAAAAAGACGAGGAAGACGAGGAAGATGATGACGACGACGACGATGACGACAAGATGAAGCAGACAAGACGAAGCAGACAAGACGAAGAAGACAAGACGAAGAAGACAAAGAAGACAAAGACAAAGAAGACGAAGACGACGAAGACAAAGACAACGACGAAGACGACGAAGACGAAGACGACGAAGACGACGAAGAACACGTTGAAGACGAAGAAGACGAAGACGACGAAGAAGACAACGAAGAAGACAACGAAGAAGACAACAAAGAAGAAGACGACGACGAAGATGACGACGACGACGAAGACGACGACGACGACGAAGATGAACAAGAACACGAAGACGAAGAAGGAGAAGACGAAGACGAAGACGAAGAAGATGAAGAAGAAGATGACGAATACGAAGACGACGAATACGAAGACGACGAAGACGACGAAGACGAGGAGACGAAGAAGACGAAGAAAAAGACGAAGAAAAAGACGAGGAAGAAGATGAGGAAGAAGACGAGGAAGAAGACGAGGAAGAAGACGAGGAAGACGACGAAGACGACGAAGACGACGACGACGACGACGACGACGACGCAGACAAGACGAAGCAGACAAGACGAAGCAGACAAGACGAAGAAGACAAGACGAAGCAGACAAGACGAAGAAGTCAAGACGAAGAAGACAAAGAAGACAAAGACAAAGAAGACGAAGAAGACGAAGACGACGAAGACAAAGAAGATAAAGAAGACAAAGAAGACAAAGAAGACAACGAAGACAACGAAGACAACGAAGAAGACGAAGAAGACGAAGAAAAAGACGACGAAGAAGACGACGAAGAAGAAGACGACGAAGAAGACGACGAAGACGATGACCAAGACGACAAAGAAGAAGACGACGAAGACGACGAAGACGACGAAGAAGAAGACGAGGACGAAGAGGAGGACGAAGAAGAAGACGACGAAGACGACGAAGACGACGACGAAGAAGACGAAGACGAAGAAAACGAAGAAAAAGATGAAGAAGACGACGAAGAAGACGACGAAGACGACGACCAAGACGACGACCAAGACGACGACGAAGAAGAAGACGACGAAGACGACTAAGACGATGAAGAAGAAGACGAGGACGAAGAGGAGGACGAAGAAGAAGACGACGAAGACGACGAAGACGACGAAGACAAAGAAGAAGACAAAGAAGAAGACGAAGACGAAGAAAAAGACGAAGAAAAAGACGACGAAGAAGAAGACGACGAAGAAGATGACGAAGACGACGACCAAGACAACGACGAAGAAGACGACGACGAAGACGACCAAGACGACGACCAAGACGACAATGAAGTAGAAGACGACGAAGACGACGAAGACGACGACCAAGACGACGATGAAGTAGAAGATGACGAAGACGACGAAGACGACGAAGACGAGGACGAGGACGTGGACGAGGACGAGGACGAAGACGTACACGAAGAAGAAGAGGAAGTCGAAGACGAAGACGACGAAGACGACGAAGACAACGAAGAAGAAGACGAAGAAGACGAAGAAAAAGACAAAGAAAAAGACAAAGAAAAAGACGAGGAAGACGAGGAAGATGATGACGACGACGACGATGACGACAAGATGAAGCAGACAAGACGAAGCAGACAAGACGAAGAAGACAAGACGAAGAAGACAAAGAAGACAAAGACAAAGAAGACGAAGACGACGAAGACAAAGACAACGACGAAGACGACGAAGACGACGACGAAGACGACGAAGAACACGTTGAAGACGAAGAAGACGAAGACGACGAAGAAGACAACGAAGAAGACAACGAAGAAGACAACAAAGAAGAAGACGACGACGAAGATGACGACGACGACGAAGACGACGACGACGACGAAGATGAACAAGAACACGAAGACGAAGAAGGAGAAGACGAAGACGAAGACGAAGAAGATGAAGAAGAAGATGACGAATACGAAGACGACGAATACGAAGACGACGAAGACGACGAAGACGAGGAGACGAAGAAGACGAAGAAAAAGACGAAGAAAAAGACGAGGAAGAAGATGAGGAAGAAGACGAGGAAGAAGACGAGGAAGAAGACGAGGAAGACGACGAAGACGACGAAGACGACGACGACGACGACGACGACGACGCAGACAAGACGAAGCAGACAAGACGAAGCAGACAAGACGAAGAAGACAAAGAAGACAAAGAAGACAAAGACAAAGAAGACGAAGAAGACGAAGACGACAAAGACAACGACGAAGACGACGAAGACGACGAAGACGACGACGAAGACGACGAAGACGACGAAGACGACGAAAACGAAGACGATGAAGAACACATTGAAGACGAAGAAGACGATGAAGACGACGAAGAAGACGACGAAGAAGACAACGAAGAAGAAGACGAAGAAGAAGACGACGATGAAGATGACGACGACGACGACAACGACGACGAAGACGACGACGAAGATGAACAAGAAGACGAAGACGAAGAAGGAGAAGACGAAGACGAAGACGAAGAAGATGAAGAAGAAGATGACGAATACGAAGACGACGAATACGAAGACGACGAAGACGACGATGACGAAGAGACGAAGAGGACAAGGAGACGAAGAAGACGAGGAAGACGAAGAAGAAGAAGAAGAAGACGAAGACGAAGACATAGAAGATGAAAAAGACGAAGAAGACGACGACGAAGACGACGAAGACGACGACCAAGACGACGATGAAGTAGAAGACGATGAAGATGACGAAGACGATGACCAAGACGACAAAGAAGAAGACGACGAAGACGACGAAGACGACGAAGAAGACGAGGACGAAGAAGAAGATGACGAAGACGACGAAGACGACGAAGACGAAGACAAAGAAGACAAAGAAGATGAAGAAAAAGTCGAAGAAGAAGAAGAAGACGACGAAGAAGAAGAAGACGACGAAGATGATGAAGACGACGACCAAGATGACGAAGAAGAAGACGAAGACGACGAAGAAGAAGACGAGGACGAAGACGAGGACGAAGAAGAGGACGAAGACGAGGAAGAAGAACACGAAGAAGAAGAGGAAGTCGAAGACGAAGACAACGAAGACAACGAAGACGAAGAAGAAGACAAAGAAGAAGACGACGAAGAAGACGACGAAGAAGACGACGAACAAGACGAAGAAGAAGACGAAGAAGACGATGACGACGACGAAGACGACGACGAAGACGACGACGACGACGACGACGACGACGCAGACAAGACGAAGAAGACAAGACGAAGAAGACAAGACGAAGAAGACAAAGACGACGAAGACGACGAAGACGACGAAGACAAAGACAAAGAAGACGAAGACGAAGAAGACGACGAAGACGACGAAGAAGACGACGAAGACGACGAAGACGACGACGACGAAGAACACGTTGAAGACGAAGAAGACGATGAAGACGAAGAAGAAGACAACGAAGAAGACGAAGAAGACGAAGACGACGACCAAGACGAAGAAGACGAAGACAACGACGAAGACGACGAAGACGACGACGACGAAGAACACGTTGAAGACGAAGAAGACGATGAAGACGACGAAGAAGACAACGAAGAAGAAGACGAAGAAGAAGACGAAGAAGAAGACGACGACGAAGACGACGACGACGATGAAGACGACGACGAAGATGAACAAGAAGACGAAGACGAAGAAGGAGAAGACGAAGACGAAGACGAAGAAGACGACGAAGACCAGGAGACGAAGATGACGAGGAGACGAAGAAGACGAGGAGACGAAGAAGACGTGGAGACGAAGAAGAAGAAGAAGAAGAAGACGAAGAAGACATAGAAGATGAAGAAGACGAAGAAGACGAAGACTAAGAAGACGACGACGAAGACGACGACCAAGACGACGATGAAGTAGAAGACGACGAAGATGATGAAGACGACGACCAAGACGACGAAGAAGAATACGACGAAGACGACGAAGACGACGAAGAAGAAGACGAGGACGAAGAGGAGGACGAAGAAGAAGACGACGAAGACGACGAAGACGAAGATGAAGAAGACGAAGAAGACGAAGAAAAAGACGACGAAGAAGACGACGAAGAAGAAGACGACGAAGAAGACGACGAAGACGACGACCAAGACGAAGAAGAAGACGACGAAGAAGACGACGAAGACGACGATGAATTAGAAGACGACGAAGACGACGACCAAGACGACGATGAACTAGAAGACGACGAAGACGACGACCAAGACGACGAAGACGACGAAGACGATGAAGACGACAAAGACGACGAAGACGACGACGAGGACGAAGAGGACGAAGAGGAGGACGAGGACGAAGACGAGGACGAAGACGAAGATGAAGACGAGGACGAGGACGAAGACGAAGACGAAGACGACGAAGAAGACGACAAAGACGACAAAGACGACAAAGACGACGACGAAGACGACGAAGAACACGAAGAAGAAGATGAAGTCAAAGACGAAGACAACGAAGACAACGAAGAAGAAGACGAAGAAGACGAAGAAGACGAAGAAAAAGACGAGGAAGAAGACGAGGAAGAAGACGAGGAAGAAGACGACGAAGACGACGAAGACGACGAAGACGAAGACGAAGATGACGACGACGACGACGACGCAGACAAGACGAAGCAGACAAGACGAAGAAGACAAGACGAAGAAGTCAAAGAAAACAAAGAAGACAAAGACAAAGAAGACGAAGACGACGAAGACGACGAAGACAAAGACAACGAAGAAGACGACGAAGACGACGAAGAAGACGACGAAGACAACGACGAAGACAACGAAGACAACGAAGACGACGAAGACGACGAAAACGAAGACGACGAAGAACACGTTGAAGACGAAGAAGACGATGAAGACGACGAAGAAGACAACGAAGAAGAAGACGAAGAAGACGAAGACGACGACCAAGACGAAGAAGACGACGACGACGAAGAAGAGAAAGAAGAAGATCATAAGACCATAAGACCATAAGACATAGGAGTGGAAGTAAGGCCATTCGGCCCATCAAGTCCACTCCGCCATTCAATCATGATAGATGCGCATTCCAGCTCCACCTACCAGCGTTCTCCCCGTAGCCCTTAATTCCTCGAGACAACAAGAATCTATCGATCTCGGCCTTGAAGACATTTAGCGTCCCGGCTTCCACTGCACTCCGTGGCAATGAATTCCACAGGCCCACCACTCTCTGGCTGAAGAAATGTCTCCGCATTTCTGTTCTGAAATGACCCCCTCTAATTCTAAGGCTGTGTCCACGGGTCCTAGTCTCCTCGTTTAACTGAAACAATTTCCTAGCATCCACCTTTTCCAAGCCATGTATTATTTTGTACGTCTCTATTAAGTCTCCCCTTAATCTTCTAAACTCCAACGAATACAATCCCAGACGAAGAAGAATTAGATACGAAGAAGAAGAAGACGACGAAGAAGAAGATGACGACGAAGAAGAAGACGAAGAAGAAGACGACGACGACGACGAAGACGACGACGACGACGAAGACGACGGAGACGACGAAGACGACGAAGAACACGTTGAAGACAAAGAAGACGAAGAAGACAATGAAGAAGAAGACGAAGAAGAAGACGACGACGACGACGATGACGACGAAGATGAACAAGAAGGCGAAGACGATGATGGAGAAGATGAAGACGAAGACGACGAATACGAAGACGATGAAGACGACGAAGACGAAGAGACGAGGAAGACGAGGAGACGAAGAAGACGAGGAGATGAAGAAGACGAGGAAGACAAAGAAGAAGAAGAAGAAGAAGAAGACGAAGACAAAGACATAGAAGATGAAGAAGACGAAGAAGACGAAGACTAAGAAGACGACGACGAAGACGACGACCAAGACGATGATGAAGTAGAAGATGACGAAGATGACGAAGACGATGACCAAGACGACGAAGAAGAAGACGACATAGACGACGAAGACGACGAAGAAGAAGACGAGGACGAAGAAGAAGACGACGAAGACGACGAAGAAGACGAAGAAGACGAAGAAAAAGACGACGAAGAAGACGACGAAGAAGAAGACGACGAAGAACACGACGAAGAAGACGATGAAGACGACGACCAAGACGACGAAGAAGAAGACGACGAAGACGATGAAGAAGAAGACGAGGACGAAGAGGAGGACGAAGAAGAAGACGAAGACGACGAAGAAGACGACAAAGAAGACGAAGACGAAGAAGACGAAGAAGACGAAGAAAAAGACGAAGAAGACGACGAAGAAGAAGACGACGAAGACGACGACCAAGACGATGACCAAGACGACGAAGAAGAAGACGACGAAGATGACGAAGACGATGAAGAAGAAGACGAAGAAAAAGACCAAGAAAAAGAACAAGAAAAAGACGAAGAAAAAGACGAGGAAGAAGACGAGGAAGAAGACGAGGAAGAAGACGAGGAAGAAGACGAGGAAGACGACGACGACGACGACGACGACAAGACGAAGCAGACAAGACGAAGCAGACAAGACGAAGAAGACAAGATGAAGAAGACAAAGAAGACAAAGACAAAGAAGACGAAGAAGACGAAGACGACGAAGACAAAGACAACGACGAAGACGAAGACAAAGAAGATAAAGAAGACAAAGAAGACAAAGAAGACAAAGAAGACAACGAAGACGACGAAGAAGACGAAGACGAAGAAGACGAAGAAGATGACGAAAAAGACGACGAAGAAGACGACGAAGAAGAAGACGACAAAGAAGACGACGAAGAAGACGACGAAGACGACGACCAAGACGACGACGAAGACGATGAAGAAGAAGACGACGACGAAGACGACGAAGACGACGAAGAAGACGACGAAGAAGACGAAGACGAAGAAGACGAAGAAGACGAAGAAAAAGACAAAGAAGACGACGAAGAAGAAGACGACGAAGAAGACGACGAAGACGACGACCAAGACGACGACCAAGACGACGAAGACGATGAAGAAGAAGACGAGGACGAAGAGGAGGACGAAGAAGAAGACGACGAAGACGACGAAGACGACGAAGACAAAGAAGAAGACAAAGAAGAAGACAAAGAAGAAGACGAAGACGAAGAAGACGAAGAAGACGAAGAAAAAGACGACGAAGAAGATGACGACGAAGAAGACGACGACCAAGACGACGACCAAGACGACGACCAAGACGACGACCAAGACGACGACCAAGAAGACAACGACCAAGACGACGATGAAGTAGAAGACGACGAAGACGACGAAGACGACGACCAAGACGAGGATGAAGTAGAAGACGACAAAGACGACGAAGACGACGAGGACGAGGACGAAGACGAAGACGACGACGAAGAAGAAGAGGAAGTCGAAGACGAAGACGATGAAGACGATGAAGACAATGAAGACAACGAAGAAGAAGACGAAGAAAAAGACGAAGAAAAAGACGAGGAAGAAGACGAGGAAGAAGACGAGGAAGAAGACGAGGAAGACGACGACGACGACGACGACGACAAGACGAAGCAGACAAGACAAAGCAGACATGACGAAGAAGACAAGACGAAGCAGACAAAGAAGACAAAGACAAAGAAGACAAAGACAAAGAAGACGAACAAGACGAAGACGACGAAGACAAAGAAGATAAAGAAGACAAAGAAGACAAAGAAGACAACGAAAACAACGAAGACAACGAAGAAGACGAAGAAGACGAAGAAAAAGACGACGAAGAAGACGACGAAGAAGACGACGAAGACGACGACCAAGACGACAAAGAAGAAGACGACGAAGACGACGAAGAAGAAGACGAGGACGAAGAGGAGGACGAAGAAGAAGACGACGAAGACGACGAAGACGACGAAGAAGACGACGAAGAAGACGAAGACGAAGAAGCCGAAGAAGACGAAGAAAAAGATGAAGAAGACGACGAAGACGACGACGAAGACGACGACCAAGACGACGACCAAGACGACGACGAAGAAGAAGACGACGCAGACGACGAAGACGATGAAGAAGAAGACGAGGACGAAGAGGAGGACGAAGAAGAAGACGACGAAGACGACGAAGACGACGAAGACAAAGAAGAAGACAAAGAAGAAGACTAAGACGAAGAAGACGAAGAAGACGAAGAAAAAGACGACGAAGAAGACGATGAAGAAGACGACGACGAAGACGACGACCAAGACGACGACCAAGACGACGACCAAGACGACGACGAAGAAGACGACGAAGAAGACGACCAAGACGATGACCAAGACGACAATGAAGTAGAAGACGACAAAGACGACGAAGACGACGACCAAGACGACGATGAAGTAGAAGACGACGAAGACGACGAAGACGACGAAGACGAGGACGAGGACGAGGACGAGGACGAGGACGAAGACGTACACGAAGAAGAAGAGGAAGTCGAAGACGAAGACGACGAAGATGACGAAGACAACGAAGAAGAAGACGAAGAAGACGAAGAAGACGAAGAAAAAGACAAAGAAAAAGACGAAGAAAAAGACGAAGAAAAAGACGAGGAAGACGAGGAAGATGATGACGACGACGACGATGACGACAAGACGAAGCAGACAAGACGAAGCAGACAAGACGAAGAAGACAAGACGAAGAAGACAAAGAAGACAAAGACAAAGAAGACGAAGACGACGAAGACAAAGACAACGACGAAGACGACGAAGACGACGACGAAGACGACGAAGACGACGAAGACGACGAAGAACACGTTGAAGACGAAGAAGACGAAGACGACGAAGAAGACAACGAAGAAGACAACGAAGAAGAAGACGACGACGAAGATGACGACGACGACAAAGACGACGACGCGACGAAGATGAACAAGAAGACGAAGACGAAGAAGACGAAGACGAAGACGAAGAAGATGAAGAAGAAGATGACGAATACGAAGACGACGAATACGAAGACGACGAAGACGACGAAGACGAGGAGACGAAGAAGACGAGGAGACGAAGAAGACGAGGAAGACGAAGAAGACGAAGAAGACGAAGAAGACGAAGAAGAAGAAGACGAAGACGAAGACGAAGACATAGAAGATGAAGAAGACGAAGACTAAGAAGATGACGACGAAGACGACGAAGAAGACGACCAAGACTACGATGAAGTAGAAGACGACGAAGATGACGAAGACGATGACCAAGACGACGAAGAAGAAGACGACGAAGAAGAAGACAAGGACGAAGAAGAAGACGACAAAGACGACGAAGACGACGAAGACGACGAAAAAGATGACGAAGAAGACGACGAAGAAGAAGACGACGAAGAAGACGACGAAGACGACGACCAAGACGACGAAGAAGAAGACGACGAAGACGACGAAGACGACGAAGAAG
Organism: Chiloscyllium plagiosum; assembly: GCF_037043375.1. Classification (NCBI taxonomy): domain Eukaryota; kingdom Metazoa; phylum Chordata; class Chondrichthyes; order Orectolobiformes; family Hemiscylliidae; genus Chiloscyllium; species Chiloscyllium plagiosum. The sequence goes on from NW_028270142.1 coordinate 78,340,136, forward strand.
AAGAGGAGGATGAAGAAGACGACGACGAAGACGACGAAGACGACGAAGACGACGAAGACAAAGAAGAAGACAAAGACGAAGAAGACGAAGAAGACGAAGAAAAAGACGACGAAGAAGACGACGAAGAAGACGACGACAAAGAAGACGACGAAGAAGACGACGACCAAGACGTCGACCAAGACAACGAAGAAGAAGACGACGAAGAAGACGACGAAGACGACGACGATGAAGTAGAAGAAGACGACGACGACGACGAGGACGAGGACGAGGACGACGAGGACGAGGACAAAGACGAAGACTACGAAGAACACGAAGAAGAAGAGGTAGTCGAAGACGAAGACAACGAAGGAGAAGACGAAGAAAAAGACGAAGAAGAAGACGAAGAAGAAGACGAGGAAGACGACGAGGAAGACGACGACGAAGACGACGACGAAGACGACGATGAAGTAGAAGAAGACGACGAGGATGACGACGAGGACGAGGACGAAGACGAGGACGAAGACGACGACGAAGACGACGACGAAGACGACGACGACGACGACGACGACGCAGACAAGACGAAGTAGACAAGACGAAGCAGGCAAGACGAAGCAGACAAGACGAAGAAGAAGACGACGAAGACAAAGACAAAAAAGACGAAGACGACAAAGACAAAGACAAAGACAAAGACGACGAAGAAGATAAAGAAGATGATGACGAATACGAAGACGACGAAGACGAGGAGACGAATAAGACGAAGACGAGGAGACGAAGAAGACGAGGAGATGAAGAAGAAGACGAGGAGACGAAGAAGACGAGGAGACGAGGAAGACGACGAAGACGACGAAGACGACGAAGACGTAGAAGACGTAGAAGACGTAGAAGACGTAGAAGACGAAGACTAAGAAGAAGACGACGAAGACGACGAAGAAGACGAAGATGAAGACAACGAAGACGACGACAAAGACGACGATGAAGTAGAAGACGACGAAGACGACGAAGACGACGACCAAGACGACAATGAAGTAGAAGACGACGAAGATGACGAAGACGACGACCAAGACGACGAAGAAGAAGACGACGAAGATGACGAAGACGACGAAGAAGAAGACGAGGACATAGAGGAGGACGAGGACGAGGACGAGGACAAGGACGAGGACGAAGACGAGGACGAAGATGAGGACGAAGACGAAGAAGAAGAAGACGAAGAAGAAGACGAAGAAGAAGACGAAGACGACGAAGACGACGAAGACGACGAAGACGACGAAGACGAAGAAAAAGACGAAGAAGAAGACGAAGAAGAAGACGACGAAGAAGAAGAAGAAGACGACGACGACGACGAAGACGACGACGACGACGACGACGACGACGAAGACGACGAAGACGACGAAGACGACGAAGAAGAAGAAGAAGACGACGACGAAGAAGACGACAAAGAAGACGACGACGACGAATACGAAGAATAAGACGATGAAGATGACGAAGACGACGAAGATGACGAAGACGACGAAGACGACGAAGACGACGACGACGACAAGGAGACAGGCGTCCCGGTGTCGGGAGAGGACCTGGGCCCAGAGCCTCTGCCACCTGACGACCCGAACTTGGGGTGTTCCGGGAAGGGGTGCGCCGCGGAAGGTACTGCCGGTGACCCTGGGGGTTGGGTCGCCGGGGGTTTGAGGCCGGTTAGCAGTGCCGGACCAGCCCCCATCCTCTCTGTGGGGGAGGGGTCGGTGACCAAGGGTGACCTCCCGGAGGAGGGGTCGGGATCGGTGGCGGATACCGGGGACAACGCAGACTCTGTCTGCAGTGACATTTTTGAGTCCCAGGTGCCCCCCACCAATCTCCCCCTCATCTCCCTCGAGGAACTCTGGGAATTTGTCGAGGAAACTCGGAGTTGCCGGGATAGAGCCCAACTGGCGCTCGACCACTGGAGCTCCTTTGAAAGCGTTTACTGGTCGGCCCACGCTGCTCGCCAGGTGCCTGGGCTCGACGTAAATGAGCGAAAGCGAGTCAGGAACTTCCTGGGGGCACTCCTGGTGAGGGCGAGGGACTTCAGTGCCCCTCCCCCGTCCTCCCTGTAAATATGTATATAGGTTTGTTATCTGTACTGGTGGTGGTTGCACAAAGCTTCCGATATGGAGACAACTATAGCCAGCCTCAACATCAACGGCAGCAGGGAGTCGCAGCGCAGATTCCAGACCCTCTCGGTCCTCCGGGACGGGAGGTATGCGGTGTGCTTCCTGCAAGAAACCCACACTACCCCGGGAGACGAAGCCACTTGGCTCCTGGAGTGGCGAGGCGGGGGTCTACATGAGTCACCTCACCCGTAGATCTGGCGGGGTGGCTATCTTGTTGGCCCCGCATTTTCAGCCGGAGATCTTGGGGGTCAGGGAGCCTGTACCAGGCCGTTTGCTTCACCTGACGGTTCGGCTGGGGGGCGCGGTGCTTCACTTGGTGAACGTCTACGCTCCCCTGGCCGGGCCGAGGCAAGCGAGCTTCTTCGAAGAAGTGTCCGCTCATCTCGCTTCCATCGAGGAGAACCAGTGCATCGTCCTCGGGGGAGATTTTAACTGTGTCCTCGAGGGCAGGGACCACAGCGGTGCCCACACTGGCTGGGCGTCGGGGAGGAGGTTGGGGGACTTGGTCAAGTCCTTCGACCTGGTGGACGTCTGGCGGAATCTCCATCCCGATTCCATTGCCTTCACCTTCATGAGGCCTGGGGTCGGAGCGTCCAGAATCGACCGCCTTACATTTCACGGGCGTACGCCTCCTGTTTTCCGAAGGCCTCCACGCGGCAGGTGTCGTGCACGGACCATCACCTGGTATGGGCGGAACTCCTTCCGTTCGGCGCCAGGCTCGGCTCCGCGTACTGGCACTTTAACAACCTGCTGCTGGAGGACGAGCGGTTCCGGGACTCGTTTCGTCGTTTCTGGGCCGGCTGGACAAGGAAGTGGGGAAGCTTCCCCTCCCTGAGGCTATGGTGGGACGTGGGCAAGGCTTACGTCCGCGTCTTCTGTCAGGAGTACGCGAGGGGGTCGACGAAGAGGCAGAAATCCAGGATCGGGGAGTTGGAGAGGGAGTTGCTTGACTTGGAGTCACGCCCCGGTCAGCCCGACACGGACCCGGCCCTGCGCAGGGCGTACGAAGAGAAGAAGGCCGCGCTCCGGGACCTGCAGCTCGTCGGGGCTCGGGGCGCGTACGTGAAGTCGCAGATCCAGCTCCTCCAGGACCTGGACCGCGGCTCCCCCTTCTTCTAATCGCTGGAAAAAAGGCGTGGCACCCGTCAGCAGCTCCTTGTGCTGCTGGCCGACACCCTCGACCGGCTCTCGAGGGGCAAGTCCCTGGGGCTGGACGGGCTGACTGTGGAGTTCTTCAGGGCGTTCTGGGACGTCCTGGGGAGCGACTACGCAGGACATAGCGAGCAGGGCAGCGGTAGACATCCGGTACGTGACCACCGCCATCCGACGCCTTAAAACGGCGGTGCTCGGACCCAACGTAGTGCACCAGTTGGAGGATGCTCAGATGTGCGGTGGGAACCCGTCCGCACTCACCCCAGCCCGGACGGAATTTCACATTGGCCCCAAGGTCCCGTACTTCCCGCGGGAGCCTGTGCCCCACAACCTGAGCTGCCTCTGGAGTTTTAATTTTGTCCCTTTTAAGTACATAAAAAGGCAGGTCCTGTATAGACTGCTGCTGCACACGGTCCACCTCTTCTCCCTCATCCACCGTCCGGACACACTTTGGCGTGCCCATTTGCCACTGGGCAGTGGCGATCCCCAGTAGAGGGCTCTCAATGTGGGATTCCACCCCATTTCTCTCCCAGCACACAGCAGTCCCCTGCAACCGCAGGTTGCGGTGGTTCACGGACTCCCAGCCCAACTGCTTGTTCTGTGGCGCTGTGGAGTCTGTTGACCATGTATATATTGGGTGTGGGTGTTTGCATTCCCTTTTTGATTTTCTCAAAAACCTCCTCCTCTGCTTTTGGTTGCACTTCAGTCCCATGCTCCTGATCTTCGGGCACCCGGTACGGAGGAGGGAGGGCAGGTCTGAAGACCTCCTCGTGGGTCTGCTCCTGGGCCTGGCCAAACTGGCCATCGACTGGTCAAGGCAGCGGGCCGTCGAGGGGGTCGTTAGGGCCAACTGCCTGCCCCTCTTCCGCGGTTACGTTAGAGCTCGGGTGTCCTTGGAGAAGGAGCACACGGTGTCCACCAACACCCTGGAGTTGTTCAGGGAGAGGTGGGCGCCGCAGGGAGTGGAATGCATCATTTCTCCCTCCAATTCTATTTTGATTTAATCCCTGCCCTCCCCTTCACTGTTTGATTGATGTGAAGGGCACTGCTTGTTACTGGCCACTCAGGTGTTTCCTTTCTTCCTGGTGGTGGAAACTGAATAAAGATTCATGCACCTTGTGTCTTTCACTGTGTCTCACACCTGCACACACACATACTGCTCTCTATGGCCTGGTAGTGCTGCTGTCTGGGCCTGCAATTTATGGACTGGTGTTATTGATGTCTGGGCCTGCTCTCTGTGGACTGGTGGTGCTTCTACTAGGACCTGCTCTCTATGGACTGGTGCTACAATTTTCTAGGCCTGCTCTCTTTGGACCAGTGCTACTGCTGTCTGGTCCTCCTCTCTATGGACTGGTGCTACTGCTGTCTCTGCCTGCTCTCTATGGACTGGCGTTACAGCTGTCTGGACCTGCTCTCTATGGTCTAGTATTGCTGCTGTCTGGGCCTGCAATCTATGGACTGGTGTTATTGCTGTCTGGGCCTGCTCTCGATGGACTGTGCTACTGCTTTCTGTGCCTTATCTCCATGGACTGGTGTTACTGCCTTCTGGATCTGCGCTCTATGGACTGGTGGTGCTGCGGTCTGGGCCTGGTCTCTATGGACTGGTGCTACTGCTGTCTGGACCAGCTCTCTCTGGACTGGTGTTGCTGCTACCTGTGCCTGCTCACTATGGACTGGTGCTACTGCTTTCTGGGCCTGCTCACCTATGGTCTGGTATTGCTGCTGTCTGAACCTGCAATCTATGGACTGGTGTTATTGCTGTCTGTGCCTGCTCTTGATGGACTGCTGCTACTGCTATGTGGTACTGGTCTATATCGGCTGGTGCTACTGTTGTCTGGGCCTGCTGTCTGTGGACTGGTGCTACTGCTGTCTGGGCCTGGTCTCTGTGGACTGGTGTTATAGCTGCCTGGTACTGCTCTCTATGGCCTAGTGTTACTGCTGTCTGGGCCTGCTCTCTATGGACTTGTGTTGCTGCGGACTGGTACTGCCCTCGATGGCCTGGTGTTGCCCTCGATGGCCTGGTGTTGCTGCTGTCTGATATTGCTCTCAATGGACTGGTGCAGCTGCTGTCAGAGCCTGCTCTCTATGGACTGGTGGTACTTCTGTCAGGGCCTGGTGCTACTGCTGTCTGGTCCTTCTCTCTATGGACTGGTATTGCTGCTACCTGTGCCTGCTCTCTATGGACTGGTGTTACTACTGTCTGGTATTGCTCTCTATGGATTGGTGTTACTGCTTTCTGGACCTGCTCTCTATGGACTGGTGTTGCTGCATCCTGAGCCTGCTCACTATGGACTGGTGTTACTGCTGTCTGGACCTGCTCTCTATGGTCCGGTGTTGCTGCTACCTGAGCCGGCTCATTATGTACTGGTGCTACTGCTTTCTGGGCCTGCTCTCTGGACTGGTATTGTTGCTGTCTGGGCCTGCAATCTATGGACTGATGGTACTGCTTTCTGTGCCTTTTCTCCATGGACTGGTGTTACTGCCTTCTGGACCTGCTCTCTATGGACTGGTGGTGCTGCTACTAGGACCCGCTCTCTATGGACTGGTGCCATTACTTTCTGGGCCTGCTCTCTATGGACTGGTGCTACAAGCTGTCTGGGCTTTCTCTGTGGACTGGTATTGCTGGAACCTGGGCCTGCTCTCTATGTACTGGTGGTGTTTCTCTATGGACTGTTGGTGCCGCTACCATGAACTGCTCTCTATGGACTGGTGCGACTGACTGTGTGGAGTGTGCACGTTCTCCCCGTGTCTGCGTGGGTTTCCTCCGGGTGCTCCGGTTTCCTCCCAAAGTCCAAAGATGTGCAGGGTCAGGTGAATTGGCCATACTAAATTGCCCGTAGTGTTAGGTAAGGGGTAAATGTAGGGGTATGGGTGGGTTTCGCTTCGGCGGGTCGGTGTGGACTTGTTGGGCCGAAGGGCCTGTTTCCACACTGTAATCTAATCTAATCTAATCTAATCTAATAGTTCCAGAGATGCAGTGGAAAGGATAGCAAAGATGATTCTCGATAGGAGTGAGAGACACAGGGTAGTTGTCATGGGGGACTTCAACTTTCCAAATATTGACTGGGAACACAATAATACGAGTACTATGGATGGGTCAGTTTTTGTCCAGTGTGTGCAGGAGGGCTTCCTAACACAATATGTAGACAGGCCAACAAGGGGCGAAGCCACATTAGATTTAGTACTGGGTAATGAGCCCGGCCAGGTGTTAGACTTGGACGTAGGTGAGCACTTTGGTGGTAGTGATCACAATTCTGTTATGTTTACTTTCGTGATAGAAAGGGATAGGTACATACCACTGGGCAAGAGTTAGTGCTGGGGGAAAGGCAATTATGATGCGATTAGGCAAGATTTAGGAAGCATAGGATGGGGAAGGAAACTGCAGGTGGTGGGCACATTAGAAATGTGGAGCTTATTCAAGGAAAAGCTTCTGAGTGTCCAAGATAAGTATGTACCTGTCAGGCAGGGAGGAAGCTGTAGAGCACAGGAGCCGTGGTTTACGAAGGAAGTGGAATCTTTGCTCAAGAGGAAAGAGAAGGCTTACGTTAGGATGAGATGTGAAGGCTCAGTTAGGGTGCTTGAGGGTTACAAGGTAGCCAGGAAAGACCTAAAGATAGAGCTCCGAAAAGCCAGGAGAAGACATGAGAAGTTGTTGGCGGATAGGATCAGGGTAAACCCTAAGGCTTTCTATAGGTATTTAAGGAATAAAAGAATGATGAGAGTAAGATTAGGGCCAATCAAGGATAGTAGTGGGAAGTTGTGTGTGGAGTCAGAGGAGATAGGGGAAGCACTAAATTAATATTTTTCGACCGTATTCACTTTAGAAAACGACAATGTTGTCAAGGAGAATACTGAGATACAGGCTACTAGACAACGTGTGATTGAGGTTCACAAGGAAGAGGTATTAGAAATCCTGCAGAGTGTGAAAATAGATAAGTCCCCTGGGTTGGATGGGATTTATCCAAGGATTCTCTGGGAAGCCAGGGAGGAGATTGCCGAGCCTTTGGCATTGATCTTTAAATCGTCATTATCTACAGGAATAGTGCCAGAAGACTGGAGGATAGCAAATGTGGTTCCCCTGTTCAAGAAGGGGAGTAGAGACAACCCTGGTAATTATAGACCAGTGAGCCTTACTTCTTACTTGGTAAAGTGTGGGAAAAGATTATAAGGGATAGGATTTATAATCGTCTAGAAAAGAATAATTTGATTAGGGATAGTCAGCATGGTTTTGTGAAGAGTAGATCATGCCTCACTAACATTATTCAGTTCTTTGAGAAGGTGACCAAACAGGTAGATGAGAGTAAACTGGTTGATGTGGTGTGTATGGATTTCAGCAAGGCGTTTGATAAGTTTCCCCACAGTAGGCTATTGTACAAAATGCGGAGGAATGGGATTGTGGGAGATATAGTAGTTTGGATCAGTAATTGGCTTGCTGAAAGAAGACAGAGGGTGGTGGTTGATGGGAAATGTTCATCCTGGAGTCCAGTTATTAGTGGTGTACTGCAAGGGTCGGTGTTGGGTCCTCTGCTGTTCATCATTTTTATAAACGACCTGGATTAGGGCATAGAAGGGTGGGTTCGTAAATTTGCAGATGACACTAAGGTCGGTGGAGTTGTGGATAGTGACGAAGGATGTTGTAGGGTACAGAGAGACATAGATAAGCTGCAGAGCTGGGCTGAGAGGTGGCAAATGGAGTTTAATGTGGACAAGTGTGAGGTGATTCACTTTGGTCGTAGTAACTGGAATGCAAAGTATTGGGTTAATGGTAAGACTCTTGGTAGTGTAGATAAGCTGAGAGATCTCGGTGTCCAGATACAGAGATCCTTGAAAGTTGCCATCCAGGTTGACAGGGTTGTTAAGAAGGCATACAGTATTTTAGCTTTTATTAATAGAGGGATCGAGTTCCGGAACCATGAGGTTATGCTGCAGCTGTACAAAACTCTGGCACAACCACACTTGGAGTATTGTGCACAGTTCTGGTCACCGCATTATAAGAAGGATGTGGAAGCTTTGGAAAGGGTGCAGAGGAGATTTACTAGGATGTTGCCTGGTATGGAGGGAAGGTCTTATGAGGAAAGGCCGAGGGATTTGAGGCTGTTTTCATTAGCGAGAAGAAAGTTGAGAGGTGACTTAATAGAGACAAATAAGATAATCAGAGGGTTAGATAGGATGGACAGAGACAGCCTTTTTCCAAGTATGGTGAGGCGAGCACGAGGGGGCATAGCTTTAAATTAAGGGGTGACAGATATAGGACAGATGTCAGAGGTAGTTTCTTTACTCAGAGTAGTAAGGGTATGGAATTCTTTGCCTGCAACGGTAGTAGATTCGCCAACTTTAAGTACATTTAAGTCATCATTGGACAAATATATGGACGTACATGAATAGTGTAGGTTAGATGGGCTTCAGCTTGGTATGACAGGTCGGCATAACATAGAGGGCCGAAGGGCCTGTACTGCGCTGTAATGTTCTATGTTCTCTATGTACTGGTGCTATTGTTTTCTGCGCCTGCTCTTTATGGAGTGGTGTTGCTGCTGTCAAGACCTGCTCTCTATCGACTGGTATTGCTGCTACCAGGACCTGCTCTCTATGGACTGGTGCTACTACTTTCTGGGCCTGGTCTGTATGGACTGGTGTTACTGCTGTCTCGTACTGCTCACTATGGCCTGGTGCTACTGCTGTCTGGTAATGTTCTCTATGGACTGGTGGTGCTGCTGTCTGGGCCTGCTCTCTATGGACTGGTATTGCTGCTGTCTGGGCCTGCTCTCGATGGACTGATGCTACTTATTTCTCTGCCTTATCTCCATGGACTGATGTTACTGCTTTTTGGACCTGCTCTATATGGACTGGTATTGCTGCTACCTGGGTCTGCTCTCTATAGACTGGTGCTACTGCTGTCTGGGGTTGCTCTCTATGGACTGGTGCAACTGCTGTCTGGGCCTGCTCTCTTTGGACTGGTGTTGCTGCTGCCTGGGCCTGGTTTCTATGGACTGGTGCAACTGTTGTCTGGACCAGCTTTCTGTAGACTCGTGTTGCTGCTACGTGAGCCTGTTCACTGTGGACTGGTGCTACTGCTGTCTGGGCCTGCTCGCTAAAGACTGGTGTTGCTGCTGTCTGGTCTTGCTGTCTGTTGCTGCTTGGGTTCCTCGAGGACTTTAAAAGACTTCACAGACTCTTGTTGGTCCAGCATAGGACTCCTTTATATTTTCTAGAAGCATTGGCTTTTTGTTTTATCCCTCCATTTCCTGTCCCCACATTATGGCAAGTCCTACAATTGCAAAGCTGATCTGGATGTTTGGGTGGGTGCTACTTTGGCCTCCGGTGTGGCCCCTTTTCCATTCAGGCTCCTGACAAACAGTTTTGGGGTTAAAATGTAACCCGACCCTGACATGATCATTGCAGCCTGAATGTAAGCGATGACTCGTGTGGTTGGTCCACTATCCATTGTCACCGCCATCATGGAAAGTGGTATTTTTCCTCCTGTCAATGCACCTAGCTGTAGAGAGGGGTCTCACTGTGGGTGGGACCTATTTACATATCAACCATCTGGAGGTGAGTTTCTCTTCCCACATTCAGTTGCTGGAGGTGGTGCAGTCAAGCCTTTGCTGCTCAGGCTTAAAGACGCAAGCTTGATTCATGGGTCCTTCCAGTGCAAGGTTTTTATTTGATTGGCTCAGAAAGAGGGCACCTTCACTGGCTTACCATGTTTTCTGGATTGCGGATGGCATGCGATCTCACTGCTGCACCCACTCGCTCTCCCCTTAAAGTAACACCCAAGTGTGGCCTGTGCTGGAGGTTATTGTTATCACCGCCTCTGGTGGAAAGGGGGATGGGCATCTGGCCAGCAGGAAGGTATGGACAAAGACGCTGTCACCTTGTGTGTGTCCTTTATGCCCTTAATATGATTGCCCTATCCTGGGAGTCAGAACCTTGGCCTGTCCGACTCAAGTGTAAAAATACCTCTATGCCCTTGCCTGTCTTGACCTGGCGCTGGAACTCTGGCCTCAATAATCCGATCCTGACCTCTGCACTGCATTGTTTCAACTTCTGGAATTCTGGGCCTGATCCTTGCCCTGTATTGCCTGACCCCCACCCCATATTGCCTGACCTTGGGGACTCTGTGCCCAACCTTCACCCTGTGTTGCCTGACCACGAGGGATCCAGACTGACCCCTGCCTTCCTGTAATCAAGTGCAGGAATGCCAATCAGGAAAGTAGGCCCCAGCCCTGCCTATCCTGATCTGAACGTGAAAGTTCCGGCACAGGGCCAGAAGTGATGAAGGCAGCCTTCCCTGACCTCACTACACCCCAGTCTTCTCCCAACCAATTGTATTTGTTGACTGGCTGGTGAGAGGGCTCACAGCTGCCAAGAAGACCAGGGGTTGGGGGAGAAAGGAGGCTGCCATGACGATTTGGAAGAAGCATCGCTCCCTGCAGGAGGAGGTTCCTCCTCAGATGTACTTCCTGACCCTCCTGTGCCATGTTCTGGATCAGTGGTGCTGGAAGAGCACAGCAATTCAGGCAGCATCCAACGAGCAGCGAAATCGACGTTTCGGGCAAAAGCCCTTCATCAGGAATAAAGGCAGAGAGCCTGAAGCGTGCCTTCGGTTTGCTGCCGGCCCTCTGGCTGCCACAACTTCACCGATCTCAGGGGACTAGCCAGGACCCTGCATTGGCCACGGCATAGACACTGCAAACCTTATTGGATCATTGGGTAGTGGAAAAGAGGAAGATGTTCTCCTCACTGCCCCCATCACGTCCCAACCCCACCTAGACAATTTTGCTGGCTACCTTCAACCTGGGGGAGGTCCTTTTCCTTGAGGGGCCAGGTGATGCAGTGTCGAAAGTGGAGCGAGTCTCTGCGACCCAAAGGCCCAGATCTAGAACTGAAGGAATCCAGTGAGGAAGTCCTGCTGATGACTCCGGGAGTAGTGTCACTGGGAGATTAGAGCTGGCTGGCTGTGCCGCACCAAACCCCATTTTCACAATGCTGTCGGGGCCAGTGGCTGAGGATGACCACCTGGAGGAGGAGGAGGACTCAATGGTGGATGCTGAGGATAATATGGAGTCAGTCTCCAGCGAGGTTTTAGATTCCCTGGTGCCCCCCACTGAACTCCCCCCTCATCCCAATTGAACAACTTCAGGATTTTCTGGCATCAAGCCTTGGTCATTGCAATGGAGTCCAGCTGGCTCTGAAATGAAAGGTACTTAACAGGTTTTCTGGTCCATCTGGACAGGTCATAGCTGGCAATACGAGGCATTCCTTGATGGCCTCGTGAGAAAGGCGAGAGACCTGTTTGCCCTTCCTTCAACCTCCCAACGGGCACTTTTTTTTTGTGACAGTTGCACCGTGCTGCTGACATGAACACTACTACAACCAGCCTCAACAAGGAGTCACAATGCAGATTCCAGAACTTGTTGGTCTTTCAGAACGGGCAGTATGCTGTGTGCTTCTTGCTGGAAACCTACACCATTCTGGGGACGAAGCCATCTGGCTCCTGGAGTGGCAAGCAGGGGTCTACACATGTCACCTCGCACATAATTCCAGAGAGGTGGCAATCCTGTTGGCTCCACATTTTCAGCCAGAGATCTTCGGAGTCAAGAAGCCAGTGCCAGGCTGTTTGCTTCACCTGATGATCCAGCTGGGGGAGACTGTGAATGTATACACTCCTCTGGTAGGACCGAAGTAAGGGTGCTTCTTTGAAGAATTGTCTCTCTCCTCACCTCCATCATCAATGGCCAGTACATCATCCTTGTGGGGATTTTAATTGGACACATTTGGACCTCCCCGTGCCAGTGCCCATTCTGGTTTGGCACTGGGGAGGAGGTTGAAGGATTTGGCCAAGTCCTTTGACAAGATGGACATCAGGTAAAATCTCCACCCTGACTCCTTTGCCTTCATCTTTGTGAGGCCTGGTGTCAGAGTGTCGAGGAATGACCACCACAGGACCTTTCACAGGCATACGTCTCCTGTATATCAGTGGCCTCAATGTGGCAGGTGCCATGCATGGATCACCACCTGGTGTATGCGGAGCTCCTTCTGTTACACGCCTGGCTTATGTCCACATACTGGCACTTTAACAGCCTGCTGCAGGAGAATGAGTGGCTCCAGAACTCATTTCATCAGTTCTGGGCCGACTGGAGAAAGAAGTGGGGAGCTTCCCCTTCTTGAGGCTCACGTCTGTGTCTTCTGTCAGGAGTACATGAGGAGGTCGACAAAGAGATGGAAATCCAGGATCAAGGAGTTGGGAAGGAGGTACTCAATCTGGAGTTAAGTCTCGATCAGCCTGATATGGATCTGGCCCTGCCAGGGGCATGTGCAAAGAGAAGAAGGCCGTGCTCTGAGACTTGCAGCTTGGTGGGTCCTGAGACGCATACATGAGGTTGGGGGTCGGCTCCTTGAAATCTAAACAGTGGCTCCCCTTTCTACTCATTGGAAAAAAAAAGGCACAGGACCTGTCAGCAGCTCTTTGTACTGCTTACCAATGATAGGTCCTTCACCTTGGATCCAGAAAGCATCAGAGACCGAATCAACGCCTATTACATGGCTTTCCTTTCTCTGGATCCACATCAAGCAAGGATGCCTGCAGGTGTTTGTAGGCGGGTCTGCCAAAGGTCAGCATGAAGGATGCCTGGATGCTCGACACTCATGCCACTCTACAGACATTGACTTGTGCCCTCACCCGGTTCTTTGAGGGGCACTTCCCTGGAACTGGATGGACTGACTGTGAAGTTTCTCAGGGCACTCTGAGATGTCCTGAGGGGTGGCAATGCATGGGTTCTGGAGGAATGTTTCATGGCCGGAGAGCTGCCCCTTTCTTGGCACATGGTACAGTGCTGCTGCTAGAGAAGGGGGACCTTTGTCTACTCAAGAACTGGCATCCTCAGCATGGATTACAAATTTTTTGATGGGTTTTGTCTTTTCGCCTGGCATCTGATGCTGGACCACATGATCCACCCTCGCCAATCATATATATTGTCCCGGGCCAGAGGATCCACGACAACATCCATCTGGTCCAAGCCCTGATCTGCTTTTCTTAGAGGACTGGGCTGTTAAGGTCCTTCCTGTCCCTCGATCAGGGAAAAGCATTTGACAGGATCTGTCATGAGTATCTGCTTGGGTCTTTGCAAGCATTTGGGTTTGTGACACAGTTCAGTGCCTGATCTGACTTTAGTACACCGCTGTGGAGTGTCTGATTAAAGTTAATATGTTCCTCAAGGCACACTGTCTGCTTTGGAAAGGAATGCGTCACAGCTGTCCTTTGTTCGGTCAGCTGTATTCCCTGTGTGTGGAGCCTTTCCTGTGCCTCTCACAGAGGAGGCTGTTGGGGCTGGCTCTGCGCAGGGCAGACACAGGGATGATTCTTTCGATGTTCTCCTCATGTTCACTGACCCAGCCGATCTGGGGAGGATGTGCGAGTGCCAGACAGTATACTCAGCAGCGCCTTCTGCCAGGATCAACTGGGCCAATTGTTCCAGACTCCTGGTCAGCCTGTGGTGGGTAGATTCTTTACCGGCGAAGTTATAGGGGTTCAGCTGGAGCACCACCCCATCTCCTCTATCTGGGATAGCCCAGGTGAGGAGCACTTGCTGGCGCATTAGCAAGAGCTGGAGGCCAAAGTCTAGGCTCGCCTAGGCCGCTCGACAGGGCTGCTCTGAGTGCTATCTTACAGGAGCTGAGTGCTGGTCATAAACCAACTGGTGGCCTCTATGATGTGGTACCGGCTGGTCCCTTTGACCCCTCCTCCTGTTTGTTCGCGAACATCCAGAGAACATTGGTTCATTTCTTCTGGGACAAAAAAAGTACACTGGGTCATGACACAGCTTCTGAGTCTCCCCATTGAAGAGGGCAGTCAGTCACTGATGTGCATCTGCACCCAACTTTCCACCTTCAGACCCTGCAGCAGTACCGTTAAATCAAGCCTCCTCCTACATAGTGCGTCCTGGCCACACATTTTTTCTGCTGAGTACATAACCTCAATGCAGCTCTTATTTATTGACTGTGAAGGTTTGCAGGTCACCCTCAGGATGCTGCCTGTCTTTTACCAGGATCTGATCAATGTCTGGAATATGGTTGACTTCCACCAGGCCCACTCGCTGTCAGGAGTTTCGGCTGTTGTCAAATTGCCATTGCTCAGGAATCTGCACCTCCATTATTGCTGCTTCGAGTGGCTGGCAGAGGGTAGGGTCATAGCCACTGGGGTGAACAAAGTTGGGAACATTCTGAATGGCCGGGGTCTGGGCTGGTTGTTGCCACAGGAATTGGCAAGCAGGGCAGCGGTAGTCATTGGTTCATGACCACTGCCATTCAACACCTAAAAACGGCGGTGCTTGGATCCGATATTGTGCACCAGTTAGAGGATGCTCAGGTGTGTGGTGGAATCCTGTTTGCACAGACTCCTGCACGGATGGAATTTCACATTGGCTCCAGGATCCTGTACCTCCCTTGGGAGCCTATGCCCCACAGCCTGAGCTGCTTCTGGAAAGTATGTTGTATGTCCTTCAGGGAGACAAAATGGTGGGCTCTGTACAGACTGCTGCTGCACACCATCCACCTCTTCTCCTTCATCCAATGTATGAGTATGTTTATTTGCCACCTAATAGTGAGGATCCCCAGTGGAAGCCTCTCTACACACAAATCCTCCCTCTCTCCCTCAGGGACTTGTGGTGGTGGGTGTTGCATGCAGCAGTCCTGTACAACAGCAGATTGCAGTGGGACATGGACTCCCAGCCCAATTGCTTATCTTGTGGTGCTGTGGAGTCTGCGGACCATGTGTATGCTGGCTGTGGTGTTTGCACTCCCTCTTCAGTTACCTAAAGAACCTTTTACTATGTTTTTGGTTGCACTTCAACACCCCCCTCCCCGGTCTTTGTGCAACTGCTGCAGTGGGGTGCAGGCAGATCAAAGGACCTCTTTGTGGATCTGCTCTTGGGCCAGGCCACAATGGTTATAAACAGGTCCAGGCAGAGGCCTGTGGAGGGGGTTTTCGCTGATGACTGCCAGCTGTCTCCATCATGGTTACGTTTGAGCCTGGAAATCCTTGGAGAGGGAGCACGTGGTGTCCACCAATACTTTCAATGCCTTTAGGGAGACATGGGCATTATGTCTCTATTTTGACTTAGTCCCTACCCTATCCCTTCATTTTCTTCACATAAGCATTGCCCTCATCAGGCTTTGAATATTGATGTTTCACTTGCCACATGAGTGTTTTGTTGGTGGTGGAAAATATAAAGTTCTTGCACAATGGTGTCTTTTTTTTACTGAGTAACTACTCACACAGCCAGAGGTGATAAAAATAAGATAAACAGGAGACTCAGTGATTACTAGCTGGTTAGAGTCCATGTACTGTGCACATGTTAATAAAGGGGAACTTGGGCTCCATGGAGTTATTTCAATGCTAAAGGAACAGTGATATATTCCCAGGTCAGGATGTTTGGAAGAGAACTTGCAATGGTAGACTTCTCATGAAACTGCTGCTCTTGTCTTTCTAGATGGAAGTGATCATGTGTTTGGATGTTGCTGTCTGAGGAACCTTGATGAATTTCTGTAGTGCAAATTGTAGATGGAACACATTGCTACAATCGGTTTGTGGATGTGGTGCCAATGAAGCAGGCTGCTTGGTCCTAGATAGTTTTTAAGCTTCTTGAGTGTTACTGGAGCTGCATTTGTCCAAGCAAGAGGGGAATGTTCCATCACACTCCTCACTTGTAGTTTGAAGGTGGTAGACAGGCTTTGGGTGTCAGGAGGTGAGTTATTCACAGAAGGATTCCTGACTTCTGACCTGCTCTTGTAACCATAATATTTATATGGCTAGTCTAGTTTAGTTTCAGAGCAATTGTAATTCCTCAGCTGTCAGTAGTGTGGGATTCAGTAATGATAATGCCTTTGAGTGTCAAGGGGCTATGGTTAGATCCTCTCTTTTTGGAGATTGCCATAGCCTGGTACTTGTGTGGCATGAATGTTACATGTCATTCATCATATTGGAGGAGTGACTTTTTGATGACTGTGACACACCCTGAAAACAGACTTGTGTGTGCATTGGCAACTGAGCTATCTGTGTCCTTTATCCTGACTGCAATGTATTTGTTCCTACTGTCTCACCTGTGGCAACTCAACACCACCTTCTCAAAGTCAACAAGGAGGGACATCAAGTGATTGCTTTGCCAGGAATGCCCACCGCTGATGAAAGAGCAACCTTAAAGAATTACATGCAAATCCCATCTTTAATCTATTCTCCAAGAGATGTGCAATAAAATATAGTGCTAAAGGGTGAAACCAAGTGATGAACACATTTTTGGTGTTCCTCCACTGCCTGACCAACTTGTACCTCCTTGGTATCTGCAAAGATAAACATACAAAGGACAAATGCTATGGTGATGGTCTTCAAGCTCTGTGAATGTTACTGGAGCTGCATTAGTCTAGGAAAGTGGGGAATGTTCCAATACACTCCTGACTTGTGCCTTGTCAGTGGTAGACAGGCTTTGGGGAGTCTTTTGGAGGGAAAATAAATGGTGCATGCTTACATTATATTTAGCTTGTAAATCAATAGTGTTTATGGAATAAGTGGAAATGGGATATGAGGAGGATGATTACATCTAAGAGTGCTATCATCTTCCATGGTTTCAGTGCCACTGTAGACACAACCTGAATGAGGGCTATATTGTTAATTGCCACAATTGTCTCCTCACTGGGGCTTGCAAACTTGCCTCCTACATTCATTCCTTTGATGTCTGGTTGTATATCAGTTAAACTTGCCTGAGAGATATCAATGCTTGTAGTGCAATATACTTGTGTGACATTGCTGTTGTGGTTGGATGACTGGAAATGTAAACTAGGAGATGAGTATAAGGTTGATTGCTAAGTGTGTTGGGTTAGGTACAGAATCTGCATGGGAGATATGTCTTAATTGATGGAAATTATTGGTAGGATAGCAACAGGAGTAGGTTAATTGGGCATTGGTTGAGACTTGTGAGATAGTTTGTAAAGTATGATATTTCCAGATACACTCACTGATATACTCATATAGCATAATTGAACTGCTTGAGCATCACTTCTATGTTCTCTAAATCCCTGACACTGAACTCTTCAACTATTTTCTCCCACTGCCTTTGGACTGATTTTGAATGCAGGATATCTTTCCTCCTTTCCAACTGCTTATCATACCCAGTATAGCATTGAAGAACCTGCATACCTATGTTGTTCCATGTTTAGCCACTCCCTTGTCATTTCTAGTTCAGATTCAAAAGCATAGAACTTCCCGAATGTCACATTTCAACAGTCAAGTTAAACCTGGTGACATTTTACTGTCTTTTGGGCAATAAAGGATGGGCAATAGATGCTGGCCTCGTCAACAATGTCTACACCCCATGAACAAATTATAAAGGAATGACAGTTAAGTGCCAAGTTTGTTTAAATCTAAATCAGGAAGGTTGACTTTGATTGGTCAAACATTGCTCTGAGGAATGAACTAGAGAATGACTGGCACCTAGTTCGGCAGAAAGTGAGGACTGCAGGTGCTGGAGGTCAGAGTCGAGAGTGTGGTCTTGGAAAAGCACAGCAGCTCAGGCAGCATCTGAGGAGCAGGAGAATCGATGTTTCAGGGATAAGCCATTCATCAGGGATTTCTGCCTGACCTGCTGTGCTTTTCCAGCACCACACTCTTGACTCTGGCACCTAGCTTATTAAGTTGAAATAGGTGCAATGAGTATACATTTTCTTTCAGCATGCAAAGAACAGTGATATCTATTGATATATGTTCTTTCCTGGCTGACCAAGAGTGGCATATCTGGTCAGCATTACTACCTTATTGACAGTATTGTTTCCAGATGTTAGTGAAAACTTACTTTTACTGAGTAAACTGAAATAGTTTCATGCTAAATCTTTTTTGCAATCATTAACAATGAGATTGTTTTTTATCTATCAATAAGATTTGCACAGGGAAAATTTGGATAAGCACTGAAAACTGGCACTGAAATCATGATGTGAATAACCTTTACCTGTTCCTGTAATGCTCTTTACTGATCAAAGAATCTCGAAAATATGTATTTTTTCAATTCAATAGAGATTTAAGACTATTAAATGGAAATCAAGCATGGGCACCCACTGAGGAATGAGATGATCTTAAATGTCCTTATGCATGATGGCACAAGTGCACTGTAGAAAGGCTGCACACCTGACAAATATAGCCTTGATACACTCAAGTTAGTGTTCCAAGTCCACCAATCTACATAGTCCTAATACATGTGCCTAAATGGCCATATTAATGCCCTCACCAAAACAGTGTCAAGCACGACCTGTACTAGAAGTGTACATGGCCATTCTACGAGGAAAACAACACCTATAGCACTGAGAAATATGGCCTTAGATAAGGGTTTAGTGCTCAGAATGAGCTAATGAGGATACAAAGTAAAAATACATTGTCTTTTGCTAGATTACTACTACAGAAACCAAAATGGATTGATACCTGAGGTTTTTGGAACCGAAATACATTAATTAGGCAATAGCTGGCTATGGTAGCAATTCACAAAAAAACAGCTAAATGTAAACTGTATCATATATTACATAGCATTTATAAGGTGAATAATTTAGAAATATGCTTTAATCTTTGTTGATAACTAACTAACTACTAATCAGGCCTTTCTATCTCTCTTTTAGTTGTGCAGTTAGCGTTGTAATTGTGATTCCTCTATTTGTCAGTACATAAAAATGTCATGTGTATATTGTGGCATGAACAATTTTAAATTATTTTGACTTCAATCATAATATATTTCAATTTTGGCCTTTAATTGACAAATGCAATAATATGTCAGATGGAAACATGTCAGGTTACTTTCAGAAACCATATTTAAAAATGCAATTCACAAGTAGCTCATTGATTAAAGAATAAAAACAATTGATTTGAAAATAGGAAGGATACATCGTAATAACATTGTATTTAATAACTCCACATAACTTACTGAAACTGAAAGGAAGGATGGTGCAGGTTATATGTGTGTCTCTGACTTTTATCAAAAGCACATTTAGATGAGCATTTTCTCTTGTGGCAGAACAAGGTGACCAATACTAATTCTTCTTCCAAACGAGAGATGGGTTTAATTGTAAAATCTGTACATTATTTCTAAAGATTATCATATGTACAAAAAAACTACAACTATCATTTAAAATGATTGTGCTTTATTTTTTTAAGAATTGAAATGCCCACACTTTGTCCGTTTTCCATTTGCAAAATAAAACCAGTGATAAAATCTTTAAAATTAAATTTTATAAACATTCACAAATTGTAGCTAAAAAAATTGCATTTTAAGCAAACTTTGATATTAAAATAACAGCAGTCTTACAACTCAACATGTTTTATAGGCAGTATTTTTCCAAACCATTGGTTTAGATATTTGAAGTTGATCCATTTTGTTTCTATCAGCATTATGTTTACATGTATCAAGTATATATACTCCAAGACAAGTGGAAGTACAGCCTGAAATAATGCTGATTGTGATGATGGCATCATTATCACATTATGGAATGGTAGAAGAATTTTAAACTGCATTATAGCATATGTAGCTCAGGTGAAGATGTCAGTAGAGGAATATCAAGGCACTTCCGCTATCAAACTCTTGTCTTCGAGTACATCTTATTACTATATTATGTAAAAAATACAACTACAGGCTTTAAAATGACTAACATTTCATCAGTCATCCTTTGGAGAAATCTTGCTGTGTTGATCTGAAGCTGTGTTTTGGCCTGTGTTCAGAACTTTCTGCAGATAGACATTAAAATCCTTAGTAAAATATGCCTGAGTATTACTTTCTGGTGAAGATCATATAGCTCCAGTGTCCCTGTGAGCATTTATAGCCCACAGATACTTCCAATTTTTATTTTCAGAAACATAGCCAAAAGGTCTTAAGGTTCGGATGATGTATCAGTTAAAGACTGAAGCAATGTTTTGTAGACTGCAGAGTTCATGAATCTTGGATAAGAGTCTCTGTGCATTAATGTGTAAATCTGAAGCTGTGCATCATCAAATGTGTGAGGGGTAGGATCAAGCATGTTTCTGTTGATGACCTCACGCACTCTGGAATCAAGGCTAACCTATATTTGGAATAATACAAAATAAGAGTCAACTATTACAGAATATAAAGTGGTATTCATATCAACCTGTGAATTATCACATTTCCAGGACATACTTTTAGTACATTTCTGTAAAAACATTCTACTGAAACTTTTATAGTTGAGTGGCTGAACATATAGTAGACGTGGTGTAACTCTGCATTTGAATCAATTACGCAGTATAAACCATTGTTATCTCTGTTTAAAAGTGTGTTTCAGGCATATTCACATGATCAGTTTTGAATAGGTTACAGAAATCATACTGTTGCTTTTGGTTCCAACATTTCAATTAAAAAAAATCTTAGACTACTTCAGTATAACCTGGTAAAAAGGATGAAACAGATAGCTTAATTCGGTTTATTAGAGTAAAAATGTTTGTTCAATAAATTAAATGTTTTAACCCTTAGGTGCTTCCTTCAAAAAATAAAAAACTGGAATGCATGCTATGAACAATTGGCAATAAAGCTTGAAAAAGAAGAATGCTCCAATTAGTTACTAAACCAGAAAGAAGATACGATGGAAGACAGAGATGACTAAAGGGCTGGGTAAATGATTAACAGATTTCACTGAATTAAGATTGAAGTGGCTGAAAACTCTGGAACAGCAATTGTGGGGTGACAGGTCAAAAGTTGGGGTGGATGTGCAGCAAGCTCAGTCAGAATAGTGATGAGCTTCACAGTGGATAGAAGACTGGAGAAAATTGCAGAAAATGGATGAAGTAACATGTAGACATTTATAGACAGTGCACTGGGGATTTGGATCCAACATACATCACTCAGGAAAAAGAGCAGAAGACAACACAATAAGCCTTTTAACAGCAACCAAGCTCAAGAAAATGAAAATATCTGAATCAGATGAAGACCAATACTTTCCCTCTCTCCTTTTAAGATTATGTTTTGCAGCACTATCTGGAAAATAAATTAAATGCATTTACTCTAGGATTCCATTCTTTTCTATTCTGATAAAATTGTTCCTTATTGATGTTTCCAGACCTAAATGATTGAGACGTTTTCTGGCTATTACTGGAATGTTGCTGGGACTGGAGGATTTGAGGTATAGGGAGAGGCTGAATAGGTTGGGGCTTCATTCGCTGGAGCGTCAGAACCTTACAGAAGTTTATAAAATCATGACAGGCATGGATAGGGTGAAGAGCCAAGGTCTTTTTTTTCTAGGGTGAGGGTGTCCAAAACGAGAGGGCATAGATTTAAGGTGAGAGGGGCAATATTTAAAAAGAACCTGAGGTGCAACATTTTCACACAGAGGGTAGTGTGTGCATGGAACGAGCTGCTAGAGGAATTGGTGGAGGCAAGTACAATTACAACATTTGAAAGTAATCTGGATGGGTATGAATAAAAAGGGTTTAGAGAGATAGAGGCCAAATGCTGGCAAATGGGAGTAGGTCAGACTGGGATTTCTAGTCAGTGCGGACAAGTTGGACTGAGGGGGTCTGTTTCTGTGCTGTATGTCTCTATTTGTGCTGTTCTGTAATTTCATTCCAAATTCTTGAATTAACATATATAAGTTGAATTGAACTAAGTGATCAGCTCTTGCTGACCTTGTATAATTTTATTTTTTGTCCAATTAGATGGATTGTACAGTCATTGTACATATCATATATATTTTAATTGCACTGAATTTTGGGATAATGAAAATTACAATAAAACATTATTTTAATTAAATTCTTGATCTGGTAAAACTTTAATAGCACTTTTTTGGTTATTATTTTAAAAATAAACCAGTCATCCACTTAATGTATTAACACTTTTCTTTTTACCTTCAAATATTTTTCACTTTAGTGCAAAAAGATTGCATAGTCTTCAGGTATTAATATGAACATGACTGATCTTGTGATTGCATCCACACCTAGACAATAATGCTGTTTATGATATCGTAATAGTTTACTGGAACATGGCTTGTTTTGTTTCAACCTTGTGATTACTCTGGGAGGTGGTTTAGAATTAAACAAATAACTCAGTTATCTAGAACAAAATAATATGGCATAGCCTGAATTTTGCACTCAGCATTGAATAAATGCTTACAGCTGTGCAAAGACATTTTTGTGGGATTTTTGAGCTATAATTTAGTCATTAAAAGTCTGATGTGACAGCATTCCCTACAAGGGATCTCAGGCCATCATGAAAAAAGTAAGCAGCAACAAGGGTGAAAAATATTTTTATGCAGTCCTAATTCAAGTTGCATGATAACCCCTATATGAATTCTTTGTGAGGTAGATAATGTTGCGGGTAAATAATTGTGCAGCCCACAAAGGTTACTCATTGATATAATTGAAAAAATCCTCATGGGCCATATTGGTTGACAGCAGTGGGTACCCCTGAGAATTGGTGTATTGTGCATAGTGTTGCTTGGAGTGATGATAGAGGTGCAAGATTTTCCTCTAGCCTCTTAATCAGACTGAAGAATAATTGCTGAGGCATGCTGAATCTAAAGCAGGAAATGCCAGTTGGAATAATTAATTCTAGTGAAATAATGGTTGGAAATCAATGTAAAGAGATGAAAACAAAAGTGGGATTGAAAAAGAAGAGATAGAAGGAAAAGTAATTTTGATTTTAATATGTCCAACAATAATTAAAATCTGCAGGAATGCAAATCCACACATGTAAAAGTAAATTCTCAGCAGCAGAGGACCTGTTGGCAGTAATTAAGACATACTATGCTACTAACAATTCTGTTACAGTTGAATAGAAAATAGAAAATAGCCATTTCTGATGTAGATAGTAGGTAACGAATGACTACCCACTATCTACATCGCAAATTCATGCCTTTCCTATGTTTGAATGCCATAGCTCTTGGCAATGTACTTGTTTTGAGCATTCAAGACAAAAGCCAGGCATATACTGTCATTTTACTGAAACTGGAAGCATCCGGTCTGTGGTCATGGTCATATGACTACAGCAGACTAGGGGAATATTGGCACAGTCTGCATTTCTGTAAATAGGCCTGGTTTTTGTATAAAAAATAATCGCATGCATTCTCATACGCATTTTGTGTTTTCCAAGATACCAAATATACTCATAACTGTTCACATATGTTAGACTTGTGCCTTGCTGTTAGTCAGTTTTGCTCCTCCACTGATTAGGTCCTGGAGGAGTATCTTCGCTCATCCTGTCATTAGCTCAAAGGGCATTAGTCTAGTGGCTCTTAAAGGCATTGCTCTCTGGGCCATCAGGATGGCTGGTAGAGAAAGGGTCCTATCACTGCCTTGTTTAGAGAATTTTTCAGCATTTTATTCATTCACTCTACCATATGTGAACTGTGTGGGTGGTAGGGAGTATGATAATTTTGTGTTATACTCAAAAGTTTGCATGTTTCCTTCAGGCATTTATCTGTGAAGTGGATTACTTGGTCTGAGTCTAATAGGAAGGGAACGTCCCACTTGGGTATTATTTCAGTTGCCAATAATTTTGCCACCAAGGTTGCAATTATGGGGAATGTTTCTACCCATCTGGTAAACTGGTCGACCATGATCGGATAAAATTTCTTATTCTGGCTTTGTTGGAGTGGATCTATATAATCCATTTGGATGTGTTCCCAAAGTTCCCATGGACAGGGCTGATAGATCATTTTAATTTTAATTCCCTGTCCTGGTTCTGTCTGTGCTCTTGCAGTGCATCTCTGGCAAAGTTTTGCCATGTCGCTTCCCATTCCTTTCCGTCACCAGCAATTAGATATCAGCTGAATCATTTTATCCCTTCCTACAGGTGCTAACCCATAGTAAATGTTGTATTGGGTCTTTTGGCAGAATGTGGGGGCGACTACCTCACCTTCCTTTCTCCAATTATCATCTGCTCCTAATGCTACCCTGTCTTCAATCCATTCTGCTTTTCCCTCTGAGCTTGTTGCTGTTTGTAAACTTCAAATATTCCATTCATCATCTTTGGCTTCTTGCTCTCTCACAGCTGCTTTTGATATCACTTCCTGTTCTAACATTGCTTTTGCTGCAGTATCTGCACACTAGTCATTCCCTCTCTGCTCAGGCATCTGAATCTTTCTGTGTTCCTTTATTTTAATTACTGCTGCTTCTTTTGGCTTAATTGCAGCAGCCACTAGGTCCGATGCTGAATTACACTACCATTTGAGGTAACATAGCCTCATCTTGCCAATTGCATCATATAGTCATGGATTACACCAAAAGCATATCAATTGTCTGTATAGATGTTAGTCCTTTATCCTCAACCTAACTGTAGGGCTTTTAGTTTGGCTACTTGTGCAGAAGAACATCCTTCTATATTTTCTTCTGCCAAAAGCTCCCCTTTCAAATTAACCACGGCTAACCTTGTCCAGGCCTCACTATCATAATACTTTTGTGCTCCATCTACAAACATGGCTTTCACATCTGTCCGCTCTAATGGCTCTTCTTTAATTCGACCCGGTCTTTCCTCTTCTTGCTCCATGATATGGATATAATCATGTGTCTCTGTTTCCTGTTTCACATAGCTTGCTGGGTTCTCTCTGTTATCTTTAACCACTTCCATGTGCTTGTCTCCTGGCAACAGCGTAGCTTCCCATTTAGCTCACAAACTGTAACTCCTCTCAGTTTGCCAGCTTCCAGTAGCTGGACTATACTGTGTGGTGAGTGTAATATCACCTTCCCTAGTTGTGTCAAGGGGTAGGATGCCATTAGTGCCCAGGTGGCACACTGGATGACTCAAACACGAGTGTTATCCTATCATGACTAGATCCATTTTACCTGGTGTCCAGAGACACAGAATCTCTGTCTCTGTGTCTCTGTTACACCACTGCAGATTGATTGCCAGTGCTGTCACTGTAAAAGAGGTGAAAGGGATATTTCAGCTCAGGGATTTCTGGTGCTGGTGTGGAGGCTAGTGTCTATTTGATTTTTTTTGAAAGGCTGTTTCCTACTCAGGTTCCCATTCAATTTTCTCTGACTTAGCCCTAATTACCCATTCTGCTTGATGTGAATGTCATCTTTAACATAAATACTTTCTTAGAAATTTTAATCCATGTATGATATTATTTTACTGCTACTGGATGAAGTAATGCATGGATAGAGAACTGGATAATTAAAAAAAACACAAATTAAGGAAATACCTAAGTGGGCTATCAGCAGAAATTAACTAAGGGAATGTCAAGAACCTAGCAGCCATCGTCCCAGGGAACACACACCAACAGGGAGCCAATGGCTCGCAAAAAGGTGCAATAAAGACAGGCCTTGGATAGTTCACTGTAATTTTTGACAAAATTCCTGCAGTAATTAAATAGTCCTTAAACTTGTTTTACTGCTCTAACAGTAACTGTGTTTTTTCAATACTGCAGTTTTCCTTCCCAATGGAATGCTACAGATGCCTTGTTATACTATCCAGTGTCATTGGCAACTGGCTGGAGATTGATCTGTGTATATTTAAATCTTCATCCCTGCATGCCACCATTTCAGAACCAAAATTTCTCACATTTCTTTTTGACGAAATGCCTGTCTTTATTGCACATAAAACACACTCTACCTTTTTGCAAGCCATTGGCTCCCTGTTGGTGTATGTTCCCTGGGACGATGGCTGCTAGGTTCTTGACATTCCCTTAGTTAATTTCTGCTGGTAGCCCACTTAGGTATTTCCTTAATTTGTGTTTTTTTAAATTATCCAGTTCTCTATCCATGCATTACTTCATCCAGTAGCAGTAAAATAATATCATACATGGATTAAAATTTCTAAAAAAGTATCTATGTTAAAGATGACATTCACATCAAGCAGAATGGGTAATTAGTATTCTACTATAATAAAAGGAAAGGGGGGAGCATAAACTCTTGCAGGTAATTATGTCATCCGTCACTTCTCTACCTGCAAATTAAATAGAGTCACAGTATAGAGCACAGAAACAGACCGCTCAATCCAACTCGTCCAGATATCCTAACCTAATCTAGTCCCATTTGCCAGCACTTGGCCCATATCCCTGTAAATCATTCTAATTCATATACCCATTCAGATTCCTTTTAAATGTTGTAATTGTACCATCCTCCACCACTTCCTCTGGCAGCTTATTCCACATGCACACCAACCTTTGTGTGAAAACGTAGCCGCTTAGCTCCCTTTTACATCTTTTGGGAATTATTCATGGGATGTGGGCATTACTGACTGGTTTAGAATTTATTTCCCACCCCTAGTTGCCCTTAATAAAGAATTGGTAAACTACCTTCTTAAACCACTACAGTGCATTTGGTCTAGGTATCTGATACAGCAGTTCCAGGATTTTGAGTAACTAATGTTTGTGGATATGGCACCAATCAAGCTATATCTCGAATGATGTCAAGCTTCTTGAATGTTGTTGGTGATGCATTATCCAGGCAAGTGATGAGTTATCAATCACACTTTTGACTTGTGCCTTGTAGATGGTGGACAGATGTTGGGGAGTTAGGAAATGAGTTATTCACTGGCAGATTCCTAGCCTCTGACCTGCTCTTATAGCAGCAGTACTTTCATGGCTAGTCCAGTTCAGTTTCTAGAGGCTGAATCTTACATTTTTTGGCTGAGCCTGAGTTGCCTCGAGATGTCAACCATAAGGCCAAGTAGATTTCTCATTATATCTTACCAAACCTTCCTTGCTCTAGGCATACATCCATTATGTTGGTTTCTAGCCCCACCTTACCATGCCTTGTTCCTGGAACAACTCACCACTCACTGATTATCTTTGAATTCAATAACATTCATCATATCTATATTATCTCATTTTACACTCGGAGAGCCGTTGTCATTCTGAAGCGGCTCTGCCTGGTTCCTGACATTGGCCCTGGACATGGCAGACTGACAGAAAAGAGCAACCTGCCTTGTGGGCAGGGACCCGGAGGTTTTGCTGCACCAAAAGTAAAAACTTTGTCACCAACTTTCATCTCCTATACTAGCCGCCTCACTCTCATTCTAGGAGGAAAACAGCCCACAATAGGGAAGAAAGACTCACACGAAATGTGGGCTGCCCGACATTCTGCTCCTCAACACTTATGTGAAAGGCATTCTGATTTAACTGCTCTGAGTGGCTGACGGACTGTTTCCAGACCCTGCACTGGTGTTGGAGGCTGCCTTGTCCTACTGTGCTTGTATTGTTGTCAGACCTTTTGGCTTGACTGAGGCCTTTTGACACCATGACAAGCTTTTTGACTTTGTGTCTGTGCTAAACAACAAGGTAAAACATAAGTAATATGATCCTGGTACCTCTGGCTGAGAAAAATCACACAAAGGCAATGCAAGGATGCTATGAACATCCAGGTTCTCTCAGAGAAACTGAGCACAATGACAGCAAGTTAACAACCTGGAGATGCAGCCAAGTCCATGAGCTGGGTATGTGTCCTTGAACGCAAAGTGCCCTTGCTGCTGCATTACAATGATAGTTGCCAATGCCACGTCAAAGTGCAGAAGCATCCTGTAAGTGGACTGGAGTTGTGCCATTAGGGTTCTTAGAGACTGTAACATATTTGATGTCATGTCTGTGGACATTGGGTGTGTGGGGCTGGGCCCCATGGAGCATGCCCAGTGACCAACACAGAGGTCCTTTGGAGCAAATGGTGGCTGAATTCACAAGGTACTGCTCTTGTTTTTTAGTCAACTTATCTTGATGTCCAGCTTGTTTAGCAAGTTGGGCTATGAATGAGCATACATTAAGCTGTAATTTTCCTTAATTAGCAACTTGCTACTGCCTAATGGGAAACTCACATTGGCAAGAGCAATGAAGCAGTGAGATAGTCTTTATGTAGAAATAAGCCTCGTTAGACTTTAATGTGATACTGCCAAAATCTCACAATAACCCACATCAGTCAGATGCCTATAAAATTCCAGCTTTTGCCACTTCCAACTAGGCATTTATGAAAATTTTCATGAGCAAATAAAATGGCCAGGCACACCTTCTTGATTTGTGTGTAAGGCCATTATGCTTGTGTTAATGCACTGGTTGCAAATGCAACTGGTTGTCTTGGTTTATTAAAGTTGCACTGAGTCCTGTCTCATTGGCATCACACTACAGGATAACTTCACCATACAGATCAGAGTATTTCAGCACTGATACCTGCATCATTAGTTGCTTGATTTTAGTGAATGCTGCCTCTTATTCCATGTGTCAAAACAACTGCATGTCTGAGTTGTGGTAATGGTTCATGCTCTGATGACAATTTGGGAAGATGTTTGCTAAATAGTCCTAAATAGCATTAACGCTATTTAGTCGGATCTTGTTGATCAGCATAACCACCTCCTGTGCTGTAAATGTCTGAATCTTACTCTCTCTATGAGACACATCTGTGTCTATCAGACTCTTTATGTTGATCTGATGTTTAACGTCTGCTGTCATCATTTCAACAGTCACAAGGCATTTATCACGTTGGCCTGATTGAATCAACAGGTTGTATGATATAGAGTGTTTTGCTAGACTCTTTGTCTGTTATCTCTCTAGTGGACAACTATAACTCCTTCAAAAATAGAAATGGCTGGAAAAGCTCAGCAGGTCTGGCAGCATCTGTGAAGAGAAATCAGAATTAATATTTTGGGTCCGGTGACTTCAGAACCAGACCCCAAACATTAACTCTGATTTCTCTGCACAGAAGCTGCCAAACATACTGAGCTTTTCGAGCAACTTCTGTTTTTGTTTCTGATTTACAGCATCTGCAGTTCTTTCCATTTTTATTTAGATCTCGTTGTTGTGCTTCCTTCCAGTCATCCATTTGTGTGCAAGATAATTTCTCATTTGCAGTGAGGACACTGCTTTCTCCACACTGTACATGCCTTCTTTTCCTCTGTGTGATGCCCTCTGCAGTATTTTTATCCTCTCCTTTATCCAGAATTATTCTGCCCTTTACACCTGGAATATTTAACATCATATTTTAAGGTCTGTTCTATTCTGCCATGAATATGCCCTAGTTGTTGAATTACAAGTTCAGCATTTGTGCAAATGTCAATTGTTTTCCTGACAGCAAGTTCCTCATCCCTTAGCAGGTGTGCTCTCAATGTGGTATCTCTAATGTCTGATACAGTCCTATCATGTTCAAAGATTGTCTTTGTGCAAATTTACAAGATTCTGCAACTTCAGCCAATGAAGTCAGACACTGATCAATGGACTGTTATTAACCTTGGCTTCTACTATTAACATGTACTGTTCATAACTTTCATTCATTTTGGGTCCAAAGCGTGATTTCAAGGCTTTGAAAATGCCATAGATTCATAGATTTAGGCCCTTCGGCCATCCATGCTGACCAGCTTTCCTAAACTGAATCACTCCCATTTGCCTACGTTTGGCCCATCTCCCTCTAAAATGTTTTTATCCACGTATCTGTCAAAAGGTCTCTGATATGTTGTAATTGTACCCACCTCTTCCATTTCCTTTGGCAGGTCATTCCATATATGCATCACCCTTTGTGTGGAAAAGTTGCCCTTAGGTTCTCTTTTAAATATTTCCCCCTCTCACCTTAAACCTGTGCTCTCTAGCTTTGGACTTCACTATCCTCAGGAAAGGACCTTGGCTATTCACCTTATCTATGCCCTTTCATGATTTTTTAAACCTCTTTATGGACACCCCTCAGCCTGCTACGCTCCAAGGAAAAAAGTCTCAGCATATCCACTCTCTCTTTATAATTCAAACCGTATAGTCTTAGTAATATTTTGTAAATCTTACCTGCACCCTTTCCAGTTTAATAACATCCTTCCTATAGCAGGGTGACTGGAATTGTATACAGTACTTCAAATGCAGTACTCAATGCTTTAACTAACGAAGGCAAGTGTGCCTAATGCCTTCTTTACCATTCTGTCCATCTGTGACACCACTTTCAAGGAACTATGATTAGATTACATTACAGTGTGGAAACAGGCCCTTCGGCCCAAAAAGTCCACACCGACCCGCCGAAGCGCAACCCACCCATACCCCTACATTTACCCCTTACCTATCACTACGGGCAATTTAGTATGGCCAATTCACCTGACCTGCACATCTTTGGACTGTGGGAGGAAACCGGAGCACCCAGAGGAAACCCACGCAGACACGGGGAGAACGTGCAAACTCCACACAGTCAGTCGCCTGAGGCGGGAATTAAACCCGGGTCTCTGGTGCTGTGAGGCAACAGTGCTAACCACTGGGCCACCGTGCCCGAGGGATTTGCATCCCTCGGCTCTCTGTTTGACAGCACTCCCCAGAGCCCTAATATTAACTGTGCAAGTCCTGCCCTAGTTTGTCTTACTGAAATGCAACATCTGTAATTTCTCTGTTAGGTGCCTTGCAATTTCTTCCCTAACTTCCCACAATATTCTGGGATACACTTGATCAGGTTCCATGGATTTATGTACATTTATGCATTTTAAGACATCCAGCACCTTCTCTTATGTAATGTGAACTCTTTTCAACACATCACTATTCACTCCCCTGCATTCCCTAGCTTCTGTGTCCTTTTTTCTTTGTAAATACTGACACAAAGTATTTGTTTAGAATTTCACCCATCCCCTGTGGTTCCACACTCATTGATCTTTAAGTGGTCCTATTTTCCCCGTAGTTACTCTTTTGTTCTTAATAAACTTGTAGAATCTCTTTGGATTCTCCTTTACACTATCCGCCAACATGACCTCTTGGCCCCTTTTTGCCCTCTTGATTTCCCTCTTAAGTGCAGTCCTTCTGTACTCCTCAAGGGATTCACTTGATTCCAGCTCTCTACACCTGGCATATGCCTCCTTCTTTTTCTTGACCAGAGCCTCAATATCTCTATCATCCAGTGTTCCCTATTCCTGCTAGTCTTGCCCTTCACACTAAAAGGGACATGATGGCACTGAATACTCATTATCTCGCTTTTGAAAGCAGGAAAATGGCCAGTTCAGCTATGTATCACCTTTTAATTCTACCAGAGCTAAGAGAGGGAAAGTTGCAACCATCACTTTTTAACCAGTGTTTCAGCTGTGGCCTGTTTCTTTGTTTATTTTCCCATTTTTTTCAGTTGCTAACGGCAGCTTTCACAATCTTGAACATTGCTGTTTATCTCTGTCAGCAGAGTTATAGAGTCATAGAAAGTTGTGCTATTTTACAGCTCTCCAACAATCAATCTCAGGTCTACTCTGACATCATATTTTCAGTTCTCAAGACATCATTTTGACCTATATGTGATTTTACTGAAATTGGCTCCAAACCCTCATCCCCTAGTCAGTGCATAATGATAGGATTTATATGACAATGGCAAGCCAGAAAGGATTCTGGTACAGATTTCGCCTTTTTCCACCAATGCAGTGAAGCTTGGAACCTAAGAATGAGGAGCAGGAGTAGGCAATTCAGACCCTACTGTCCCACTCTGCCATTTAATACAACCTTGGCTGATTTCATCTCAATCCCAACTCTGCCTTCTTTCCCACTTCACATAACTCTTTGACCCATTACTAAATAAAACCTATTTGTCTCCTTAAATTTATTCAGTGTCCTGGTATCCACCACACTCTGGGATAGTGAATTCCATAGGTAACTTGTTGACGAGCAGGACTATCGAAGCAGTAACTTCTACATTTTTATTTTCAACTGTGCATACTGGGATGTCAAATGTTGCTGTCTGATTTATTCCTTGGTAATTCAGCCTTGACAGTCTCACTGTTATTTTCACAGCAAAATCTAAGCCGATATATTGTTTTGGTCTATTCCTATCATTTATTTGACATTTGTTTAACAGGTGCTTTCCAGTCACAGATGTAAAATAGCTTGAATGGTTTGCTATGCATAACGATATGAAAATAATTAAATTGGCACAGTCTAATCATAGAATTCCTACAGTGTGGAAACAGGCCCTTTGGATCCATACTGATCCTCTGGAGGACACCCCCTCTGCATTTCCCATAGCTAATCCAACTAGCCAGCACGCCCCTGAACACTATGGGCAATTTACAATGGCAAATCCACATAACCTGCACATCTCTAGACTGTGGGAGGAAACCTGACCACCCAGAGGAATCCCAGATAAACATGGGGAGAATGTCAAAACTCTACATAGACAGTTGTCTGAGACCAAAATTGAACCCAGGTTCCTGGTGCTGTGAGGCAGCATTACTAACCACAGAGCCACCCTGCAAGCCTTGTAACCCTGATGCCTAGCGGTCCTAACAATAGTTACTGAAGCATCCTGAAGCTAATTCAGGTAGATTAATAGCATCTGCATGATTGCTTCACACATTACTTGAGCTTGTTTGTTATAAAGACAAGGAGAAAGTGAGGACTGCAGTTGTTGGAGACCAGAGTTGAAAAATGTGATGCTGGAAAACACAGCAGGCTAGGCAGCAACCGAGGAGCAGGAGAATCGATGTTTCGGGCTCCTGAAGAAGGGCTTATGCCCGAAATATCGATTCTCCTGCTCCTCGGATGCTGCCTAGCCTGCTGTGTTTTTCCAGCATCACATTTTTCAACTCTATTTTAAAGACAAGTCAGCTATTGGAAGAAGATGGTAGAAATTGTAACAAAAGCAAGTTATTGTGGATGCTGGAAGCTGAAACCAAAAGAGAAAATGCTGGAAAATCTCAGCAGGTCTGGCAGCATCTGTAAGGAGAAAAAGGAGCTGACGTTTCGAGTCTAACTGACCCTTTGTCAAAGTTCAAATTGTAAGTTCTTTTTAACAACTTGATTTTCAAACTGAATACCTATTCTGAGATTGATTTGGAGTTGCCAATGTTTAAAACATTAGAAAAAACAGAGTAATGTCAGAATAAAGTTAAAAATCACACAACATCAGGTTATTGTCCAACAGGTTTATTTAGAAGCACTAACTTTCAGAGCACTGCTCCTTCATCAGGTGTTTGTGGGCCACAACCACCTGATGAAGGAGCAACGCTCCGAAAACAAGTGGGCGGCACGGTGGCACAGTGGTTAGCACTGCTGCCTCACAGCGCCAGAGACCCGGGTTCAATTCCCGCCTCAGGCGACTGACTGTGTGGAGTTTGCACATTCTCCCCGTGCCTGCGTGGGTTTCCTCCGGGTGCTCCGGTTTCCTCCCACAGTCCGAAAATGTGCAGGTCAGGTGAATTGGCCATGCTAAATTGCCCGTAGTGTTAGGTAAGGGGTAAATGTAGGGGTATGGGTGGGTTGCGCTTCGGCGGGTCGGTGTGGACTTGTTGGGCTGAAGAGCCTGTTTCCACACTGTAATGTAATCTCAAGTGCTTCCAAATAAATCTGGTTGGACTATAACCTGACATTGTGTGATTTTTAACTTTATTCTGACATTACTCTGTTTTTTTCTAATGTTTTAAACATTGTCTTTTTTATGGAAGGATTATTTATATATTATCAAGGAAAGAAAAATCAAAAGATGAGCAGCATATAAAAGGAACAGAACAAAGGGAGGGTTGAGGGAAAGGAAAACACCTACATTCATACCCACATAATGTACATATGTGTAGAAGGA
Organism: Chiloscyllium plagiosum; assembly: GCF_037043375.1. Classification (NCBI taxonomy): domain Eukaryota; kingdom Metazoa; phylum Chordata; class Chondrichthyes; order Orectolobiformes; family Hemiscylliidae; genus Chiloscyllium; species Chiloscyllium plagiosum. Next base: position 78,373,868 of record NW_028270142.1, read on the forward strand.
CCAGTGAAGTGCTTCAAAGGAAACATGAGATAATTAATTGACTTAAGTGATATTAATATATTTCAAGAAGCAGTTAATGAGTAAGATTAAAGGAATTTAATTGACAAGATAATGGATGAATTGCTGAGACAGTATTCATAGACAGAATCCCTACAGAGTAGAAACAGGCCATTTACCCCAACAAGTCCACACCGACCCTCTGAAGAGTATCCCACCCAGTCCCATTACCCTACTCTATATTTCCCCTAACTAATGCACCCAAGCTACTCATCCCTGAGCACAAAGCACAATTTACCATGGCCAATTCACCTAACCAACGCATCTTTTGGATTGTGGGAGGAAACTGGAGCACATGGAGGAAAGCCATGTAGATATGGGGAGAATGTGCAAATGCCACATACAGTTGCCTGAGGCTGGAATAGAACCTGAGTCCCTGGTGCTGTGAGACAGCGGTGTTAATCACTGAGCCACCGTGACACCCGTATGAGATACAAAGCAGATTTGAAATGGAAAGAAGCTAAGTTGCCAAAATGGAATAATATTTAGAAATCTTATTCAAAGAAAAAAGAATCGGTTGATGCCATGATGACAGATGGCTTCGCCAGCCTGTATTCCCATGAAATCTCCATCCTAATCACCAATCTACTATCCTCTAGGAACAACATCAACACCAGTGTGTTAAGCCTTCACATTTGAAATGATCAATGGTATTGTTAAGCTCAGAGTGCCAAACAGAATAACAAAATATTATCTCTTAGCCTTTTTGAGCTTCATTAGAAAAATGTGGAAGATTAAAGACAAGGAGATCTGAGTGAGATTGAGAGAGGGCATTCAAATGACAAATGACAGGAAGCTCAGATCTGAACTTGCAGAGTGGAAGCACTCAGTGAATCAGCCTCTGATTTGCAATTGATTTCCCCATGTCTGTAAAGAAAACAATTTCATAAAAAGCAGACACCGTATACTAAGTGAAAGGAATTGCGTGTAAAATGCCATCTCACTCGGAAGGAACTTTTGAAGCTTAGGACAATAATGAAGGAAGAGAAGGGAGAATAGTTGAAGGTAGAGTGAGCCAGGTTTCACACAGGTTTGGTCCTTTCATATAACAGAAAAGAGGGAGTGATGTGTTTGATGCTAATATCACATTGAGATGATGGGAATGGTAGGAGATAACCTGGCAATGTGAGGTGGAAAGTGAGAACCCAGAAAAGAGTTGAGTAGGAAAGAAAAGGAATGAGAGCAGACTCAAAAGAAATATGACAAATTAGATTGCGTGCCTTCTTTGTGACAGTAAAGATGAAACAGCAATTAATTAATAATTGCAATTGATTTTCCCAAATCTATAGAGAAGACCATTTCATGACCAGAAAACACTGTGATAACTCACTTGGAAGAAACTTTGGGGCCCAGGACAATGATGAGGGAAGAGAAGAATAAATAGCTTTGCAGCTCTTATACTTCAAAGAGTGTGGTGCTGGAAAAGCACAACCAATCCAGCAGCATCTGAGGAGCAGGAGAATCAACATTTCGGGCATAAGCCCTTCATCTGGAATGATGCTTGTGGCCAAAGGGGGCTGAGAGATAAATGGGAGTGGGGTGGGGTTGGAAGGAAGTTATCTGGGAATGTGGTAGGTAGATGAAGGTGGGAGTGAAGGTGATAGGTCGGAGTGGAGGGTGAACCAGATAGGTGGGAAGGAAGATGGACAGGTAGGGCAGTTCAAGAGGGCAGTGCTAAGTTAGAAGTTTGGATCTGGGATAAGGTGGAGAGAGGGGAGTTGAGAAAACTGGTGAAATCCACATTGATCTTGTGTGGTTGGAGGGTCCCAAGGCAGAAGATGAGGCATTGTTCCTTCAGGCATTGGGTGGTGTGGGTTGGCCGTGGAGGAGGCCCAGAACTTGCATGTCCTTGGCGGAGTAGAAGGGGGAGTTAAAGTGTTCGGCCATGGGGTGGTGGGTTGTTTAGTGTGCGTTCTCAGAGATGTTCTCTGAAATGTTTTGCAAGTTGGCATCCTGTCTCCCTAATATAGAGGAGATGTCAGGAGCAAATGACACTGTAGATGACACATGTGCAAGTCCAGGTAAATCTCTGTTGGATGTGGAAGGATCCTTTGGGGCCTTGGATGGAGGTGAAGGGTGAGGTGCGGCCGCAGGTTTTGCACTTCTTGTGGTGGCAGGGGAAGGTGCCGGGAGCAGAAGGTGGGTTAGTAGGGGGCGTGGACCTAACAAGGGAGTTGCAGAGGGAATGGTCTCTCCAGAATGCAGATAGGGGTAGGGAGGGAAACGTATCTCTGGTGGTGGGGTCTCTTTGCTGGTGGCAGAAATGGAAATGGAGGATGATGCGATGTATCCGGAGGTTAGTGAGTGGAAGGTGAGGACCGGGGGTTCTGTCCTTGTTGCGATTGGAGTGGTGGGGTTGAAGGATGGATGTGCAGAAAGTGGAGGAGATGAACTGGAGGGCATCATCGATCATGTGGGAGGGGAAATTGCAGTCTTTGAAGAAGGAGGCCATCTAGGATGTTCTACGGTGGAATTGGTCCTCCTGGGAACAGATGTGGCAGAAGCGGAGGAATTGGGAATAGGGGATAGCATTTTTACAGGAGCCAGAGTTAGAGGAGGTGAGTCCAGGTAGCTGTGGGAGTCCGTGGGTTTGTAGTGGATGTCCGTGTTGACTCGGTCGCCGGAAATGGAGATGGAGAGGTCAAGGACGGAGGTGTCTGAGATAGTCCAGGTGAACTTGAGGTCAGGGTGGAAGGTGTTACTGAATTTGATGAACTGTTCATCCTCCTTGTGGGCATCTGAGGTGGTGCCGATACAGTCATCGATGTAGTGGAGGAAAAGGTGGGGAATGGTGCCGCTGCTGAAGGTGGACTGTTCCACCTACCCAACGAAGAGACAAGCATAGCTGGGGCCATACGGGTACCCATGGCTAATCCTTTGGTCTGGAGGAAGTGGGAGGATTCAAAGGAGAAATTGTTGAGGTGAGGATCAGTTTACCTAAACAAATGTCAGTGTCAGTGGAAGAGTACTGGTTGGGTTGGCGTGAGACGAAGAAACAGAGGGCTTGGATGCCTTTGTCATGATGGATGGATGTGTACAGGGACTGGATGTCCATGGTGGAGATGAGGCATTGGGGGCCAGGGAAGCAAAAGTCATGGAAGAGGTGGAGGGCGTGGGTGGTGTCACGAATGTAGGTGCAGAGTTCCTGGACCAAGGGGTCAGGGCGGTCTCATGGTATGCAGAAATACGTTTGGTGGGGCAGGAGCAGGCCGAAATGATGGGTCAACCGGGGCAGTCAGGCTTGTGAATTTTGGGTAGGAGGTAGAACCGAGTGGTTTGTGCAGGAGGTAGAACTGGGTGGTTTGGGCAGGAGGTAGAACCGGGTGGTTTGGGCAGGAGGTAGAACTGGGTGGTTTGTGCAGGAGGTAGAACTGGGTGGTTTGTGCAGGAGGTAGAACTGGGTGGTTTGTGCAGGTGGTAGAACCGGGTGGTTTGTGCAGGAGGTAGAACTGGGTGGTTTGTGCAGGAGGTAGAACTGGGTGGTTTGTGCAGGAGGTAGAACCGGGTGGTTTGGGCAGGAGGTAGAACTGGGTGGTTTGTGCAGGAGGTAGAACTGGGTGGTTTGGGCAGGTGGTAGAACCGGGTGGTTTGTGCAGGAGGTAGAACTGGGTGGTTTGTGCAGGAGGTAGAACTGGGTGGTTTGGGCAGAAGGTGGAACCTCTTATATTTCATCAAGAAGAAGGCAGGAAAGGGACAATAGTTGAAGGAATAGTTAGAGTATAACAAAGAACAGCTTTTAAGTGGAGCAAAACATATTGAAAAGGAGATTAATTTTAAGGGAATAGTGGATATGAAAAAAATGAGAAAATGTACAACTAATATACTTACAACACCATTATAATATTACATTTCAGCATAGAATGGTCTAAATTTTAGAATTATTTATTTGCCAATACAATTCAGGAAATTCTGTATTAAATTTTGAAATTATTCCTATTTCTTCATGTGAATAATGTTGCTTGGTTATAGCACTTAGAAACGTAATCTACAATTTTCAGTTATATCACATGATCAATTACAAGTGGTATGTATTAGAAGAAACAATTTTTTATTTCACAGCTTAAAATATTTTGTATACCTTCCTATGCTGGATTTTAGAAACAGACTGTTTTTAAAGATATTTGATTTTAACATTTGTGTTAGTATACCAGCAATTCAACTTTAAGCCCCTCTCCATTTTGTCACTGTATTAAGTACACCAATGAATGCATAAATTATTTCTGTCACAATCTGAGAAACTGGTTACAAAAAGCATGTATAGCAGCAACCAAATAATTCTACTTAGATTAGAAAAAGAGAGAAGTAATTCAATTTTAATTTAAAAGCCAAATAACAAATGATAGAGCAGTCAAAATATTAGCCATTAACTCACTCACTAAAAATTCCAAGGAAAAGAATTTTGGTTCTTTACTGCTGTGACTGATGTTTTCACCAGTATTATTTTTACATATTTTTATTATTTTAAGAATGATCAAATAGCATTTGGATTTTTTTGTTTCTAAATTTGGGAATTTGTATTGTAGACACTTCAGTAAGATTTAGATTGGATTGGTTTCTGGAAAAATCTGCTTTAAATATGGTTAGGTGATTACTCTGTTGATCTAATGTAGAAAATTCCTTATCAGTAGAAAGGATTTTAAAGAATTAATTGGCCAGAGATTACAAAATACTCCTTCCTTCCTCCCTCATGCCCACATTTAATGTTAACTCCCTTTTTATCAGTGAACTGTATTATGGGTTCAAACCATGCTTGCAGACATAAGTGATCAATATTTTTCAGAATATATGTAACAGTTTAAATACTTCCCTTAAAAATCAGACATGTAAATGTTGTACCAGTCCTAAATCAGAAGTGAAAGGGATCAGCAGTATTCAAATTGCAAAACTAAATGTGGTGCTACAATAATTGACCCCGAATGTTTGATCATGAGGCTTGATCATATCAATCCGGCAAGCAAGGACTGAAACATGACCTTCAGGTTAGTTGATGCCAAACATTTCATTCAATTGGAAATGCACTGCCAAAGTCAAAAGTATAGGAAATAGGAGTAAACAATTTAGTCCGTAGAACCTGCATCCACCACTTAACCAGATCATTGCTCATATTTTGCCTTAATGCCATTTCTAAATATCTCTTGAAATCTTTAATTTTTAGAAATCTATCAATCTCAGACTTGGACATACTCTACTCACAGGCCTCTGGGGTAGAGAATTCCAAAGATTCACCACCTTCTTGAATGAAGAAATTCTTCCTCAACAGAGGCCTACCTCTGATCTGAGTCTATGCCCCATGGTTCTAGAATCCCCGCCTGAGGAAACATTCTTCTTCCGCCTACATCGATGATCTTCGTAAGAATTCTGTACAATTCAATTAGCTTAACTCTCATTCTTCTTAACCCTGGAGAAATGGGACTAGATTAATTCATGATATCTGGTCGGCTTGGACAAGTTGGACTGAAGGGTCTGTTTCCATGCTGTACATCTCAATGACTATAATACTTCTACATAGTCTCCTCAATCATACTCATTGGACAATTCCACTATCCCAGGGTCCAGTCTGATAAGTGGTTACACCCCTCAGTGGCAAGTATATACTTTCCTTTGGGAAGGAAATAAAAGCTGTACACAGTACTCCAGGTAAAGTCTCACCAAGGTTCTACACAAATGAAGAAAGACTTCTTTATCCCTTCACTCAAATACACTTGCAACAAAGACCAACATACCATTTGCTTTCTTAATTGGTTGCCTTCAGTAATGTATGAACAAGAGCACATACGTCCCTTTGAATCTCAACACATCATAATTTCTCACCATTTAAGAAATACTCTGCATTGCTGTTTTTCTGAACAATATGGATAATCTCATGTTTATCCACACTTTAATTCTGTTTGCCATGTTTTTGTCCCCTCACACAGCCTGTCTAAGTCCCCTGAAAACCTGATTGCAACCTCCTCACTTTATTCCCACATCCAAATTATTGATATAATTTCAGAATTGCTGAGGCCCACGCATTGATCTTTGCAGTACCCCACGAGTCACAGTCTGACAAACTGAGATGACCCATTTAAACCGGCTCTCTCTTTTCAGCCCATTAACCAATTCTCAACCCTTGTCACTACATTTCTGCTAATCCCAAAAGAACATAACTGGATAATTTTGCTCACTAATCTCCTGTGTGGGATATTATTGAAGGTCTTCTGAAAATCCAAATACATCACATCCATTTCTCCCCTTTTCTATTTTGCTCGACGTCATCATAAAATTCCAACATGATTTCTCTTTCATATATAATGTTGATTCTGCCAAGTCCTATGATTATTTTCTAAGTGTCTGGTTATCACATTCTTCATAATAGATTCTAGCATCTTCAGGCTAACAGGTCTATACTCTGTTCCTCATCCCTGCTTTTTTACACAGTGGGGCTACATTTGCTACTTTGCAACCTTTAGGAACCATTCTTGATGACCATCTACAATTTCAAAAGTCACCATCTTTAACGTTGTGGGCCTTAAAAAAATTCATCCCCTTTAATTTCTTCTTTTATACAAGTACTTATATCCTTCACTTCCTCATTTTCACTGCTTACCTTATTCTCTATTATTTCTGGGAGTTATTTTTGTAACAGACACAATGCATTTGTTTAGTTTCGATGTCATTTCCTTATTTCCCATTATAGATTTTCCCATAACTGCCTATACTGCGCCCACATTTGTCTTTTCTATTTATTTTCCCTTTATAGTGTACCCACAAACACATTTCCAGTTCATTTTTAAGGTATGAGATGGGAACTTTCAAAAGTTGATTTGAGTAGACTGTTTGCAGGTAAAGGGGTTGTCAAAGGATACAGGTTGTCAAAGGATACAGCGGGGTACAGATCAGTTACATATCTGGGCACAGATGTAGCAAGTGGAGTTTAATCCGGGTAAGTGTGAGGTGCTGCACTTTTGGAGACCAAATATTCAAGAAAATTATGCAGTTAATGGCAGGACCCTGAACAGCATTGATGTACAGAGGGATCTTGGGGTTCAGTCCATAACTCCTTGAAAATGGCCACGTAAGTAGATAAGGTGATAAAGAAGTTGTAGGGCATGCTTGCCTTTATTGGTTGGGGAATCGAGTACAAGAGTTAGGATGTCATGTTGCAGCTTTATAAGACTTTGGTGAGTCCACACTTACAGTATTGCTTTCAATTCTGGTTGCCATATTATGGAAAGATGTGGAGGCTTTGGACAGGGTGCAGAAGAGATTTACCAGGGTGTTGCTTGGATTAGAGGGTATGAGCTTTAGGGAGAAGCTAGAAAAACTTAGGTTGTTTTTTCTGGAGAAGTGGAGGTTGAGGGGAGACTTGATAGAAGTCTATAAAATTATGAGATGCATTGATAGGGTGGATAGTCAATCTTTTTCCCAGAGTTGAAATGGCTAAAACTAGAGGGGGCAAGTTTAAAGTAGATGTGATAGGCACTTTTTTTAATACAGAGAGTGGTAGGAGACCGGAATGCACTGCCAGGGATGGTGGTAGAGGCAGATACGATAGGGGCATTTAAGGGACTTTCAGATAAGCATATGGATATGCAAGGAATGGAGGGATATGGACCAAGTGCAGGCAGAAGGGATTAGTTTAACTTGGTGTCATGTTCAGCACAACATAGTGGGCTGAAGTGTCTCTTCCTGTGCTGTACGGTCTATGTTCTATAACTGACCAGTTGGATGTTCTCAGAAGTGTGATCACAAGAGTTCAGAGGCATTATATTCCTGTTAGAGTGAAGGGTAAGGCTGGTAAGACTAGGGAACAATGGATGAATAAAGATATTGCGGTTCTGGTCAAGAATAAGAAAGGGTCATTTATTACTTGTAGACTCTGGGAACAAATGAATCTCTTGATCAATATAAAGGATGTAGGAGCATTTTTAATGGAGAAATCAGGAGAGCAAAAAGATGATATGAGATAGCCTTGGCAGATATGATTAGGATAATCCAAAGAGACCCTACGAGTACATTAAAAGCAAAAGAGCCATTAGGGAGAGAATAGAACACCTTAAAAATCAATGAAATGATCTTTATATTGAATCTCAGGACATGGGACCAGTACTAAATGAATATTTCATGTCAGTTTTTACTGTGGAGTAAGAAAGGAAGGCAAAAGAACTCAGGGAAATAAAGACTGATGTTTTGAAAACAATTCACTTACAGAAGATGTATTGGAGGTGTTAGAAAGCAGAAAGTAGGATAATTCTCTGGGATTGATGAAGTGTATTTCAGGACATTGTGTGGTGAAGAAATTGTGGGGCCCATAGCGGAGACATTAGTTTCATCTATAGTGCTGGAGGACTGGAGTGTGGCTCATGTCATGCCTTTATTTAAGAAAGGCTGTAAGGAGAAGCCTGTGATCTACAGACCTGTGAGTCTGACATTGGTGGTTGTTAAGTGGTTGGAGAAGATTCTGAAAGATAGAATTTACATGCATTTGGAGAGGCAAGGACTAATTAAGGATAGTCAGCATGGCTTTGTGCAAGGGAAATCATGCTTCACAAACTTGATTGAGGTTTTTGAGGAGATAATCAAAAGGATTGATGGGGGAGAGTGGCAGACATTGCTTACATGGACTTTTGTGAAGCCTTTGACAAGGTTCTGCATGATAGACTGAATAGTAAAATTAGATCACATGCGATTTAGGGAGAGCTTGCTAATTGGATTAAAAATTGGCTTGATGGTAGGACACAGAGGGTGTAGTGGAGGGTCGTTTTTTAAAATGGAGGTCTGTGACCAACAGATTCCACAGGGATCAGAACTGGGTCCACTTTTGTTTGTCATTTATATGAATGATTTCGATGAGAATTTAGGAAACATGATTAGTAAGTTTGTGGATGTCATCAAAATTGGTGGTTTAGTGGACAGTGAAGAAGGCTATCCAAGATTACAAATAAATCTTGATCAATTAGGTTAATGGGATGAGGAGTAGCAGATGGAGTTTAATTTGAGTAAATGCAAAATATCGCATGTTGGTAAAACAACAAGAGGAGAATTTATACAAATAATGGTAGGACCTTCGGTAATGTTGTAGAACAGAAAGATGTAATGGTTCAGATCTATAATTCTTTGAAATTTGCATCACATGTAGACAGTGTGATTAAGAAGGCATTTAGCAAGCTTGCCTTCATTGCTCAGACGTTTGAGTATAGGGGTTTGGATGTCATGTGAGGTTGTACAGGATTTTGGTGAGGCCTCTTCTGGCCACCCTGCTATTGGAAGGATACAATTAAATTGGAGAGGGATCAGAAAAGATTGACCAGGATGTTGTCAGGAATAGAAGGTTTGACTTATAAAGTTAGGCTGGATTGGCTAGGACTTTTTCACTGGCATATAGGAGCTTGAGGGGTTTACAAAGTCTTGAGGGGCATAGATAAGTTGAATAGCAAATTTAGTTGAATTAAGTCTTTTCCTTGGGTGGGGGAGTTCAAAACAATGGGGCATATTTTTAAGGTGAGAGGAGAAAGCTTTGAAAAAGTATGAAGAGCAACATTTTTACGCAGAGAGTATTCCATATGAGGAATGAACTGCCAAAGGAAGTGATAGATGCAGGTACGAGTACAGCATTTAAAAGACATTTGGATAAATCATGAATAGGAAAGATTTAGAGGGATATGGGCCAAACATATGCAAGTGGGACTAATCTGGTTTGGGTCACCATGACCGAATTGGACCAAAAGGTCTATTTCCATGTGTACGACTATAACTGGCCCTCATACTGTGGTCCTGCATCATAAACCTGGAGGAAATGGCACAAGGAGTTACACTTGATTATTGCTTTGTGATCAGGAACATGGAGATGTTGTGGGCAGGGCAGTAGAGATGAGAGTCATGCTATTTCCTGCAGACCGCCAAAGGAGGCCATGCCACCAGGCATATGTAGTGTGGATACAGATGATGACTTGGGTCGGTGCTATGTCCTGAGTTAAATTAAATGCACAGCAGTGTAGAAAGAAGGTTAATGACCTTCTGTGTTCTGCAAGAATAAGTGCCATCATCATGTTTCTGCTATCTCCTTTTCACAGAAACACCACTCACATTAACACTGCCACTGTACAATGGTTGGTAGCCGACAAACAATTTCAACCCATATTTGCTGCTCCTTACAGTTTCTTAGCTCCACAGAAACTACTTCCACAAGTTGATTTTCTGGTTTAAGATCTTGTCTTAGTTTATTGATATCATTCTTTGCTACCAGCACTGTCCTGCCTTTTTCTCATTTTCTCCTATCCTACCTAAATTTCAAATACTCCTGAACATTAAAACTTCGTTACTCTACAATCACAGCTGCATAATGGCAATGAGGTCATACTTGTTTACTTCTATTTGTATCATGAATTAATCTACCTTGTTAAGAATGCTGCATGAGATAGATTGCTTTAATTCTGTCTTTATGAGTTTCATATCCTCTTGACAAGTCTACTGGCACACTGCTTTTAACTGTATCTAGTCTCTTTTCTACACTGTTCCTACTATATCTAAGTTCTTAACAACTTTCTTTCCTGTATCATGGTGCCATGCTTCAGTTGCTCATCTGTCTTGTAGTCCTTGCTTTCATCTATATAGGCTGCAAGAAACTAGAATCTAATTGCAAAACTCGAGGCTCCTCCGCTTCAGTGTTCTTGATCCCCATTCTTGCTTCACTTGCAGTCACACCTTCCCTACCCTGACCACTGACCAAATCAGATCACACTCTTAAGAGTTTTGTCTATCTCCTGGAACATGGTCTGGATAATGTTGTCCTTCCAAAATTGGTCATTGTGTCTGCACCTCAGTCCCCAGCTCATTTATTCTGAACTCAAGTTTCTGCAGATGTACAACATTACTAGAAAAGTTACAGCAGGTTCATAATTGGCAAATGCATATAAATGTTTAGCTACCATTATTCAGCAGACTGTGCAAATTCAAAGGGTATCATGGAAATCAAAATAATTAATTGGTTCGATAATTTTTGGGACTCAGGCTCAAACATGTAAATATATCAATGGATACATTTCCAATCACACCTGGCTGTGTTGTCCATCCTGTTTACTTTGATCTATCTCACCATCTTCAGGGTTGAATTTGCTCACTGGAAGAACAAACTCATCCAGAAACTAACAATGGACTCTATGCTCCTACAGATGGAGCCAAGAAATTAATAAAGTTGGACTGTGTGCCATGCAAATTCTATGTAAATTGTTGCTCAGTATGAATTTTACTCCATTGACTGCTGCTATTCACCAAAGATGCTTGAGGGCAAGTGTGCAAAGCACTGACAACAGCTTGCATTCTTATTATTTCAATAACCATTCCACTAAACTGATTGAAATTCTTCAGTTAAGATCAATAGAAAAACCTCACCAGAAAATCTAACAAGTTTTATGACTTTAGGCAAAATTTAATAACCACAAAATGAAGTCTTGCAATTCCTAAAATTACCCAAAATTTGAAAGATAAATGAAAAAAATACTGACCAGTTGAAAAAAATTACTTGATTTCCTGTGACATCACACAGTGATTTTCATAGAATGGGGTTGGTCTATGCTGGAGCCAAGGATCAGGTAGTGATGAATTATTGTTTATTGTCTATTGTAAATAGGGTTATCGCTTACTTGTAGTTATAGAGTCATAGAGTCATAGAGATGTACAGCATGGAAACAGACCCTTCAGTCTAACCTGTCCATGTTGACCAGATATCCCAACCCAATCTAGTCCCACCTGCCAGCACCCAGCCCATATCTCTCCAAACCCTTCCTATTCATATACCCATCCAAATGCCTCTTAAATGGTGCAATTGTACAAGCCTCCACCACATCCTCTGGCAGCTCATTCCATACACGTATCACTCTCTGTGTGAAAAAGTTGCCACGTAGGTCTCTTTTATGTCTTTCCCCTCGCACCTTAAACCTAAACCCTCTATTTCTGGACTCCCCGACCCCAGGGAAAAGACTTTGCCTATTTACCCTATCCATGCCCCTCATAATTTTGTAAACCCCTGTAAGGTCACCCCTCAGCCTTCGATGCTCCAGGGAAAACAGCCCCAGCCTATTCAGCCTCTCCCTATAGCTCAAATCCTCCAACCGTGGCAACATCCTTGTAAATCTTTTCTGAACCCTTTCAAGTTTCACAACATCTTTTCGGTAGGAAGGAGACCAGAATTGCATACAATATTCCAACAGTGGCCTAACTAATGTCCTGTACAGCTACAACATGACCTCTCAACTCCTGTACTCAATACTCTGACCAATAAAGGAAAGCATACCAAATGCCTTCTTCACTATCCTATCTATCTGCGACTCCACTTTCAAGGAGCTATGAACCTGCATTCCAAGGTCTCTTTGTTCAGCAACACTCCCTAGGATCTTACCATTAAGTGTACAAGTCCTGCTCTGATTTGCTTTCCCAAAATACAGCACCTCGCATTTATCTGAATTAAACTCCATCTACCACTTCTCAGCCCATTGGCCCCTCTGGTCCAGATCCTGTTGTAATCTGAGGTAACCCTCTTCGCTGTTGACTACACCTCCAATTTTGGTGTAACTGTATCTCTTATGCTCGCATCCAAATCATTTATGTAAATGACAAAGAGTAGAGGACCCAGCACTGATCCTTGTGGCACTCCACTGGTCACAGGCCTCCAGCCTAAAAAACAACTCTCCACCACTCTGTCTTCTACCTTTGAGCCAGTTCTGTATCCAAATGGCTCGCTCTCCCTGTATTCCGTGAGATCTAACCTTGCTAATCAGTCTCCAATGGGGAATCTTGTTGAACGCCTCACTGAAGTCCATATAGATCTCATCTACCAGTCTGCCCTCATCAATCCTCTTTGTTACTTCCTCAAAAAACTCAATCAAGTTTGTGAGACATGATTTCCCACGCACAAAGCCATGTTGACTGTCCCTAATCAGTATTGCCTTTCCAAACATCCTGTCCCTCAGGTTTCCCACCATCGACGTCAGGTTCACTGGTCTATAGTTCCCTGGCTTGTCCTTACCACCCTTCTTAAACAGTGGCACCACATTAGCCAAACTCCAGTCTTCCGGCACCTCACCTGTGACTATCAATGATACAAATATTTCAGCAAGAGGCCCAACAATCACTCCTCTAGCTGCCCACAGAGTTCTAGGGTACACCTGATCAAGTCCTGGGGATTTATCCATCTTTACCCCTTTCAAGACATCCATTTCTTCCGCCTCTGTAATATGGACATTTTTCAAGATGTCACCATCTATTTCTATACAGTCTATATCTTCCATATCCTTTTCCATAGTAAATACTGATGCAGAATACTCGTTTAGTATCTCCCCCATTTTCTGTGGCTCCACACAAAGGCCACCTTGCTGATCTTTGAGGGGCCCTATTCTCTCCCTAGTTACCCTTTTGTTCTTTATGTATTTGCAAAATCTGTTCGGATTCTCCTTAATTCTACTTGCCAATGCTATCTTATGTCCCCTTTTTGCCCTCCTGATTTCCCTCTTAAGTATACTCCTACTTCCTTTATACTCTTCTAAGGATTAACTTGATCTATCCTTTCTATACCTTACATATGCTTCCTTCTTTTACTTAATCAAACTCTCAATTTCTTTAGTCATCTGGCATTCCTTATACCTACCAGCCGTTCCTTTCACCCGAACAGGAATATACTTTCTCTGGATTCTCGTTATCTCATTTCTGAAGGCTTCCCATTTTCCAACAGTCCCTATACCTGCGAACATCTGCCTCCAATCAGCTTTCGAAAGTTCTTGTCTAATACTGTCAAAGTTGGCCTTTCTCCAATTTAGAACTTCAACTTTTAGATCTGGTCTATCCTTTTCCATCATTATTTTAAACCAAATAGAATTATGATCGCTGGCCCCAAAGTGCTCCCCCACTAACACCTCAGTCACCTGCCCTGCCTTATTTCCCAAAGTAAGTCAAGTTTTGCACCTTCTCTGGTAGGTACATCCACATACTGAATCAGAAAATTGTCTTATACACACTTAACAAAATTCCTCTCCATCTAAACCCTTAACACTATGGCAGTCCCAGTCTATGTTTGGAAAGTTAAAATCCTCTACTATAACCACCCTATTACTCTTACAGATAGCTGAGATTAGGGGGTCTATAACACAATCCCAATAAGGTTATCATCCCTTTCTTATTTCTCAGTTCCACCCAAATAACTTCCCTGGATGTATTTCCGGGAATATCCTCCCTCAGCACAGCTGTAATGCTATCCCTTATCAAAAATGCCACTCTCCCTCCTCTCTTTCCTCCCTTTCTATCCTTCCTGTAGCATTTGTATCCTGGAACATTAAGCTGCCAGTCCGGCCCATCCCTGAGCCATGTTTCTGTAATTGCTATGATACCCCAGTCCCATGTTCCTAACCGTGCCCTGAGTTCATCTGCCCTCCCTGGAAGGCCCCTTGCATTGAAATAAATGCAGTTTAATTTATTTGTCCTACCTTGTCCCCGCCTGCCCAGACTGTTTGACTCGCTTCTGTTCTCAACTGTACCAGTCTCAGATTGATCTCTTTGCTTACTATCCACCCCCCCGCCACCTTACTAGTTTAAATCCTCCCGAGCTGCTCTAGCAAATTTTCCTGCTAGTATATTGGTCCCCTTCCAATTTAGGTACAATCCGTCCTTCTTGTATGGGTCACTTCGACCCCAAAAGAGATTCCAATGATCCAAAAATGTGAATCCTTCTCTCATACACCATGCTCCTCAGCCATGCATTCATCTGCTCTATCCTCCTATTCCTGCCTTCACTAGCTCGTAGCACCGGGAGTAATCCAGATATTAGATTAGATTAGATTAGATTAGATTAGTGTGGAAACAGGCTGTTCGGCCCAACAAGTCCACACCAACCCGCTGAAGCGCAACATAGAACATAGAACATAGAACAATACAGCACAGAACAGGCCCTTCGGCCCACGATGTTGTGCCGAACTTCTAACCTAGATTAAGTACCCATCCATGTACCTATCCAAATGGCGCTTAAAGGTCGCCAATGATTCTCACTCTACCACTCCCAAGGGCAGCGCATTCCATGCCCCCACCACTCTCTGGGTAAAGAACCCACCCCTGACATCTCCCCTATACCTTCCACCCTTCACCTTAAATTTATGTCCCCTTGTAACACTCTGTTGTACCCGGGGAAAAAGTTTCTGACTGTCTACTCTATCTATTCCTCTGATCATCTTATAAACCTCTATCAAGTCACCCCTCATCCTTCGCCGTTCCAACGAGAAAAGGCCGAGAACTCTCAACCTATCCTCGTACGACTTCCTCTCCATTCCAGGCAACATCCTGGTAAATCTTCTCTGCACCCTCTCCAAAGCTTCCACATCTTTCCTAAAGTGAGGCGACCAGAACTGCACACAGTACTCCAACTGTGGCCTAACCAAAGTCCTGTACAGCTGCAACATCACTTCACGACTCTTGAATTCAATCCCTCTGCTAATGAACGATAATACTCCATAGGCCTTCTTACAAACTCTATCCACCTGAGTGGCAACCTTCAAAGATCTATGTACATAGACCCCAAGATCCCTCTGTTCCTCCACCTGACTAAGAACCCTACCATTAACCCTGTATTCCGCATTCTTATTTGTTCTTCCAAAATGGACAACCTCACACTTGGCAGGGTTGAACTCCATCTGCCACTCCTCAGCCCAGCTCTGCATCATATCTAAGTCCCTCTGCAGCCGACAACAGCCCTCCTCACTGTCCACAACTCCACCTATCTTCGTATCATCTGCAAATTTACTGACCCACCCTTCGACTCCCTCATCTAAGTCATTAATAAAAATTACAAACAGCAGAGGACCCAGAACTGATCCCCGCGGAACTCCACTTGTAACTGGGCTCCAGGCTGAATATTTACCATCTACCACCACTCTCTGCCTTCGACCGGTTAGCCAGTTCCTCCACTCCCGGCACCTTCCCCTGCAACCGCAGGAGGTGCAAGACTTGCGCCCACACCTCCCCTCTCACCTCCCTCCAAGGCCCCAAAGCCTTGAACCCCGCCCCTCCAACCGCCACCAGGACAGAACCCCACTGGTCCTCACCTACCACCCCACTAACCTCCATGTACAGCGCATCATCCGCGGTCATTTCCGCCACCTCCAAACGGACCCCACCACCAAGGATATATTTCCCTCCCCTCCCCTATCAGCATTCCGTAAAGACCACTCCCTCCGTGACTCCCTCGTCAGATCCACACCCCCCACCAACCCAACCTCCACTCCCGGCACCTTCCCCTGCAACCGCAGGAGGTGCAAGACTTGCGCCCACACCTCCCCTCTCACCTCCCTCCAAGGCCCCAAAGGAAACTTCCATATCCGCCACAGATTCACCTGTACCTCCACACATATCATCTATTGCATCCTCTGTACCCGATGTGGCCTCCTCTATATTGGGGAGACAGGCCGCCTACTTGCGGAGCGTTTCAGAGAACACCTCTGGGACACCCGGACCAACCAACCCAACCACACTGTAGCTCAACATTTCAATTCCCCCTCCCACTCCACCAAGGATATGCAGATCTTTGGACTCCTCCATCGTCAGACCACAGTGAAACGACGGTTGGAGGAAGAACGCCTCATCTTCCGGCTAGGAACCCTCCAACCACAAGGGATGAACTCGGATTTCACCAGTTTCCTCATTTCCCCTCCCCCCAGCCTGTCTCAGTCAAATCCATCAAATTCAGCACCGCCTCCCTAACCTGCAATCTTCTTCCCGACCTCTCCGCCCCCACCCCAATCTGTCCTATCACCCTCACCTTGACCTTTTTCCACCTATCACATTTCCGACGCCCCTCCCCCAAGTCCCTCCTCCCTATCTTTTATCTTAGCCTGCTGGACAAACTTTCCTCATTCCTGAAGAAGGGCTAATGCCCGAAACATCGATTCTCCTGTTCCCTAGATGTTGCCTGACCTGCTGCGCTTCTCCAGCAACACATTTCCATCTCTAGCCAGTTTTCTATCCAATTGGCCAAATTTCCCTCTATCCCATGCCTCCTGACTTTCCGCATAAGCCTACCATGGGGAACCTTATCAAATGCCTTACTAAAATCCATGTACACTACATCCACTGCTCTACCCTCATCCACATGCTTGGTCACCTCCTCGAAGAATTCAATAAGACTTGTGAGGCAAGACCTACCCTTCACAAATCCGTGCTGGCTGTCCCTAATCAAGCAGTGTCTTTCCAGGTACTCATAAATCCTATCCCTCAGTACCCTTTCCATTACTTTGCCTACCACAGAAGTAAGACTAACAGGCCTGTAATTCCCGGGGTTATCCCTATTCCCTTTTTTGAACAGGGGCACAACATTCGCTACTCTCCAGTCCCCTGGTACCACCCCCGTTGCCAGTGAAGACGAGAAGATCATTGCCAACGGTACTGTAATTTCCTCTCTTGCTTCCCACATAATCCTAGGATATATCCCGTCAGGCCCGGGGGACTTGTCTATCCTCAAGTTGTTCAAAATGTCCAACACATCTTCCTTCCTAACAGGTATCTCTTCTGGCTTACCAGTCCATTTCACACTCTCCTCTTCTACAATACGGTCCCTCTCGTTCGTAAATACCGAAGAGAAGTACTTGTTCAAGACCTCTCCTATCTCTTCCGACTCAATACGCAGTCTCCCACTACTGTCCTTGATCGGACCTACCCTCGTTCTCGTCATTCTCAGGTTTCTCACATACGCATAAAATGCCTTGGGGTTATCCTTGATCCTATCCGCCAACGATTTTTAATGCCATCTCTTAGCTCTCCTAATCCCTTTCTTCAGGTCCCTTCTGGCTATCCTGTATCCCTCCACTGCTCTGTCTGAATCCTGTTTCCTCAACCTTATGTAAGCCTCCTTCTTCCTCTTTACCAGACATTCAACCTCTCTCGTCAACCAAGGCTCCCTCACACGACCATTTCTTTCCTGCCTGATAGGTACATACATATCATGGACACGTCGTATCTGCTCTTTGAAAAAGTTCCACATTTCCACCACATCCTTCCCTGACAGCCTATGCTCCCAACGTATGCTCCTCAAATCCTGCCTTACAGCATCGTAATTTCCCTTCCCCCAATTATAAAATCTACCTTGTTGTGCGCACCTATCTCTCTCCATAACCAAGGTGAAAGTCACAGAATTGTGGTCACCATCACCAAAATGTTCACCCACTAACAAGCCCACCACTTGTCCCGGTTCATTACCGAGTACCAAATCTAATATGGCCTCCCCTCTGGTTGGACAATCTACATACTGCGTTAGAAAAGCTTCCTGGACACACTGCACAAACACCGCCCCATCCAATCTACTTGATCTAAAGAGCTTCCAATCAATATTTGGGAAGTTGAAGTCGCCCATGACTACGACCCTGTGGCTTCTGCACCTTTCCAAAACCCACCCATACACCAACATTTATCCCTTCACCTAAGGCTACGGGCAATTTAGCATGGCCAATTCACCTACCCTGCACATCTTTAGACTGTGGGAGGAAACCGGAGCACCCGGAGGAAACCCACGCAGACACGGGGAGAATGTGCAAACTCCACACAGTCAGTCACCTGAGGTGGGAATTGAACCCGGGTCTCTGGCGCTGTGAGGCAGCAGTGCTAACCACTGTGCCACCGTGCCGCCCCCATGTAAAAAATGTAATGTAATGTAAAAAAAATGTAATGTAATGTAATGTAAAAATTGTAAAATGTAATGTAAAAATGTAAATGTAGTGTAATATTACTACTCTAGAGGACTCCTTTTTAAATTTCTGCCTAACTCTCTGTAATCTCCCTTCAGAATCTCAACCTTTTCCCATCCTATGCCTTTGGTTCCAATGTGGACAGTGACCTCTTGCTGGCCCCTCTCCCTTTGAGAACATTCTGCACCCTCTCTGAGGCATCCTTGATCCTGGCACCAGGGAAGCAACACACCATTCTGTTTTTCGCTGCTGGCCACCGAAATGTCTGTCTGTACCTCGGACTACAGAATCCCCTGAAACAATTGATCTCTTGGAACCCGACGTACCCCTCGTTGCATTAGAGCCAGTCTCAATACCAGAAACTTGGCTGTTTGTGCTACGTTCCCCTGAGAATCCATCACCCCACTGCATTTTCCAAAATAGCATACCTGTTTGAAATGAATATATCCACAAACAAATCCTGCATTAGCTGCCTACCTCTCTTACCCCTCCTGGAGTTAACCCATCTGTGTGACTGTATCTGAGACTTTCCCCTCTTCTTATAACTGCCATCTATCACATACTGTTGCTGTTGCAAATTTCTCATTGCTTCTAACTGTCTCTCTAACCAAGCCCTTTGATCTGATAAGATTCGCAGCCTACAGCATTTATGACAGATATAATCCGCAGTAACCCTTAAACTCTCTTTAAACTCCCACATCTGGCAAGAAGTACATATCACTCTATTAAAAATCAGTTTTGCTCCTTCACAATCTACAGACCCAGAAAATAACACTGTCTTATTCCTCTACAAACACTGTCCCAGGTTAAATTAATAGTTATGGCTTATATTTTAAGTTTAATCAAGAGACATATGTCCAAAAAACATATCATCCAGAAAGAACCCACTCTACTCCCTACTGCAGATTCTCTATGGGCCACACTTAAAAACTACGACTAACTTAGCTAATTCTGTGCCGTGAACTTCGCCCAACAGTTCCTCCAAGATCAGTTGTGAATTTCACTGTTTGTTAATTTTCCCAGATGCACTCCGATGTCCAGTGACACATGAATTCAAACAGCAAAGGCAGTAACTGTGCAGGTTCTCTGTCTCTCTCTCTCCTGCACTGTCCTCACCATGTGCTTCCTTTGTCTCCCTTTTAAAACTGCTGTTGTTTTGACTTTTTATTTTCCAAAGTTCCACAACAATGCAGTAGCATAAAAAACAGTAATTGCTGCTCCTGGAATTCGAGGAAATCACCTCCAACACCTAAAATACCTCAAAAAAAGGAGCAGCTGTTACAGCCAGAAATTTAGTCGTGTCTGTTGGATTGTGTTTTCAATGTATGATCATCCACATTATTTTGCTCTACAGTTAAAAGGCAATTCTATTGATGACCTATATTGCTGCAATGCTCCAAACCTCATCTGTCCCTCGACTTATCCTACCCTTTCCAGCTGTAATGCACTTCTCATAGAATCTCTACAGTATAGAAAGAGGTCATTTGAACACCAAGTCTGCACTGACACTCCAAAAAGCTTCTCACCCAGACCCACCCCTCCACACATTTCTTACTTACCATGGCTAATCCACCTAACCTACATATCCCTGACAATTTAGCATGGTCAATCCATCTAACCTGCATATCCTTGAATTGGAAACCAAATCACCTGGTGGAAATCCATGCAGACACAGGAAGAATGTGCAAACTCCACATAAACAATCACCAAAAGCTGGAAGCGAACTTGTGTCCCTGGCTCTGTGAGACAACAGTGCTAACCACTGTGCCACTGTGCTACCTACTTTTCTCGAGGAAAAAGGAGTTTTATTGCATTATAAAGGCAACGAATGTTTTAATGATGGAACTAGACATTTTGAATAGGACTGGGTACTTTTATTGCTATATTTTGTTCAATAATCCCAAAATTTTTTATTGCACAATAAACTCACCTCTTTAGGTGAAAGGATGGATATATAATCCTCATATATTAATTTTGCTTTCTCCTCAACAAGATTTTTGTTGACTTCCTTCTTTAGGTCCTCACAGGCTAGCCAGAACAGCATATTCTCCTCACTGTATTCTGTTCGTAAAAATTCCCGGAATGCATTTCTTCCAGCAGGGCTCTTCATTAACTTGTCAAAAGACTGACCCCAGGACTGTACTTCTTCAAGTGTTGGCTTTGAGCTGCATCAGCAAAAATCACAAGTTAAGGGAGACATTGGTTACCTTAAGAACACTTCAAATGAGAATGAAAGTCAAAGAAAATGATTTCAATAAAAAGATTCACAAATTAGA
This sequence comes from Chiloscyllium plagiosum, assembly GCF_037043375.1. Classification (NCBI taxonomy): domain Eukaryota; kingdom Metazoa; phylum Chordata; class Chondrichthyes; order Orectolobiformes; family Hemiscylliidae; genus Chiloscyllium; species Chiloscyllium plagiosum. The sequence continues at coordinate 78,394,893 of NW_028270142.1, forward strand.
ATAACAGTTAAAAGCATAAACAATGTCAACAAAATTTAATTTTACTGAATTAACACAATGTCAAGTCAAGGACAATATAGATTTTAGTCTATAATTCCAACCTTTTCCAGCTCTGGAATTTCTTCTTTAAATTTCTGCGCATCTTTACTTTCATGCTTTACAATACATTTTCAACACCTGTCTTAATGTATTCTTATTTGGTTCAGTGTCCAATGTTATGTAATAATGCTCCTGTGAAAGGCCTGGTAATGTACATCAGAGTACACTAATCAGGCCTTGGACTGAGGATATATTAGAATAGATGGCGCAACTAGAAATATATAAACTGGACTTCATATCTATTATGAAGACATGGTTACAGGGTAACCCAGACTGGGAGCTCAATATCTAAGGAATTTGTTCTTTTGGACATTTGGCAAAAAGGAAAAGGAGGTGGGGTAGCTTTGTTAATAAAAGATTGTTCAGTGCGTTGGTTAGTGGTGATATGCATGCAATAAATTGTGATGTGGAATCTGTTTGGGTGCAAACAAGGAATGGAAAGGGAAAGACGTCATGGGTGGTAGTCATTTATAGCTCCCTGAAGAGTTGTCCCACAATGGGACAAAATATATATCGGGAAATAATGGATGTATCTAAGAAGGGCACAACAATTGACAACTCTACAGTTGCTTTTGACAGATATACTTGAAATGTTTAACACTTGATTTTGGCAAGTCTATTGTCAGTTGCATTAGTTGGAATATAGAATTTAAACAATAAAAGTGTCTTTCCTCATACTTTTAATCATGTGTGGATTGGTATTGGCAAAAATCAGCACTTCCCAAATTCTTTTCCATTTTTGAAAATTGCAGTGATCTGAGAAAAAGTAGAGGGAGGTGTGGAAACTTGTGAGAGGGAGGTGTGGAAACTCTCATTCGTTTGGCCGAACTGGTCCTCACCCTTAACAATTTCTCCTTTGAATCCTCCCACTTCCTCCAGACCAAAGAGGTGGCCATGGGCACACATATGGGCCCCAGCTATGCCTGTCTCTTTGTTGGCTACGTAGGGCGGTTGATCTTCCGTAATTACACCGGCCCCACTCCCCACCTCTTCCTCCGCTACATTGATGACAGCATTGGCGCCACCTCGTGCTCTCGTGAGGAGGTTGAGCAATTCATCAACTTCACCAACACATTCCACCCTGACCTTAAATTTACCTGGACCATCTCTGACACCTCCCTCCCCTTCCTGGACCTCTCCATCTCCATTAATGATGACCGACTTGACACTGACATTTTTTACAAACCCACCGACTCCCACAGCTATCTGGATTACACCTCTTCCCAGCCTACCTCTTGCAAAAATGCCATCCTGTATTCCCAATTCCTCTGCCGTATCTGCTCCCAGGAGGACCAGTTCCACCACAGAACACACCAGATGGCCTCCTTCTATAGAGACCGCAATTTCCCTTCCCAGGTGGTTAAAGATGCCCTCCAACGCATCTCGTCCAAATCCTGCACCTCCGCCCTCAGACCCCACCCCTCCAACCGTAACAAGGACAGAACGGCCCTGGTGCTCACCTTCCGCCCTACCAACCTTCGCATAAACCAAATCATCCGCCAACATTTCCGCCACCTCCAAACAGACCCCATCACCAGGAATATATTTCCCTCTAAACCCCTTTCCGCCTTCCGCAAAGACCGTTCCCTCCGTGACTACCTGGTCAGGTCCACACCCCCCTACAACCCACCCTCCCATCCTGGCACTTTCCCCTGCCACCGCAGGAACTGTAAAACCTGCGCCCACACCTCCTCCCTCACCTCTATCCAAGGCCCTAAAGGAGCCTTCCACATCCATCAAAGTTTTACTTGCACATCTACTAATATCATTTATTGTATCCGTTGCTCCCGATGTGGTCTCCTCTACATTGGGGAGACTGGGCGCCTCCTAGCAGAGTGCTTTAGGGAACATCTCTGGGACACCCGCACCAATCAACCACACCGCCCCGTGGCCCAACATTCCAACTCCCCCTCCCACTCTGCCGAGGACATGGAGGTCCTGGGCCTCCTTCACCACTGCTCCCTCACCACCAGACGCCTGGAGGAAGAACGCCTCATCTTCCGCCTCGGAACATTTCAACCCCAGGGCATCAATGTGGACTTCAACAGTTTTCTCATTTCCCCTTCCCCCACCTCACCCTAGTTCCAAACTTCCAGCTCAGCACTGTCCTCATGACTTGTCCGGACTTGTCCTACCTGCCTATCTCCTTTTCTACCTATCCACTCCACCCTCTCCTCCCTGACCCATCACCTTCATCCCCTCCCCCACTCACCCATTGTACTCTATGCTACTTTCTCCCCACCCCCACCCTCCTCTAGCTTATCTCTCCACGCTTCAGGCTCACTGCCTTTATTCCTGATGAAAGGCTTTTGTCCGAAACGTCGATTTCGAAGCTCCTTGGATGCTGCCTGAACTGCTGTGCACTTCCAGCACCACTAATCCAGAATCTGGTTTCCAGCATCTGCAGTCATTGTTTTTACCTACCTGATAAATTAAACAGCAGAACTAAAAACGTATTAATTTCTGGATTATTACTTGAGCCACAAGCAAATTGGCACAGGGTTAAGATTAAAGATTAAATAGGTAAATGCATGTGTCAATAATTGGTTTGGGAGGAATGGGTTTGAATACATGGGACATTAGCAAGGACAGGAGCTGTTCCAATGGCCTCCACCCTAATCATGGTGGGACAGAGACCTGATGAATTACGTAACTAGGGTCATTGGTAGGGCTTTAGATTAAACATTGGGGTAGTGGGTTCAATTGCATGGTAAATTACATAAAAAGTTAAAGTGGAGTAGGGCTCAGGAGAATTTATTAAAGCTTCCAGAACAAGTAACAGGACAGACAGTATGGAAAGAATCACGAATCTAGCTTCAGGCAGAGTAGATATGGGAACTATGAAAAATGGGGTCATCAACAGAGAACTGAGGGTGTTGTATTTAAATGTATACAGTACACAAAACAAGATAAATTAGCTTGTAGTGCAGATTGAAAATGGTGGGCATGATGTTGTAGGTGTCACAGAAATGTTAAGATTAAAGATTAAATAGGTTGGGAACTAAATATCTGAGAATACATGTCCTATCGAAAGGACAGACAGATGGGCAGAGTTGATGGGGTTACCTTGTTAGTAAAAATTGAAATTAAATGGGCAGCACGATGGCTCAGTGGTTAGCTCTGCTGCCTCACAGCGCCAGTGACCTGGGTTCAATTCCCGCCTCGGGCGGCTGTCTGAGCGGAGTTTGCACATTCTCCCTATGTGTCTGTGTGGGCTTTCTCCCACAGTCCAAAGATGTGCAGGTCAGGTGAATTGGCCATGCTAAATAGCCCATAGTGTTAGGTGCATTAGTGGGGAAATGGGGCTGGGTGGCTTACTCTTCGGAGGGTTGGTGTGGACTTGTTGGGCCGAAGGGCCTGTTTCCACATTGTAGGGAATCTAACTTAAAAAAAATCAACAGCCAGAATCAGAAGGTGTGGAATTTATGTGTGTAGTTGAGGAACTGCAAAGGAAAAAAGACCGTGTTGGGAGTTATGTACAGATCTCCTAACAGTAGTCAGAATGTGGGGAAGAAAATAAATCAGGAGATTGAAAAGGTATACAAGAAAGGTACTCATACAATAATCACGAGGAACTTCAATATGCAGGTGGATAGGGAAAATCAGATTGATAGTGAATCTTAAGAGAAGACATTTGTGGAATATCTATGAAATAGTTTTTATTGAAGCTGCTTGTGGTTTGGCCCATTAGGGAACAGGAAATTCTGGATTCGTTGATGTGTAATGAGACAGACTTGATTAGGGAGCTTAAGGTAAAGGAATCCCTGGGAACAGTAACCATAATATGATAGAATTCAGCTTGCAGTTTGTGAGGAAGAAGCTTGCATCAGATAGAATAGTATTACGATTGAGTAAAGGTATCTATAAAGACATGACGGAGGAGTTGGCCAGAGTTGATTGGAAGGGAAGCCCAGCAGGGAAGACAGTACAGCAGCAATGGCAGGAGTTTCTGAGGGGTAATTCAGGTGGCAGAGTAGAAATTCCTTCCAAGGAAGAGGAAACATACTAAGGGACATATGTGGCAACCGTGGCGGACAATGGAAGTCAGGGACAGCATAAAAGCAAAACAGAAAGCACACAGTGTGGTGAACATTAATGAGAAGCCAGAGAATTGGGAAGTTTTTAAAAATCAGCAGAGGATAACTAAAAAAAGCATTACAGGGTGGGGGGGGGCAGAGGTGGAGAAGATGAAACATGAGACTAGGCTAGTTGGGACTATAAAGAAGGATGCAGGAGTCTTTAGATATATAAATGTTAGGGAGACGCAAGAGTGGACATTGGTCAGCTCGAAAATGAGGCTGGAGAAGTAGTAATGGGGAACAAAGAAATGGCAGAGGAACTGAATAGATACTTTGTATCAGTTTTAAGAGTGGAATACGCCAGCAGCATACCAGAATTTCAAGAGAATCGGGGCAGAGGTGAGTGCAGTAGCCTTCACAAAGGAGAAAGTGCTGGAAAAGTTGAAAGGTCTGAAGGTGGATAAATCACCCAGACCTGATGAACTACATTGCAGTCTAAAGAAGATATCTGAGGAGTCTGTAGAGGCATAGTGGTGATCTTTCAGGAGTCACAGGATTGGGGAGGATTCCATGCCTGGAAAATGGCTAAATGTAACATTCCTGTTTAAGAAGGAAGGGAAGTAGAAGGTGGAAAATATAGGCTGGTTAGCCTGACATCAGTTGTTGGTTAGATTTTAGAATCTATTGTTAAGAATGAGATTGTGGATTACTTGCAAGTGTATGGTAAAATAGGGCTGAGTTAGCATAGTTTCATCATGGGAAGAATTCTTTGAGGAAGTAATGAGCAAATAAGACAAAGGAGTGCCATTGAATGTGATCTATTTAGATCTTCAGAAAGCCTTGATAGTGCAGCACAGGAGGCTGCTAAATAAGACAAAAAACTATGATGCTAGGGACAAGGTACTGGCATCGATAGAGGATTGGTTGACTGGCAGAAGACAGAGAGTGGGGATAAAGGGTCTTTTTCAGGATAGCAGCCAGTGACTAATGGAGTTCCGCAGGGGTTCGTGTTGGGACCTTAGCTATTCATGTTATACATTTTTGATCTGAAGGGAACTGAGGACCCTGTTGTTATGTTTGTAAATGACACAAAGATAGGTGGAGGGACAGGTAGTGTTAAGGAAGAAGAGAGGCTGCAGAAAGATAGTCTAGGGGAGTGGGCAAAGAAGCAATAGAATGTGGAAAGGTGTGAGATTATGCACTTTGTAGGAAGAGTAGAGGCATAGACTAAATGGAGAAAAGCTTTGGAAATTTGAAGCGAAAAGGAACTTAGAATAACGGAGTCACACAGAGTCCAACATGTCCATGCTGACCAAGTTGGAATCCTAGTACTGGATTCTTTTAGGTTAACACATAGGTTCCATTGGCAATTAGGAAGACCAATCAATAATAGCCTTCTTATCTAGATGATGAGAGTACAAAAGCAGAGATCTTCTGCTGAGGCTGTATAAGGTTCGGGTTGAACTTATAGTGTTGGGCTTATATCTTCAAACCAGGCCATTAATGGTTCATAATTAAGGGTTAATTAAGGGACAATGAAGAATTTAAATGGAAAAATGGCACTGGTGTAAAAAAAACAGTCTCTTTTGGCTGGGGGGTAACTGCATCACCTTGATTGTCAGGGCAAACCATATTTTTGAGCAGTTAACATGGAGTCACTTGGTGACTTAGAATCAATTTGTTTTCTATACAATGGAATATCTGGAAAAGTACTTAAAGTACTACAAAATGCCAATTCAGCATGAACCCTTAGATTCCCTTAGATTCAGAATAGTTCTAATATTAGGGACATTGCCCCATTCATTGGACATTTCACCATCATACTGGGGTTTGCAAGATTGCTGCCATAGAATCTGATATAGAGCTCCAAGTGCCAACATCACCGAAGTCCCTGACACATAGAAAGCAGTGTGAGACTCACTCATTCATATATATATTATGTATGTTATATAATTTAAGCGAATAGAACTGCTTCATATTGAAGTGCATGTATCTTCTTGTATTACATTTGATCAGACTTTAAAGAACCCGTTAGATATTTTCAGCCGAACAACACAATATCACATTGGACACAAAGATAAATAGAAAAATATGTTGTAAAGATAACATAACAAGACTGAAAATGTAAGTTGGTTCAATGGGTAGGCAAAAATCTGGATGTTAAAGTATAATGTGAGAATATGTAAAGTTGTTCATTTTGGTAGGAAAAACAAAAATGCAGGAAAGTATTTAAACAGTGAATGACTGCAGAATTTTAAGATCCAGAGGAATCTAGGTGTGCCAGTACATGGGTCACAAAGTGTTAGTATGCAAATATAACAAGTGATTAAGAAAACCAATGGAACATTATCCTTTATTATGAGAACAATTAAACATAAAGGTTATGCTTCAGTTTTTTTTGCATTTGTGGGACTACATCTCAAATATTGTATGCAGTTTTGGTCTCCTTATCTAATGAATGATGTAAATGCATTGAAGGCAGTTCAGAGGACATTTCCTATGTTGATCGATGAAATGATCAGATTGTCTTATAGAGGATAATTGGACAGAATGAGCTTGTTTTCACAAGAGTATAGCAGAGTGAGGGACGACTTATTTGAGGTTTATACGATCCTGAATGGTCTTGACAAGATGGATGTGGAAAGGATGTTTACTTTTTCGGTGGATTCAGAACTAGGGAACTCTGTTTCAAAATAAGGGGTTAACCTTTTAGGTCAGATGTGGAGGCATCTTTTTCTCATAGAGGATTGTGAGACTTTGGCACTCTGCTTCAGAAGGTAAGGGAGGCAGGGATATTGAACATTTTTAACGCAGAGTTAGATATACTCTTGTTAGGGAAGCAAATCAAATGTTATTGGGAGGTCGATAGGAAAGTTGAATTTGGTACATAAACAGATCAGCCATGGTCTGACTGAATGGCAGAGCAGGCTTGCAGAGGAAAATAACCATCTCCTAATTACAGAGCGTTCTGGTATAAGGTGAATTTCGTTTAAACAAATTGGCTATAATGTGATTGACGAATTGGGGATACTGTTTAGATAACGTGAACTCTCTACTGAACAGGTATAGTGATTTACTATCACAGGTTTCCATAGTGTGATTTTCTATAATGCAAGGTTGCAGAGGAACACAATTGTTGCATTATAGCAGAGCGATATGTAGTATACTTGGTAACACCTACAGCATAGGGGTCAATCCCCATTCAGTCTAGGATAGGGCTTGCCACTTTGCCCTAGTTATAGCAAATGATCATGGCATTTTTCTGTGGTTTGGCAAATAAGTGCCAAGGATCTGCCTTTGGGCAGAAAACTGAAGACGTCAAGTTACGATTGAGTTCTGAAGCAGGGTCACTGGACTGGAAATGTTAATTTTGCTTTCTCTCCATAGATGCTGCATGATGTGCTGAGTTTTTCCAGAAATTTACGATTTGTTTCTGATTTCCATCATCTGCAGTTCTTTAGTTATTTTTGTTTCTTTTTCAGTAATGATTCTGATAAGTCTATACTGCACTCATCCAAAATTAACACATCGTTCCTAATTTGCAGTTACAAAACTGAACATGATCGTCCATTGCTCTAACTAGAGTAATGTATAGCTACAAAGTTTAGGAGACACCACATCAACCAATTGAATCTTTAGCCTCAGTGCTTTGAGAACTAGAGGGGGCATTTTTGGTTTGAGTGTCTCTTGAAATTAAAATTAATGTATAATTCTTTAAGAGCTTACTTTTTCCAAATATTCAACAAGGAACATAGAACAACATCTCCTCCATAATTACTATTGGACCAAAGAGAATTAAGCTTCTGAATGTCAATGCAATCAAGGTCCAAGATAGGTTAACAGGATTTAAACAAATAAGTTTTGAATATTTATCCTTGACTACTGTGAGAGAAAAAAATGATGGTATTTGTCATTTGAGATTTTCATTTCTGTCCTTGTCAGTCTGCATTAAAGAGTATGATTGGAAAATACTATTTTTTGAGCAAAGAAACAGAAAATTGTAATGATTGCTTAAGTGAATGTCTTGTACCAGTGGAAACAGCATAAAGTAAAAATTATTTTCAAACAAGAGATTCAAAAATCAAATAATCTAGTAGGTTCATATCTCTGTAGCTGAAACACTATATTTGTTGTTCTAGATTAGATTAGATTAGATTAGATTACATTACAGTGTGGAAACAGGCCCTTCGGCCCAACAAGTCCACACCGACCCGCCGAAGCGCAACCCACCCATACCCCTACATTTGCCCCTTACCTAACACTACGGCCTAATTGGCCTAATTTAGCAAGGCCAATTCACCTGACCTGCACATCTTTGGATTGTAGGAGGAAACCGGAGCACCCGGAGGAAACCCACGCAGACACGGGGAGAACGTGCAAACTCCACACAGTCAGTCGCCTGAGGCGGGAATTGAACCCGGGTCTCTGGCGCTGCGAGGCAGCAGTGCTAACCACTGTGCCACCGTGCCGCCCACTAATAATCTGTTCTAATAATCTGATGTATTTATAGAAAGCATGATTTGTCTGGTTAGCACGCTATCCAATACTTTTCACTGTACCTTATATGTGACAATAAGAAACCAAATTAAGTTAAATTAAATCAAATCAGCATTCAGTAAAATAACAGGATGGATTACAAACGTAAATTTAAATATTTCCCGTGTGTGATAACCTGGTATATAGCAATCAAGATGAGTTCAAAAGGGTTAAATATGTAACCTCCTTGATTTTTTTTTCTTTTGATGGCTTGGCATTTTTTTAAAAAACTTGTTCATGGGCATTATTGGCTAACCAACTATCTATTGCCCATCCCTAGTTGTCCTTCAGAAAGTGGTGTCATTGTTTTCTTGAAGTGCTGCAGTCCAGGTGGTGTATTCATATTCATTGTATTGTTAAGAGTTCTAGAAGTTTAATACAGCAACATGCTCGAGAAATATAACACACCCTAGCCAGACATCCAAAAAGCCTTTGATCAAAGGTACTACACAAAATGCTTAAAGCAATGAGGTAAAATCTAGCCCCACGTCTGAAATTCGCTGACCTAACCAGTCCCCCTCCACTGACACACTCATTCGATTAGTGGAATTGGTCTCACCCTCAAAGACTCCTCCTTTGAATCCTCAACTCCCAACATAGTGAGATAACCATGACCAGCTGCATGAGCCCCAGCTATGCCTGCCTCTTCGTATGGTACATGAAACAGTCAATCTTCTGTAATTATACTGGCACCATCCTCCACCTTTTCCTCCGCTTCATCGATGACTGTATTGGTGCTGCCTCATGCTCCCATGAGGAGGTTGAACACTTCATCAACTTCACCAACACCGTCCACTCGGACCTCAAGTTCACATGGACCATCTCAAACATCTTCCTCCTCTTCCTGGACCTCTCCGTTTCCATCTCTGGCAACTGACTCAACACGGTCATCTATTTAAAACCTGCTGATGCCTACAGCTACCTTCAGTACACCTGCTCCCATCCCTCCTCCTGTAAAAACATGATCCCTTACTACCAATTCCTCTGCCTTCACCGTATCTGCTCGGAGGAGGAGCAATTCCACTCCAGGATATCCCAGATATCTTCCTATTTCAAGGACAACAATTTCCCTCTCATGTGATCAACAATGCCCTCCAGTGCATCTCCTCCATTTCCCCGCAGTTCTGCCCTTGAATCCCGCCCTTCCAAATGCAACAAGGATAGACCCCCCCAAGTCCTCACCCTTCACCCCACGAATCTCCAGATGCAGCACATTATCCTCTGCCTTATCCGCCACCTTCAGTCAGACTCCAACACAAAAGATATATTTCACTCTCCACCCCTATCTGCATTCTGCCGAGACCATTCCCTCTGCAATTCCTTTGTTAGATCCAGGTCCCCCCCATCAACTCACCCTCCACACCCGGCACCTTCTCTTCTCACCACATGTGGTGTAAAACCTGTGACCACGCCTCCCCTGTCATTTCCATCCAAGGCCCCAAAGGATATTTTCACATCCAGCAGAGATTTTCCTGCACATCCACCCATCGACTGTATCTGTTCATCTCGATGTGGTCAGGGAGACAGGATGCCAGCATGCTGAGAGTTTCAGGTAACATCTCTGGGACACATGCACCGAACAACTCCAACCCCCTGTGGCTGACCACTTCAACTCCCCCTCCCACTCCCCCAAGGACATACAAGTTCTGGGTCTCCTCCACCACCAAATCAAAGACATCCGCCAACTGGAGGAAGAATGCCTCATCTTCCGCCTCGGGACCCTTCAACCACATATCGACTTCACCAATTTCCAAATCTCTCCTCCCACTACCTCATTCCAGATCCAACCCTCCAACTTGGCACTGCTCTCTTGATCTGTCCATCTTCCTTCCAATCTATCTGCTCCACCCTCCCCCGACATAGCACAATTACCTCCCATCTGCATCCACCTATACCCATTCCACCTACCCCAATATATCTCTCATCGTCCTTCCCCATCCACATTCCTGCTGAAGGGTTTATGACCGAAACATTGACTCTCCTTCTCGTCGGATGCTGCTTGACCTGCTGGACTTTTCCAGTGCCACCTTCCTCGATTCTGAAGCATACAAAACTAATGGCATAGTATGTATTTGGAAAGTGATACTGGGTTTGGGAGATATGGTGAGTGTGATGTTATTTCACTCTCATTTATTTTAAGCTTGAGTTAGATGTGCAGGTTAGGTGGATTGGCCATGCTTAATTGCCCATAGTGTTAGGAGCATTAATCAGAGGGAAATGGGTCTGGGTGGGTTACTCTTAGGAGGGTCGGTGTGGATTGGTTGGGCTGAAGGGCCTGTTTCCACACTGTAGGGAATCTAATCTATTCTAATCTAACAAACTGGTTTCAGAAGCTCAATGCAAGCTGATAAAAATTGACAGACATCAGAGTAGAAATAAGATTGAATCTATGGAAGTAGAACAGGAAGTAAAATTTAGTTAAGATAAAATATAGAAGTGTTTGGAAATTTAACATGGACCAGTGTAAATGACTAGACATGGGAGGACAAATGGATGATATAAGCATTTCATGAACAATTTTGAGTAAATAACAGTGAAATTATTATAAATAACTAGGCTATCTGGTTCAGATGATTTAGGCAAATGTTTCAACTCCACATTAACCTATTTTAAGTGAAAAGACCTAATTTCACCTCACCCTAAAGATCCTCTAAACTCTCCCTGCATGTGAATATATCAAGACTGAGTTATACAGTCATAGAGAAATACAGGATGGAAACAGGCTCTTCCACCCAAACTGGTCCATGCTGCCCACTCAGCTGGTTCCAATTGCCCGCATTTGGTTCATATCTCTCTAAACCCTTTCCATCCATGTGCCTATCCAAATGTTTTTAAAATGCTGCTATTGTACCGGCCTGAACCACTTTCTCTGGCAGTCCATTCCGTATATGCACCATTCTCTGCATGAAGACGTTGCCCCTCAGGTCCTTCTTAAATCTTTCCCTTCTCACCTTAAACCTATGCCCTCTAGTTTTCAATTCACCATCCTTGGGAAAAAGAGATTACATGCATTCATCCTATATATGTCCCTCATGTTTTTATGCACTTCAATAAGGTCACATATCATTCTCCCACATTCCAAGGAATAAAGTCCTGTCCTGACCAACCTCTCCCTATAACTCAAGCCTATTAGTCCTGGTAACATCCTTGTAAATCATCTTTGCCCTCTTACCAGTTTAATTACGGTTTTCAATAACAGGGTGACCAAAGTTCTGAAGGACACACCTGTCACATTGGGCTTACAGCACATTGTGAGAATATCAACACAAGGGCAAAACATAGAATTTGTCCATTTAGTCCTTCTGTCAGATGCAATTGTCCCTGACACTATCAGAAGGAGTAACTATCACACGGTCCTTGTACAGATGATGTCTTGTCTTTACACTGAGGACACCTCAATCAACATTACCAACTCGTTCACGTTGATAGCTTTGGAGCAGGTCTACCAGTTCAAAACTGTACATCGATGAGACATTGTGAACCATCAACAACAAAAGAATTATATTCAACCAACATCTTAACCTCATGGCCTGGCATATCCCTACATCATTATCATCAAGGCAGGGGCTCAACCAAGGTTCAAAAAAGAGTTTACAAGAGAATGATACGGGCAACATGTGGCAAATCTAAAAATGCAGTGCCAATCAGTAAGGATTATGTATGCTATGCCTAGAAGCCACAGGATATAGACTGAACAATAATACTCTAGAACCAATGGATCAGATAAAAGTTCTGCAGTCCTGCCATGTCCAGTAATTAATGGTGGTGGAAAATTAAACAACCAACTGGAGGAAAATTCTCCATAAAATTTCCCATCCTAATGATGGCTGACTGCAGCAAACAAATAGAAAGTACAGATGAACTCAAAACCATTGTTAAATAGAAGGACCAGGTTGGTATTTCATGGGCTGTCTTGGCAGACCCAATATCACAGAAGTTAGTTTTCAGCAAATTATGTTCAGACCATGTGATATTAAGAAATAGCTAAGTCCATTGGCTATGGTAAAGATCGCAAGTCTCATCTATTCACATTGGCAGGGGCAATTACCATCGTCATTACATCATGTTTATTCTTGAACATGTCACTGTATAACATCAATGCTGCATGTGACAGCACCTCACATGATAAACATACTGCATGTGTTTCAAACAAATGGATCTGAAAGTCTAATGGAAGAAGTTTTTAGAGGGGGAAAGGGGAGTACAGTCAATCAAGAGACTCCTCCATTTCCAGTCTGGATGGTTGGCCAGGATCCAGCGGATATTTAACTCTACCAGAGTCTAGAGTTTTGTGTTTTTGCAATCCAAGGGGTTGATCATGGATAGTCCTCCAGACCAATTGTCACCAGTCAGGCATTTACAGGTACCTTAGTCAGGGTAATGTGAAGACTCACAGAGTTTTGTGCAAAATAGGTCCTTTTAACCTGGGTTCATTACATTGAGACATGAGGAAATGATTACAATGAAAGGATGCAATTCTAGATAGAAAGGTGAAATCTCACTGTAGGAGGGGTCTGGAAGCTATCGGGGTTATTGGGATGCATTCACACAGACGACATTCACTTTGGCCACCACATGGGTAGGGCGTAGTGCCGGCTAGGGCATAGGAACTTGCAAAACATGGGCTTTGGGGGTAAAGTAGAGGCATTAATAATTGTATAAAGGGGTTGTATAAAGGGATGGCACAGCAGTTCAGTGGTTAGCACTGCTGCCCCTCAGCACCAATTCTAGCCTCGGGCAACTGTCTGTATGGAGTTTGCACATTCTCCCACAATTCAAAGATGCGCAGGTTAGGTGGATTGGACACACTAAATTGCCCCTTACTGTCTGTGGATGTGTAGGTTGGGTGGATTAGCGATTGGAAATGCAGGGTGACAGGGATGGGGGTGGGGTGGGGGAGATGAATCTGGGTGGGATGCTCTTTGGATAGTCAGTGTGGACTTGTTGGGCCAAATGGCCTGTTTCCACATTGTAGGGATTCCATTATTCAAGAGAAAGGGGACAAGGCAGAAAGAACGTCACGGCCACAGGATCAAGAACACAAAAGGGAACATGATGGATTGGGGGGGTGGGGGGGCAGTGATCTTGTGTCTCAGAGGGAGCCTGCAATTCATTCACAAAAACATCTAGTTGAAACCTTACCATATATCAGAAGTCAAATATGCAATAACTACATAAAATGGCTGATACCAAAAGCAAAGTGGGTGAAGAGAGTTATTGATGCTTTCTTCAGGTGTGGAGTGGAATTTGAGGCCTTGCCTCAGTATTCAGTATTGCCAACTATCTGGCTTCACTTCATGAGCAGGTCTTTTATTATCCAATAATGCGTATTAAGAATAATGGCCTCAAGGAATCATGACCATCACAATGCCGCCTTACCATGTCATCAAAGCAAATGTAACCAGAGAAGCACACTTAAAATGTCACCTGAGCTTTGCATTTCAAAAATACATTCCATGGCTAAGACTGGAAGACAATACTTCATTTGTTGTAGAACAGTCCATCTTCCGTAGTTACACTGACACCACTCCCCACCTCTCCCTCCACTGCATTGATGGCTACATCGGCGCCACCTCTTGCTTCCGCGAGGAGGTTGAGCAGTTCATCAAGTTCACCCAACACATTCCACCCCTAACCTTAAATTCACCTGGACCATCTCTGGCACCTCCCTCCGCTTCCTGGACCTCTCCATCTCCATCAATGATGACCGACTCAATACTGACATTTTTTACAAACTCACCAACTACAACAGCTACCTGGATTACACCTCTTCTCACCCTACCTTCTGCAAAGATGCTATCCCATATTCCCAATTCCTCCGCCTCCACCTTATCTGCTCTCAGGAGGACAAGTTCCACCACAGAACACACCAGATGTCCTCCTTCTTTAAAGACTGTAATTTCCCCTCCCACATGATTGAAGGAGAGTGGACGCCTTCTCGCAGAGTGCTTTAGGGAACACCTCCAGGACTCCCGCACCAACCAACCTTACCGCCCAGTGGCCGAACATTTCAACTCCTCCTCCCACTCTGCCGAGGACATGCAGGCCCTGGGCTTCCTTCATTGCCACTCCCTCGCCGCCCGAGGAAGAACGCCTTATCTTCTGCCTTGGAACACTTCAATCCCAGGGCATCAATGTGGACTTCACCAGTTTCCTCATTTCCCATCCTCCCACCTTATCGCAGTTCCAACCTGCCAGCTCAGCACCATCCTTATGGCCTTTCCCACCTGCCAATCTTCCTTCCCAATTATCCGCTCCACCCTCCTCTCCGACCTATCAGCTTTTTCCCCACCTCTATCCACCTATTGCACTCCTAGCTACCTTCTCCCCAGCTCCACACAAGACCCATTTATCTCTCTACCCCGGAGGCTCCCAGCCATATTCCTGATGAAGGGCTCTTGCCCAAAATATCAATTTTCCTGCTCCTTGGATGCTGCCTGACCTGCTGTGCTTTTACAGCACCACTCTAATCTTGACTCTGATCTCACTTTCGCCTAATACTTCGTAGCCGTCAAATGTACACAGTGAGCTGTAAGCATGATAGAATGCAATCTGTGTTTCGCAGGCTACCTTTATTTTGAGCGATACATGTGAAAGTTTGGGTCATTGGAGTGATCATTTGGCTTACTGGCAGTGTTCAATTCCCTCAATATTGCAGGCATCTGAAATACCCTAACAAGACTATGCAGTGGTATTAAACACTAGAAAGGAAAAAAAGAATGACAGCAGATGAACTATCGAGCGTTGACTAAGGCTCTGGGAATGACAAAGATCTGTCCATCCTGCCAAGCCATCCTGACTAATATCTGTGGGTTAGTGCCATAATTGGGAGAACTGTCTCACAAACAAGTCAATCTACAGCCTGATGTAGTTATACCCATAGAAACATAGCTTACCCACAAGGTTCCATGCAACACCATCACTATCCCTGGGCATGTACTTGTTTTACCACAGGATAGACACAGCAAAGGTGGCAGCACAGTGATACATAGTTGGCGGAATGGTTCTCCTAGGAGTCCTTAAAGATTACTCTGGACATCACGTCTCCATTTAACCAAAAGAAACAGGAACAGGAGTAGGCCATTCAGTCCCTTGACTCTGCTCTGCAATTCAACAGGATCATGGCTGATTCGACACTCCTCATGTCCACTTTCTTGTCCTAACCCAATAATCCTTGATTCCCCAACTGATCAAAAATCATCTATCTCATTATATATATACAGGGACTCTGTCCCCACAACTATCTGTGTCAACAAATTCCAAAGTCTCTCAATTCTCTGAGAGAAGAAAGGCACCCCGATATTCTGAGACTATGGCCTCTAGTCATAAACTCACTCATGAAGAGAACCATCTTGTCAACATTTACCTTTCTAAATTCCTTAAGAATGCAGTATGTTTTAAGAGATCCTCTCTCATTCTTCTAAATTTCAATGAGCAGAGTCGCAACCTGCTTAATCTCTTCTTAAATAAGGGGATCATAACTGCTCACAGTCCTCCAGATATGATCTCACCAGCACCATGTACATTTGCAGTAAGACTTCCCTACTCTTAAATGCTAACTCTTTTGGAATAAGGACCAACATTCCATTAACCTTCCTGATTACATGTTGCACCTGTGTGCTATCTTTCTGTGCTTCATGTACAAGTACCCTCAAGTCCCTTTGTATTTTAGCTTTCTGCTGTTTTTTCTCCATTTAAATAATACTCTATCCATCCAGAAGAAACAATTTTCAGATTTTCTTATGCTATACTCAATTTGACAACTTTTTGCCCACTTATTTAATTTGTAAATATCTCTGTTTGTATTGCCGTGACTTGGGTGCTGGCGTTGGACTGGGGTGGACAAAGTTAAAAATCACACAATACCAGGTTATAGTCCAACAGGTTTATTTGGAAGGACTAGCTTTCGGAGTGCCGCTCCTTCATCAGGTACGATCCTTCTGGATACGAAGTCTTCACATTGAGAATACCTTACATTGGCATGTTGTATAGCACTATGAATGTGCTAAACAGGATATATTTCAAACAGATTTAGCAACTCAAGATTGGACATCCATAAGGTGCGGTGGGCCAAGAACAGCAGAGGAATTGTTACACGGCCTGGGATACTCCCCTTCTCTACCATTATCATTAAGCTAGGGGATGAACCCTAATTCAATGAAGAGTGCAGAAGGACATGCCAGAAGCAGAACCAGGCATACCTAGAAATAACATGTCAACCTGGTGAAGCTACCAAACAGGACTACTTGTGAGCAAAACAGTATAAGTAGCAAGTGTCAGACAGAACTAAATGATTCCACGACAAACAGATCAGATTTAAGTTTTGCATTCTTGCTATACCTAATCATGAATTGTGGTGGGCAATTAAACAATTCACTGCAGGAGGATGTTTCAGAAACATCCCTATCCTCAATAATGGGGAAACCCAACAGATCAGTATAAAAGGTAAGGATGAAGCATTCACATCAATCTATAGCCAAACGTACCAAGTGGATGATCCATCCCAGCCTCCTCCAGATGTCCACATCTTCACAGCTATCAGTCTTCAGTCAATTTGATTCACTTCACGTTATATCAAGATAGAGTTGGAGGCATAGATATTGCAAAGGTTATGGATCCTGACAACATTCCAGCAATGCTCCGGAAGACTTGTGCTCCAGAACCTCCATGCCCCTAGCCAAACTCTTCTAGTACAGTTACAACACTAGCATCTACTGACAATGTGAAAAATTGGGTATATCTTGTGCAGAAAAAGCAGTACAAATCCAACCCAGCCAATTACTGCCCCATCATTCTACTCTCGATCATCAGTAAGCTGATGTAAGGTGTCGTCAACAGTGCTATAAAGCAACACTTGCTCACTGGTGCCCAGTTTGGGTTCTGCCAGGGCCACTCAATTCCTGACTTCATTACAACCTTGGTCCAAAAATGGACAGAAGAGCTGAATTCCACAGGTGAGGTGAGAGCTACTGTCCTTGACATTAAGACTACATTTGATTGAATGTGATATCAAGGCAAAATGGTGGCAAAACTGGAGTCAGTGGGAATAGGGAAAAACTCTCCACTGGTTGGAATCATAATTTGCACAAAGGAAGTTGATGTGGTGGTTGGAGGTGAGTCATCTCAGGTCTAGGACATCTCTGCAGAAGGGTCTAAGGTCCAATCATCTTTCGCTGATTCATCAATGATCTTCACTCCAACATAAAGTCAGAAGTGGGGATGTTCACCAATGGCAGTACAATTTTCAGCACCAGTCAAGATTTCTTAGATACTGAAACAGCCCATATCTAAATGCAGCTAGACATGGACAATATTGAGACTTGGACTGACAAGTGGCAAGTAACAGTTGCATCACGTACGTACTAGGCAATGATCATCTCTAACAAGAGAGAGAATCCAACATTGCCCCATGATATTCATTGGTATTATCATCCCTGAATCCCAACAATCAAGAACATAGGTACTACCACTGATCAGAAACTGAACTGGAACAGTCATATAAACAGTGGCTACAAGAACAGGTCAGAGGCTACGAACTCGGCACTGAGTAACTCACATCTTGAATTTCCAAATTTATAAATAAAGTTCACCCACATTGCTTTAGCTTCAATACTGTCTAGATTAACATTTTGGCTATTATCCTGAACATCCCAGTTCAAGGATCCCTGACATCTAAGGGTATCTGCAGTGAAAGAGTTAGTTTCTTCTGAGAGATGAGCATTGCCTGTGATTACAACTTCTTTCATCTTTGGGATATCTAATGGGACTGCTTCTCACATTGGTGCAACTTAACAAGGTCCACCCGCAAAAATTACATCAGACCTTTTAAGAGACATTTTAAGAGTTTAAACAAAAATATATTTACAAAAATAGTTATTTTTAATATCAGCCGTGTCATGATGTGCCCTCAATAAGTTTTATTTTCTTCTTCTCTCTCCTACTACGTCAAAGTGCAATCCTGACTGCAGCTAGAGGGGAAGGAACCTGTTCTCCAATAGGCCTTTTCCATCTGAAAGATTTTGTCATCTCCTGGGAGATTTGGGCCTACAGGGCCAAGGCTTATGAAAGTGTCCTGCCCTGCTGCAGGCTCAGCCCCTTCAGTTACAGCTTTTGAAAGATTTATGGTTAGAGGGGCAGCGGAGAAACCAAGCACCTCTGCAGTGTCCGAGAAGAAGTCTGTGCAGGCGTTCTTTGTGTTGTTCCTCCTACCTGCTAGCATCACTCTGTGTCTGTTCAAGAAACAGCCACCTGCAGATAGGCCTATTTCCTTTGTTTCCCTCTTTTGCCTTGCCACTTATGGCGAGCATTTATGACTAAAGCAATGGAGCGTTCTCTGTGTGCATATCCAGTAGGTACTGGACCTGGGTCTCCATGGTGGTCGCCAACCTGTCCATGGAGTCAGTCAGATGCATGCATGCAACAGCCACATGGACTGCTCCATTCTTTAATCCAGTCGACACAGTACCTCCATCGAACCTGTTACTGTTCCTGAGTCTATGCACTTTTATAAGTCATTCATGATTGAGACTGTGGGATTGTCATTTACTTAGGGCTCAGCAGTTCTCTGAGTGCCAGAGACCTAGAGTGTTTCTTCATTGCCCAGCTGCAGAGGCATGTGAATGTGTGCTCCTGAGTCTAATCTAGCTACATAACTCACTAAGGTGAGAAAGCTTCTGAGTGGTGGAGGGTCCAGGTGAAAGCCTTGCTGGGATATCTTCTAAGTGTTCAGTGGCTTCCTCCTCAGAGGTAAAGGGAAAGCAGAGGTCCCTGGGTGCTGACCTGTTTCTGGCAGAGGTTTGCTGGATGCCACCATTGCCTGCATAAGAGAAGAGAGGGAATTATGTATTTAAAAGGAAGAAAAATCTTTTGCAGATTAAGTATGATATCACTTTGGTCTTTGGGGGAGCAACACAGAACAGAATAATGAATATTATGGGTCAGTTGGCCATTGAGGCCTCCCCATCCTCATGGGGCCATGGTCTTTTCTGTCTGATTGAGAATTTTCGCCTTGCAAAAAATTCTGGTGACCTGGCTGCTTGAGGCAGTCAGCATTAAGGACAGCTGGCTCTTCCACAGCTTCTGCAAAACAGGGAGAGTGCTTGCTTTCTGAGCCATGTTGTCAATGATAGTGTTTGTGTACCACAGTGTGAGGGCCAGTTCCTGACTGATACTGCCTGAAGAAATGTGGAGCTGGGCTTCAAACCTGGTGTCAATGCTAGAAAATTGAATCTCACTTCACAAATCAACATCAATGAAAATGGAAACTTTGGTCCTAAATTATGAATAATCTGCCTAATGATGTTCATTTTGGGTTCTGTCTTGGAAACGTATCACCTGAATTCATTACACTGTTGTCTAAACATGGATAAAAGAAATTATTTCTTGCCTAAGAAAGACTGTATTAAACATTAAGACAACATTTTATTATTTGGTATCAAGAAGAGTAATTTAAATTGGAATTGGAGTAAACGCTTTACTAACTGGCTCCATGCTTACCGCAAAAAATGATGTTTGTGGTTTTTGACTGGTAGTCATCTCAATGCAGGACATCTGTTTGGCAACGCCTAGGCTTGACCATCTTTAGTTGGCATTCAATGATATTTACTACATTATTAGTTCAGAAGTTAGGATTTTCACAGATATCTGCATGGCATTCACATTTATGGCAGATAATGCAGCAGTTTATCTCCAAATGCAGTAAAACCTGATCAATTTAGAATTCCATCGAGGCATTATTAACAGCACCACCCAATCCTGACATCTATCTCCAAGTAAGAAAAAGGAGGTGGGTGCATGGGGACAGCACAGTCACCATGTATCCCTGCATGCCTAGTTTCTCTGAGGACATATCCACATTGAGGCATCCTAATGTTCTGCCTCAGCAACATGCACCTGCAGTTGGGATTTGCTGCAGCTCCAGAGTAGCCAGCCCTGCAACTGAGCCACCCGCATCAAGAATCCTTTCACCCCCATCACTATTTTCTTAAAACAATGATAAGCTCAGAGATAACTAAGTAGGGTTTGCCTCTAAAAAACTAGCTCTTCTGGTCTGCGTTCAGACAGGTGCTGGCACAGGACACACATTTGGTCCTGATGTCAAGAAATGCGTGCTGTAACAATGGGCTGCCACAGGCAGGTTCTTGCTAATTTTGTTCATGCCTCATCATCCAGCACTTTCCTCATTAGTTGCTCATGAGAACCTCCAGTTTTCAACTTCATTAAGCTATAAGCAATATGACAAGAGAAAGGAATAAATAATGTGGTTTCCACTATCTTCCTCATGTCTTTGTAAAAGAAATACATGTAGTTGTTTGATAGTACAGCACTGGACTACTGCTGCACTGAACATTTCCCAGTGGAATGCCTCTATCGAACATTTGCCAATCTATCAGTTTTTTCCCACATGAAGAATAAATGTGGTTTTCACCTTGAATTTGTATTCTTGCAAATTGCCCTAATGAAGACATTAAACTTCAATAAAATGTGTCTTTTTTTCAGAAACACAAGACCTTTTTCAGGTTCCAGCTCTCTGCCATTCCCACTGAAAATTTGATAGTTCCATTGGCCATGACACAGAGTCCCGAACACAGAACTTTACCTGGGCCTGTGATGACTCACAAAAGGGCAAAGATGACAAACCACTGAGATCCCAAAATACCCTGCTACCAAATATGGTATTTATATTATTATATATGATAGTGTATTTCAATTAAAAATTAAACCTGTGACATCCTTGATTAAAATTTGTAAGAAAATAAATGTAGAACTTTCCGTTAGGATGACTTTCAACCAAATGAAAATTTTGGACAAATAAACATATGGGCAGAATAATGGCAGCAAGAACACTGAAATCAATTACAAACTTATTACTTCAAGGATACATACGCAGCAGATCCTTTCTGGATGAATGAATTAATGTTAAGTCAATTTGTCTTTCATTACTGTACCTAATTTTATCTATGTTATTTATGTTGACTTCAGAACAGGGGAAAATAAAAATGTTCATTGTTTGGGTTCTCTGTTGTAGAAATGGAAATACAGACACAGAAAGAAGAACTTTAAAAGGAATAGAAAGTTGCGAGGAATCAGGGTGTATTGAGGGAAGAGGGCATTGCTGGCTAGGCAGAATTTATTGCCTATCCTTAATTGCCCAGTGAACCAGGTGGAGTTTCCAACAATCAACAATGGCTTTGTGGTCACCATTAGACTCTTAATTCCAGAATTTTCTTCTTTATGAATTCAGATGCCACCATCTGCTATGGTGAGATTCAAACCCAGGTCCTCAGAACATTATCTAGGTCTCTGGATTAATTGCCCAGTGGTAATATCACTAGGCCATTGCCTTCCCTGTTTGGAATGCAGAATTCAGCAAACCTTTTATTAACCGGCACCTATGGAACTAGGAATGTGCTGGTTGATCAAATATTTTGGTAATCTAGAGATCCATATAATCAATGTAAAAACACACATTAAGTAATAGAAACATACTGCAGGGGGTATAAGAATCATTGGTATACTTTATTTACAGCATAAAATCGCTTAAATAATAATGCAACCCAACTTCGCTTAAATAAAGCTCACTTGCACCCTCAACTAACTACTGTACTTGGACTTTGCGATAATACAGTTAACGTCTGGTATTTGAAGTATATAATTTTTACTGGTTTATTGAGTATGCTGGTTCATTAGGTGCTGGTTAAAACAAACTTATATTAGTAAGGTAAAAGTATGGAGACATTAACTGGCTGAAAGTCATCAAATCCACTGAACCTGATGTCACATATCCAAGAGTTCTAAAAACTACAGAAATCATGAATGGATTGTTGGGGTCTTCTGAAGTACAATGAATTCTGAATGATCCCAAAGAAGTAGGTTCAGGAAAGGAAGGACTGAAAACGCAGTTGGCCTGACATCAAACATTAGGAAAATCCTGGAATCTAATATTAAGTAAGTGTTTGTACAATGAAGGGTTAATATACCTTTACTTATACAGTAACTACTGAGCATGTGTGAAAGGATCTATAGCATAGTCATATCAAATCATGTGGAATTGAAGCCTGAGTCTCTAACACTTCAGAAACAAGTATTCTCTCACCATGTCTTAAAAACAATTACGTTTAATAAAGCCTATGTTATGATCCTAACTGATGGCATTATTGGACAAGTCAGAACTCAGAGTGAAATCTGGCATGATAGACCATAGGTTTTACCTTCTTTTTGTTTACTGTGAAGGTCAGTCACTGAACGTATTTACAAAGGCTGTCGATGTAATTTTTACAAAAGAATATAAAAGTTTATCACAAAAATAAAATGCAAACAATGTTATATCTGACAAGAACTATTGGAATAATCTCACTACAAACATCACAGTGATTCATTCCTTTTATTCCAGTAATACCCTTACAGACACCAGATCTCAATAAAGAATTACTCCTATCTGCACACAAAAGCCTCCTGTTCAGCCACCACCGTTACTGGCTTTTTTTCAGAAAATTGTTGTACATTCACTGCAGACTTTTTCAGTTAATGTTTCTCACGAGTTCAATAAAACAGATGTAAGCTCACTTTTTGCTTAATATGGTTACGAAACTCATGGCTTCAACAGCCTTTTAAGACGTCTTCATTGCTGGCATTCCCTCAACCTTTTGCTTCAGAAACGTATTAGCTTTAATAGAGGATTAGTTAAAAGACAGAAAACAAAGACTATGAATAATTGGTTCAATTTCAATTTGACATATTGTTATTGGTTAGGTGCCACAAGAATTGGTGATGAGGCCTTAGGTACAGTGCCAACTTAAAT
This sequence comes from Chiloscyllium plagiosum, assembly GCF_037043375.1. Taxonomy (NCBI): domain Eukaryota; kingdom Metazoa; phylum Chordata; class Chondrichthyes; order Orectolobiformes; family Hemiscylliidae; genus Chiloscyllium; species Chiloscyllium plagiosum. Next base: position 78,418,347 of record NW_028270142.1, read on the forward strand.
GAAGGGACTGAGTCTAATGAACCCATGTTTGCTGATGGTATAAGATTAGGTTGGAAAGTAAGCTTTGAAGAAGCACATGTCTACAGAGGGTGAGAATGTGGCAAACGAAGTATAACTTGGGGAAATATTTGGTTATTCACTTCAGTATAAGGTAAGTGTTTTTAAAATAATGAGGAGCGTTTAACTGTTGATGTTCAGCGGGACTAGGTACAAGAAACAGGGTGATACAATAACTAAGACAAATGGTATGCTGTTCTTTATTGCAGGGGAGTTAAAAATGAGTAATGCTTGGTGCAATTGTTCAGAACTTTGATGAGACAATACCTGCAGTATGATGTACAGCATTGGTCTCCATACTGAAGGAAATATATAGTTGCCTACATAAAGATGTTTTGAAGGTTCACTAGATAAATTTGTGGAATGAGAGAGTTATCCAATTAGGAGAAAATAAGTTGCATGATCTGTCCTTTTTAAAGCTAAGAAGAATGGGAGTTGATTTCATCAAAATCTATGACATTCTGAGAAGATTGCTGCTGAGAGATTATGTTATTTAGCTGACAACTTTAGAATTGGGGGAAAAAACAGAAATTGCCTCAGAATATTCTGAGGAATGGTCCCATGACCCGAAATGTTAACTCTGATTTCTCTCCACTGATGCTGTCAGACCAGCTATGCTTTTCCAGCAATTTCTGTTTTCATTTCTGGATATAGCATCTACAGTTCTTTCAGTTTTATTTAGAGTGGGGGACACTGATTTAGTTTAAAGGGATGATTATTTTGGACTGGCGTGAGTAGAAAATTTTTCATTAAAAGAGTTATGATTGGTTGGTATACTTTATCTTAGAGTTGTGAATGCTCCGGAATTGAATGCTCAAGGCTAGGATAAGTAATTTTTAGACTCCAAGTGCGTGCAGCCATATTTGGAAGAGACAAGAATCTGAGTTGAAGTTGAGGAATAGCCATTGTGTTATTGAATGGCCAAGCAAGCATGAAGAGGCATACATTCTGATCAGTCTGGTTTTTCTCTTCTTGAATACTAACACATGAGTTATGTGTTAGTAGAAAAATATTTGGCCCCTTTGAACCTGCTTTGCCATTCAGCAAGATATGATCTTGCTGATCTGATTATGTCACAATGCTGCCTACCCCAATCACCTTTAACCCTCTTATTTACCAAAAATCTATCCACAATAATCTTCGAAAGATTCAAAGACTCTGCTTCCACTGCCTTTTAAGGAAGAGAGTTCCAAAGACTCATGACCCTCCGAGAATGAATTGTAATGTTTTCTGTTCTCATTGCAGGAGCATTTGGTAGACCTTTTTCTTGAAACTAATGGAGAGGAATATCTGGTGGTGTGTAATTGGAAGTTGATCTGCTACCACTTATTTTCTCTCAGCACCAAAAATAAACTGTACCTACTGTGTTCAGTTGAAGATTCAGTCTCAGGGATAAAACCATAGAGTTTCAGGATCAAAGTCACAATCATAAAATATTTGCTGTGTGGTGCAAAATACAGCTTTTTTCACCTCATAATGTTTCAATAATATACAGTACAGAACAACAAGACTGGTTTCAGTGCAAGAAGAAATTGGTTAAGAATAATGTACCTTTCTTCACAGTTTGGCAGGCTTTCTCCTCTAGCTTCCTGAGACATTCTTCTTGCTCGTTCATCATCTTCATTCCTAACAGTAAGACTGCAAGGTAGTAAATAGAATCATTTTATCTGGGTACAGGAGGCAGATGCCAGTGGTGTCACTCACAAAAGAAATTCAGGCTGATCTACACTAATCTTCTCAATTACTGAAAATGAAGATTGGATCAAATCTCCAAAGTTTTTTTCTTCAGACAAGAGCAGTAGTTTTCAAAATCAATATTATCTGGCCAAGGAAAATTATATTGCATGTTGTATTCACTCATTAAATCAGCAAACCAGTCAATTTGAAGCATTTTTGTTATTTTTAAAAAACAATATTTGATTTCTCATGGTTTTGCTCAAAAATAGATATAAATAGATTTCTATCTCTTTCTTCCTCTTTGAAGAATCATGCCTTTTGGTGCCTTCCACTCTGTAAAGTATTTGTGCTTCACTGGTTTTCTATTGTCGTAGCTGTCCTCCTGTTTCTGTTTCCCTTATATATCAGGTTATGTCTCCTTTGACGTTTCTTTCTTCTGCCAGTCTCTCACTCTACATAAATGTAATTCTTTCTGTCTACCTTTCATGTCTCTTTATCTATCTATTTCCAATTCTTTAACAACATTAAATCTTAGAAACTAACAATATAAAAATCTATTCAGTCCATTGATTGTATGCTTTCTCCCTGACAAAGCTCTTCACTCTATTCCATTGCTTTGGCCTTTCACGTTTAAAAAAAAAATCATTATCAATTTCTCTTATGACATAGATTTCATTTTCCACAACATTTTTGATGGGAAATTTCACATCCTAATACGTCTTGGTGGAAAGAAATTCCCATTGTGTTCTTTTGATGATGACCTTAAACATCACCTCTAGTTAGTGAATCACCAAGAGGTTGAAATACTTATCCATTATTTATTTGATCTGGGGTCTGCTTTCTCCAGGATTCTTAATCAGTCATCAGCCACCAAAAAGACATATTTAAAAAAAATTAAGAATTCTCATGGAACCAGAAAAATATTTCCAAACTCAACATAAAAATCTAACTGCAACCTCACCATTGATTAGTATAGGTAGTAACTATCTGGGGCACAATTAACATGCAGTAATAATAACATTGGAGTAATAAATATTTAATTTTTATTGGAGATGCGTGAGTTGGATAAAGAAGTGACTGGAATGATTGAATGATTTACCCCATGAGGATGCTTTTTGCTATTGTGAGGCTGCAGCTGGACACATTAGTGTCTTGGTTATTGCCTAATTCAACCAATATGCCCATAAATGTTTGTTTGGGGTGTTGTAATCATGATCAGAGATGAAAGGCTTGCATAAGCAAGCAGTTCAGACTGATTTCACCTTTGACAAATTTTAGTTCTTGTTTAGTTCATCTCACTGTTTAACCTGTAAAGCTGGTTACTTAATCAACTCAAATCTTCCAATTGGCTTTGAAATCACTGGATCCAATACTGACCAGTCAGAAAACTGCACACTCACCTGCTTACATCTATAAAGATCTGAATTCTAATGCCGCATTCTGAAGAACTCCCTTAGCACAAGACTCCTTACAAAGATCTATGATCAACGCAGAAGGCCCTTTTTTGGCACTGACTGCCATATAGAAAATTTAGTCTTTGAATAGGTAAATGGGAGAATTTGTTGAATAGATAAGCGGATGATGTGGATTGTAGCAAATGGGTGAGGTGGATAGGTAGTTGAAGATTTCTTGTTGGGAAGATTTGATTAGGGATTAGACAGATCATGTTAGTACGGGGGTACTTATGTTGCCAAGAAGGTAATTGGATTGGTGTAGTTGAGTTGGCAAGTTAGTTTTGTCATGTTGGGGGTGTGTGATTGGGGACAATTGACTTGACATTAGTGGGGGTGACAGGTCAGGTGGTCTGTTGAAGATAAAACTTCCTGGGCAATTCCCAGATAGAGCACATGTTAGGATTTCCACAGGATCCTGATGTATGTCACAATCCTATTTCTAGTCTGTAATGATGCAGAGGCCAGAAGATTTGACCCCTTGTGTGGGGTGAGATAGCATATTCATAGTGCTGCTCATGTACAGAAAGACACAACAGAATGTTTTACAAGCCAATGAACATAAAATAAAAAATGAACAAGAGGGAAAAACAAAGGGAAAAAAAGAATGCTCTAAGAAGTTTTGGAAAACAGGCAGAGGTGACAAGGCAGACTTGCTAAGGAAAGCACTCCAGAGGATGGAGGTTTAATAGCTGCAGCAACAGCAGCTGATAAATTGAGCAGGAACAATGAGGAAACCAATACTGCAAGAGGGTACAGGAGCAGGACCCTGTTCTGACAAAGCATCACTGGAATCAAAATGTCCACTTGTTTTTCTCTCCACAGATGCTGCCAGACCTACAGAGTTTCTCCAGCACTTTCTGTTTTTGTATCAGAGGAGTATACATGGGATTGAGGTAAGGCCCATGAAGGAGAGAGTAAGATTCTCAAAATCAAATCATTCCATATCTACTCCATCAAAACCAACATAGACACGTATTTTCCTTTTATGCATCCAACATCAGTTTTAAAATCTGAATGTTTAACAGAATAAAATGTGAAATGTAATTGATGGATGTCACATTTCAAAATTACAAGTAAATGCTGATGCAAAAATATTACTGAATTAAAGTCCTACTTTTGATTATTTTCTATTGATTAAACCCAAATCAGTGTGCAGTAATAAGAATGCTATTAATTGATATGAGTGATCAGACGGTTAAAAGTAAGGCCTCATTTCTGAAACCTAAAATCTATAAGAAACAATTTCTCAAGAATAGATGATTTTTTTTAGATTCTATTGGGCCAAAATTCAGGTATCCCTGCTTTGCAGGTAGATGTACAGTGGACGATAGTGTAACAATGGAGAAACTTTTTAACCTTATTCCAAATTATAGATACAATAATATATATGTGGCAAATATAATGAGTAAAAGCCATTGGAATGGGGACATGCATTTGAGCGTATCCCTTACTCATTAGCTGTTGGTGACTGTGGTTGTGCATTACTTTGCCCTTTAAGATAGGCGTGTGTTTTACTGAGTGTGGTGCAATGTATTTCCTCATATGGCTGTCATAGTTCAAATCTGAATGTGCATGCAGGCTGCAATCTATATGTGACATTTCCAGTGGTGAGGATGAGAATGTATGAATTGAAGTTGAGTCATGGTTGATATTGAATACAGATAGCTGAATGAAGTGGTGATAGTAGGTGTGAGGTTCATTTGTAAGGAGGTGGGATTTGAAGATGCAGTCATTAACCTTGATCACTTCTGTAAGATCATTAAATTTCTTGTGCCACTGTATCCTGGTCCTTGCTACTTGACTCCAGGTATTGGTTGCAACATTTTTCTGTTCTCACTGCCTTTTTAGTATTTGTCCTACTCCAGGATGACATTGCTTTTCCTATTCATTTCCAGGAACAAAGCCTCAAGTGTTGCATCAGAGAATCTTGGAGCCTGCTCTCTGCCATCTTATACCAGTTTCATTCTTTTTACTTATTCTCTTTAACAAACTGTTCCAACAACTGCTGCAGTCTTAATTGGCTTTAGTTAGCACAGAGTAGCTTTTAGGCAGACTAATGCGTTACAAACTTGAGATCCTGCTGAGACTTGCAGCCATCAAACAGTGCACATCGTACTGAGTTGAATGGTATTATAATTTAAATTAGCAAATATTATGACATTTGTGTGCTGGCGGCATCACATGATATAGGTTTGGGTCCATCAAGTATTGTAATCCATAGACTGCTTTTCTGGCCTTATCCAGTTTTCCCAAGTATGTTTATAAGCAATTCTCCCAATATTTAAATATACCTGAATTTGAATGTTCATCAATGGTTGTGTCTTGAAACAAACACAATAAACATGGAGAAACTCAACAGGTTTGGCAACATCTGTGGAAAGAGAAGCAGAGTTAATTTTTCGAGTACAATATGACTCTTGGTCAGTTCTGCAGCTGCCAGACCTGTTGAGGTTCTTTAGTTTTCTCTGTGTTAGTTTCAGATTCCAGCATCTGCAGTATTTTACTGATATTCAAGTGGTTGTGGCTTGATGGTTTTCAATTACTTTTTTTAAAAAGTACTTAGATCTTCAGTGCAGCAACTTTCCAAAAATAATTTATGACACAAGAAGTTACAATATTAAGTAAGATACCAATTGCATCAAAAATCTGCATATGGATTCGTTTGTGGGTCCTTTGGCTACACAAGTACTAATTTTGTAGTGATCTTCTTACTTTGCAATAAATTAGAGAAAGGTTCTGTATTCTGAGGATGAGGAAGATTTGGTTGGAGGAGCCGAAGGAAGTGAGCAACATGAAGTGGTCATGTGAAGATGGGTTCAGTGCTGGAAGTGATTTACTGATGAAGTGAGGTCTGCCAATGTGGGTGATATTTATGATGTCCACCCTATGTATATGATAGCTGTGAGAAGTGAAGTGATGAAGGATTACTGTGTGTCATGAATTGCTGGGTGGCCTGACATCAGGGATCCTTATTAATCAGAAATGTTATGCATGAATGGCTGCTTGGAGAAGCTCCTGATCTTGGAAAGGTAAGTAGTGGGTAACCAGCAGCCTGCCTTCACATCATGCAAATGCAGCAAGTTGCACGTGACTCATTTATTTTGTGGAACACAACATTTGTTCAAACCTATACTTTAGACAGCATGTTGCTTCTTGGCACCCCACTGACCTGTGAGCAGAAGTCATTATGGAAAGGGTGGTTCATGAATATATTGCTATGATAATGATCTATATACTTGGAGTGGTCTAATTCTGGGTTGCCTAACATAGTGATGGAGTGTCCCATGTGAGGATGAGGGAGTTGCATGTTTCGCTTGAATGCATACCAATGGCTGTGGTCACTATCCATTCACATGCACAGCCATTGCTTGCTAAGTCCAGATACACTACCTCATTCTCCTCATCAAAGCTGGTGACACATTCATTATTATTACCTCTCACCAGTTCAGCTCTTCTCTGCTGCACTAGATGCAATGCACAGGACACCACTACAGTGCAGGAGACTTCTGAGCAGCGATATTAGCGAGTTCCTCCAGAATGATCTATGCATTTGAACCATATTTTCAGAAATGCCAGTTTTCTGCTTGATTGTCACCCTTGTTGTCTCATACTGTTGTATGCTTCCTCTGTCTTGGCATTGAGGTTCCATGCTGGTGTAAGCAGCAGAGTCTTTAGTGGATAGCCCTTATTGCCCAGTATCCATCCGTGAAGATATTTAGGTGGAGTGAATAGTTTAGGTATCTGGGATTGAACAATTGATGACGGTTTCCTGGAAACCTTCTGCACACCAACAGGGTCCTTTTGTGGTAGAGTCATCAAGATGGACATCATGAAAACAGACTCTTCAGTGCAACTTGTCCTTGCCAACCAGATATCCTAAATTAATTCAGTCCCATTTGCCAGCATTTGGCCCATATCTCTTTAAACTCTTCCTATTCATATACCCATCCAGATGTCTTTTAACTGTGCCACTGTACGGGCGGCACGGTGGCACAGTGGTTAGCACTGCTGCCTCGCAGCGCCAGAGACCCGGGTTCAATTCCCGCCTCAGGCGACTGACTGTGTGGAGTTTGCACATTCTCCCCGTGTCTGCGTGGGTTTCCTCCGGGTGCTCCGGTTTCCTCCCACAGTCCAAAAGATGTGCAGGTCAGGTGAATTGGCCATGCTAAATTGTCCGTAGTGTTAGGTAAGGGGTAAATGTAGGGGTATGGGTGGTTTGCGCTTCGGCGGGTCGGTGTGGACTTGTTGGGCCGAAGGGCCTGTTTCCACACTGTAAAGTAATCTAATCTAATCAAAACTGTTGTAATTGTGCCAGCCTCAACCACCTCCTCTGACAGCTCATTCCATAACGCATCACCCTGTGTGAAAAAGTTCCCACTTATGTCCCTTTTAAATCTTCCCCTCTCACCCCTTAAACCAATGCCCTCTAGTTTTGGACTTCCCCACTCCAGGGAAAAGATCTTGGCTATTTACCCTATCCATGCCTCTCATGATATTATAAACTTAGTTAAGGTCACTCTTCAGTCTCTGAGGGTCCAGGGAAAATAGAACCAGCTTATTCAGCCTCTCCTTACAGCTCAAAACCTCCAACTCTGGCAACATTCTTGTAAATCTTTTCTGAACTCCTTCAAGTTTCACATATTTCCTACACTGGGGAGACTAGAATTGAATGCAGTATTTCAAAAGTGGCCTCCTAACCAATGCCCTGTAAAGATGCAACATGACCTTCCAATTCCTATACACAACAACCTCGATTATCCAACTGAGATGGGTGGGGAGTATTTTGTTCAGATAACTGATCTGACCGTAAACAAAGGAAGTCATGCCGAACATAATTATGTAAAAGACCATGTCTACAGAGTTTTTATTTCATTCAATCAATGTGTACAGACACTGGATGTTGCTTAAAAATTCATGTTATTTTACAACTAAAATCACTTTTTGTGTAAATAAAATTCATTGTAGTGAAGGTCGGTTACTAGTTTTTGAAAAAAAAATCTAGTCGCTGTTCCTTGTGGTGCTTGTGTTTCTTTGTTTTTGCCAGTGATAACATTTGACGCAGATGCATCAACTTCATGGCTTTGATTTGATCTTGTGCTTCATACCATTCCATGAAAAGTCGCAAACCATCGATAGCTCTGTTAATGGGAACTGGAGGAGGTCTCGATATCTGATTTTCCTTATCATCCATGGTGTCCATAAGTGCCGCTGTTCTTCTGTGACTATGTTCATAATCTGATCATCGCTGAGTGTCTCTGTTCCGATGTCGTTGTCACAGTTTACCCAAGCATTGATCTCAGCCTCTACAAAGTCTCCTAATCCCAGCTGTCTGCAGTTCTCGGTGATTTCAGGGGTTACATTTTGATCTGCACAGGTGTCCTCTTCACTGTTACAGCTACCAACATGCAAGCCATGTACCAACAAAATCTTGGAGTGAATGAAAACACCATTGATTTTGCCATACTTTTAAATCCTTCAGCATGTCAGTCATTTTTACATGTTAAAATTATTTTAACACTGTTTAAAGTGACCGACTGAGATCAAACTAGAGAACCATAAACAAAAGATGTGATCATCACAACAGTATTAGTAACATTTTTGATGTAACGTTTTCACATGTTTTTCAGTGCAGGTAATCCAAATTCACTTTTAATCATTGTAAACAAAAGACACGACCATCACATCTGTTCCGGTAACATATCTTTGATGTAACATTTTTACGGGATCTTGAGAACTTGTTCGGATAATCTGTAATTCAGATAATTGATGTTCGGATAACCAAGGATGTTTTGAGCCAAACACACTGACCAATAAAGACAAGGATACCAAATGCATTCTTCAAGGTACTATGGACCTGCTGTCCAAGGTTTCTTTGTTCAGCAACATTCCCCAGGAGATCATCAGTAAGCATACAAGTCCTGCCCTGTATTTGCAAACAATTTGAACATTGAGGGAATGGAACACTTTCGTGTTCACAAATGGTCCTGGCTATTCTCTCAGAACCTTGATGGCTAAACCTATTGGACTATAATATGGTGTTGTGTGATTTTTAACTTTGTCCATCCCAGTCCAACACCAGCACCTCCAAGACATGGCGACCATCGAGACAAACTGCAAGTGGTAGTCTTATCCAGAGTTCTTCCACTTCATTAATTAGCTTATGTGCACACTTTAAAATGTTAAAGAGAATTGGAATTGTGTTGTCAATTATGTTCTGCTTTCTCCTGTTAACTTGAATGGATTATTGATCAGGCGATGACTTCTTTTAATATCCTCCAGATTTGCCTATCACCACATTATATAATAGAAAATTACTTCATATTGATTTGTCAATATATGTTTAGGAAAATAAATCCAGTGAAGGAACACCACTTATATTGTAACCTGATAAATCCACATCTTACGTACATACAAACAGGAGGTGGTGAACAAAACGTATGTGAACATTCTTTTGTGTACCATGCAGTACTGAAATTCACAGGTACTATTTACAGGAGGGATTTGTTGAATATAATATTAACCTTCGATCCAACAAGGGGATTTGATTTCAATATATAGTGAATAGTTTGAAAAGAAAAAAAAACTGGAGAGGAAAGCATTTTTTCTCAATTTATTATATATCTACTTAACATTTAAAATGGTGATATTATAAAAGTAGAATCATAAATAGCATCTTGTCATTGGCATACTGTGTCATACATGAATTTCTCAGTATTTTTATCTTTCTTTATTTAGAGGTATTAAAGATCATTTCAACATAATAAACCATAAATATTAATAATTCCTGTAATCTGACACCTACATGGGACTGAAATAACAATCCTGTCAATTTATTTTGAAATAATTACAAAAGACTGAGGTTTTATAACAATTTTTTAGGTACAATTCTGTGCAGTTCCTTTACTGATGACTCCCTGCACACTCACTTTTCTTCCTTTTAAATCAAACCTAAAAACAATTTATTTCAGAGCAAAGAAGTATGTTATGAACATAGAACATTACAGCCCCTTCAGCCCTCAATGTTGCGCCAACCTGTGAAACCAATCTAAACCACATCTAACCTACACTATTCCATAATCATCCATATGTTTTTCCAATGGCCACTTAAATGCCCTTAATGTTGGCAAGTCCATTAGTCTTATATTTGGTTTGTTTGTATGAATTCTGCTTGAAATCAATTGTGAATAAAAATATAAATAATTGTAATTAAATAATAATTTAATACTTTAACAAGGACATGTTAAATGAAATGCCCACAAATATTATTGGGGAGGATTAGGCTACATGTAACTAATATATGTAACTATGAATTTCATTTCTATACCACACTTATCCTTTAAGAGTACGAATATTGTAAAAACTGTTAACCTCAAAATTTGCAAGACATGATTGGTGAAAATGCAGTGCACATACATAATGTTTAATTCTCCTTTGGTAAGCAAATAATATACATTTATTGATAGCATCATAGAAAATCAGTAAACAAAACAAATAAATATGTTTTCACTTACTATCTACAAGCTACATTAAAGTATAGTTTATTTACAATACTGAACTCTCTATAAATTTGCCCTCTGTATAACTTTGGACCATTCCACAAACACAAAAGACAACTCCACAATATATCAACAGCCAACTTGTACTTCCATTCTTTCCAGTATTTGCAAAACAGGAAACTGGAGTTTTCGTTTGGGTTAAGAAAGATCAGTAAAATTGAGCAAAATAATTTTGGGAGTTTTTCTGCCACTTCTGGGATTTTACACTAGAAATTTCAGGGGTACAATCAGTATTGCCCCATTCTGATACACATTGATCCAGGTGCTGGGGCCTTAAATAATGCATTGGAGGAAGGGGTGGCAGGGTTGGCATCGCCGTCAAAGACTGTGGAGAAAACTTTGAAGTAGCTGCAAAGTTCTTCAAAGCTTAGATTTATTTATACTTGTACTTTCTAACTATTTTATGAGGGGTAAAAATGATAGACTAGAGCAGTCAGAGGCAAATCCTAAGAAAGGAAAATGGAGCTTTGAGCAAGGGGCACAGTATCTAACATCCTATTTCCTATCAGTTAAGTTGGAGTCACAAGAAAGGTGACAGAAAACTGTGATTAGAAATCAAGAAGCTCCCCAGAAATTGATTAAGCATGAATTTAATCAGTAGCAGTTTAACACAGGAAGTCCCCAAACCTAAACACACTGCAACAAGACTACAGAACACTGATCCTCTATGCTTAAAACAGCAAAATAGCAGTGATGAGTAGAAACCAGAAGATGATTGTGGTGGTGTGTGACATGAGAAGATTGTCCAAGGTCATAAGAAAGACTAATTAGGCTGAATTAAGTGAACAACTAAGATATAATGGTGTATGTTTTAATTATACAGAAGCAACAGCATGGAAATGGTGCAACTAATTCATGTTAGTATTTATAATCCATATAACTTGTATTAGGCATAAAATGTAGAGTTCTGATTTTAATTTATGAGGTCAATAAATAGTTTTTCATTTTCTATTTGTATTATTGTGCCTGAGTGTATGGATTCCTCACCCAGCTAAGAGACTTTGTGAGCTAAAAAAAAGTTTGAATTTTTGACACATTTGAGTGTTTTTAAAAAACAAAAAAGCCATGAAGTTGTTATGTTCTAAACAAAATCTGGCATGTCTTGGGTTTTAAAAACACAAGCAAGTGGAAAGAAAGTTGACTGGAGGCTGTGGAATCTAATCTGTAATAGTTAGCCAAAGAGTTTAGTTTTTACTTTTAGAGAGAGAAATAGCTAAGTTGGGCCAAGTACCCCTGGAAAGAGAGAAGGTCAACTATGGAATAGACAGCAAATGAGTATCTAAGTGTGCCTGCTGGATTGTATCATATGGACTGTCAGTGACACATATACTTGAATGTAGAATTGCCAAGCATATATTATAGACCTGAGCAGCCAAGCCCAGAATGAAAAGGAACTGCCTTTCAGAGTATGAGTACGTTCAAAAGTCTATCAAATTGAAAGCCACATCAAATAAAGATTAAGCTGGGTTAAGTCTGCTGGAGTGAGTTTATGTTTATGCTTTTTAGAATTATTGAACATAATCTACCCAGGCCCTGAATGATGTGGGCTATAGCAAGAAATCTGGGAAAATCAAGGGAGATATCCAATAAGGTCCTTCTCGATGTCAAGACTGAAAAGTGCTTGACATTGAAATGAGAGTCCACTTTGTGAACAAGAGACAATTAACATAAATTATTGCTTAATAGAACCCTCCATTATTACTTAATCTATGCAGTCTCTCATTCCATCATTCACTGGAGAGAAACTAGATGCTAAAAATTTCCAACTTGAAACTCAGAGCGGCTACCTGGCAATTCTAGCTCACCATTTGTTCCTGTGGACCTCTGTCTCAACTCACAGAACAGCTCTGGACTGACATCACTTGACTAGGTGCAGAATGGCCTTTTAAAGCTGGTGCCAGGGATCTCAGAATATCGTGGTAGTGGCAACTGCTTTACCTATGATGATGGGCAAATGGGGCTAGCATCAGTTGACAGGGGCATTACAAAGGTATGGTACCTAATTAGTGAAATGGATTTGGGATGATGGCATGAGATAGCTCGCTAGGCCTCACAGAGAGAAAGTCTTCAAGTAACTCGATGAAAATGAGACTTTGCTAATTATCAAACTTATTCAGTGTACCTAATTAGTCGTTCTTTGCTTCTCTTTGTTTCATTCCAAGTCTACATTGTAAAGATTATTTCCATGTCTCCACTTAATCCTTGTTTGTTACCTTTGGTTCTTCTACCTAACCCCTCCTGTCATTTATCATGTTCAGGCATCAAACTTTTCATTTATCGCTGTTACTAATCAAAATCATTTAAAAAAAAATAATTACTATTACATATGTAGTTGTGGTACTACCCCTTTAAGAGAGCTGGTCAGGTGACTCACAAGGTGTGCAGCTGGGGTCTCAGTCTTGAGTTGTGGAGGTCTGAGCATCTAAAGTAAAGTGCTTCTGTTCAAAGTTTATCTGTGTTTCCCTTGCATATAATTCCTGGTTCCCAGAAAATTACAAACTTAACAGTTATGGTGCATCAAGTCAGGTCCAAAGAAATATCTGGCTTATCTAATATTTTCATAAGTTGAATCGTAACAATATGAAATAGACTCTTAATTCAATGTTCTTGCCTTGTTTCCATTTTTGTATTTTTTTAATTCACTTATCAGAAGTGAGCATCAATGACAAAGCCGACTCTTATCCCTAACTACCCTTCATCTGTTGTGGTGATCTATCATTTAAATCAGTCTAATCCATGTAATGTGAGTTTATTCAAAGCGCTATCAGAAACAGAATTTTGAACTAGTGAAATGAAGGAACAGCAAGTGAGAATGTGTGGCTTTGAGGATAACTTGCAGGTGGTAGTGGCCTCACCTATCTGCTGTTCTTGTCCTTCCAGTTGATAGATATCACAAGTTGGAAAAGTACCATCAAAGAAGTCTTGGGGAGTTGCTGCAGCACATCCTGTAGATGGTACACACTGCTGCCTCTGTGTATTGGTAATGAGTTGCCGATCAAGAGTGCTGTTTCATCTTGGATGGTGCTGGACTTTGTCTCTACTGCTAGAGCTGCACCTATGTAGGAAATTGGAGAGTTTTGCATCACACTTGTGCCTTGTAGATGGTGGACAGGCTTTGGGGAATCAGGAGTTGAGAAATTTCCTACAGAAGGCTCAACCTCTGACTTGCTCTTGTAGCCACAGTATTTCTATGGCAGGCACAGTTATGTTTAATACCATGCAGGAAACTGAGAACATATTAATCACATGTATCAGTAGTTTTTTTATACAATCAATTAATTAACTTACCTCTGGGATTCCTATCAACCCCCCAGCAATGGGCATGATGAAAACCTGAATAACATACTTCCAACTTCAGTATATGAAGGAACCATCCCACCATGTCATTTGAAGGCATTAGAATCAGGAAGAAATGAAAAAGTTCAAAAACGATTAATGACTGCACCTCACTGCATGGATATTTCTATGCATGTATTATTTGGTTCTGTTTTGTCCAGGAAGGCAACACTGTTTGTAGTGTTTAAGGCAGGAATAAATAGATTTTTTTGTTAAGCAAAAGAAATACAGTGCAATGCTTCTGAATGCAACACAGGAAGTGGTTTATCTACCTAATTGCAGGAAAGGTGAGTGCTATAGCACCATTTCTACATCCAGATTTGTATATCACTCTAATTCCTTCTTAAGTGTACTCGAGCACATCAATTTACATAACCTACTCACAAGTGTCTCTACCTGACTATGTAATTCCTCACACTCCCAGCTAGTGAAGGGCTTATGCCTGAAACGTTGACTCTCTTGTTCCTTGGATGCTGCCTGACCTGCTTTACTTTTCCAGTGCCACATTTGTCAACTCCCATCTGCATCTATCTGCCACTGACAGACCTTTATGCAAAGTCATGCTTCTCACTTACAGGCTCTATTCAATGTGTGAAAATATTTTCTTCCTCGGACTCATAAACGTTTCTTTCGCTCCTCACAACAGGGCAGAATAGAGAAAACCAGAGTGAAGCACAGAGCTGGAAGGGGCCTTTTGGTTCTGGGGGCTTTGTGCCAAAATTGGGATAGCTGTCCCATAGATGATTATGTAACAGCCTTACATATAATAGAATAGAATCCCTACAGTGTGGAAATGTCATTCTCATAGAATCATCTGCCCACGCAATGTTACCGACACCACTATTACCATCCAAGTGTATGTTCTGTGTCATTAGCAGAACAGGCTCAGCAGAGGTAGTGGCACAGTGGTTTGCAGTTGATAACAGGTTGCCTGGGAGTTCTTAAGATGAACTCCAGATCCTCTGGAATCTTATGGTATCAGGTTAAACATGGGCAAGGAAATCTCCAGTTGATTGCCTCCGAACAACCCACTCAGCTAATGAGCAGCTCTTGGTAGGTCAGGCACAGAATTTATTCTGTGTGGGGGATTTCAATATTCCTCTTCCTGTGAGGTTAGGCAGCACCACTACTGACTAGCTGGTCAAGTTCTAAGTGACAAAGCTACTAGTCTGATTCATGTCATAGAGATGGACAGCACAGAAATAGGCAGAAGTGGGTGCTGCAGATGCTGGAAATTAGATTCAAAATTAAAGTGGTGCTGGAAAAGCACAGGTCAGGCAACATTCAAGAAGCAGGAAAATTGACGTTTCGGGCAAAGGCCACAGAAATAGACCCTGCAGTCCAACTCATCCATGCAGACCAGATATTCTAACCTAATCTAGTCCCATTTGCCAGCTCTTGGCCCATGTCACTCCAAATCCTTCCTTTGAAATGCTGTCATTGTACCAGCCTCCAGCACTTCCTCTGGCAGTTCACTCCATACATGCACCACCTATGTGTGAAAACATTGCCCCTTAGGTCGCTTTTACAGAGGAATCTCGATTATCTGAATGAGATGGGCAGGCACTATTTCATTCGGATAATTGATTATTCGGTTATAATGTTTAATGCCTTTCAACTGGGACTTGAAGTTTTCTGTTAAGTCCGCTCCCCGTTCAAGAGACAACACAGCAGCACAACGTATGCAAGCTCCCGACTACCCCCAAACCCGTCCAACACCGCCCCTCCACCCCCATCTGCCCATCCACGCCCCGCCCACCCCAACCTGTCCACCCCCCAATCCTGTCCAACGCCCACCCTGTCCAATGCCCACCCCGTCCAACGCCCAACCTTCTCCAACATGCCCCTCCATCCACCCGCCAACCCCATCCAATGCCGCCCCCCAGCCGCCCCCCAATCCCGTCCAACATGGCCCCCAAACTAGTCCAATGCGCCCCTCCAACGCCATCCAACACCCCCCTCCGCCCGCCCCAACCCCATCCAACGCGCCCACCAACCCCACCCCACCCCCAAGCTCTTCCGCCCGAATTGCTATCTGACACTCCCCCCACCCCCCAACCCTGTCCGACGACCCCCCCGCCCCTTTTTGCTTCTTACTGCAACTTTTTGACAGGTTCCACCTTTGCCCTGCACAAGGCAATGCAGCTAAATGTGAAGTGATGCACTTTGGGAAGAATAACAGGAAGGCAGAGTACTAGGTCAATGGAAAGATTCTTGGTAGTGTGGATATGCAGAGGGATCTTGGAGTCCATGTGCATAGATCCCTGAAAGTTGTTACCCAGGTTGATAGTGCTGTTAAGAAGGCATATAGTGTGTTAGGTTTCATTTGTAGAGGAATTGAGTTCTGGAGCTGCAATATTATGCTGCAACTATATAAAACATTAGTGCAGCCACACTTGGAATATTGTGTGCAGTTCTGGTCACAATATTTTGGGAAGAATGTGGAAGCATTGGAAAAGGTGCAGAGGAGATTTACGAGGATGTTGCCTGACCTGGAGGGAAGGTCTTATGAGGAAAGGCTGAGAGACTTGGGTCTATTCTCATTGCAAAGAAGGCGGCTAAGAGGGGATTTGATAGAGACATACAAGATGATCAGAGGATGAAATAGAGTAGACAGTGAAAATCTATTTCCTAGGATGATGACGTCAGCTTGTATGAGGGGACATAACTACAAATTGAGGGGTGATAGATTTAAGACAAATGTCAGAGGCAGGTTCTTTACTCAGAGTGGTAAGGGGGTGGAATGCCCTACCTGCCAATGTAGTTAACTCAGCCACATTAGGGAAATTTAAACAATCCTTGAATGAACAAATGGATGATATGGGATAGTGTAGGGGGACGAGCTGAGAATAGTTCACGGGTTGGCGCAACATCAAGGGCCAAATGGCTTGTTCTGCGCTGTATTGTTCTATGTTGGAGAGATAATCTGGGGAAGGGGAGATTAGGGTACACGCCTATGCAGAACTCCAGGGCAAGGTGGGAGAAAGAGAGGGCAGGATGTCAGTCATTTGGAGACGGTGTCTGGGCTCCTATCAGTCCAGGACTGTTCTCGGCAGCATTTCTGTGAGCCGAGTTCAGTTTTAATCGCTGTAAACAAAAGACGCGATTAGTGTTGGGATCACGTCTTTGACGTAATGTTTCTATTGGGACTCGAGATCTCCTTCTGATAATCCAATATTCGGGTTTTGATATTCAGATAATCGAGCATCCTCTGTACATCTTTCCCCTCTCACCCTAAACCCATGCCCTCTAATTCTGGACACCCCCACCCCAGAGAAAAGATCTTATCTATTTATCCTATCCACGCCCCTCATGATCTTATAAACCTCTATAAGGTCACCGCTCCCAGCCTCTGACGTTCCAGGGAAGATAGCCCCAGCCTGTTCAGCCTGTCTCTAGCTCAAATCCTTCAACCCTGGCAACATCCATGAATATCTTTTCTGAACCCTTTCAAGTTTAACAACATCCTTCTGATAGGAGGGAAACCAGAATTGCATGTAATATTCCAAAAGTGGCCTAACTAATGTCCTGTACAGCTGCAACATGACCTCCCAACTCCAGTACTCAATGCTCTGACCAATAAAGGAAAGCATACCAAATGCTTTCTTCACTATCCTATCTACCTGTGACTCTACTTTCAAGGAACTATGAACCTGCACTCCAAGGTCCATTTGTTCAGCAACACTCTCCAGGACCTTCCAATTAAGTGTATAAGTGTTGCTCTGATTTGATTTCCCAAAATACAGTACCTCACATGTATCTAAATTAAACTCCATCGAACACTCCTCAGCCCATTGACCCATCTGATCAAGATCCCATTGTACTCTGAAGATGTAGTGGACAGCAAAGAAGATTACCTCAGATTATAATGGGATCTTGATCAGATGGGTCAATGGGCTGAGAGTGTCAGATGGAGTTTAATTTAGATAAATGTGAGGTGCTGTATTTTGGGAAATCAAATCAGAGCAACACTTATACACTTAATGGGAAGGTCCTGGAGAGTGTTGCTAAACAAATGGAGCTTGGAGTGCAGGTTCATAGCTCCAAAATTGGAGGTGTAGTGGACAGCAAAGAAGATTACCTTAATTTTGGTGTCAACTGCAAACCTATTAACTATACCTCCAAATCATTTATATAAATGATGAAAAGCAGTGGACCCAGCACCGAGGCCTCCAGTCTGAAAAGCCACCCTCCACAACCACCCTCTGTCTTTTCCCTTTGAGCCAGTTATGTCTGCAAATGGCTAATTCTCTCTGTATTCCATAAGATCTAACCTTGCTAACAAGTGTCCCATGAGGAAACTTGTCGAACACTTTACTGAAGTCCATATAGATCACATCTACCACTCTGCTCTCATCAATCCTCTTTGTGACTTCTTATCCCGAAGCAGTCCTTGCCTTTCCAAATACATGTAAATCCTGTCCCTCAGGATTACCTGCAAGAACTTGCCCACCAGTGATGTCAGGCTTACTGGTCTATAGTTCCCTGGCTTTTCCTTACCACCTTTTTTAAACAGCGGTACCAGGTTAGCCAACCTCCAGTCTTCCAGCACCTTACCTGTGACTATTGATGATGCAAATATCTCAGCAAGGGGCCCAGCAATCACTTCCCTAGCTTCCCACAGACTTTCAGGGTACAACTGATCAGGTCCCAGGGATTTATCCACTTTTATGTTTTTCAAGACATAGAACATAGAACATAGAAGAATACAGCGCAGTACAGGCCCTTTGGCCCTCGATGTTGCGCCGATCCAAGCCCACCTAACCTATACTAACCCACTATCCTCCATATACCTATCCAATGCCCGCTTAAATGCCCATAATGAGGGAGAGTCCACCACTGCTACTGGCAGGGCATTCCATGAACTTACGACTCGCTGAGTGAAGAACCTACCCCTAACTTCAGTCCTATATCTACCCCCCCTTAATTTAAAGCTATGCCCCCTTGTAATACCCGACTCCATACGCGGGAAAAGGTTCACACTGTCAACCCTATCTAACCCCCTAATCATCTTGTACACCTCAATCAAGTCACCCCTAAACCTTCTTTTCTCTAATGAAAACAGCCCCAAGTGTCTCAGTCTTTCCTCATACGATCTTCCTTCCATACCAGGCAACATCCTGGTAAACCTCCTCTGCACCCGTTCCAGTGCCTCCACATCCTTCCTATAGTATGGCGACCAAAACTGCACACAATATTCCAGATGCGGCCGCACCAGAGTCTTATACAACTGCATCATGACCTCAGGACTCCGGAACTCAATTCCTCTACCAATAAAAGCCAGTACGCCATATGCCTTCCTCACTGCACGATTTACCTGGGTGGCAACTTTCAGAGATCTGTGTACATGGACACCAAGATCCCTCTGCTCATCCACACTACCAAGTATCCAACCATTAGCCCAGCACCCCATCTTTTTGTTATTCTTCCCAAAGTGAATCACCTCACACTTAGCTACATTGAATTCCATTTGCCACCTTTCTGCCCAGCTCTGCAGCTTCTCTATATCCTGCTGTAACCTGCCACATCCTTCCTCACTGTCAACAACTCCACCGACTTTCGTATCATCCGCAAACTTGCTCACCCAACCTTCTAACCCCTCTTCCAGGTCACTTATAAAAATGACAAACAGCAATGGTCCCAAAACAGATCCTTGCGGAACACCGCTAGTGACGGCACTCCATGAAGAAACTTTGCCATCAACTACTACCCTCTGTCTTCTTCCATCCAGCCAATTCCTAATCCAAACCTCCAACTCACCCTCAATGCCATATCTCCGTATTTTCTGCAGTAGCATACCATGGGGAACCTTATCAAACGCCTTACTAAAATCCATATATACCACATCTACTGCTTTCCCCTCATCAACCTCCTTCGTCACCTTTTCAAAGAATTCAATAAGGTTTGTGAGGCACGACCTGCCCTTCACAAAACCATGCTGACTATCCTTGATCACATTATTCCTATCCAGATGTGCATAAATCCTATCCCTTACAATTCTCTCTAAGACTTTGCCCACAACAGAAGTGAGACTCACCGGCCTATAGTTACTAGGGTTATTCCTACTCCCCTTTTTGAACAAGGGAACCACATTTGCTATCCTCCAGTCTTCTGGCACTACTCCAGTAGACAAAGAGGACATAAAAATCAAGGCCAATGGCTCTGTAATCTCCTCCCTTGCTTCCCAGAGAATCCTAGGATAAATGCCATCAGGCCCAGGGGACTTATCTATTTTCACCTTTTCCAGGATTTCCAACACCTCTTCTCCACATACCTCAAAGCCATCCATTCTACTTATTTGTGACTCAGTATTCACATCGACGACAATGCCGTGTTCCTGAGTAAATACTGAAGAAAAGTATTCATTCAGTGTCTCCCCAATCTCTTCCGCCTCCACACGCAACTTCCCACTACTATCCTTGACTGGACCTATTCCTACCCTAGTCATTCTTTTATTCCTAACATACCTATAGAAAGCCTTAGGGTTTTCCCTAATCCTACCGACTAAGGACCTTTCATGTCCCCTCGTTGCTGCTCTTAGCTCTCTCTTCAGGTCCTTCCTGGCTACCCTATAACTCTCAATCGCCCCAATTGAACCTTCACGTCTCATCTTGAGATAGGCCGCCCTCTTCCATTTAACAAGGGATTCCAATTCCTTATTAAACCACGGCTCCCTCGCACGACCCTTTCCTCCCTGCCTGACAGGTACATAATTATCAAGGACACTCAATAGTTGCTCCTTGAACAAGCTCCACATATCATTTACACTCTTGCCTTGGAGTCTACTTTTCCAAGCCACACATCCTAAGTCATGCCTCACCGCATCATAATTTCCCTGACCCCAGCTATAACTCTTGCCCTGTAGTACACACTTATCCCTCTCCATCACGAGAGTAAAAATCACCGAATTATGGTCACTATCCCCAAAGTGCTCACCTACCTCTAATTCTAACACCTGGCCTGGTTCGTTACTCAGAACCAAATCCAGTATGGCCTCACCTCTTGTTGGCCTGTCTACATATTGTGTCAGGAAACTCTCCTGCACACATTGAACAAACACTGACCCATCTAACGAACTTGAGCTATAGCTTTCCCAATCAATATCAGGAAAGTTAAAGCCCCCATAACAACCACCCTATTACTGTCACTCATCTCCTGAATCACCTTCCCTATCCTTTCTTCAATGATTCTAGGACTATTAGGAGGCCTGTAAAAGACTCCTAACAGGGTGACCTCACCTTTCCTATTCCTAACCTCAGCCCAAACTACCTCAGATGGCAAGTCCTCATCCATCGTCCTTTCCACCACTGTAATACTATCTTTGACAAGCAATGCCACACCTCCCCCTCTTTTACCCCCACCTCTGACCCTACTAAAACATTTAAATCCTGGAACCTGCAACAGCCAATCCTGTCCCTGTTCTAGCCATGTCTCCGTAATAGCCACACACAGTGAGGGGAAAAGGCCATTCGGCCCATTGAGTCCACACCAACCCTCCAAAGAGCATCCCGCCCCATCCCTGCATTCCCCACGGCCAACCCACCTAACCTGCACATCCCTGAACACCAACATCTAGTACTCCTCCTCTGTAATATGGACGGTTTGTAAATTATGAGGGAACAAACAAGATGCAAAAATCTACTTGATCTCATTGTCACAAATTTTTCTGTTACAGAATATCCGTCCATGATAGTATTAATAGAAGTGACCATCGCATAGATTTTGCAGACACAAAATCCCATATTCATGTTGAAGATATTCTCCATTATGTTGTGTGGTACTATCACCATGCTAAATTGGAATCAAAACTGGGCAGGCATGCAGCACTGCAGGTTATCAGCGGCAGCAGAATTATATTCAATCCATAATCTGTAACCTCATTGTACATAGGGAGTAAGTAACATTCACACCAAACAAATGCCAAGCAATGACCATTTCTAATAAAAGACTCTACCATACCCTTCACATTCTGTTGCATTACCACTACTGGAGTCAGGAAAGGTCCCGGATGATTGGAAGATGGCTGTTGTAACCCCTTTGTTCAAGAAAGGATCAAGGCAAAAGATGGAAAATTATAGGCCAATCAGCTTAACCTCAGTTGTTGGTAAAATTCTAGAATCCATCATTAAGGATGAGGTTTCTAAATTCTTGGAAGAGCAGAGTCTGATTAGAACAAGTCAACATGGATTTAGTAAAGGGCGGTCATGCCTGACAAACCTGTTGGAATTTTTTGAAGAGGTAACAAGTAGGTTAGACCAGGGAAACCCAGTGGATGTGGTCTATCTAGACTTTCAAAAGGCCTTTGATAAGGTGCCACACGGGAGGCTGCTGAGCAAGGTGAGGGCCCATGGTGTTCGAGGTGAGCTGCTGGGATGGATTAAGGATTGGCTGTCTAACAGAAGGCAGAGAGTTGGGATAAAAGGTTCTTTTTCAGAATGGCAGCTGGTAACGAGCGGTGTCCCGCAGGGTTCGGTGCTGGGGCCACAGCTGTTCGCATTATATATTAATGATTTGGATGAGGGAACCGGGGGCATTCTAGCGAAGTTTGCCGATGATACGAAGTTAGGTGGACAGTCAGGTAGTACTGAGGAAGTGGGGAGGTTACAGAAGGATCTAGACAGGTTGGGAGAGTGGTCCAGGAAATGGCTGATGGAATTTAACGTGAGCAAGTGCGAGGTCTTGCACTTTGGCAAAAAGAATAAAAGCATAGACTACTTTCTAAGTGGTGAGAAAATTAATAAAGCCAAAGCACAAAGGGATCTGGGAGTGCTAGTCGAGGATTCTCTAAAGGTAAACATGCAGGTTGAGTCCGTGATTAAGAAAGCGAATGTAATGTTGTCTCTTATCTCAAGAGGGTTGGAATATAAAAGCAGAGATGTACTACTAAGACTTTATAAAGCTCTGGTTAGGCCCCATTTGGAGTACTGTGTCCAGTTTTGGTCCCCACACCTCAGGAAGGACATACTCGCACTGGAACATGTCCAGCGGAGATTCACACGGATGATCCCTGGAATGACAGGTCTAACATATGAGGAACGGCTGAGGATACTGGGATTGTATTCGTTGGAATTTAGAAGATTAAGGGGAGACTTAATAGAGACGTACAAAATAATACATGGCTTGGAAAAGGTGGATGCTAGGAAATTGTTTCCGTTAGACGAGGAGACTAGGACCCGTGGATACAGCCTTAGAATTAGAGGGGGTCATTTCAGAACAGAAATGCGGAGACATTTCTTCAGCCAGAGAGTGGTGGGCCTGTGGAATTCATTGCCACGGAGTGCAGTGGAAGCCGGGACGCTAAATGTCTTCAAGGCCGAGATTGATAGATTCTTGTTGTCTAGAGGAATTAAGGGCTACGTGGAGAACGCTGGTAAGTGGAGCTGAAATGCGCATCAGTCATGATTGAATGGCGGAGTGGACTCGATGGGCCGAATGGCCTTACTTCCACTCCTATGTCTTATGGTCTTACTTATTAGCATCCTGGAGATTATCACTGATTAGTAACTGAACAGGACCAGGCCTATTAATTATTGTGTTCACAAGATTAAGGCAGAAGTTAGGAATACTGCGGCAAGTATCTCAACTCACCAATGCTCGTCCACCATCTAAAAGGCACAAGTTAGGATTTTAATGGAAAATGTCCTACTTGCTTGGAATGACTGCAGCTCAACAACACTCAAGAAGCTTGATTGCCCATCCTGGACTGTGTAGCCTGCTTAATTGACAATCATCCATTATCTTCATAATTGATTCTCTTTACCACTCACTGACAGTGCTCACCATCTACAAGATGCACTGCAGTAATTTATCAAGACTGGTCAGATAATACCTTTCAAACCTGTGACCACTTCCACCTAGAAGTAGAATTATTGTAGATGCATGGGAACACCACTAACTGCAGGTTTCCCTCCAAGTCACACACAATCCTGACTGGAAAAGATACTTGCCATTCCTTATTCTTTTTAGGGGAAAATATTGGAACATTTCCTATTAGCACAATGGTGTATTCCTATACCTCAAGGACTGCAGCTGTTCAAGAAGGCAACTTGCCACTCCCTTCTCCGGGGTAGCCATGATGTGGAAATGCTGGTGTTGGACTGGGGTGGGCAACATTCAAAATCACACAACACCAGGTTATAGTGAAACAGGTTTATTTGGAAGTACAAGCTTTTGGGGCGCTGCTTTTTTGTGAGCTAGCTACCTGATGAAGGAGCAGTGCTCTGAAAGCTTCTATTTTCAAATAAACCTATAGGACTATAATCTGTTAGATTTTTAGATTTTTAACTTTCTCTGGGGTAATTAATGATGGGCAATAAAAACTGGCTGAGTTACGGATGCTCAAATCCCATGAAAGAAAAAAATCATCTTACAATTAGCTGCAGAAGAAAAGACATTGAGCATCAACAAAATCTTGACAGGATTGGAACCTGGTGATGGGATGCATTCCACGTATTTGATGACAGAACTAAATATCAGATTGCTCTATGGTACATAACATGAAACTCTCAGACATGTCAGCTTGATGTCAACAGCAAGTATAAGATAATATAGTGCTATGAGATGATTTGATTTGATTTATTGTAGTCACAAGGACTAGGTATAGTGAAAAGCTTTGTTTTGCAAGCTGTAAAGGCAAATCATAGTTATCAAGAACATACAGATCATACGGTAATTAGTCGGCATGAGGCATACAAGGTTACAGTGCACAGGAGTTATACAAAGCAAGATCAATATTAGCAAGATCAGTATTATTTGAAGTTAGAGAGATCCATTCAGCAGTCTAATAGTGGCAGGGGAAAAATTGCTCTTGAACCTATTGGTGCATGTGCTCAAGTTTCTGTATCTTCTGCCTGATGGAAGAGGTTGGAAGAGATCTTTACCAGAGTTGGAGGGTCTTTGATGATGTTGGCAGCCTTTCCACAGCAATGTGAAGTCCATGGATGGGAGGCTGGCTTCCATGATTGTCTAGCTTCCACGATGGTCTAGCTGTATACACAACTTTCTGTAGTTTCTTACAGTTCTGGGCAGAGCAGTAGCCATACCAAGCCATTGTGCACCCGTGTAGAATGCTTTTTATGGTGCATCTGTAAAAGTTGGTGAGGGTCCTTATGGTTATGCTGAATTTCCTAAGCTGCTTGAGGAAGAAGAGGCATTGTTGTACCTTCTTGACCATCGCGTCTACATGTGAGGTCCAGGATAAATCATTGGTTAACATCATTCCTAGGAACTTGACACTCTCGACCCTCTCCACCTCAGCTTCATTGATATAGATCATGGCAGCAAGTTAAAAAAGAACACAGAGGCTTCATTTTGAACTCAGTGGCAAGAGAGGAGACAGTAGGTTTAAAAAGAATATAGAGACAGGGTAGTGGCTTCATTTGGAATACAGTGCCAAAAGAAGAGGAAACGAGATTATGAAGAGCACAAAGAGGCTTCATTCTGACCATGGCACTGAGACAGGGCAGTGTGAAGAAGATGTATGAATAACATCGCTGGAAACCTGCAAGTTTTTTGGTTGGTGAGAAGCTGCTGTTTGAGAGAGAGTCTAAACAGCTTAAAACTACAAAAAGGTATAACTTACAAACAAGTTGCAGCTACTTGGACTTGGGGAAGGAACGCTAGCAAATGAGAGGTAAAATTAAATCAAGTCAAAGTAAAATAAGATAATAAAGTAAAACCCAAGAAAAATAAAGTGATTGTAAGTGAAATTAAGTGGCTAGTAATTTTTTAAATAGTCAACCATTCTGAAGGTAATCAATAATTTCCAGAATTACAGGTGGCAAATACTTCAGCCAATTGGAGAATACACGTTGCAGTATGTGTGAAGTCACAGACATACGGTGTGTCCCAGACAAGTCATCTGCAGGAAGTGTTAAAAGATGCACAAGCTTGAGATTTGGGTTTCAGAACTTGAGCAGACACTAGTGTCTGTTGTGCATCTGCAAGGCAGAGAACTATTTGGATAGCTTTTATAGCATGCACAGGGAGGTGGTCACATTTTAGATAAGAAGCATATAGACAGAATGGGAATGAGTGATTACCAGGCAATCTAAGAAAACCAGGTATGTAGTGTAGGAGTCCCCTGAGTAAATCATGGTTGCCAATTGGCATTCTATTTTAAATATTAGTAGTGTACCTAAGGCGAATACATAAGGACAAATGGATCCTCAGGGGACTGCAGCCAGAGACAAGTCCATGAGACGAATGGCATCTTAGCTGAGTATGGTGGGGGATAAAGAAGGATGAAAGGATACTAGTGATAGAGGATTCCATTGTTAAGGTATCAGACAGACATTTCTGCTGACTAAAACTCCACTACAGAATGAAGTGCTGCCTCCCTAGTGCCAGGGTCAATGATGTCATGGAGTGGCTGAATGACATCATCCTAGGGAATGGGATGTCAGTCAGAAGTCATAGTTCATGTTGGTACAAACAACGTAGGTAGGGAGGGATTAGGTCCTGAAAACAGAATTCAGGTGGATAGGAAGGAAATTAAAAAGCAAGATCTCAAGACCAGTAATCTCAGGATGAATTCACAGAATATTCGATCAATTGAACTTGTGACTCGAAAAATGGTGTAAGAGGGAAGACATCAGATTTTTGAGGCATTCGGATCAGTGCTGGGATAGATGGGAGCTGTAACTGGGTTACATCTTAACAAGATGGACTGAGATCCTTGCTGGGAGAATTTCAAGTGTTGATGGGAATTGGTTTAAACTAGTTTGTCAGGGAAATAGGAACCTGAGGGGTATCAGAAAGTATAAAATGTGCAAGGGAGACTAGAAAAAACAAAGCCACACATTGAGTATGCCTTGAATGTGACATGATGTCAAAAGGGCAGTCTACCAAAATGCATGTAAGGTAGATGATATAAAAGAAAAAATATTATTGACATTACAGAAACATGGATATTTGGTGACCAAGTCTGGGAGTTGAATATTCAAGGACATTCATTGCTTAGGAAGGACAGAGAAGAAGGTAAATTAGATGAATTGCACTAATATACAAAATGGCATCAACACATTTGTAACATAGGGTCTCAACTAGGAGGAATAATGAGTAAAATCTGTTTGGGTGGAGCTAAGAAACAGGAAGGGATAGTCAACATTGATTGTAGGTAGTGGTGATGCTTAGTATGGTATTAATCGGGAAATGAGAGAAGCATGAAATGTAGTATTCATGGGTGACTTCACTCTATATTGACAGATAAACGAATTGAGTGCTAAAGCTGTGGAAAACAGGTTTCTGTAGTGTCTTAGGTATGGTTTTCTAGAAGATGATTGTGTCAGCATGTTCAGGGGGGAGGGGAGATCCTCAGACACCCAACACATCAGAATGTTCTTCCTCGCACAAAAAGTGAGAATGTTAAAAAGCTTTTTCCCATGTACCCAGGTGAGGTAAATTTGGCATACCCAGGAGCAAAGTGACCGGGTCTACCTTGACTTCAGTCCCCAAGACCTTCTCTGTTACTCCTGCCACAGTGCTCCAATAGGCCTAGAGCCTGTGGCAGGACCACAAACAATGAGTGAGGGTACCTGTATTTATTTTACATTTGGGGCACATTGAAGATGCTTCCTGCTTAAATTTTGCAAGATGATCTGGAGCCAGATGATTCCTATGAAGAACCTTTAACTGCATCGCATGGGTCCTATTACATACCAAAATCCTCTTTGCATTCTCACAAATGTCCTCCCATGTTTCCGAAGTGATCTCAACTCCTAACTCTCTCTCCCAGACCTCATGTAGATGCTCAATGTCACTCTCGGAACCTCCCCCAACAAATGATAGAAAGTACTCAATGAAAGAGTGCTCTTAGCCTGAAGCACCCTCTTTTTCATATCAAATCTATAACACTTAATCAAAAGCATGGTTTCCTTTTGGATAAAATCTCTAATCTGAAAGAAACAGAAGAGATCCCTACTCGGCAATCCATATTTCTGAGTTATATGATCAAATGACATCAACATTTCACCTTCAAACAGACCACCTAAACAAGAGACTCCCCTATCCGTTCAAAGTTTAAACCCAGGATCTATTGTCCCTGGCCAGAATGCCAACTACGGGAGTAAGAAAAGATGCTTTAGACATATTACCCTCCATCTGCTTTACTGCCCTCCGTGCTTTGACAGTGTTATTAACTATTGGATTATGGCAATGTTCCACAACTGTCCTCATTTTGTCTAAAAACGTGTTGATAAGAGGACACTCATCTGGGAGGCCTCAATGTCCAACCATATCGCCGCCGAGTCCCCACAGGCCCAGTCACTTACAAAAGATAGGAGGGAGCTCTGTTGATGTCATCTAATGTCCGGGAGGTCCACTCCCCACAATCCCTGGGGCAATCGCAGTTTCACAAGCTTAATAAGGGGCCACTTACAATGCCAAATTAAAAAACTAAACCAGCCATTCAATTTCTGAAATGTTTGCCTAGGAAAGAGCAAAGGGAGCATCTGCAAAAGGTACAATAAGCAAGGAAGAACATTCATTTTAATAAGAGCAACTTGACCCAACCATGATATTGGAAGGACCCCCCATCTTTGAAGGTCTTGTTTTTTTTTGTAAATATATTTATTAGCAAATTTTTTTTAACTTTACAAACATATAAAATTATTGAAAAATGCAATCAATAACAAACATCAGTATAATAAAAAGAAAGCAAAACTCAAATTACAATACAACTTCTGTCGACTAACTACTAACCTACCCTATAATACAAAACAAACCCTAACACTGTGCAAAGCAACGCCAATAAAAAAGTAAATAACTAATAGATCAAAAAAAAGAAAGAAAAGCAAAAACAAATGCAGAACAGCTATGCTCGGTGCAAAGCTCCCAAACAGAGGAACGGGAGCATTGTATATATACCCGTATTAACTCAGGAGACTCCCTCCATGGTCCAGGGCTTGACAAACCTAACCATCCTGGTTAAACAAACGCCCTAGTTAAGATAACTGACAAATCTATATCCAAATAACTCAAGTAGGGCTGCATGTCTTATAAAAACGGTCTGTTGTGTGGTGCACCATGTTTGTAAAAAAAGTCCAAGGGAATGTGCTCCATAATTAATTTCTGCCATCCCAGCAAGCCCAGCAGGTTCTGAAACACCCAGTTCATCAGAATATTCTTCTGTGCACAATATGCAAGAATATTAAATAATTTCTTCCCATACCTGTCTAAAGATGGTAAATTTGGTAGACCTAAGAGGAGAGATATCGGATCTACTTTGACTTCAGTCCTCATTACCCTCCCTATCTCTCCCGCCACAGCGCTCCAATAAACATGGAGCCTGTGGCATGTCCAGAAGCAATGGGTAAGAGTACCTACACTTATTTTACGTTTGGGGCATGCTGAAGATGCCCCTTTTTAAAACTTTGCCTGACATTCTGGTGCCAGATGAACCCTGTGCATAACTTTTAACTGCGTAGCACATGTCCTATTACAGATTGAGATCTTTTGAGCATTCTCCCATATGTTCTCCTATGTTTCAGAAGAGATCTCCACTCCAAGCTCTTGCTCCCAGACCTCTCATAACCGGTTAATATCCTGCCAGGCCCTGCCACCCAGCAGGCAATAGAGGGCACTAACTGAAAGGGTGCTTGTAGAACGTAGCAACAACCTCTTCGTATAGGGCTTATAGGGCTTTGTGAGAAGCGTAGTCTTCTCCTGGATGAAATCCCTAACCTGACAAAATGGAAAAGATCTCTGCTGGACAACCCATACTTGCGGCTCAGTTGCTCAAAAGACATCATAACTTCCCGCTCAAAAAAGTCTCCCAAACTAGAAACTCCTCTCGCTGCCCATTGTTTGAACCCTGAGACCATCATCCCTGGTCGGAACCCTGGCATGCCAACTATAGGCGTAAGTGGCGAAGTCTTGGATAAGCAACCCTCACTCTGACACATCGCCCTCCATGCCTTGACTGTACTAATGACAATGGAGTTCCAGCAGTGGTCCAAAACTGTCCTCATCTTATCCATGAACAACAGGTTAATAAGAGGACACTTTGCCTGGGAGGCCTCAATATCCGGCCATATTGTTTTGGTTCATTACCTACCCAATCGCAGACAAAGGACAGCAGGGAACTCAATTGATACCTCCTAATGTCTGGGAAATCTACTCTTCCCCCTCCTTGAGGTAACTGCAATTTAGTAAGTTTGATGAGAGACCGCCCACAATGCCAGACAAAGGAACCAAACCATTCCATAAGCTTCCACAGTGTTGACCTGGGCGATATTATACGGAGCATACGCACGGGATAAAGCAAACAAGGAAGAACATTCATCATAATGAGAGATATTTGGCCCAGCTATGAAATTGGAAGAGCCTCCCATCTCTGGAGATTTCGCTTAATATTGTCGAGCAAGTGAGCAAAGTTAGTCCGAAATAACAGATCAAACTTGGGGGTAATAAAAATGCCTAGGTATTGGAACCCTGCCAGTGACCACTTAAAAGGGACTTTCAACTTCTAGTACATCCTTAAGGTTCCCCAAAGGCATAGACTCCAATTTTGCAAAGTTAATCTTATATCCTGAAATAGCCCCAAATGAATTGATACTTTATATCAAATGGGATACGGAGGTCATCAGGTTCGATAAAAACGGAAGGACATCATCCGCATACAGCGTAATCTTGTGTGCCCTCGAACTCACTTCCAGAGCGGTTATGTGGATGTTCTAATGTTGTGGGCGGCACGGTGGCACAGTGGTTAGCACTGCTGCCTCACAGCGCCAGAGACCCGGGTTCAATTCCCGCCTCAGGCGACTGACTGTGTGGAGTTTGCACGTTCTCCCCGTGTCTGCATGGGTTTCCTCCGGGTGCTCCGGTTTCCTCCCACAATCCAAAGATGTGCAGGTCAGGTGAATTGGCCATGTTAAATTGCCCGTAGAGTTAGGTAAGGGGTAAAATGTAGGGGTAGGGGTAGGGATATGGGTGGGTTACACTTCGGCAGGTCAGTGTGGACTTGTTGGGCCGAAGGGCCTGTTTCCACACTGTAATCTAATCTAATCTAATCTAACGAATGGCCTCTGCCAGCGGCTCTATCACCAACGTAAACAAAATTGGTGAGAGGGGGCAGCCTTGCCGACTACCCCTACTAATCCTAAAATTCCCAGACGTCACCCCATTGGTGATGACCGCGACCAGACATAAAAAAGATATGGCCATTCCACCCAGTCAAATGCCTTCTCTGCATCTAAGGAAATCACCAACCCCTGAATCGATCATTGCTGACATGCTTGGACCATATTCAGCAACTTTCTAATATTATTAGAGGACCTACGGCCCCTTATAAAGCCTGTCTGATCCTCTTTAATAATATGGGGCAACACCCTTTCCAATCTCAGTGCCAGGATCTTGGATAGAATCTTGAAATCCGAATTTAATGGAGAGATGGGCCTGTATGAGGCACAATCCACAGGAACCTTCTCTTTCTTAAGAATTAAGGAAATATTAGCTTCTCTCAAAGATGGTGCTTGGCATTCATGCATATAGGAGTGATTGTACATCTCCAACATCAACCCAGACAGAATCCCTATAAACTCCTTATAAAACTCAACCGGGAGACCATCAGGGCCAGGCACTTTCCCACTCTGAAGTTGCTTAGTTGCTTCTTGTATTTCCTGAACTGTCAAAGGGGCATTAAGGAGAGAAGCCTGTTCCAAGGTTACCCCTGGGAGGTCCAGGTTCTTAAAAAAAGGCCTCATTTTAGCTCTCCTGTCCTCACAACCTTCAGACCAATACAATTCAGATTAAAAGCTCCGAAAAGCCTAATTAATCTTTTTGGCATCGCATGTAAGGACCCTGGCGCTGTCTCTGATTGCAGTAATGGATTGGGGAGCACACATTTTCGTAGTCAGGTACACTATATACTTCTCTAACCTATCCCCATATTCGAATAGCCTTTGTCTAGCAAAAACTAGTTCTTTCTTTGTGTTTTGTATCAGTATTGAATTCAAGGCAGCTCGGAGGGCTGTGATCTGCTGTAGCTTAGTCACTGAAGGCCGCACAAAATGTGCCACCTTGGCGGCTTTCAGCCGCATCTCAAGTAGACGTTGCTGTTCCTCTTTCTGTTGTTTCCGGCTAGCTGAATAGGAAATAACTAATCCCCTAGCAAAGGCCTTAGCAGTCCCTCATAGCATAGATGAACTACTAGCCGTGCCTGAGTTGATAGTCAAGAATTCCTGAAACTCCTTCAAAACGTATTCCACAAATTTGGAATCCTTAAGGAGAAAAGGGTCCAAACGCCAATGCTGCAAGTCTAGACCTTCATTTTTCACCTTAACCTCCAAATATGCTGCTGCATGATCACAGATAGCTATATTCCCAATTTTACAACCCATAATCGAATCCAGAAGGGCTGAGGGAGCCAGAAAGAGGTCAATCCTCGTGTGACATTTATGTGGGCTTGAAAAAAGGTGAAGTCCCTGCCGGTATGGTGAAGATACTTCCAAACATCCACCAGCCCCAACAACCTGCTTAGCCTGCGAAGAATTAGTTGGGTGCCCACAAGGCACCCTGTCCACTGTTGGATCCAAAAAAATTAAAATCCCCCCCCCCATAATATTGTGCCGTGTTCCAAAAGCACTCAGTTTAGAGAAAGCACTAACTAAAAATTTGAGGCGATGCGCCGGAGGACAGTAGATATTTAAAATGCCATATTCCTCCCCATGTATCAGGGCTTTAAGTATCACAAACCATCCCTGCTCATCTTTCACCTGTTCTAGTAATGTGAATGGAAGATTTTTTTGGATAAATACCGCCACTCCCCTACTTTTAGTAGTAAAGGATGAAAAGAATACCCGGTTATAACCCCCCTGTTGTAATTCAGGTGTTCCCCATCATCAAGAAGGGTTTCCTGCAATAAAGCAATATCAATCCTTTCTCTCTTAAGGCTCAAAAGCACTTTTTTCCTTTTAACAGGTGAATGACTTCCCTTGATGTTCCAGGTGCACCATTGAATAAGACACTTCGCCATA
Organism: Chiloscyllium plagiosum; assembly: GCF_037043375.1. Classification (NCBI taxonomy): domain Eukaryota; kingdom Metazoa; phylum Chordata; class Chondrichthyes; order Orectolobiformes; family Hemiscylliidae; genus Chiloscyllium; species Chiloscyllium plagiosum. The sequence goes on from NW_028270142.1 coordinate 78,451,401, forward strand.
TCCACTTTCAGAGACCCTTGAACTCCTAGGAGGGAGAACGCTGCTTACAAAATGCCGAGCACAAGTAAATAAAGACTCAGAGTCGAAGAACTATATATATTTTACACAAAAGCTACTCTACCATAACTATAAACAACTATTACTACCAAAAAACTATAAAGAAAACCAACTATAAAACCTTGAATGAAAGACTCTTCCCCCTGCCCATAGGGGGCACTCACCCTACCCATCCCCTCCTTCATAGCTCCTTCAAACCCAGACTGTGCCACAGCCTTAGGCCAGAAAAAAAAGATGATCTTTAAGTCAACATAAAAAAGACAAAGTCAGAATGACCACTCCACCCATCCCTGGCTTCATGTCACCCCTACTTATGACTAAAAGAGAAACAGAACAAACAAAAACAGGGGAGACAACAAAGAACATCCACAAAATTCCCCATCAGAAAATCCAGTTATTTAAGAAAATAGGAACAACTTATTCCAAGTCTTTTCCCCACTTTCCAAAAAAGAAATTATTAGGGAGAAAGAAAGGAATAAAAAAATGAAGAGAAAACATGGTGAAAAAAGGAAAAGAGAACAAATGTTAACCGCATTCTTTAGGCCAGTCCATCTATTTTAAATTGTCTACAAAGTTTTTAGCTTTATCTGTTGAGTCAAATGTATAAACTGAGTACTCCTGGCTGAAACGGAGCTCTGCGGGAGTACTGGATGCCCAGGATCCTCAGCCTCTTTTTAACTTCATCGAAGGACTTCCTCTTTCGAATTAAAGCGGCTGAGAAATCCTGGAAAAACATGACTTTTGACCCTGTTGTATAGCAGTGCCTGTTGATCTTTTCCCAGGGATCTGGAAGCTTCTAATACTTTTTGCTTGTCCTTATATGAGTGGAAGTGCACTAGGACCGGGTGGGGATGCTGCACGAGCCCTGACCTGTGCACTGTAACCCAATAAGCCCTTTCAATCTGAAGCCTGCTGGACTCAATGTGAAGGCCCAAAAACTTCGGCAGCCAGCTTTCAAAGAAGCTGACTGGCTGCTCACTTTCCTCACCTTCAGGGAGCCCAACAATTCGGAGATTTATCCTCTGACCTTGATTTTCGAGGTCATCGATATGATCTTGCAAGGCCCACACTTCTTGCTCCAGCACCTGGATCACACTGGATGAGGACTCCATCACAGCTTCCAAGGCCTTAGTTCGACCCTCCACCTCCTCCAGCAGCTCCCCGAGGCCCTGGATCTCCTGCTTATGCTTCTGCATCATGGATGCATTAGGCTGGACCTGGGCACGAATTTCCCCACTCGCAGCCCCAACTTTCAAGGTAAGTCTCTCCACCACCGCAGCCAATTCCTGAGAGTCTGTCGGTCCCCGGGGGAGTTCAGGAGAGGCTGCTGCAGTGGAGTGTCCTCCCTGCTGCTGTTTGCTCAATCCTTTTCCATTCGGCATCCTTCCCAAATATTAACAAATATGTTTTCTGTAAGTTTTTAAACTAATAATTCCACCACATAAGTTGGCCAGGGATGCAGAAAACACCAGTTTCAAACACTGTTAGGCAGAGCTGTCCACAGCAGTTCTACAGAATCACCGCGAGTCCGAAGGTCTTGTTTAATCTTGTCAAACAAATGAACAAAATTAGCCTTGAATAACTGATCAAAGCTAGGGTAATAGAGAGGCCCAATTAAAGAAAACCTTCCTGTGCCCACTTAAAGGGGAACCCACCTTTCACAATACGTATACCCCTTAGACACCACCCCCCCCCCCCCATAGGCATAGGCTCCAACTTTGAAAAATTGATCTTGTAACCTGAGAAAGAACCAAATGAATTAATAGTGCATCACATAGAGTACCGAGACTGCTGAGTTCAAAAGAAAAATAAGAACATCATCTGCATATAGTGTAAACGTATGCACCTTCGACCCCACCTTTGGAGCAACTATATCAGGTTCTCCATGCAAGACCTCCGCCAACGGCTCAGTCACCAATGTGAAAAGCAAAGGTGAAAAGGGACAGCCTTGCCGACTGCCCCTACCAATATTAAAATTATCAGACCTCATATCTTTGGTGAGAACCGCTGCCAGAGGATCACTGTAAAGGACCCTTACCATCTAGTAAACACTTCACCCAGGCCAAACTGCTCCAGGTTATAAAAAGGCCTTAAAAAGATTATAAAAATGCCTTCTCTGCATTCAAAGGGACCACCAACACTTGAACCAATTGTTGTTGGCACACTTGAATCATGTTAAGTAACGTCCTAACATTATTAGAGGATCTGCAACCCTTTATAAAACCCGTCTGATTTTCTTTGACAATAGAGGGCAACACTCCTTCCAACCTCAATGCCAAAGTCTTAGATGAAATTTTAAAATCAGAATTTAAGAGTGAGCTAGGATTATAAGGAGCACAGTCCACCGGGGCCTTACCTTTCTTGAGGCTAAGAGTGGTATTAGCCTCTCTCCAGGATGGTGGGAGGCAATCATGACGATATGAATAGTTATACATGTCTAGCATTTCCAAAACTCACTGGGAAGACCATCAGGGCTGGGTGCCTCTCCACTTTGAAGTTGCCTCACCGCCTCATGTATCTCTTGTGCTGTTAATGGAGCATTAAGGAGAGACACCTGCTCAGCACACACACAGGAAGATTCAAGTTCTTGAAAAAAGACTCCATTTTATCCCATCTATCTTCACAACATTCAGAGTGATACAGTTCAGAATAGAACCTCCGAAATGCTGCATTGATCTTTTTAGCATTACAAGCAAGAGTCCCATTCCCTTCCCCAATAGAAGCAATAGATTGGGAGGCATTCTTCTTCCTAACCAGATATGCCAAATATTTACCCGGCCTATCACCATGCTCAAACAATCTTTGCTTTGCAAAGGAAAGTTCCTTCCTGCCTGTACGCGCAAGCATGGAGTTTAAGGTGGATTGAAGTGCTGTCATCCACTGCAGCTTAGTCACTGATGGCCTACTGTAATATGCCATCTCAGCTGCCTTCAATCGTGCCTCGAGCAGACGCTGCTGCTCTCCCTTCTGTCGCTTCTGACTGTCCGTATGAGACAATTATCCCTCTAGTATAGGCCTTAATAGTCTCCCAAAGAATGGATGGATTGCTAGCTGTATCCAAGTTAGTGGCCAAAAATGCTTCAAATTCCCTAGACAAGTACTTAACAAACTTGCTGTCCTTATTGCATTACCCTTAATCCCAATCACTAAATATACTGCTGTGTGATCAGAGATGGCAATAGTCCTAATTGAACAAGATACCACTGAATCTAGAAGAGCTGCAGGAGTTAAAAAAAAATCAATCCTCGTATGGCATTTATGAGGATTGGAAAAGAATGTCAAGATTTCAAACATCTTCAAACATTTACCAACCCTAGTTCCACACATAGATCATCCAAGTGTTTAGATTGTGGCAAAAGCTTTGGGCATTCTATCCAGCACAGGATCCATGAAGCAATTAAAGTCCCCCCTCGATAAGAATATGCCGCGATACAAAGGCCATCAGCTTAGATAGTGCATCAACCCCATTTAAGGGGTTGGGCCAGAGAATAATAGACATTCAAAATACCATATTCCTCATCATGTTTTAGGGCCTTATGGATAACAAACTGGCCATGTTCATCTTTAAAACAATCTATTAAATTAAATAGAAGAATCTTCTGGACGAATATGGCTAACCCCTGCTCTTTGTGTTAAAGGACTAGAGAAACACCTGATTAAACACACCCTGCTGTAACTTCAAGTGTTCCTTATCATTAAGGTGAGTCTCCTGCAACCGGGCAACATCCACTGTCTCCTTTTTGAGGCTCAACAAGACCTTTTTCCTTTTAACTGGTGAATGGATGCCTCTAATATTTCAGGTGCAACATTAAAGAACACTGCTAGCCATGATCTTTTACAACCACCTTTGACCTGCTACGAGGAAAAATGTGACTTACAGCACGTTGAGCAGATACAAAAGAAGACTTGTAGAGCCCATTTATGAAAAAGCAAAAAAACTAAACTAACTACAAAACACAAAAGTCACTTAATGGGGGACTCTAACCCCTGCCCATAGAGGGCACTTATATCTTCCACATACATATCCATTTCCCTGTCCAGATCGATGCCATAGCCTCGTGAGTAATATGAAGCGCTGCTGGGTGTCTCATCAAATATTGAATACCAAAGGTCCCTTAATTTTCTTTTGACCTCATGAAACGATTGCCTTTTACAGATCACCGCCACAGAAAAGTCCTGGAAAAACATTATCTTAGTTCCCTGATAAGTCAGGGCCTATGGATCTTTTCCCATCCTTCTGGAAGATGCCACGACTCTCTGCTTGTTCCTGTAGCTTTGAAATCGTACCAGGACTGTGTGGGGATGCCGATCCAGACCGAATCTGCACACCGCAACTCTGTGAGCTCTGTCAACCTTCACCCGGTCCGCCTCAGCATCCCAGCCAGGGAACTGTGGCAGCCAGTCTTCAAATAAGCTTGCTCGCTGCCCACCTTCCATTCCCTCTGGCAGTCCAATGACCCAGATATTTCTCCTACTACTTTGATTTTCCAAATCATCGATCTGCTCAGTCAAGGCCAAGGCCTGGACTTGTTTCAGTGGCCTGGATACGCCGCGCTGGGGACTTGACTTCGGTCTCCAACTCCGCGGTCCACTCCTTGACCTCTTCAACTCGTTTCCTGAGCCCTTCCAACTCCTTCTCATGCTTTTGTAGCATGATCAAAATCAGCTCCAGCTGAGTACGACTGTCTTCCATCAACTCCTTCATCATCCCTCGGATTGCCACGAGTGTCCCCGTGTGTTGGGGCTTGGCTGTATGCTTTCCTTTCATCATCCTCGCTCGCTCAAAAAGAAGTTACAGTAGTACTTTGACTATCTGAACATCAACCATCCAAATCCCGGACAATCCGAATAAGATCTCAAGGCCCTGCAAAAATGGCACCAGGCAACCCAGCTTTCAGTTATCAGTTAAACGGCATTATGGCATGCATAGCTGGATAACCGAGAGATGTTCGACAACCAGCAGCTCTTGGCTAACTGGCATTATGGCGTGCATTGCCAGATAATCGAGAAATGCTTGAACAACTGGCACTCAGACTACCACTTGTTTCCAGCCACCCGAACGGTCAATCATTCAAACAAAATACTCCCTGCCCAACTCATTCGGACAATCAAGACTCCACCGCAAATAGATTTAAACAGTTTCACAACTGTTTAACATCAATTCTCTCCAAAAAAAAAAGGTAAAATGGGGGTGTAAAAATATCACTCCAGCTGGCTGGGGTGCAGAGCTCAACAAGGCAGATCTGCTCAGATCGCCGCCATCTTGGATCCCCCCACAGGGTAATTTAGCATGGCCAATCCACCAAACTTGCAGATTGTTGAATTATGGGAGGAAACTGGCAGAAACGCACGCAGACACAGGGAGAACCTGCACGCAGACAGTCATTCATGCTTGGAATCAAAGCCAGGCCCTAGTGACGTGAGGCAGCAGTGCTAATGACTGTCCACCATGACACCTGTGGCATTTCAGTTTACATCCAGAACAAGCTTTCTTGGACTCATGTGGATGCACTGGTTACTAAGGACCAACAATGTCTATTCTTCCTCAGGCAGCTGAGGAAATTTGGCATGACGGCAAATATTCTTGCCAACGTTTATAGGTGTGCATTGAGAGCATTCTGTCTGGATGTAACACTACCTGGTATGACAACTGTACCATTCAAGATCGAAGATGGTTACAGAGAGTGGTGAACTCGGCAGGACAATCGCAAAGGCCAACCTCCCATTTATAGAATCCCATCTACCAGACCCGCTGTCAAGGAAAGGCCGCCAGCATTCTCAAAGATCCATCCCACCCTGACAATGCTTTTCTACAACCTCTACATTGGCGAGAAGGTACAGAAACCTGAACACATGCACCAGCCGGTTTCGTAACAGTTTCTACCCTGCTGTTGTTCGCATACTGAATGGACTCTCAAACTCTTAACACCCGCCTGTACCTGTGTTTTTGTTTTTGCCTCTGTTTACCTATTATTTATTTATCTATGCTACTTAACTATGTGATCTGCCTGTATTGCTCGCAAGACAAGGTTTTCACTGTGCCTAGATACATGTGACAATCAATTCAATTCAATTCATTATAATTGATAGTGATGGTTTAATCTGAGGCAAAGTTTTAAATGTGAATAAGGGAAATTATCGAAAGTATAAGACAAGTTGGCTGAGCTGGATTGAGAAAATACATTAAAAGACATGACTGTACATAGGTAATGGACAATCCTAAATAACTATTACATGGCTGAGAGCAACAATTCATTCCTTCAACATGGAAAATGTGAAAATATCTCAGGCAATCTTGGCTGACAAAGAAGGTAAGGATTATTTAATATTAAAAGATTTTTTAAAATGCGGTCAGAGAAAATAATAATCTCACAAAATTAGAGATTCAAGTGACTAGGGGAAAGAGGAGTTGAAAGAAATTGGTGTTATGGAGCTGAAAGCTGATTAGTTCCAGATACCTGACGATCTACATCCCAAAATACTGAAGGAGATGGCTATAGAGATAGTCAATGCATTGACAATCATCTTCCAAATTTTCACAGGATCTAGAATGATTCCTGTAGATTTGAAGCTTAAAAGTGTCACCCATTATTTAAAAGAGGAGCAATGCAAAAAGCAGGGAGTTATAGACCTATCAGCTTTTATATCAAATGCTACAATCTGACATAAAAGATGTGAAAGATAGACACTTGGATAAAAATAATCTAATTGGGTATAGTCAGATGGATTTGTAAAATGGAAAATTGTCTTTGACATACTTTTGGAGTTTTTGAGGATGCTGCCAACAGAATTCATAATGATTGCTGGATATTTGGATTTTTAGCAAGTTTTTGATATGATGGATACACAAGATTGATTAGCAATATTAAAACACCTTGAACCAGCATGGATTAAATATTTGCTAACAGTCAATGGGAATAACTGGATCATTCTCATTCTGGCAGGCTGTGACTATCGGGTATTGCAAGGATCAATACTTGGGCTCCAGCTGTTCACAATATATATCAATAATTTAGTGTGGGGACCAAATGTAATATGTCTAAATTTGCAGATGACACAAGCTAAGCAGTAGCATTTTTTGAGGAAGATGAAAAATATTTTCAGCAGAATTTGAACATGCTTAGCAATTGGGCAAGAACATTGAACAGTACAGTATAGGAACAAACCCATCTGTGCAGACCATGATGCCATTCTAAACTAAACCCATTTGTCTGCAAATGGAAATGGTCCTCAAAATGGTCTGCAAATGATCCCTCTCACCTTAAATCTCTGTCAGTTATTATTTGACATTTCTGTCCTGGGGAAAAAGGCTTGACTATCCACCCTATCCATGTCTTTATATGCTTCCATCATGTTATCCTTCAGCCTCCAATGCTCGAACAAAAAAAATCCAAATTTATCTACTTGTGTTGTCACTTTCAGGGAACTATGGACTTGCACCTCAAGATCCCTTTGTTTATCAATACTCCGAAGGGTCCTGCTATTTACTGTATAATTTCCTCTTGCATTTGAATTCCCAAAATGCATAATTTTACACTTGTCAGGATTAAAATCTATCTGCCATTTCTCCGCCCAACTTTCCAACAGATCTATATCCAGCTGTTTACCTTGACAACCTTCCTCACTATCCACAACTCCATCAATTTTATGTTGTCTGCAAATTTACTAATTGACATTTCCATCCAAATCATTTTTATAAATTACAAACAACAGAGATGCCACACAGATCCTTGCAGACCACCACTGGTCACAGACTTTCAGTCAGGCAAAAAAAAAATCCTCCCACCTGTCCCTGGTCCTCCAGGACCAAGCCAATTTTGTACCCAACTTACAAACTCACTGTGCATTTGATTTAATGTTCTGGACCTGCCTACCATGAGGGACCTTGTCAAATGCTTTAGTAAAGTCCATGTTGACAACAGCTAGATTAGATTAGATTACATTAGATTACATCTAATCTAATCTAGCTGTTGTCAACATGGACTTTACTAAAGCATTTGACAAGGTCCCTCATGGTAGGCAGGTCCAGAACATTAAATCAAATGCACAGTGAGTTTGTAAGTTGGGTACAAAATTGGCTTGGTCCTGGAGGACCAGGGACAGGTGGGGAGGATTTTTTTTTTGCCTGACTGAAAGTCAGGCAAAAAAAACAACTTACAAACTCACTGTGCATTTGATTTAATGTTCTGGACCTGCCTACCATGAGGGACCTTGTCAAATGCTTTAGTAAAGTCCATGTTGACAACATCTACTGCCCTACCCTCATCAATCATCTTTGTCACTTCATCAAATTTTTGAAATGAAACATGCCCCACACAAAGCCATGCCAAGTATCCCTAATAAGTCCATTCTTTTCCAGTGAGAGTAATCCTGTCCCTAAGAACCTTCTCTAATAATTTTCTGACCACTGATATAAGCCTCAATGGCCTATTTCCTGGATTATCTCTGTTGCCCTTCTTAAACAATGGAACTATATTGGCTATCCTCCAGTCTTCTGGAACCTTGCTTGTTGTTAAAGAGGATACAAAGATCTTTGTCAAGGCCCCAGCAATCTCATCCCTCCCATCTGCGTCTGGGGACTTAACTATCCCACTGTTTTGGAAAAACCTCTTCCTTCTTAAAACTGACATGCCATAGAATTTCAACATATCACTCCCTTATATTACCATTATCCATATCTTTCTCCTTGGTGAATACTGATGTGAACTACTCATTAAAGACTTCACCCATTATCTCTGGCTTCACATATAAATTCCCTCTTTTATCCTTCAGTGGACCTATCCTTTCCCCAGCTTCCCTCTTTTCACTTAATTTATATATAAATGCCTTGGGATTCTCCTTAGTCCTACTTGCAAGAATACTTCATGGTCCCTTTAACCCTCCTATACCTTGTTTAATTTCTTTTCTGCTTCCTTTACATTCCTCAAGGTCCTAGTCTGATTTCAGTTTCCTAAACCTTAAACATGCTTCCTTTTTCTTCTTGACTAAGCTTTCAGTATCTCGTTATCCAGGGTTCCCAAACCTTGCATCCTCACAGAAACATGCTTGTCCTGACCTCTGATAAATGTCAGATGTGGATATCCTTCAACCAGCTCCCTCAATCTAATTTGTCCAGTTCTTGCCTAATATCATTGTGATTAAACTTGCCTCAATTTAGCACTTTCAACTAAGGACCAGACTTACCCTTATCCATAACTATCTTAAAACATATGGAATTATGATCATTGTTCCAAAGCAACCCCCACTTAAACTTTGATACTTGACCTGGCTCATTCCTCAATACAAGTTCTAGTACAGCCCTCGCAAGGAATTAAGGGCTACGGGAAGACTGCGGGTAAGTGGAATTGAAACACCCATCAGCCATGATTAAATGGCAGAGTGGACTTGATGCTCTTCCCTGTTGGACTATCTACATATTGTTTCAAGAAATCCTCCCAGTTGCGCCTAATAAATTCTGTCTCACCTAAGCCTCTAAAACAATATTGGGAAAGTTAAAATTACCCATTGCAACATACCTGTTATTTTTACATCTTTCCATGACCTGCTTACATATCTGTTTCTCTATCTCTATCTATAGAGTATAACACCATATAGTGATTGCATCTTTCTTATTCCTGAATTCTACCTATATGGGCTTTCTGGATGAGCCTTTCAAAATGTGTTCTCTTCATGCACCTGTGATATTCTCCTTAATCAGTTATGCAACTCACCCATCCATTTCACATCACTCTATATCACACTTGAAACATGTAAACGCTTGAACATTGAGTTTCCAGTCCTGCCTTCTTCTCAACCAGGTTTCTGTAATAGTGATAACATCATAGTTCCGTGCATAGTTCCAGGCTCAAAATTCAGTTACCTTACCTGTTTTACTCCCTGCATTAAAATATATACACTTCAGACCACCAGTCCTGCTATGTTCATTAATCTGGTGCCAACTGTTCTTCCTATTAGACTTATCTGACAATGGCAAATGGAATTTAATGTGAAAAAATGTGAGGTTATCCACTTTGGTAGAAGAACAGATGTGTAGTTTTTTTTAAGTAGTGAGAGGTTGGAAATTGTAGAATTGCAAAGGGCCTTGTGTCAATAGGTCACTAAAGGTTAACATGTACGTGTAACAAACTATTGAAGGCTAATGGAATGTTAGCCTTTATTGAAAGCTGATTTGAGTACAGGAGTAGTCATAGAATCATACAGTACAGAAGAGGTACTTCAGTCCATGAATCTGTACCTCTCTTGAAGCGTTACTTCTTCCGACGTGCATCACCTCACATTCAACAGGATTAAATTCCATTTGCCAATGATCTGCTCATGATCTGCCCATGTGACTGAACCATTTATATTTTCCTGTAACCTAAGCTTATTCATCTGCAAGCTTATTTATCATTCCCCCACATTCCATCTATATTATTCATGAATATCACAAACAATAAGGGATTAGCATTGATTCTTACGGAATACCACTGTACACCAAGCTCCAGTCACACAAACAGCCTTCTACCATTACCCTTTGTCTCCTATCACTGAACTAACTTTGGATCCACCTTGCCAGTTACTCTGGATGCCATAGGTTTTATTTTCTTTATCAGTTTTCCATGTGGGACTACCACATCCCTACTACTGATGTGAGACTTAGTGGTCTAATGTCCCCTAGCCTATCTTTACCACCCTTTTTGTTCAATCAAATCACACTAGCTGTCTTCCAGTCCTCTGGCAACTCCCTTGAGGCCAGAGACAATGGTCCCTATTATTCTCACCCTCTCAAAAGCTTAGCCGAAATCCATATAAATTACATCTACTGCCCTACCCTCATCCACATACTTGGCCACCTCCTCAAAACTTCCACCAAATGTGTTAGGCATGGCCACCCTCTGCTGACTACCCCGATCAAATCATGGCCCCTTTTAATGGAGATTAATTTTTTTTTCATTATTTTCTTCAGCAATTTCCTTACCACTGATATGAGACTAATTGGTCTATTCTCCTCTGGCTTTTCGCTACCAATCCTTTTGTAAAGTGGAATCACATTCACATCTTCCAGTCTTCTAGCATCTCCCTCGAGACAAGAAACAATTTATAAAGTTTGGGTCAGGGCCCCTGTTATTTCCGCCCTCGTCTCCCATACCTCCCACAACAGTTTAGGATACAACTTATCTGCATCTGGGGATTTGTCTCCTTTGAAAACCACCTAAGCCTCCAATACCTTCGCATTTCTTATATCAATCTAAGAACTTCACAGTTTATCTTCTCAAATTTTGTACCTGCATCCTCTTTCTCCAAAGTAAAGGCAGGTTTGAAGTACTCATTTAACATTCTATCATTGTCATCTGACCTCCTTCACGGATTCTCCCTTGGGTCACGAATGGGCCCTATTTTTTCCATTGTTATTCTCTTCCCCTTGATATATTTGTGGAATATCTTGGGATTCTCCCTACTCTTGCCCGTCAGAAATTTCTCACCTCCCTTCCTTGCTCTTCAAATTGCTTCCTTGGGTTATCCCCAGCACTTTCTATACTCCTCTAAGGCCTCCGCTGTTTTGCTCCTTTTGCAACTGTTATATGTCTCTCTTTCCCTTGTTAATCTAGTTCTGAATATTTCTAGTCATCCATGAGTCTCTGGGCTTGTTGCTCCTACATTTCACCTCCCAGGACAACATGGCAGATCATAGTGTCATGGAGTCATAGTATCATGCAGCACTGAGGAGCCCCTTCTGCACATCGGGTCTGTGCTGACCTAACTACACTCCTCCCACTTTCCAATCTTCCCTCTTTTTTTTTAATAGGTTACGTTTCTCACCTCTACTGCCCTCGAAGACATTCCTTTCCAGATTCCCTTCATCCGGAGTGAAAAAATTCTTCAAATCCCCTCTTAACCTCCTGCTCTTCACCTTAACATTCTGCCCTCTTGTTATTGAGGTGTTCCTCAAGGTAGTGTCTTGACCAACTATCTTCAGTTGCTTCATCATAACCTTGCTTCAATCATAAGGTCAGAAGTGGGACATTCATTTGTAGGGTGATTGCAAACTGTTCAGCACATTTGCAGCTCCTCAGATTTTGAACAGTCTATGTCCTCATGCAACAAGACCTGGTAAACATTCAGATTTGGACTTAATAAGTGGCAAGTGACCTTTGTGCCATACAAATGGCAGTCAATAACCATCAAGAGAAAATCTTAACACCTTCTCTTGCTATTCAATGGCATTACTATTACAGAACTCCCCCCCACTATCAACAACATGGTACTGTTACTACAAGAGCTGGTCAGAAGCTGGGAATTCTGCGGCACATAACTTACCTCCTTACTCCCCAAAATTGTGCACCATTTATAAGACACATGTGAGTAATGTGATGGAATGTTCTTAACTCAGCTGGATGAGAGTAACTCCAAACGCATTCAAGTAGCTCAACACCAGCCAGGACAAAGCAGCCAACGTTAAATCCATCATCTGAAACATTTACTCCCTCTACCAGTGACACACAGTGAAGCAGTGTGCACCAACTACAAGATATACTACAACAACTAATTAAGCCTCCAAAAGGACATTGCAAAGCATCAACTTTGAGCACCAAACCTGTGGGTTCCATCCTACCTAATCATTATTGCAATTTTAACCAATATCACTGTACCTTCACTGGGGCTGGATCAAAATACTAGGGTTCCCTTCCCAACAGCACTGTGGGTGTACCGACACCATAAGGACTGTAGTGTCAAGAAGGTGCTTGCCACATCCCCTAATGGAAAATTAGGAATGGGCAACAAATGCTTTCCGAGTCACATCCCATGAAAGAATAAATAAACAAAGGTTTCAAAGCTGTATTTGAAAATACAGCTTTTCAAAATTCTCTAGATTCATGTGTTGTTCCATTCAGTTAAAATGCAAATGCCTCTCCATAATTAAGGCAGGAAATTGATTCAGAACTCACAGTCTTACATAAATTGTGGAAAATTATTGCAGCTTATTGTCAAAAACAGTTACTGAACAGTTGAATATATGTAAACATGTCATAATAAGTCAGTAAGGATCTGTGAAGAGTTTGCCATGTCTCACTAGTTCCATTGAATTTGTAAGCATATAGCTAGCTATGAATGTTGTCTAAGTGGACTCCCAGAAATTGCTAAAATTCCATACAAGTGATTAGAAAGGACTGTTCAGTACATTTGCAGCTCCTTAGATTTTGAACACTCTATGTCCTTATGCAACTAGACCTGGACAACATTCAGGTTTGGGCTTAATAGGAGGCTAGTATCCTCTGTGCCATACAAATGCCAGTCAATGACTATCAAGAGAAAATGTCACCACCTTCCCTTGACATTCAATGCCATTACTATCGCAGATATCCCCCATTATCAACAACATGGTACTGTGGCTACAAAGGCTGGTTAGAAGCTGGGAATTCTGTGGTACGTAACTCAACCCCTTACTCCCCAAAATTGTGCACCATCTTTAAGAGGGGAAAGTGAGGACTGCAGATGCTGGAGATTAGAGTCGAAAAGGATGGCGCTGGAAAAGCACAGCTGGTCAGGCAGCATCCGAGGAACATTCCTGATAAAGAGCTTATGCTCAAAATGTGTCTCTCTTGCTTCTCAGATGCTGCCTGACTGGTTGTGCTTTTCCAGCAGCGCACTTTTCAACCCACCATTTATAAGACACAAATGAGGAATGTTCTTAACTCAGATGGATGAGTGTAACTCCAAACGCATTCAAGAAGCTCAACACCATCCAGGACAAAGCAGCCAACTTTAAATGGTATCCCATCCATCACCTTAAACATTTAGAAAGGACACAGATTATATGTAACCTTGTGATATGGATCTGTAAATGATTGGCATGTAGGAGTCAGAGGGTAGAATTAAACATAACATTCTCCTCTTTGCACAATGTGACAGTTAATATTCCTCAGGATATTTGCTAAAGTCTTAACATTTCATCACATCATGCTGACTTAAATGAAGACATAGTTTTTTTTAATCTGACATGCTGAAGGCAGTAAAGAAAGAACACACTAGGCTGAAACTTTAGAAGGTTTCTAAGTGGGAATGGAGGTTTGCAGGGCCACAATATTCTGAAATAATCCAGTCTTCTGCCTTGGGCCAGGCTCTGGTCCATGTGGACGAAAACCTGTTTAATCTTCTCAAAAGTACATATCTCATTGCAGGCTGAATGAATTGCAGATATTATGGGGTATTTCTGACTCTCTGTTAGCCTCTGACACTGATAGGATGAACCTGAACTCATTCCCAGACATTAGTTTTGTTGAGGGGCCAGGGATCACAATTACTTCAAACTGAGCTGGTAAATGACAGTATCCATCTTTGAGAGAGAGGTTTATTCTCTTGTTTGGCAATTGAGACATTTTCACTATCTCTAGCCCATAGGAAATTAGGGAGGTGGGTGGTTTAATGATTAGGAATAATGTGTTATTAGTATATACGCATATTCCACACTGCTTTCCCAGCCTATACTTCATTGTTTGCTGTGTTAAACCATGCCGGGAACTAAAGATATTAGCAATCTGATTTGATCTTTTGGTGGATTAAGAAAAAAAATTAATACAAATTGTAGACGTTTTGTATAATTTGCAGTGGCAAACCGCTTGAATGAAATGAATAGGCAGCCCTAGGTTGCAAACAGGTTCCGTTCTCGAGTCCAGTTTGGAATTGGTTTGTTCACAAACTTGAATACTGTACAATGCAGGACAATATAAAACAGCCATTCTTAACTATAGGAATATTCATATTTCAGATCTTAAAAATTAAATCCCTGTATGGGATCGCATTTACACGTTAGTTGAAAGTTTGTAGATACGGGACTCCTTGTTAACATTATCTGCATTTTGCTTTTTGACTGGCTCTTGGGAGTTTGACAAATGAGTTCCCATTGGTCTGTGTTGTAATCTATCCTATTTCCTCACAGATTAGTAAAATGTGAAATGGTTTTTCATTTAAAAACTACGCACATTTTGTTTAAGCGCTAGTTTCTGGGAAAGTCTGATAGCTGATGCTTAGTCATGAGAGTATAGATTATTTGTGCTAACATTTACCTTCCAGTCATTCTCCAGAGTTCGGGGATAATAGATTGAAAGACGTACCATGAGCAGCTGCAGCAGCAGCACCAGCAAAAACAGCAGGCATTGGAGCCACGGTTCCCATCACCCTGCTGTGGTTGTGCAGAGCCCGGCATCTCCTGTTGCACCAATGTCTGTCGCTTACGCATCTCCATCCGCTCTGATCCCATGGGCTATGGAGAAAACAAGAAACTGCTTTAAAGAATGAAAGCAGTCCACATGAACACCACTAAGCCATGACTGTTTTTGAATTGGAGATGCCAGTGTTGGACTGGGGTCTACAAAGTTAAAAATCACACAACACCAGATTATAGTCCAACAGGTTTATGTAGAAGCACTAGCTTTCAGAGTGCTGCTCCTGATAACTTTACTATAATGGTTTTCTTTTGTAACGTCTAGTTCTTAATCACTAGCAAAAACACTATTTTAAATTTAAAGCAGTAATCGGTCTCGATTTAAATTGTTTTTGTAAACACATCTCTTTTTAAATGAGTTTGAAGTATTTGACACTTTTTATTATAACTTTCTTCCTTAGTATTGACAAACCTATTAAGGTGATCAAACATTTATATTATTTGCCTTCAGGAAGCAGCACAAGTGAACCTGAAAATGATATTGAGCAATTAACTGTTTGAAACCATAATCAAAATCCAAGGACAATGGTGATGGTTTCTCCTTTTGGACTGACAAACTAAAATCTCATAAACATGCATACGAACATTTAAATTAGAAGCTCAGCCTTTCAAACCTGCTCTGCCATTCAACACTGTTTGAGTTCTGAATTCAACATCCCATCTACACCCAACTACCTCTGCTTTAAAAATAAAGCCTCACCATCTTTTGAAGTAGAGAGTTTGAAAGTCGCACAACATTCTGAAAGAAAAAAATTCATCTCATCACTGTACTAAAAAGGGGACTCCTAATTTTAAAAGTGTCCCCTAGTTTGGATTCACTCACAAGAAGAAGCGTTTCCATTTCCACCTTGACAAGATCATTCAGTGTCTTATCCAATCATGTCTTGCTTTTCAAAACTCCAATGAAAACAAGCTCGGCCTGTCTTTTCATTCTTTATAAGTCAACCCGTTTATTTCAGGTATTAAGAACATAAGAACTAGGATCAGGAGTAGGCAATTCAGCTCCTCAAACTTGTTCTGCCACTTGATATGATCATAGCTGATTTCATTTTGGCCCCAACTCCACCTCCTGCCTGCTCTTCATAACTCTTCAAACCATTTCTGATTCAAAATGGTCCATCTTTTCCCTAAATTGACTTAATGTTCCAGCATTCACCATGCTCTGGGGTAGTGAATTCCACACGTTCACAGTCCTTTGAGAGAAGTAATTTCTCCTTATCTCTATTTTAAATCTGCTACCCCTTATCCTAAACCTCTCATTCTAGGTTGCCGCACATGAGGAAACATCCTTTCTCAGTCTACTGTATCAATCCCCTTTAACATATCATTTACCTCAATTTGACCTCCTGTCATTCTTCTAAATTATAACAAAATCTACCTAACCGCCTCTGAACCAATGCATTCTCATCCATCCATAAATAAGGAGACCAATACTGTGTATATGGTAATCAAGATGATGTCTCGCCAATTCCCTGTACAATTGAAACATAACATCCATGCATGGATTAAATCTGTCCTTCATTTTAATCCCTATAAGTGTGATGGTGGGGTAAATATAATGTCACTGAGCTAGACATCTAGAGATAATGATTAATATTCTGGGGCAATGGATTCAAATCTCTACAGAGCAACTGATTAAGTTCAATTAATAAAACTCAAGTTACACGCTAGTCGAATGGTGACCATGAAACTATCATCAAAAAAATTCTGATTGGTTCACTGTAGTCCTTTAGGAAAGGAAATGTGCTGTCCTTATCTGGCTTGCCTTGCAAGGCAACAGTTCAAGAGCACTATTTGTGGCCTTGCCAGGAATGTCCATATCCTGTGAATGAGGAGAAATTGTAATTGAAATGTTAGCCCTGTTATTTTCACTCCTTAGATACTACCTAATCTCTAATTATTTTCAGCATGTTTGTTTTCATTCAAAATATCTAGAATTAGAATCAGTAAATAGCCTAGCGATTACTGTAAACAGAATACATCTTACTGTTATTGTAATTTCAAGTGGCAAGAATTTTATAACTGGCACAACATAATTAAGAAACATGTTGCTTTTTTTTTGTAGACTATAAGAGGAGTGAGCAGAGGGTATTTACCAGAATGTTGCCTGGGTTGGAGAGTTCTATTTATGAACAGAGACAGAGCAGTGACGAAGAGTCCTCTTGACTCGAGACGTTAGCTTGCACTCTCTCCATGGATGCTGCCTGACCCGCTGTGAGCTCCAGCATTTATTGTTTTCTGACCATTACATTGATTATTACAAATTAATCCTAGTAAGATTGTGAAGAAAAACTGATCATAGGAAATCTTTAAAGTGTTACCTGTGGACAATAATTCCCAAACATATTCCAAAGGTTTCTCAGTTGCACAATGGTGCAGAGCTGCTAACCTCTCACGTTGAACTGTATGAATGTTGGAACATAGGCTCTTGTATGGAATGCTGCATTTGAGTGATTTAAGATTGCAAAATGGAAGTATTCCTGCTAAAATTATAATCATCTAATGTATGTGAATGTCATGGTATGTGCTGATTAAGATGTAATTTTTCAGAGGGCAGTTGTTGAAGGTCTCCATGTATCAAGGATTTATATTCTTGATAACTCGCAGGTTCCTATTTCATTCCCAGGGGCATATGTCTTACAAGGGTGATTCCTGACAAATAACAGCTACCCTTGCAATCATGATTGATGGCTCCATGATAAAATCCCCCTGAGGCAATGCACAGATATAAAGTGGCCCATTCTTGCAAAAGGATCATGTGGAGCAGATGATGGGGCCTCCTCAAGATGAGTTTCAGAATCTTGGACTGATCTAAAGGGGCTTTGCAGTACACCCCAGACAGAGGATGTCACAAGACTTAGCATGCTATACTCAGCATAACTGTTTGTATTGTCACTAAACAGCTGGGAGTGGTTGCTCTCCTCTCTTCTTCAGCTTCTGAATGGGAGTGAAGTGGGAAATGGCATTGGGACAGGGTGACACAAGGCACACAGACACACAAGATGGCCACTGAACCATAAGTTGGCCACTTGATACACAAGATAGCTGCCAGACCACAATATGGAAACAGACAGCAGAATAAACACAGATATTGCCTGGGCCACCAGAATGCCAGCACAATGCACTCACAATCTAGTTGATTAGCTTAAGACAAGTGGGGGACAGAACACACATGAGTAGCGTATACTGCCTGCCTAGGTCCGGCCAACACCTTTGATGGAATTGCTAACTACTTAATACGAACTCAAGAGAAAGTGCTAGTGGCCAGTGCTGCAGTAATCGTTCTTTTCAGGAAGAGCGATTAGCACCCATTACTACTGTAATGGACTTCTGCTCAGCCATTGAAATTGACAATGTCAGTGCTGAAACTGACAATGACCGCGCTCAAATTAACAAAGGCAGTGCTAGAACTGACAATGATTGCAAAAAGTAAACTATCAACGATTTTGCAATGGTTACAATAAACAAACCATGTTACAGAGACAATAACCTCATCACTGTCCTACTATATCACAATTTGTGTAAAAGTATCTTGACATGTGCTCCAGGTTGAGAGAAGACTCGCAGCTGACCACTGTGCTGTTGGTGTCTTTCTCTCCCCGGAGCTCCGGTATTTCCTTGTACAATAAACTCGGTCGTTGAATCCCGACTCGAACTCTGGTCATTTGTTCACAACAATTGGCACTGCGAGCAAGGTTCTTATTATTGGTGCCCTGGTCGAAGGCCACGATCGGATAACTGGGCTAAGAATCAATTTGTACCTGCAAACAGGAAGAGTCAGACCAGGCCACGGACAATTTAAAAGGTATACCGATTGTAATGTCTAATTTGTTATAGTACGGAGTTAAAAATTTAAGTGCATGTCTGTGGAGAATAAGTGTTAACTGTATTAACTGCTGTGAGAACCTGCTACTTGTGCTGAAACAGCCAGAGGACAAGGTAGTGCCTGTCTCAAAAACCCTGCCTTCAACTGATGGTTAAGAGGGGTAGCCCCACCACCCTCCACATGAAGGTTGGGATTTGAAGTGGAAATTGAGGCACCGAGGGCACTACAAGTTGCGAAGCACAAGTGGCAAAGTCAGGTAACACTGGACTCTGTAGGGGCAAACAACGCAGAGTCCAGTTAGAGTTTAAGTTAAAAGCTGGATGCTGTTTGTACTTGTAATTTCCAATGTGGTGAGGAAGAGGAGCTGATCACTCTGACCAAGAGCCAAACCTCAGTGGACTGCATATTACCAAGGTGGGGAGCATGAACACTGAGTAACCATGATTCTCTGTCAGTCAATAGTAGAACGACACAACTTGAATAGTGGTGGTGGTCGGGAGGGTAAAGGGTCCCACCAATAGAGAGCACACCCGGCTCGAGGTAGGTTTCTGGGGCTATCAGGAGGCATTGGGTGAGTAGAGGTGGCCAGGAGGGTAGAGAACTCCAACCAGTAGAGAGCACATCCTATTAAGCCAGCATTCCCAGCCAACCGGTAGGTACTGATTAGTATTGGTGGCCGAGAGGGTAGACAAGTCGCACTGGTAGAGAGTATACCTTGCTAGGAGGCTGCTACAGCCGTATGGATGGTGCTGGGACAGTATTATTGGCCAGGGTAGAGACGTCCCCACTGGTTAAGAACACTTTACTGTTGGTGGTATCCGGAGGTACACAATCTGCTAAATGGCAGATCAAAGTTTTAAGGGGGATACTGCACGTTCCCTTATTGAGAAATACACAGCAGACAGACAAAGATTGACACAGCAATTGAAGAAAAATGGCTGAGATCCATCGCAGACACTAGCACAACCAAGAGAGTGGATAGATAAACAGAAATGGAACAAAACTAAAAAATAGGGGTAATGTTAGTACATCAATTAGCAGGCCTAATTGAACAAGTGACTGCCTCCATTAGTAGGTAAAGAAAGGACCAGGAACAAGTTAAAGAGCTGGAGGATAGAATAAAAGAGTTGGAGCAGGAGTTAAGAAGGATGCACAAGAATTCAGACGTGGCTTCGCTTCCTCCTTACAATACCATCCAGCAGGGACCAACTGCTCCCTCTGTTGGACGAACCATGTCAGAGTACAACTTAGAGCGAGTTACTAGAGGAGAAACAGACTTAAAACCCAAAGCGAATTATAAACCCTTCACCCTAGGGGAGAGGCAGCAGATTATGGCCTCCCTGGGCAAATTACAGCTCCAGAGTGAAAACACCAGGTTCTGGGAAGAGCTGGATAGTGTATGGGTAGGGTACCAATTATACCTGAGGGACATACACCAGCTGGTCCGGGCAGCTTGTCCAGTGGACAAGTGGAGACAGGTAGCTGGTGGACCCAATGCCACAGTGGCCCGAAACTTTAGGGGAAGATGGTGGACACATGCCATTGCCTTTACAGCTGAGATAGATGCCCAGCAGAGCCCCTTTGCCAATTTTAAAGATGAAATCCAAAGGGTGGTTGGAACTACTCCCACAAACTTAAGAACATGACCACTAACCAACTTAAAGGGAAGGCGCCTCTGAGTATGGGGAATGATTATTTAGGGTATATCAGGAATGCTCAGGGCAAGCAAAACCAGATCAGGAGGACCGGGCATCCATCCAAAGATGGACTCTCTAAAGATGGGCTCTCTAGCCTCCACCAAGCCATCCTGAAAATGGGAGTAGTAACGTCCCAGGATTATGATGATCTAGTTGAATGGGCTAGCAGGGTGCAGGAGGCAGAAGCTCTTGCAATAAAGGCAAGACGTGACAAAGCATCCTACCGGAATGGAGACGAGAGTAGAATAAAACTATCCTGCCACAACTATGGCCAACAGGGACACTTTGCTAGGGAATGTACAGCCCCATGAGCAGGGGGAAAATGGGTTGAGAAACATATCAATCATGATTGAATGGTGGAAATTACTCGATGGGTTGAATGGCCTTATTCTGATCTTATGGTCTAAACACAGCAGTTTCCAACCCAAAGTTCTCACTCTTGAACTGAATATTAAATTCTATTATGTTATGATCTCTACTTCTGGGAGGATCTTTTAGTCTGAGTTCATTTATTAAATCTGTGCCAATTCGGTTGTTGTTTACGTAGTAATCCAGAGGTTATTACCTTTTTGGTGCTGTTTTTTAATTTAGCTCCAAGTATCTCATTTTCCCTTAGCAGAACCTTTTTCATTGTTCTACCTATTTTGTTGATACCTACATGGATCACAACAACTGGATTCTTACCTTCTCATTCCAGGCTCCTTTGCAGCCCAGATGAGGTATCCTAAACCAGGCACCATTCAGGGAACATAGCCTTCTGGACTCTTGATCCTGGCTACACAGAAAAGTGATTATTTCTGTGATTTTATTAGCCCTGATTACAACTACATTTCTCTTTTTTTACATTCTCCTGAATAGCTCCTTGTACCATGCTATGATCAGTTTCTTCATTATCCCTATAGATCCCCTCATCCAAACAGAGAGCAAGAATCTCAAATCTGTTAGGTAAATTCAAGGACTGAGACTGTGGCAGCACTAACTCCCAGATTCTTCTACTGTCCCTCTCATAGTCACACCCTCCTCAGCCTGGCCACTGACCAAATTTGCAGTAGTTATTCTGGTGTCTCGAGCTGGTATGGAAAGAGCCTGACTAGTAGTGGAGCCTGTCAGCCTTGAAGGTTTGGATGGATGGCCCTGGGGATGTTTGTGACTGGCGGTCCCAGATCTACTGAGAGGGTCATTCCCAGATCCAGGCATACTTTTCTTGGCTTGAACTTCAACACGGTGGGGGGAGCACCGGGAGGGTGTAACATGGGAAGGGTGGGGTGGGGAGCGGGCACCTATGAAGCATCCTGGGAGATAAGTGGTATGTGGTTTCTTCTCTGAATGGGTGCCTGTCAACACTGCCCTGTCTTATTGAGAGGAATGGAACTCGGAGTGAGGTCCCTTGACCTGTGGTCACCTTACTGTTGGTGTGAATACCAATGGCTAAACTAATGGAGAGTATGTCGGCGAGCAATTCTGGCAGCTTGAATCTGAAGGGCTCTGCTAGACTTGGCTTCCATGGCAGCCATGGATGAAGTTCAAACTGTTTATGGTGATAGCCAGGTGCATGCTGATAACAGCACCGGAACATTGGTGGACTGCTCCAATATCCAATTAAGTTTGCCAAATATCTCTGACAAAACTACTTACATCTCCTGTGTTTTGTGTGCATTTGCAGTTATTAATGGCTTACAAAATGGGCTGAACAAGTGCCTGGTCTCTGGAAATCCTCCGAGTGAGGGCATTTCTTCCTTTGCCAGCTTTGTAGATATACCAATGATGTGCTTTCTATATACTTTCACCAAGTTGAAAATAGTTGAGCTGGTGGACGGTGTAGGAGATAGCCATACTTGTTTCTCCCTCAAAGGTGCAGAAGGAGCTGATGTCCAGAAGGGCTAGTCTCTTGCAGGCACAGATTGGGTGTCTGCCTCTCATGCCTGCATAAAATGAGAAAGGGAATGAGACGCACAATGAGGGTAGAAGCTTTAACAGGTTGAGAATACGTTCACATTGGTGATATTGGGAGCCAGCACAATGAAGCTTCCTTGGTTGTGCAAGTTTCAATATCATCACACAAGCAGTTATGCTCTTTTGCTATGAGTGAAAGTGTTTTCTCCTCATTTGGGTGAGGAGACAAATAACTGCCATCCTATCTCCCTTATGGGTCTTTCAGACCTAATGACAGCTGTTTTCTCCTGCAGTGAGAAAATGGCAAGATTGAGCAAGATGGAGGTGGTTTGAGATGTTAATGATATCACAAGGAACTGAGTAGCAAGTACGAAAGTTGGGAAGGTTTTAGTATTATATGGGGATAGTTTGGGTAAAAATCATGAAGGGAAGATTGTGCACTAACTAATGAAAGTGTTAGACTGTGGAATCTTGGTGACAGGTGGATGCAGTGGTGGAGTTGGAATGAAAATGAGGTTACAGAGAGAAAACGTGTCTATTACCCTTGTTGAGTGCAGAAGGTCATTCACCTTCTTGTGACATTGCCTCCACAGTTACTGCACTGGCCCAGCATCGTTACATCAGACCAGGCAGGCAATGCCTGGTCCCATCGTCTTCTTAGTTCTGGGGAAAGTGGACATCTATTCTGTAAGTCCCTGCGCATGGAATGGAGTACTAACTTCTCTCAGCCATGTTCTTTGGAATTTGCAGTAGTGGACTGTTGAAGGCAAATCTCTGCACCGGTAGGATTTAAACATAGTGCTTACAGTATGAATGTTGAAACATCTGAGCATCTGCAAGCTCTTCTGCCTCTGATGAGCACAAGATTATGAGAGCAGCATTGTGGAGATGGGATGCATTCTAAATAAAGGCAGCAGTGGAGAATTGTTTGATAAAAATTGCCAGGCCTCACGGAGGGAAGCTCTGCATGAAACTCCCTGAAATTGACACCACCAAAATATAGGAAGATTCAGCCTTTTTAAAATAAATACTGCTGTGAGGAGGGGTGATTTCTTTATTTCTCCCCTATTTCTTTAAGGTCTTCTTGGTCAGATGCAATAAATATTTATATTTCTTATTTCGCATACAACCATCATTCTTCAATTAACTTTGGTTAACCAGTTGCAAAATAAAGAACATGGTTCTTGTGGTGCGATGGTTAATGTTCTGCTTTCTTTCAGAGGGCACATTATTCCAACTTCCTTTGATTGTGGATTCTGATTTCTTAAAGACCATAACAACATTGTAGAAGAATCATACAGTACAGAGGAGGCACAAAAATACACTACCACTTATACTTGTCCCACTTTCCCACACTAGCCTCTCAGAGAGCATTCCAGCCCCCATCACCCTCTAGATGAAAAAGGTTAATTATCCAAATCACCTCTAAACCCCCTGCTTTTTATATTGAAATTATGCCCTTATTGTTATTGACCCTTCAAACAAGGGGAATAACTGCTTTCTATTCACTCTGTCCATACCCCTTATAATCTCCTACATCTCTATCAGATCCTCCCTCAATCTCCTTTGCTACAAAGAAAACCATCTGAGCTTATCCAGCTTCTTTTCATGGTAAAAATGCTCCAGCCCAAGCAACAGGTGGAGAGGTGATGGTGTTGCTAGATTATTAAACCCTCATTCCTGAAGAAGGGCCTGTGCCCGAAATGTCGAATCTCCTGTTCCCTGGATGCTGCCTGACCTGCTGTGCTGTTCCAGCAATAAAGTTTCAACTATTAAACCAGTGAACCAAGTAATGTTTCAGGGGACCCAGGCTCAAATCCCACCATGGTAGATGTGGAATTTTAATTTAACAAATATCTGAAATTTGGACTCTACTGATGATCATGAAGCCATTGTTGATTGTCAAGAAAATCCCATCTGGTTCACTAATGTCCTTTAGTGAAAGAAAATGCCATCCTCACCTGGTCTGACCTACACATGACTCCACACCCACAGCAATATGGTTGACAATTAACTGCCCTCTGGGTGATAAGAATGGGTAATAAATGCTAGCCTGGACAGTGATGTTCACATTCTATGAATGAATACGAAAAATATCCTGGTGTGCCTTCTTTGTATCTCATCCATTGGTGATCATATTTTTTCTGTAGTGGAGTGACCAAGAACTGTACAATACTACAGCTGTGGCACTTGCAACTGTGGCTTAAACAAAATCCTCTACAACTCTAACATGACATTCCTGATCTTATATGTTATGCTTTACTAATAGAGGCAAGTGTCCCCTAAGCTTTCTTAACCACCCTGTTAATGCCTTCAGGGATCAATGGCAAGTAACCCAAGATCCCTCTGTATCTCAGCTTCCCAGTGTCCTGCGATTCATTGAGTACTCTTATCTTGCTTCTTCTTCCAAAGCGCATCATCTCACACTTATCAGGATTAAATTCCATCTGCTACTAATCTTCCCATCTGACCAATCCATTTATATCCTCCAGTAGACTAAAACTTACCTCCTCACTGTCAACCCACCTAACTATTCTTTGTGTCACCCACCAACTTACTTATCATTCATACCACATCTAATCTAATCATTTATAAATATCACAAACAATAAGGGATCCAGCACTGATCCATATGGCACACTGGGCCCAGTCACACAAATAGCCTTCCAACACCACCATATAAAGTAGAGCCAGAAGGACAGTTTAGTTCACACTAACTCAGACAGTAGGGATACTTCACAAAACAGACACAGTTACAAATATACATGAGAGATAGAATCAGAATGAGTAAACAGATTTATTTATTTGGGAACAACTTAAGTACAAAACAAGCCAAGTACAGCAGTTTAACAATATCCGTGCTTTTATGATCGAATCAAAAAGTTCAAATCTTTGAGTTTACGGTCTGGATTTTGTTTGTGGTCATGCTTGTTTGGCAAACTAGACAGCTTCCTCTCTTTGAAAATCTCTTCAATAGTGTTCTGAGGAAGATTTGCTGAAACATTTTACTTGCAGAGATCCTAAATACAGGTGGTTGGCTGCTTTTCACAGGGTTTCTCTGGTTGCTTTTTGGGCTGCCTTTTTTACAGCCTAAAGTTAGAGCTGTTAATATTGTCAGTAAATGTTAAATGGAATAGCACTGACTACTAATTCAAAGTGTATGGTTAAAAAGGCAGTTGGATTCAGGAACTTGGACTGGCTGACATTGACATCTGAGAATTTCTGGAAGGTTAATGCTAAGTCTAGCCACATGATTATAGCAACCACTTTTGCTGGGCTGTTTAAACAAGTCACTAATATACATGCGTGTATTAAAAGTTGTTCTTTCCTCTTTTCAGGACAATATACACCTGGGTAATAAACTGAAATAAATGGGTGAAGTATGTCATTATAGGAATGAAGATAAAGGCAACTGTATCTTAAAGATTTTAGTGTTGTCGAGTTATGAGCGTGAAGCTTGCATAAATCTCTCAGTAAGATTTCTCAGTCAACTGTGTTGTCTCCATGTTGTTTTTTCATCAGTACTATTTTCCAGATTGAGACAGAGGAAAGAGAAAGAGATCAGAGCTTTCAGTGTCTGCTGTTATCAGTCCGTATTTGCTGTTCAAAATAAGCTACTGAGTATGGTCTAATTCTGTTTGTATAATCCAAGTCTAACTCCACTGTCTTTTCAAACTAAACACTCTCAAAGTAATGTTTCATCTTGAATATGTGAAGTTATCATTCAAAAGATGCAAATTTCTCAACACCTCACTGAGTTTCAGTGCTTTGTAATTAAAATAGTAATTACAATTTTGCAATTTCTACTTGGTTACCTCAGTTCTGAAGAAGATTCTTGCCAGACTTGAAAAGTTAATCCTGTTTCTCTCGCCATAGATGCTGCCACACCTGCTGAATTTCTCCAGCATTAAAAATGGTTTCAGATTTCCAGAATTCACAATATTTTGCTTTAATTTGAGTTTCCCATATCATTAGTCGGGGGATCTGGATTATAATCTAGTGACACTATTACTATTCCCACCATCTTCCCCGGCTTCACTATATGAAACACTACCTGTCACGATCTCTGCCAAAATGTCACACTGCCTTGCTGTAGAATTGTTTTAATGTTCCTATTGAGGGTTCACTTTAATCTTAACTTCTGGTAACAAATACTGTTAACTTGGATAAGAAAGTGATGTTTACTTGGATGGGAAAAAGTTGAGTCTTGGAATGCTGAGATAGGAACACTGGGCTGGTGGTAGTCTGTTCAAATTAATACTTAATGTTTAGTTCAAATACTGCCACATTTCCCTGTTGCCATTTCACAACTGTGCCACCTTCACCTGCCTGGTGATTCACATTTTCCCTCTCTGTACATTTGGTTTATCATTATTTTCCCATTATCCCACATTAATTTTACTTCAAACATTTAATCATTACCTGGTTTCCTTTTGAACAATTTACAAAGTCATCTCTACTCTCACAGGAACACGTTTCATCTTCTATCCCTGTCCTCCACAAACTTTGCTTTGCTTACACTCCTTTCACTGTTCCCTGTTGTGTTTCCCAGTTCTGACAAAGGAAGTTAAATCTAAAATGTTTCCTATAGTTACACGTAGTTACTTACTATCTTCTGTTCTGTTTTGCATATTTCCAGCACTGGCTTTTCTTGCCTTATGTTTATGTTGCTGATGTAAAGGATGCACGGCAAAAATGGGTGAAAAACGAATATTGCTGTGATTGTAAAGAGACCACAGATGATTCACAAAGCTTTAGCACAGATTAAAACAAATTCACTATTCCTTTGAGTACTGTAATTGTGTCAAAAGAGAGGTTCTTTCATTTAAGATTAATTTGCTATAAGTTGAAAGATGGCTCCTTAACAAAGTATATTGTCAAACAATATCCATCATTTCAGCAGATACCACTTTTGTGTCATGACCCCTATCAATGACCAGTACCAAACAGGAAAGATGCTAGTAAGAACAATGGGTGGCCCATCTTTTCTTACAATATTAAGAGTATTATTTAAATGGGGAAAAACATGCAGAAAGCTGCAACACAAAAGGTACTTGTGGGTACTTTTACATATAACATACAAAGCTAGCACATAGGTGCAAGTGGTTATCAGGAAGGGTAATGGAATGTTAGCCCTAATTTCAATGGGATTGGGGTATAAGACAGAGAAATTGTAAATTGCTGGTCACACCATATTTTGCGTACTATGAGCAGTTTTGGTCCCCTTATTTAAGGGGACCAAAACTTTATTTCATTGGAGGTGGTTCAGAAAAGGTTCACTAGGATGATCTCCAGAATGGAGGGATTTTCTTATGAACAAAAGTTACACAGATTGTGACTCTACTCATTGAAATTTAGAAGAATGAAAGGTTATCTCATTGAAACATATAGGATTCTTAAGGGGCTTGACTGGACAAATGCTGGATGCTTCCTCTCATGGGAGAGTCCAGGACCAGACGGCCTGGTCTCAGAATAAAGGAGTATGAAA
This sequence comes from Chiloscyllium plagiosum, assembly GCF_037043375.1. Classification (NCBI taxonomy): domain Eukaryota; kingdom Metazoa; phylum Chordata; class Chondrichthyes; order Orectolobiformes; family Hemiscylliidae; genus Chiloscyllium; species Chiloscyllium plagiosum. Next base: position 78,479,563 of record NW_028270142.1, read on the forward strand.
TTAAGTCTGAGATGAGGAGGAATTTCTTTTCTCAGAAGATTGAGTGTCTTTGGAATTCCATGCCAAACAAACCTGTGAGGGCAGAGTATTAGTGTATATTTATGGCTGAGATAGACAGAATCTTGATCAGTATGGGAATCAAGAATTATATGGTAAGGGCAGAGAAATGTATATGAGGAATGTTGGATCAGCGATGATCCTATTCATCAGGCTTAATGGGAAAAACAGCATACTTCTGTTCTATTTCTAAATATCTTATGGTCTAATATCATACTTTTCCTACTTTAAATCCTGCACAAGCAGAGAGCAGCTGAAGATTGTCTCACTATTGGGGCAATCAGCACTAACTGATGGATGACAACACTTGGGAAAGAAAATATTTTTTCTACTAGCATTTCATGGTTTCTACTTACAGCAAAAAGCACACTTCAGTGTTGCGTTGTCTGCATTAGAGTGTAACTGGAGTTTGGTGAAACGGAGTCTCAAGGGATAAGTTTTCAGGAATAATTTATTTCATTAGTTATTTTCAATCTAAAAATAAGTCTGTTCTTGAATGTAGCAATTAACTAAAAGTTGCTCTTTTGATCGAGTGCAGTTTATTACAGCTTTATAACAGAAATTTACAGGTACTCAACTGAAGCTAGTTAATTAGATAATCAGTTTAATTCTTTTTCAGAAGCCTTTGAATTGGGGGCCATGAAAAGAGACCTTGTTCAGTGCTGTTTGTTGCATATGAGTGTAACTGGAGTTTGATGAAACAATGAATCTGATGGAACAGGGAGGAGGTGATCTGTCCCTCCTTTTCTTTCATGGTGAATACTTCTGTTCTTTAATATCAAAGCAAGGTTTTAAGGAATTTGGAGCATAAGGAGAAAGAGGAGCTGGTTTAAAATCTGATGCCTGAGTTCTACAGATATACCAGGAGCCCACAGAATGAGAGAAAAGCTATAAGTTCATTTGTTGTGAAGTTATTGTTAATATGAATATTTATTCCAAGTTGCTTTTAGATTATATGTAAATTGGAGAAATATTTTACAAATTTAAAAAACTAAAGACCACATGAAAATTTAAAAACACAAATTAAAAATGAATTATATAATTTAGAGATGAGGGGCCAGATGATGTGTTGTACCTGCATGACGTGACATCATTGTGACTAAATATGTAGCAACAGTTGGTTGCTTGAGGAACTCTGGCTCAGAATTGAACATTGTAACACATCAGGGAGGGGGAGAATTACCGAGTTGGTGTGTTTCAGGAGGTTGTTGCACTTTAGAGGTTAAGTACTTCAAATCTGGCCACTGTTCCAGGACAGGAAGATGTGACTACAACTGAGGGAGGTAGACCAATCCTGAATTTAGCTCTGGACCTTGTCCAAAGGGTATGAGGTACTTGCTCCCTGTGTGGATGTGGAAAATATTTCTAGGGAGGATGGGCAAACTGACCACTGCACGGTGGTAAAGGAGGCCTTTCAAGCAGGGGGCAGAAAAAGGAAAGTGATGGGCTGACGTTATGGACATCAATTACATTACTTTGTTTAATTTTTTTCTGTTAAAATTACTCTATCGTTGAGAAATTGGCAAGTATTTTATTTTTGCTACAAACCTGGTGGCTGGAATTGATTATTTAGAGCACCAGATTGATCATTAAAGTCTGGTTAGGAACCATTTTGAGGTTAGCTTTATCATAGAATCCATATGTGGAAGCAGGCTATTCAGCCCATCAAGTCAAAACTGACCATCCAAAGAGCATCTCAACTGTAACCCTGCAATTCACATGACCAATCCACCTAACCTGCACATCTTTGGACTGCGGGAAGAAATTGGAGCACCCCGAGGAACCCACTCAGACATGGGGAGAAAATGCAAACTCCCCACAGAGAGTCGCCCGAAGGCAGAATCAAACCCAGGTCTTTGGCGCTGTGAGGCAACAGTGCTAGCCACTGAGCCACCATACTACCCTGCTGAGAGGAAACTCATGTAAACAAATCATGAGGATGGGGACGTATTGGTGGTGAAAGGGATTTAATCAAAATGAAAGGCAGTGTTCTTTCTATGAAATACTGAACTCAATATTGAGTCCTGAATGCTGAAATGTACCTAAGCAAAAATTAAGGTGATGTTCCTTCAGCATGCTTTGCGTGCTGGCACACTGCAGCAGGTATAAGATGGAAATATTAGCATGAGAGCAAGGTGAATTATCGAGATGGCAAGCAATTTTTATGGAGAAAGTGAGGACTGAAGATGCTGGAGATCAGAGTTGAAAATGTGTTGCTGGAAAAGCGCAGCAGGTCAGGCAGCATCCAAGAAGCAGGAGAATCAACATTTCGGGCATGAGCCCTTCTTCAGGCTCATTCCTGAAGAAGGGCTCATGCCCGAAACGTCAATTCTCCTGCTCCTTGGATGCTGCCTGACCTGTTACGCTTTTCCAGCAACACATTTTCAGCAAGCAATTTTTATGGACAAAGTAAAGGTGTTCCACAAGGTGGTCACCCATTTTTCATTTGGTCTCACCAGTGTAGAGGAGGTCACACTGTGAACAGCAAATGCAATTGACTAGACTGAAAGAAGTACAAGGAAATCATTGTTTTATCTAGGCCTTAGAAAGTAATGAGGGCGAAAGTAAAAGGACAAGTGTTTTAGTGCTGATAAGGGAGGGGGTGGGATCTGTTTGGTGCATCACCACATCATCTGTTGAGGTGCTGAAATGGTGGAGGATAATGAATATGGAGACTGGGGGGGGTGGAAAATGAGGACAACCCAAAAGTTTGCTATTCACTCCTAATACTTCTTCTCCACCCCCAACCCTTCCCAATATCAATACAATGTTGTTTTCATGCTGACATTTCTGTCCTAGGTCTGCTGCAGTGCTGCAGCAAAGTCCAATACAAGCTGCTTTGGCACTTATTAGCCTTCAGCACTCATTTGAGTTCAATAAACCTACGAGCATGAACCAGAAGTAAAGCAACCCTCTGAAGAAGGATCATTGGACCTGCAAAGTTAACATTGCTTTCTCTCCACAGATGTTCCATAGACACTGAGCTTCTCCAGCAGTTCCTATTTCTGTTTAACGTTGTTCTTCATTTTATTTATACCCCTTTCATGATACCACACCCCTGCTACATCATTGTCTTGTATGCACTGGGTTTGCTCTCAGCAGAGCTAACCTACTTTCTTCTGTTTAAACCTATCATAAACATACTTTGCACCGAGACCTTGTTCTGGGTCTCACAATTTGTTCCACTTGTTCCTCCTCCCCCTTTGTTCACACTATAAAAAGCATTACTTTCCAGCCCACTTCATTTTCAAAGAACACAGTCACATAAGACTCAACATTAGCTTTGTTTCTCTTTCCACAGGTGCTGCCAGAACTGAGTTTTTCCAGTACTTTGAGTTTTAATGCAGTAAATATATTCAAATTTGTGTAGTTGAATTTAATATAATTGAACACAATATATCTACAATCAAAAGGCTAAATAGACTCTGAATTAATACTTCACTGAAAAACCATTTATAACACCATGTCTATGGGACACATTTAATGAACAGGTCAATATATTTTACTTTTTATAATCCATAACCTAGCTCACAGTAGTCATGCAGAAGTCAGAACAGTTAAAACCCAGAAAAATGTAAAATGTGAGAATTATGAAATGTGGGTAATACCAATTGCAAACACATTTAAATATGAGGGCCAAAATATTTCACTAAGTTATTAATGAGCTGGCCTGAAGCTTCTTTCTCTGCTAGAGAGAGAGAGAGAGAGAGAGAGAGAGAGAGAGAACCTTGCTGGGTTTGAATTCATGAGTTGCTGGACATCGGAGTGCATCTGGGAAAATTAACAAAGTGAATTTCACAACTAATCTTGGAGGAACCAGTTTGGGTGAGTTCACAACACAGAATCAGATAAGTTAATTGTTGTTTTAAGTCTGTCCAAGGGAAAGGCTGTATTAGTGAGTACAGTGGGTTCTTTCTTGATTATATGTTTTTGGAGATAAGTCTCTTGATTAAATTTAAAATATAAGCCATAGCTCTTAATTTGACCTGGTGCAATATTTTGTAGAAGAATAAGACGGTGTTATTTTCTGAGTCTGTAGATTGTGAAGGAGCAAAAATGGCCCTTGCAGTGATATGTACTTCTTGTCAGATGTGGGAGTTTAAAGAGAGTTTAAGGGTATTGCGGATTATATCTGCCATAAATTCTGTTGGATGCGAATCTTATCAGATTGAGTGAATCGGTTGGAGAGACAGATAGAAGCGATGAGGAATTTGCAACAGCAACAGTATGTGATAGATGGCAGTTATAGGAAGGGGGGGGAAGTTTCAGATACAGTCACATAGATGGGTTAACTCCAGGAAGGTTAAGAGAGGTTGGTACCTAGGGAAGGAGTCTTTTGTGGATAAACCCATTTCAAACAGGTATGCTGTTTTGGAAAATGCAGGGGGTGATGGATTCTCAGGGGAACGTAGCACGAACAACCAAGTTTCTGGTATTGAGACTGGCTCTAATGCAACGAGGGGTACGTCGGCTTCCAAGAGATCAATTGTGTTAGGGGATTCAGTAGTCCGAGGTACAGACAGACATTTCTTTGGCCAGCAGCAAAAAAGCAGAATGGTGTGTTGTTTCCCTGGTGCCAGGATCAAGGATGTCTCAGAGAGGGTGCAGAATGTTCTCACGGGGAAGAGGGGCCAGCAAGAAGTCATTGTCCACATTGGAACCAATGATATAGGAAAGGAAAAGGTTGAGATTCTGAAGGGAGATTACAGAGAGTTAGGCAGAAATTTAAAATTTAAAAAGGAGGTCTTCAAAGGATTACTCCCAGTGCTTGAAGCTAGTGAGGGCGGGAATTTGAGGATAGAGCAGATGAATGCATGGCTGAGGAGCTGGTGTATGGGAGAAGGATTCACATTTTTGGATCATTGGAATCTCTTTTGGGGGAGAAGTGACCTGTACAAGAAGGACGGATTGCACCTAAATTGGAAGGGAACTAATATACCGCCAGGGAAATTTGCTAGAACTAGTTGGGAGGATTTAAACTAGTAAGGTGGGGGGGTGGGATCCAGGGAGATAGTGAGGAAAGAAATCAATCGGAGGTGTAGTGTAGTGAACAGCGATGAGGGTTACCTCAGATTACAACAGGATCTGGACCAGATGGGCCAATGGGCTGAGAATTGGCAGATAGAGTTTAATTCAGATAAATGCGAAGTGCTACATTTTGGGAAAGCAAATCTTAGCAGGACTTATACACTTAATGGTAAGGTCCTAGGGAGTGTTGCTGAACAACAAGACCTTGGGGTGCAGGTTCAAAGCTCCTTGAAAGTGGAGTCGCAGATAGATAGTATAGTGAAGGAGGAGTTTGGTATGCTTTCCTTTATTGGTCAGAGTATTGAGTACAGGTGTTGGGAGGTCATGTTGCGGCTGTACAGGACATTGGTTAGGCCACTGTTGGAATATTGTGTGCAATTCTGGTGTCCTTCCTATCGGAAAGATGTTGTGAAACTTGAAAGGGTTCAGAAAAGATCTACAAGGATGTTGCCAGGGTTGGAGGATTTGAGCTACAGGGAGAGGCTGAACAGGCTGGGGCTGTTTTCCCTGGAGCGTTGGAGGCTGAGGGGTGACCTTATAGAGGTTTACAAAATTATGAGGGGCATGGATAGGATAAATATACAAAATCTTTTCCCTGGGGTGGGGGAGTCCAGAACTAGAGGGCATAGGTTTAGGGTGAGAGGGGAAAGATATAAAAGAGACCTCAGGGGCAACTTTTTCATGCAGAGGGTGGTACGTGTATGGAATGAGCTGCCAGAGGATGTGGTGGAGGCTGGTACAATTGCAACACTTAAGAGGCATTTGGATGGGTATATGAATAGGAAGGGTTTGGAGGATATGGGCCGGGTGCTGGCAAGCGGGACTAGATTGGGTTGGGATAACTGGTCGGCGTGGACGGGTTGGACCGAAGGGTCTGTTTCCATGCTGTACATCTCTATGACTCTATTTACGCACTAGTATTACAGCATGATTTCAAAGTGAAGTACTGAAAATCTGATTTTCTGATTACAGAAATGTATAACTTCCTGTCCTGTCCATATCAATTCCAGAGCCCCATACTCTGGGTGTTATGTTAAAATTGCTCTCTAATAACAGTACATTCCAGTGTCAAGATCTCACAGAAAGTCTGTTGATAATGCTACTGCAATGAATATTTGGCACTACTCCTTCACTGAGAGGAATATCTAACCCATGCTCTCTTCACACCTTCAGAACATACCAAAAGAATGTTACTGTGGATCAATTTTGAATGATAGTCACTGTGAAAGGACTTGGAGATTTTTTTTCTTGGCAATACACTATAGCTATTTTAATATCTATTAAAATCCATTCTGAGAAGTCACAATTATTTGTTAAAAGGATATTGTGCTCTTTTTCCACCTTTCTAGACATTCTGCTACCATTCCAACTTATCCATTACAAGTTAACCACAATGCTTTAAAGATATTTTCAAAAGAGTAAAACAAATATTTCCTGAGTTGTGGAACAGTTCAGATCCTACCTTGCGAACAGTTATTTCGATCTAATAGGGGTGTTTAGTCCCCTATGGTTTTATGAACATAATTAACCAAGTTTGTCCTACTATCAGCCATCAAACTTGACCAGTAAAACAAGTTTCAATGTATTGTGAATATTTTTCTCTCACTGAAAATCAGACTTTGGTGCTCTGCAGCTTTTGAGTTAGCTAAGACAATTTGTCCTGAGTCAAAATAATGCAAAGTGAGCTTGAAAGAAAAAGCATAATGTGAGAGGCTAGTTCTTATGTGAAAATTTATCAAATAAGGCTAAGCAGCATTTTAAAAATGAGAATTTCTCATATTTGATTCAGGAAACCAATGATAACAGATGGGGGAAGAAAGACAACGCTTAGTAAAATGAAAGTTCAAAATGGGTTTACATCAAACATGCCTCACAGCACAATAATATCCTGCAGTGTGTGTCTGCGAATTGGCAATGTTCTTGCAATATTAGAATACATACATTGAAGAGGAGATCTATGCAAATTGACAAGCAAGTCAAAATATTTATGTTTCTATTTCCATATTTAATCTATTATGAAAGACAAGGAAAACAAATCATCCTGTGGATATTTTGAAGACATCTACTCTTTAATGCACAGGACAAGTAAGGAGTTTTGATTACATCTGTATTTCAATTTGTATTTGTATTCCATGTACTTTAAACCTCTTGTATTTAACTTTTTCAATTTTTCAAACTTGTTTAATAATTTTCAAAATTCTATTTCCTAGCAAGGAATGATGATATGACAATTCCCCCTCATTTGCAGGTAAAATGTTTATTTTCTTTTTGGATTACAATAAAAAAGTGCAAATGTTCATCAATAACAAAATAAATTTACTTCTATATTATATTTTAAAACACATTCAGTTATTTTATTGTTCTGCATTCTTAGTGAAATAGCTGACCTAGAAACTCATAAATGCATATTACAGGATTGTGATAGCATTTTAAAAAATCCCATTATTAATGCATCAGTGAAAATGGGTAAAATTAAAGTTAAAATATCAAACACTCCAATGTAATAAATGCTCATCAATGAATATTCATTCTTACCACTTTTGGGAGAGATGGTGTGATGTCAGACTATAACAAATCCCACACAGCTTGTCTCAATAGCTGACCGTGACAGCTCCTGTCAATTGTAGAGGTAAATCTGGTTCATGCAAAATCAAGGGGGAAGGCAGTCTTATAATGCTTACTTGGTCTGACATACATGTGACTCCAGGTTGTCAACTCTTGACTGCTCTCTAAAATGGTAGAGCAAGCCATACAGTTGAAGGAGAATTAGGAATGGGCAAAAAATGCTGCCCAAGCCAGATATGCCCATATCCCCAAAAAAAACTTAATGCGAGTCACAGACATGCACAACACAGAAATCAACCCTTTGGTCCAACTCGGCCATGTTGACCAGATGTCCTATATGAGTCTAATCCAATTTGCTAGCATTTAGCCTATATTCCTCTAAACTCTTCCTATTCATATAACCATCCAGGTGTCATTTAAGTGTTGGAATTGTTCCAGCATCCATCACCTCCTCTAGCAGCTCATTCCATACACACATCATCCTCTGTGTGAAAAGATTGTCCGTTAGGTCCTTCTTAAATCATTTCCCTCTCACCTTAAACCTGTGTCGTCCAGTTTTGGACACTCTTACCCTGGGAAAAGACCTTGACTGTTCACCCTATCTATGCCCTTCATGACAAGGTCACCCTGTAGTCTCTGATGCTCCAAAGAAAATAGACCTAACCTATCCAGCTTCTCCCTTTAGCTCAAACCCTCCAACCCTAGCAACATCTTTGCAAATCATTTCTGAACCATTTCAAGTTTTGCAACATCTTTCCTATAGCAGGAAGATCAGAACTGAATGCAGTACTACAAACGTGGCCTAGCTAATGATCTGTACAGCCATAACATAACATCCCAACTCCTATACTCAATGCACTGACCAATAAAGGTAAGAGTAGCAAATGCCTTCTTCACTACTTTATCTACCTCCAACTCTTTGCTCAGCAACACTCTCCAGGACTTTATCATTAAGTGCTTAAATCCTGCCCTGGTTTGCTTTCCCAAAATGCAGCACCTCATATTTATCTAAATTAAACTCCATCTCCCATTCCTCAAACCACTTGTTCATCCGATCATAGTCCCAGTGCACTCAGAGGTAACATTTCTCATTGTCCACTTCACCAATTTTGGCGTCATCTGCAAACTTACTAACCATTCCTCCTATATTCACATCTAAATCATTTACATAAATGACAAAAAGCTTGGACAGAGCACCAATCCTTGTGGCATACTGCTGGTCACAGGTCTCCAGTCAGAAAAGCAACCCTCCACTGCCACCCTGTGTCTCCTCTCTTCAAGTCAGCTCTGTATCCAAATGGATAGCTCTCCCTGGATTCCATTGAATCTAACATTGCTAATTAGTCTACCATGCAAAATATTGTCAAACACTTTACTGAAGTCCATTTCAACAGTGTCCACCATTCTGCTTTCATCAAATTGCTTTGTTACTTCTTCAAAAAACTCAATCAAGGTCGTGAGACTCAATTTCCCTCACACAAAACCCTGTTGACTATCCCTAATCAGTCCTTACCTTCTCAAATATATATAAATCCTGTTCCTCAGAATTCCCTCCAACAACTTACCTTTCACTGACATCAGGATCACTGGTCTATAATTTATAGTTCCTGGCTTTTCCTTACCACATTTCTTAAATAATAGCACCACTTTAGTCAACCTCCAGTCTTCTGGCACCTCAACCATGGCTATCAATGATACAAATATCTCTAGCAAAGGGCCCAGCAACCTCTTCTCTAGCTCCCCAGAGTTCCACGATACACCTGATCAGGTTCTGAAGGACTTATCCAACTTTATGCATTTTAAGACATCCTCTGTAATTTGTACACTTCTAAAGATTTCACTATTTATTTCCCCAAGTTCTCCAACTTCTATATCCTTCTCCAAATAAACACTGATGCAAAATACTGATTTATTATCTCACCCATCTCCTGCAGTTTCACACACAGGTAGCTTTGCTGACCTTTCACGGACCCTATTCTCTCACTATTTACTCTTTTGTCCTTCATTTATTTGTAGAATCTCTTTGAAATCTCTCTGCCAAAGCAATGTCATGTCCCCCTTTTTGCTGTCCTGATTTCCCACTTAAGTATATACTTACTGCCCTTATACTCTTCAAGGGATTAACTTGATCGCTACTGTCTACATTTGACATATGCTTCCCTTTTTGTCTTGATCAGAGCCTCAGTTTCTCCAGTTATCCAACATTCCCCACACTTACCAGCTTTGCCCTTCATATTAATAGGAACACATTGTTCCTGGACTCTTGTTACCTCATTTTTGAAGGCTTTGCACCCTCCAGCCATCCCTTTACCTGCGCATATCTGCCCTCAATCAATTTTTGAAACTTCTTCCCTAATAACGTCAAAATTCACCTTCCTCCAATTTAGAACTTGAACTTTTGGATCAGATCTATACTTTTCCATAACTATTTTAAAACTAATAGAATTATGATCACTGGCTCCAGTGTGCTACCCCAATCGCACCTCAGCCATGCCTTATTTCTCAAGAGAAGGTCAAATTTTGCTCCTTCTCTCATCAGTACATCCACACACTGAATACATCCATTTTCTTGTAGACACTTAAATTCCACTCAATCCAAACCCTTAACACTACCGCAGTCCCAGTCTGGACAGTTAAAATCCCCTACCATTACAACTCTATTATTCTTACAAATAACTGAGATCGTCTTATAAATTTCTTCTCAATTTCTCAATGACTACTGAGGGATCTGTAGTACAACCCCAATAAGGTTATCATCCCTCTCTTATTTCTCAGTTCCACCCAAATAACTTGCCTGGATGTACTTTCTTCCTGGAATATCCTCCCGAAGCACAACTGTAATGTTATTACTAACCAAAAATGCTGCCTCTTCTCCTCACACAGCCCCCTTTCTATCCCTCCAATAGCGTCTAGACCCTAGAATATTAAGGTGCAAGTCCTGTCCATCCCTAAGCCACAATTCTGTAATAGCTATGACATGCCAGGTTCGCAACCATGCCCAGAGTTCATCTGCCTCAGCTGTCATGCCTCTCTTATTCAAATAAATTTAATTTATCAGTCCTGCACATTCTCTGCCTTGCTCCTGCCTACCTTGACTGTTTGACTTGCTCCTTTTCTCAACTGCACCAGCCTCAGTCATCTCCTTTCTCACTATCTCTCTGGGTTTGTCTCCCGACCTTCCCTTACTTGTTTAAATATTGAGTACCTCCAGTATATTAGTCCCCTTCCAATTCAGGTACAGCCTATCCTAGGGTAGAAGTAATCTCTAAGAAGAAGAGATTCCACTGATTCAAAAAAATGTGTATGCATTTCCACTGCCCCAGCTCTTTAGCACACATTCATCTGTTCTATCCTCCTATTACTACTCTCACTAGCATATGGCACCGGGAGTAATCCAAATTTTACTACCCAAGAGGATCTACTTTTGCTTTTGGATCTAAGTGAAAAGATTCATATATTTCATAGTTGGTTTATGTCTGCCATGACTGCAAAAAAATGACAGTTAATGAAGATGCATTCCTTCATTTATTTTGCCTAAAGAACTGGCATAAGAAATAGACCCAATCCACTCTCCAATGACCTCTCCTCATAAGGTATAATTACTATTCATAGTTCTAATCAGAAAATGAAAATAGCTCAAAAACTGTATCTAGTAGATAGCTCATTGGTGTTTTTGGATAAAATATTTCATGAAATCTTAACGACAGACAATGCCTCATACGCAGGATATCCAATGCCTTAGATATTTAAGTATTAAGGCAAATTTGGATAATATGATTCCCTTTGTCAGATGCCTTTGTTACATGTTAAGGCTTTAAGTGTATTTTGCCCTGTTTTTTGTTTTAGAGATGTATTAGGGCAGAAATGCTGAACTGTCAATTTAATTCCAAAAAAAAAATCACATTTAAGGGCTTGGATTTTATTTTAAGTTTAGAACAATAGAAGCAGCCTGAATGGGTGGGTTTGGTTTTAGTTTATCAGTAGCATTTGCTGGGGTCCTGAAACTGTGCTTGGAAGCTACAGTACACTTCCCCCTGCTACTCTGTGTTTTCCCGTGATGTTTCTTCCTCATGGACTGGAGAACTGCCTATGAGATAACCTATTTTACTGAATTTGCATTTGCCAAGGGTGTTTTTATGGGATGTTACTGCATTGGAACGGTTACTGTTTAGGCTTTAAACAATCAATTATTCTGTTAATTTTTCCCATCAAGTTAATTATTCCAATTTCTTCTTTCTTTTGTTGTATTTTAACTATAGTGTATGAATAAAGTGAGTTTTGCTTCCAATCTGGAAGTTTGACATATTGAATGCACTTGCCTTTAAGATAAGAAAATGTGGGTGTCTAAACTATCTTCTTAATATATTTTGAGGGAGTTTCATCTGGTCCATAACACATTACATTACAGAATCAGTAGAATTTCTCAATAAATTGTACTAATAAAATATTATTCAAAATAGACTTTTGAGAATCTGACTAAATATGCTTTGAAGGTTAGAAGGCTTAGTTTAGACAAACAGATAATAAAATAAATTTACCAAATACAATGGTGCCTACTGCTGCTGAAATGACAGAATTGCCATCTGTGGACTGCAATTGGAATGGCATAATGCAGAATGGTATTGTTAATAGATTCCTTGCATCATTTGGAAAGACATTTCTTAGAATCAATCTTGTTGAACATTTTGAGTGATTAGTCTCCTCATTTGAGGTCAAATGGATTAGACAGAGTAAATAATGGTGCAAACTCTAGATGATCTGTTGGAAAATATAGAATAATGGATGAACTAATTTCTTTTCTATACTCACATATATTTTTACAAACTTTATTTTGTTCTATAGCAAGAAGAATTTTAGTGATAGGGCGCATTAGATAATGGGCTTTGCATACACGATTCAATCAATTTATGGATTGCATACAGATCAATTTGTCCCTTTTGGAATTTCACTATTGACAAATCAACTGCAGAATACTGACTTTATCAGGGAGAATTTCTGAATGCCAGTTAAAGCTTGATATTTATATAGGTGATAATGGCGAGGCAAACGATGTTTACTCTTGCATCAACCTGACATCCATCCTGGCACCATTGCATCAATTCCTAAAAAAGGGTCAACCATGGAAACAGTCTCACAGCCAGACCCTACATTTCAAATGAAGTAAAGATACAACTAAAATCCTCTAATGTATTGGTACACTATGACCCCAAGAAAGAGATATTTACGTGCATTGGCTCATAGGTGGTCCACTGGAGAGGAATGCCTAATACCTTATGCATCAAGAACTTTGGCTAATGCAAAGCGCAAATACACCCTATCTTCACTTATCCCCACTTCACCACACTGTCCCTGCCACCCCCTATATCTGCAGCTCCCCCTACACCCACCACCAGTCCTGAAGATGGGTTACACCCGAAACATTGACTTCTCCACCTTCCGATGATGCCTGGCTTGCTGTGTTCTTCCAGTCTCCTGCCACTCCTCCAGAGTGTTAACAAGGACAGAAATTACCACCAACAGCTCCCTCACATCTGTGGGAATGGCTGGGTAAACTTTGTATTGGTTGCATGTTGTCTATGCAAGTTCTTTCTTTTAATCTTTTTAGTCACTGTAGTCAATGTAACTGAAGATGCATAGAGTCCATTCATTAAACACTGGAGCAACAACAGAAAAATTGTGCACATCTGTTGCAACAGATTGAGTCCGGGGGAACTGGTCACGGATAACGGGTCATTTCTTTTAGCCACAGAGTCACAGATGTACAGCATGGAAACAGACCCTTCGGTCCAACCTGTCCATGCCGATCAGATAACCCAACCTAATCTAGTCCTGCTTGCCAGCACCCGGCCCATATCCCTCCAAACCCTTCCTGTTCATATGCCTCTTAAATGTTGCAATTGTACCAGCCTCCACCACATCCTCTGGCAGCTCATTCCATACACGTACCACTCTCTGCGTGAAAAGATTGCCCCTTAGTTCTCTTTTATATCTTTCCCCTCTCACCCTAAACCTATGCCCTCTAGTTATGGACTCCCTGATCCCAGGGAAAAGACTTTGTCTATTTATCCTATCCATGCCCCTCATAATTTTGTAAACCTCTATAAGGTTCAAAGTTTGGTGAGGATGTCACCTAGGCAGGGGACGAAATGTCTGCAACACAAATTCCCAGCTCGGCGAACAGAACCACAACACCTCTATAAGGTCACCCCTCAGCCTCTGACTCTCCAAGGAAAACAGCCCCAGCGTGTTCAGCCTCTCCCTATAGCTCAAATCCTCCAACCCTGGCAACATCCTTGTAAATCTTTTCTGAACATTTTCACGTTTCACAACATCTTTCCGATAGGAAGGAGACCAAAATTGCACGCAATGTTCCAACAGTGGCCTAACCAATGTCCTGTACAGCCGCAACATGACCTCCCAACACCTGTACTCAATACTCTGACCAATAAAGGAAAGCATACCAAATGCCTTTTTCACTATCCTATCTACCTGCGACTCCACTTTCAAGGAGCTATGAACCTGCACTCCAAGGTCTCTTTGTTCAGCAACACTCCCTAGGACCTTACCATTAAGTGTATAATGGTAAGATTTGCTTTCCCAAAATGCAGTACCTCACATTTATCTGAATTAAACTCCATCTGCCACTTCTCAGCCCATTGGCCCATCTGGTCCAGATCCTGTTGTAATCTGAGGTAACCCTCTTCGCTGTCCACTACTCCTCCAATTTTGTTGTCATCTGCAAATGTACTAACTGTATCTCTTATGCTCGCATCCAAATCATTTATGTAAATGACAAAAAGTAGAGGTCCCAGCACCGATCCTTGTGGCACTCCACTGGTCACAGGCCTCCAGTCTGAAAAACAACCCTCCACCACCACCACCCTCTGTCTTCTACCTTTGAGCCAGTTCTGTATCCAAATGGCTAGTTTTCCCTGTATTCCATGAGATCTAACCTTGCTAATCAGTCTCCCATGGGAAACCTTGTCGAATACCTTACTGAACTCCATATAGAATATATCTACTGCTCTGCCCTCATCAATCCTCTTTGTTACTTCTTCAAAAAACTCAATCAAGTTTGTGAGACATGATTTCCCACGCACAAAGCCATGTTGACTATTCCTAATCAGTCCTTGCCTTTCCAAATACATGTACATCCTGTCCCTCAGGATTCCCTCCAACAACTTGCCCACCACTGAGGTCAGGCTCACCGGTCTATATTTCCCTGGCTGGTCTTTACCGCCCTTCTTAAACAGTGGCACCACGTTTGCCAACCTCCAGTCTTCCGGCACCTTCACCTGTGACAATCGATGATACAAATCTCAGCAAGAGGCCCAGCAATCACTTCTCTAGCTTCCCACAGAATCCTCAGGTACACCTAATCAGGTCCTGGGGATTTATTCACCTTTAACCGTTTCAAGACATCCAGCACTTCCTCCTCTGTAATCTGGACATTTTGCAAGATGTCACCATCTATTTCCCTACAGTCTATATCTCCCATTTAGTTACTTCTTAAAGTCAAATGGGATTTTACATATTAGGACAACTTTAGACCTACCATCGTCCAATAGCCTGGCAGAAACAGTGGTCTAAACTTTGAAGGCTGGACTGAAGAAACAGCCTATAGCCTCACTAGATACCAAGTTGCCATGGTTCTTGTTTAATTATAGGACCACCCCACAAGCAACTACAGGGAGAGCACCAGTAGAGCATGCCAAGTCTGAGCCTCCTAGACTGGGGATAAGGGATGGAGGGGGAATGTGAAACAGCATGAGGAGTTCCAATGCCGAACCTAAGACTCTGCCAAGCAATAGAGACAGTTTGATACAGGGACAAAGTTTGGTGCAAGAATTATGAAAATGACACTGCATGGGTAAAAGACACAATTGACATGAGGTCAGGACCAGTGACTTATAAAGACAGGGTAGGTGTGACTGTTCTGTGGACCATTTCAAAGCTGCAAATTCTCAGACTGTACGGCAGTAAAACTTGCCCTGCCTCTTGGAGTCTTCAGAAATCCTTCAGAGACCTGATGATCTACACTCTCCATTAAATTTTGTCATGTTTTCTGAATTAGAGATGGACATGATGGAAGTAGCTGCCTCAACGCTCTGCCTCTGTAAGAAGGGAGTGAAAGTTTACAGAGGCAGTCCAAATGTGAGAGTCAAGCTCCCATTCATTACACACCTAATGTGTCGCATTCGGAGTTGGAAGAACCTGACCCAAATGCCCCAGGAGTCTCTCAAAGGAATTGGAATGCTCTGTGTCTGTGGACTCAGAAGGGTAGGGATGTAGTGATTGTAAGCAGGTCAGCCTGTTAGATGTCATAAAGTAGGAGTTCCCTGATTGGGACTGATAATCTGCTTTAATTAGGGAGCCCTGGCTGACACAAAAGGCTCAATGTCAGGGATATTGGAACTCTGAATAGCTGACTCAGTGAGAGGCAGTTCTATTATTAAAGGCTACGCATTTGTGAATAAAGGGTGATTGATGATTCGACATTGGCCTCTGCAAAGTTATTTGAGGAAGTATATATTGTAGGTATATAGTCCCAGTGAACTGTTATGTTTGTTTTACCCTTCAAGTGTCCTAGGTACCAAAAATCTTCAGGGCAACATCAAGACTCTGGATGGCTGCTGGGGGTTAACTACTGACATAAAATCAGACAGACATAGGTGGAAAAATGACACAGAAGAGACGATCAGCCATGATCTGTATCAACTGGGCAAACTCAACAGGTTTAAGGGCCTACTCCACTCTTATGTTCCTCAGGGTTTAGTCTGAGGAGATGACTCCTGAAGCCTGTTTGATCTCTGGCTACAGATGAAGAAAGGCACTATACTAGAGCCATGTCCTAACATGAACAATCATTGAGCATCTTGAAGATGCAGTGCCATTGCCTTCACTGATCATTTGGCGGCCTTCAGTATAATCCCATCATGGTTTCTCTTTACGGTAATCTGCTTTGCCCTGAATAGAATGATTTTACAGAGGCTGCAAGGACTGGATCAAGAGGAGGGTCTTTTATGCCTCTCTTCCTCAGGGAATGTGGAGAAGGAATAAGAATAACTGAATTAGATTTACTGTCACATGTACTCATTAGTACAGTGAAAGATTTTCAAGTCAGCACTTATGACGTCATATTAGGTAAAAAAGCACCTAGGTACAGAATCTTAGGTTCAAAGCAGAAAAATAAAGAAACCATGCTAAAAAGTTAAACATTACAGTCCTTCTTAGTTAAAAAGTTGAAAAACAAAAGAAACACAATTAAAAGTTCAACATCGCGGTCCACAAGTGCCTAGCAATTGCAGGGCTCACACACTTCACAAGGGCTCGATCTCTCCTGTTCCAGGCTGAACTTACCCCTGCCGCCATACTAGACTGCCTGCTCTCGTTGGTTGCAGCCTGTTGCTACTCTGGCTACCAGCTGCCCTGGGTTGCCTCCTGCTGCTCTCTGTTGGCAGCTGCGGGCTGCCTACTCTCGTACTTGCTGCCCTGAACTGCCTGCTCTTGCTGCCTTGCAGCCCGTGCCTGCTCTGACCACTGCCTTGATCTGCCTGTTCCTGCTTGTCACTGGCCATCTTGGACTGCATGTTCCTACACTCTCCGCCTCCTGATGACTGCCATCATTGCCGGGACCTTTCTTGCTGCCACATTGGGCTAACCACCTCCCCGACCACTCCAGCTTGATTTCTCCACACTGTACAAACCCGCACCTCACATAAGATAAGCAGATTAAACTAGGAAAGAAAAAGTAGTGAAAGAACGTAAAACAAGTAAAAATGGATGGAGCAGATGAGCTCCGAGTAGAAGCCTGCATACCGCTGTTACTCCACCACCATTTTAAGAATTACCCGAGGCAATAGAGGAGGATGAAGCAAGTTCCAGAGGAGACATGTGGCTGGACATGTGCAGGTGGATCAACCAGTCTGTCCCAGGTCTGCAGGCCATCATAGCTGCAAAGGCCATGTTAATTCAGCAATGGTTCACTTGACCAACTCCCAGGCCAGTGTTAGATCATTCTGCAGCTCATTTTGCATTGGATAAAATTATTATCCAATGAACACATCTGAATTACCTTTTTTTTCCTAAAAGCATTGTGAATTGGACTTCCACTACCACTGTCCCATATTACAGACCATGGGACACCATCAATCCCAGGCTTCTTTCCCACCTTAGCATTCATTTCATTCTCAGCATCAAGCTTGAATGACATATAGGTCTGGCTGACATCATAGTCAGTTATTCTTTCTACCAGAGGAAATGAAATTAAGAGAGAGACAACTTTACTCCAGTGACCCATTTAGTGTGAGGTAAAGTGCAGTGCCTGCATCCATGCCCATTTCTACAGACTGTGCTCCCTACTGTGACTAATGATGTGGAGCAGTCTACTCCATTGTCTCTGCTCATAACTGAGATGCCTGTAGCTTTCATGTTCATTGTGGAAGTGCCAATGTTCACTAATCCTCTACGACAACTGAGGCTGTCATTGCCAGGGCAGCCTCTTGCTATTTATCTGGTTCCTAATCAGAAGGGCCAAAGAGTGCCTTTCAGGTTGTTGCAGTAAATGGGTCTCCAAGAGGTTATCCACTCAATCAATGGGAGAAGTTCATACCCTCATACTTGAGACATTATGAAACACACAAGCGAGGACTCCTCCATTGTCCATCCATGCTTTGAAATACCTCAAGAATCTCTAATGTTCAGCAATCGGCATTCCAAAATGACACTCCTTTTGGTAAATCTGAAACACAGCAGCTGCTCTGGCATCTACCTACGGCCCTCTGTGCCTCAGCATCCTCCAATCCATCTCAACTGGATGGTGACTGGCTTGGAGGGGAACACAATCGCCTCAAAGTTCCCCTCCATCCCACTCAACATCCTGACTTAGAAATATATCACTGTTCTTCACTGCTGCTGGCTCAAAATCCTGGAATTCCCTCCCTGGATGTCACCACAGGAAATGGCATCACCAACCCAAGGAAACTCAAACATATAAACAGAAAGCAGGCTAAACCACTAGTGCTTCATCTGGAGGCTTACTGAAGATATTACTTAGTATGGTGACAAACATCTGAAAACAACCCTTCCAGCTCAGCGAGCAAATCTATGCCCAGATTCCTAAAAGTTTGACCATTGCCTGTGTAATTTTCACCTGTACTTGGCCTTCCAAAATGCCTCAAATCATTTTTATCCAAATTAAACTCCATCTGACAATTTTATGCCAATGCCTCCAACTGATGTATATCCTGCTGTGTCTTCTGACAGTTTTCCTCACGATCTGCAACTCCACCACAGGAAATAACATCACCAAAACAAGGAAACTCAAACATACAAATAGAAAGCGGGTTCCACCACCAATGCTTCATCTGGAGGCTCACTGATGTTGTTACTTAGTATGGTGATGAAACATCTGAAAAACAAACCTTTCAGCTCAGCGAGCAAACCTACATCCACAACCTCAACCTGAGCTACAAATCTTCTCAAAACTTGCTAAATCTTTAGGAATATTGATATGCAAAGGGATAAGGGTATGCAGGACCACAGAGTGGGCGGCACGGTGGCTAGCACTGCTGCCTCACAGCGCCAGAGACCCGGGTTCAATTCCCGCCTCAGGCGACTGTGTGTGGAGTTTGCACGTTCTCCCAGTGTCTGCGTGGGTTTCATCCGGGTGCTCCGGTTTCCTCCCACAGTCCAAAGATGTGCAGGTCAAGTGAATTGGCCATACTAAATTGCCCGTAGTGATAGGTAAGGGGTAAATGTAGGGGTATGGGTGGGTTGCGCTTCGGCGGGTCGGTGTGGACTTGTTGGGCCGAAGGGCCTGTTTCCACACTGTAATGTAATCTAATCTAAATCTAAATCACTGAAGATGGCAGGTGGATAAGGTAATAATAAAAGGCCTATCACATGCTTGCTTTCATTGGAAGGGACATTGAGTATAATGTTAGGCAAATTATGCTGCAACTTTATAGAACTTTAGTCAGGCCACACCTGGAATATTGTGTAAAGTTCTGGTCCCCACACTACCAGAAAGATGTGGATGCTTTGGAAATGGTACAGAAAAGGTTTACCAGGATGTTGCTTGGTATGGGGGATTTTAGCTATGAAGAAAGTTTGGATAGACTGTTTGTTTTCACTGGAATATAGGAAATTGAAGGGTGACCTGAAAGTAGTTTATAAGATTGTGACTGATATTGGATAGAGTGCAAAGTAGGAGGCTTTTTCCCAGAGTGGAGGGGTCAATTACCAGTGGACACAGGTTCAAGCTGTAAGGGAGCAGGATGTTTAAAAGAGATGTTCCATGCATGATTTTTACACAAATGGTGGTGAGTGCATGAATGCACTGCTAGTGGAGGTGATGGAAGCAGACACAGTAGCAGCATTCAAGAAACACCTGGATGAATAGGAAGGGAATAGAGGGATACTAATCTTGTAAGTGAAGACAGTTTTAGTATGGAAGGGCAAAATGTGTTGTTGCAGGCTTGGTGGGCCGAAGGGTCTGTTCCTGAGCTGTATCGTTCTTTGCTGTTCAAATCTGACAGATGCATTTCCTGACTACATTTGGCAAGCAGTTCACTAGCTATGAAATGCAAGTCTTTTGTATTTTTAACCTCTAAGTTTGACTCTTCAAATGTCTGGTCTCCCACATACTACCTTCTGTAAATTTGAAAGTATCTACAACTCTTATCTAGATCCAAACCAGGATCAAGTGTTATGGACCAGGAGTGACCTTCTCAGAATATTTTAAGAAGGTAGCCTAGACCCTAACTTTTTCTTATTTTAAAGGCAGATGTGAAGTGGAAATTCTAGGTGTGATGCATCTGGTCAAACCACTCAGCTTTCAGCAAAACACAATTTATTTATCCAAGATGGAGGATGGGAAAATTTGTGGCTACAAGAGCTACCCCTTTTTTGAATTAATTTAAGTGTTGACGGTGATGTCCTCAAATTCCAGAAGCAGCATTGTTTTGGAACTTTGGAGAAAAAAGATCAAAACAAAGGCACTTTTAAAAGGAGAAAGACAGAAAAAAGACACATTGACCATGTGAAACAGAGAAAGAAACCTACATTGCTGACTGACACAGCAGTGAATCTGCACAGTTATTGCCTTTGCTGTTTATGTTCATGTATCTCGAGAGATCGAAGTGTGTCTAGGAAAAACTAACAAGCAACAAGATTCACAGCTGACTCTGGAGGACCCTGTGTGGGAGAGCTCACAGCAAAGGAACTGATAAGTGTATAGTTTTTAAGTGTAACATCAAGTCTACAGTAGGGCATAGAATGGGTTCTTTCTTGATTATGTGTTTCATTGACATCTGTCTCAAAGAAATTTTTAAAATATATAGCTTACAGCACTGCTTTTTTAGAGCAAAAAGACAGTGCTATTTTCTGGGTCTGTAGATTGTGAAGAAGCAAAATGGCCTTTAGTCATGTGATATGCTCTTCCTGTCAGATGTGGGAGTTTGGGGAGAGTTTCCATGTTACTGATGATTATGACTGCAGGAAGGATTTGCAATCAAAGACACTATCAGATCCATGGATTGGTTGGAACGGCAGTTAGAGGCAATAAGGGATTTACTAGTGCTAGGGGGTACGATGGATGGCAATTATAGGAAGTGAGAAAAATTACAGATATAGTCAGGGTTAACTCCAGGAAAGGTAGGAGGGGTAGGCAGTAGTGCAGGAGTCTTCTATGGCTGTCCCCATTTCAAATAAGTCTGCTGTTTTGGAAAATGTAGGATGTGATGGACCGTCAGTGGAATGTAGCAAGAACTGCTAAGTTTCTAGTATCGAGACTGGCTCTAATGTAATGAGGGATACATCAGGTTCCTAGTGATCAATTGTGATAGGAGACTCTGTAGTCAGAGGCACAGACAGATGTTTCTGAGGTCAGCAGCAAAAAATCAGAATGGTGAGTTGCCTCCCTGGTACCAGGATCAAGGATATCTCAGAGGGTGCAGAATGTTCTCAAAAGGGGAGAGGGACCAGCAGAAGGTCATTGTATATATTGGAACTAATGACATAGGAAGAGAAAAGGATGAGATTCTGAAGGGAGAATATAAAAGGTTAGGCAGAAAATTAAAAAGGAGGTCCTAGAGTGTAGTATTATCTGGATTATTCGTGGTTCTACAAGCTAGTGAAGGTAGGAATAGGAGGATAGAGCAGATGAATGAATGGCTGAGAAGCTGGTGCAGGGGAGAAGGGTTCACATTTTTGGATCATTGGAATCTCTTCTGGAGTAGAAGTGACCTGTACATAAAGATGATTGTACCTGAATTGGAATGGGTCTAACATACTGGCAGGGAAATTTGTTAGAACTGCTCTGGAGGTTTTAAACTAGTAAGGTGTTTGGGGGGAGGAGGAGGGGGAAGGTGTGGGGAATGTGGGACCAGGGAAATAGTGAGGAAAGAGATCAATCTGAGACTGGTACAGTTGGGAAATGCAGCAACTCAAACAGTCAGGACAGGCAGGAACAAAGCAGAGAATAAGGTAGGACTGATAAATTAAATTGTATTCACTTCAATGCAAGAGGCCTAACAGGGAAGGCTGATGATGAACTCCAGGTATGGTTAGGAACATCAGTCTGAAATATCATAGCAATTACAGAAATGTGGCTCAGGGATGGACAGGACTGGCAGCTTAACGTTCCAGGATACATATGCTTTAGGAAGGCTAGAAAAGGGAACAAGAGAAGAGAGGGAGTGGTGTTTTGGTAAGGGATAGCACTACAGCTGTACTCAGGGAGGATATTGCTGGGGATACATCCAGAGAAATTATTTGGGTAGAACTGAGAAATAGGAAAGGGATGATCACTTTATTGGGATTGTATTGTAGACCCCCAATATTCAGCAGGAAATTGAGAAATAAATTTGTAAAGGAGATTTCAGTTATCTGTTAGAATAATAGTATGGTTATGGTAGGGGATTTTAACTTTCCAAACAAAGACTGGGACTGCCATAGTGCTAACGGTTTACATGGTTAACAATGAATTTGTTAAGTTTGAACAAGAAAATTTTCTGATGTACCTACTGGAGAAGGTGCAAAACTTGACTTATTCTTGGGAAATAAGGCAGGGCAGGTGACTGAGGTGTCAGTCGGGGGAAACCCAAATATGTTTGAGCCAGCGAACATATTTCTATTAGTTTTAAAATAGTGATGGAAAAGGATAGATCGGATATAAAAGTTGAAGTTCTAAACTGGAAGGAGGCTAATTTTGATGGTACTAGGAAAGAGTTTTCAAAACTGATTGGGGCAGATGTTCGCAAGTAAAGAGATGCCTGGAAAATGGAAAGCTTTCGAAAATGAGATAATGTGAGTCCCGAGACACTATATTCCTGTTAGGTTAAAAGGAAAGACTGATTGTGCCTATAATGAAGACTGACTGATGATGGGCTTTTGCCCAAAACATCGATTCTCCTGCTCCTTAAATGCTGCCTGACGTACTATGCTTTTCCAGCACCACACTCTTGACACTGATCTCCAGCATCTGCAGTCCTCACTTTCTCCTCCCTGAAAGGAAAGATTGGTAGGTTTAGGGAAAGCTGGATGATGAAAGAAATTGAGGTATTACTTAAGAAAAAGAAAGAAGAGTACGCCGGGTATAGACAGGAGAAATCGAATGAATCCTTAGAAGCGTATAAAGGCAGTAGGAGTGTACTTAAGAAGGAAATCAGGAGGGCAAAAACAGGACATAAGATAGCTTTAACAAATAGAGTTAAGGAGAATCCAAAGGGAGTTTATAAATCCATTAAGGACAAAAGAGCAATTCGGAAGAGAATAGGGCCCCTGAAAGATCAGCAAGGCAGCCTTTGTGTGGAGCTGCAGGAGTTGGGGGAGATACTAAACGAGTATTTCGTATCAGTGTTAACTATGGAAAAGGACATGGAAAATATAGAATGTAGGGAAATAAATAGCGACATTTTGAAAAATGTCCATATTACAGAGGTAGTGGTGCTGGATGCCTTGAAAGGCATAAAAGTGGATAAATCCCCAGGACCTGATCAGGTGTACCCTAGAA
Organism: Chiloscyllium plagiosum; assembly: GCF_037043375.1. Lineage (NCBI taxonomy): Eukaryota > Metazoa > Chordata > Chondrichthyes > Orectolobiformes > Hemiscylliidae > Chiloscyllium > Chiloscyllium plagiosum. Next base: position 78,503,228 of record NW_028270142.1, read on the forward strand.
CTCTGTGGGAACCTAGGGAAGTGATTGCTGGGCCCCTTGCTGAGATATTTTGATTATCGATAGTCACAGGTGAGGTGCCAGAAGATTGGAGGCTGGCTAATGTGGTACCACTATTTAGGAAAGGTGGTAAGGAAAAGCCAAGGAACTACAGACAGGTGAGCCTGACATTGGTGGTGGACAAGTTGTTGGAGGGAATCCTGAGGGACAGGATTTACATGTATTTGGAAATGCAAGGACTAATTAGGGACAGTTAGCCTGGCTTTGTGCGTGGGAAATCATGTCTCAAACTTGATTGAGTTTTTTGTAGAAGTAACAAAGAGGATTGATGAGTGGTAGATATCATCTATATAGCTTTCAGTAAGGCGTTCAACAAGGTTGCTCATGGGAGACTGATTAGCAAGGTTAGATCTCATGGAATACAGAGAGAACTCACCATTTGGACACAGAACTGGGTCAAAGGTAGAAGACAGAGGTGATGATGGAGGGTTGATTTTCAGACAGGAGGCCTGTGACCAGTGGTGTGCCACAAGGATCAGTACTGGGTTCACTGTTTTTTATCATTCATATCAATGATTCAGATGTAATCATGGGAGGTATAGTCTGTAAATTTGCAGATGACCCCATAACTGGAAGTGTTGTTACCTCAGATTACAATGGGATATTGATCAGATGGGCCAATGGGTTGAGGAATGGCAGATGGAGTTTAATTTAGATAAATACGAGGTGCTGCATTTTGGAAAAGCAAATCAGAACAGGACTTATACACTTAATGGTTAGGTCCTCGGGAGTGTTTCTGAACAAAGAGACCTTGCAATGCAGGTTCATAGCTCCTTGAAATTAGTGTCACATGTTGATAGAATAGTGGAGGTGGCGTTTGGTATGCTTTCCTTTATTGGTCAGAGTATTGAGTATAGGAGTTGGGAGGTCATATTGTAGCTGTACAGGACATTAGTTAGGCCACTGTTGGAACATTGTGTGCAATTGTGGTCTCCTTCCTATTGGAAGGATGTTGTGAAACTTGAAAGGGTTGAGAAAAGATTTACAAATATGTTGCCAGGGTTGGAGTATTTGAGCTACAGGGAGAGGCTGAATAGGCTAGGGCTGTTTTCCATGAGTGTCAGAGGCTGAGGGGTGATCTTGTACAGGTGTATAAAATCACATGGGGCATGGATAGGATAAATAGACAAGGTCTTTTCCCTGGGGTGGGTGAGTCCAGATCTAGCAGGCATTACAGCATTTAAAAGGCATCTGGATGGGTATATGAACAGGGAGCGTTTAGAGGGATTATGGGCCAAGTTCTGGCACATGGGACTAGATTTGATCAGGATATCTGGTCAGAATGGACAAGTTGGACTGAAGGGTCTGTTTCCATGCTGTACATCTCTATGACTACAGTTGAAACACAAACAAAAGAAAACAGAATCTTGAATAATTTAACTATTGAAAAACTCAACTGACCCGACACAGCAACTTAACAAAAGGATCTGCTCCAATTCCCATCATAGCTCAAACATTCTCATGGGCAAAAGGTAAATTCAAACATAGATTCTTACAGGCAGGAGATATTTCAGAGAGAAAAGTCAGTTCTGGATCATCTGCTGAAGCATAGAACCTTTTTGCACTGCGGCAGCTTCTGCTACAGCTAAACCAGCAGCTTCTGAATGTTACAACTAAACCAAACTAGAAAAGTCCTGAACTGGGAGAACTGGCCACACCCCTGCCATTGTTAAACTAGGGACTTTCCCATCTCTCTTCAGAAATATCCAAGGATGAAATAACCTCGTTAAAGTAGCAACATCGTCACACCAAGTTTTGTTCATCCATCACTCCTCTTTGCTTACTGGTTTCCAGTTAAGCAGCTCAATTTTCAGATTCTTACCACTATTTTCAAATTCCTTGACAGCCTTACCCCTTCCTTCTGTAGTACCTTTCAGTTTATAATTCTGCTTATCTAATTCAGACTTCTTTGTTATCTACAAATTTAATTGCTTCAGAAAACTTGCGATTTCTTGCCAAACCTCTCCACTTCCCAAACTTACTTTCTTCCTTTAAAATTGTCCTTAAAAACCATCTCTCTAGAATGCATATTGTTTATATGGCCAATTATCTCCTCATGCAGTTCAATGTTCAATTTTGTTTGATATTGCTTCTTTGAAGAAACTTGCAATCTTTTTATTATATTATAGGACAAATCGTTGTTGAGAAGTAAACTACTCACTTGGCTTCCAGCAGTGAGCTGGAGCAATTTTCTGCTTGGCTAAGTGTTAAATTTCCAATATGCAAAAGTCCAACAGACCATGCTTCCCAATGGTATTAGCAAATGAACCCCATTAAATTACAATCAATCAGACAGACTTTTCTCACAAAGAACACATGTTTGTAATTCAAGAGAATGTACGCGAAATGCTTGCCATCTGATGACTATATAGCCAAATTATTATCTTGCGTTGTTGACAAATCTAGCTCTGCAATGAGAAATAAAATTTCATAGAATTTACTCTACAGAATATTGTATATTTATGCCTTGTGACAACTCCATTCATCAAACAGTTGAAAACCATAACTACCAATATGGATGATGACAGAATTAACAATGCCATTTTTCTTTTCTGTCAATAATTTTCAAATCATTAATGATAGATTCTCTTTCAATCATGAAGGGAATAGCTGACCTGAAACATTTTGCTGGTTATATTTTTAAAATAATTTGAGAACGTTATGAGTCTAATCTAACAAAGGAAATTCTCAAATTAGCAAAGAGGGCAGATTTAAGTTTTGTCTAAAAATCCTAAAATATGTCAATTTAAGTTAATATAGATAGGAATCAGTTTTTATGAAGTTATGGACAATGTGGTATTCAACATAATAATCAATACCCATATGAATCTTTTAATAATCTAATATTTTGACATTAAGTCGTCCAGCTCCTTCAGACATTGATAAAATTAATAAATGCATTTTAAGTCAACTTACACTCAATTTATCACACTTCTTACTAAATTATACATATTGTATGACTTCCTATCATTTCACCAGTGGTTGTGATCCAGTGTTTATTCAAAAATGTAACATACAAAGGATTCTGTGGAAGTGCAATCAATGTTTAAAAAGCCTCTTACCAAAATTGGTGATAAAAGAAAACACACACATGGAAGTACAATTCAACACTTTCACAAGTGTAAACGCCATAAAAGATTATTTTACGATTGAACTAAATTCAAATAGAAGTAAAAAACAAAATAATAATTAAGCCTTAATCCAGAATTTGCTGGAGAAGCTCAGTAGGTCTGGCAGCATCTGTAAATAGAAATCAAAGATAACTTTTCTGGTCCGGTGACCCTTCCTCAAAACCTGGACCCGAAAAGCTAACTCTGATTTTTCTTCACAGATGCTGCCTGACCTGCGGAGTTTCTCCAGCAACTTGTTTTTGTTTCTGATTTACAGCAGCTGTAGTTACTTCGGTTTTAATAATTAAGTCTTTCCTGCTTTCATTGGTGTTTTAAACATGGTAAGTGCTACAATTTAAGAAAGTTTATTTTCTTTACTAGAATGAGTATCTTTTGCACAATTTCACCTGATATTACTTCATCATATAAAATGTAGAATATTCAATCAATGACTGTACACGCAAAAGGAATTCAATGAACTTGAAAAAATACTGCAGGTGTGTTTGATGAGACTTTTTCAGATTTGTGTACACTAATAGCTTTCAAATTTATTTTTAAAATTCAAACTATCAACTGACATCATTTATATATTTTCCAGTTCTACAGAGATGTATCCTTCACTTTATCACACCATACATTGTGGGAAATATTTCAGCAGATCCAATCATTAATGCATCTGAGCCAGAAGTTGCACACTAACAGTCCTCCCAGATTCTTAATAAGGAAGTTCAATTATACCTCAGCCCTTAAGTGTTTGGATTGGACTTTGTATCTGTGACAAAAAATTTAACTTGTAAATATTTACATAAACATATTTAGGAGTTCAGTTTCCTTCAATGCAATTACTATCTCTTACAAAACTCACAATCATATTACATCATGAAGTCGATTAGAAGGAAAGACAACCAAAATAGTTGGAATTGCACAACTTACATATATGCAGTAAATAGCCTATTTAGCTCATGGTGTAAGAAGCGATATATTAGCATTTATTGGAGACTGTCTACTTAACATGTATAAGGTAGCTGTCACAAATGTGCAATTTTCTGGTTTACAATTGATATTGAATTGTGTCACAGAGATCAGTACAATAACTTCAACTTTTTAAACTTTATAAAAGTGATTTGGATGAAAGGATTGAGGTATCTTTGCTAAATTTGCTGATGACATAGAAATAAATAGAAAAGGAAGCTGTGAAGAGGATATAAGGAAGCTACAAAAAGGGATACAGACAGGTTAAGCGGATGGCCAAAAAATCTGTTAAATGGAGCATAATGTGGGAAAATGTGGGAGATTTTGTCAAGAAAAATAAAAAAGAAATATATTTTCTAAATGGTAAGAAATTTCAGAGTTTGGAGATGCAGAGGGATCTGGATATCCTAACCAATAAGATAAGAAGAATAATCACCACAGAAATAATTAGGAAGGCTAACAGGCTTCATCATATATTGAGGGGAATTGAATACAAAAGTATGGAGGTTATGCTCCAGTTATACAGGGTACTAGTAAGACCACACCTGGAGTAACGTATACTGTATTGGTCTCCGTATAAAAGAAATTATGTAAACTCACTGGGAGCAGTTCAGAAAAGCTTTACTCGATTAATAGCGAAAATGTAGGAACAAATTACTGCAGTTTATAGAATCTGTACTGAAAACAACAAATGCTGGAGATCACAGCTGGTCAGGCAGCATCTATGGAGAGAGGCTAATGTTTCAAGTCATAGAGTAATAGAGCATGGAAACAGGCTCTTTGGTCCACACTGGTCGATGCTGACAATGGTGCCCATTCAGCTAGTTCCAATTACCCCTATTTGATCCATATCCCTATCCAAAAGTTTTTTTTTTTAAATGTTGCGATTGTAACTGCCTCAACCACTTTCTCTGGCAGCCCATTCTATATACGCATCACTGTAAGTGTGTGCAAAAGTTGCCCCTCAGGTCCTTCTTAAATCTTTCCCCTCTCACCTTAAACCTATGCTCTCGAGTTTTAATTCCTCATCCCTGGGAAAAAGGCCATATGCATTCATCCTATCTATGTCTCTTATGATTTTATATACCTCAGTAAGTCACCCCTTATTCTCCTGCACTCCAAGGAATAAATTCCTATCCTGGCCAACCTCTCCTTACAACTCAGACCTACTAGTCTTGGCAACATCCTCGTAAATCTTCTTTGCACTCTTTTCAGTTTAACTATGTCTTTTCTGAAACAGGGTGACCAAAACTGTACACTATACTCCAAATGTGGCCTCATCAATGACTTATCCAACTGTAACATTAACATAATGCCACTGGCATTCAAACCTTACAGCTCAGCGAGAAAACCTAAAACCAGAACCTCAACCTGAGCTACAAATCTTCTCAAAACTCGATAACGCCATTTCCAATGAACTATGGAGTTGTACTCGTAGGTCCCTCTGCTCCACAACAATCCTCAGGACTTTAAAATTTACTGTACAAGTCCTATCTTGGTTTGACTTTCCAAAGCACAACACCTCACACTTATCTGTCTTGATTTGCTTTTGCATTTGCCAATCCTCAACACACTTCCCTGTCCGATCAAGATCCCACTGTAATTTTGTTTAAAGAATTTTCAAGGATCAGGCTCGCAGGAAAGTAGTCTGACACAGAACAGGAGAAAAGAACTAAGAGACGAGTTTGCTAGAATATGAGTATTTTATTCCCCGCAGCGTCGCCTCAACCAGGTCTCGTACTTACAACGGGTCTGGTTTATACTCACTCTACGTGTTACCGGAACTGGGAGCCGTCAGTTCTCGTAGAGCGGTTGCCAACAACCCACGCTCGGCGGTTAAACGTAACCCGGAGCAGACTCTACCGAACTGGGGACTTTCCCAGCTTATATACTCTTTCGAGATCTAAACATTCATGCGAACAACAGGGCAAGACTAAGCAACACCTTCCATTCCGGTAACATATTCATGCGAACAACAGGGCAAGACTAAGCAACACCTTCCATTCCGGTAACATATTCATGCGAACAACAGGGCAAGACTAAGCAACACCTTCCATTCCGGTAACATATTCATAATAAGATTCACACATGTATTAGGACATAATTTTAACCCTTTCACCACATTCCACTGATTGGCCCAATACATGTGTTACATCATGCCCATATATATTTTTTCCAACAAGCGTCTACGTACACGCCAAATATACAAGCAAGTCAGGATATTACAGCATGTTAAGATCACCAGGACTCCTACCAGGATCGATAAGGGTGGGAATAGGAACTTCCCCGCAGTGGAGGACATACCACTCAACATATCCCACCAATGATGAGCTGACTCTACTTCCACTACATGGGCAGCGTGTACTACCTCCTGTCCATGTATAAAGGTAGACACTGTAACCTTGGTGACATTGGTTTGATGCTTTCGTAATATCTGCTTAAGCTCCTCGGATCGGTCCAATGCTTGCTTAAACCGATCCAGGGAAATGTTCCAAGGATTCATCAGCACTTTCCACTGCACCTTGGTAAAGTGGTGAGCACTGCTATAATTGGTTAACAGATATGTCTATCAGTGGCAATGGCAGAATCAGACCTTTGAGAGGCATCCCGAGAATGGTACTGTGGGAAGCGTAGGATGTGGGTTATTGGTAGCCACACAGAGCGTGTGTGGCCCAATCTGCCACATCATGTCCCTTGGAGTTTCAACAGTCCATTCGCACAGGGCCGTTCCCTTAGTTAAGCAAGGGTCCCGATATCTGTCCATCAGTAGGCAAGTTTTTCCCTGATCAGTCTGTTCACAAGCGGACAGATCATAGGTAATATTGGTATCTGGGCTAAACCACTGCCCCCTTGTCTTCAGAAAATAATATCCAGAAGATGTAATCACTGGTAATACATAATATCGACAGACCGTAACAGTGTGGGTTACATTCATGGTAACAAAGTATCCTCTACACATAGTTGCGTTACACCATGTTCTTTCTGGATGGGTTATCATCCACAATTTCTCAGATACATTCCATACTCCCCTCCACGCTTGTACATTGGGGGATGTTACCACACGCAAAAATCGTTCTTTCTGTATTTGTGCGTGCAACATTTGAATATGACAGGCAGTCCAATTTAACTGAGCTGTAATGTTCTCAAACAGTTCCTGGGTGGCACCCCAGACATCTAGTTCCCATTGCAGGGATTGTATCAATATTTTAGCTGTTTCTCCTTGAGTCATCATTACGGATGGCATCCATCTTCCAATAGTGTGTAGTCCTTGTGAAGTAGCCTGTCCTGTGTTGGATAATTTAGTACGGGTTACCTCAGAGTCAATAGCATTTGAGATACCCATGACAGTTCCTGCACCTCCCAGTAGAGTGTCATACCATGCACGCCGCCTCCTCTTATGTTGGCATTCTGGGATAGCCGGCAGCCGCACCTGCCAGTGAACATCAGTGTGCAGTACTGCCTGGGCCATCTGCTGACAAGTTGACATAATGGGAGCCAACTGTGTGCGGTGCGCGTCAGAGACGTTAGGGCGCACCAAGATCAGCCATAACATTCGAGTCCGGTTTTGAATAACTGTTCCATTGCTGATCCAGATGTCCTCATCTCCAGTCGTGATGTTCCATCGTGTCCCGTTTGAGCTTTCACATTCACGAGTGGTTATATTCCAATGACACATATTCACCGTTGCATTCAACATCAATGTACAGTTAGGGGTTATCAAAGTTACATTTCTCCCCTTATAACATCGTACACAAGTATACATTTGACAATCACTCGTGAGATCTAAAATTGTACACCATTGATTTGCCGCGCACTTAAAATCATCTTGCTGTCGTTCCTCACTACTAATTTTCCAACCTACATTTTGTTTCGATAAGGGTACCAACGACTGAGCTGGCACACTCCTCCAGACTGATTCCCCAGGATACATAATGGTGACCAGACTGTCTTTTCCTTGGGCTATGATCTCTGCCGGTTTGGGGGGACCAGTTGTCTGGCGTACCCATACCTTGGCACCCTTAGTGTCAGTAGACCCAAATCCCCCCGTCCCACGCTCAGTAACCTTAACGGGAGCTCCCGTCTCTTCCACCGTTGTAAGGTTACATGGTTTAATAACTAATTGTGCTATTCTGTCTCCCTTCTGTATCACATAAGGTTCAGATGTGATGTTGACCAGGACTACTCCCAATTCTCCTTGGTAGTCCGCGTCAATTACTCCTGCCTTTACATCAATCCCCTTTAGTGACGATCCCGATCTCGGGAGGATATGCCCATAGGTTCCAGGGGGACAAATCAATCCTAATCCGGTCTTAATCACCGTAGGTTTTTGTTGGACCAAAGTCTGTGTAGTTAACGCTCGTAAGTCCAGTCCAGCCGAAGCCGGTGTGGCCCTTACGGGAATATTAGCTTCCTTAGCAAATTTCCACATTTTAATAGGCTGTGCCTTTGGGGTATCACACACCCGTATCATCCGATTCAAGGGCGTCACCCCGTTTCCCAATGGGCGGTTATTAATTTGCTTTACTACCCGAATCAATTGTTTCTTCCAACCTGTTAAATTATTACATCCTCCTGCCTTTCGCAGGGAGGATTTTAGAAGCCCGTTCATTCGTTCAATAAGTCCCGCAGCTTGCGGATGGTAGGGCACGTAATAAATCCACTCCACATGGTTATCATGACACCACTGCTTCACCATCCCTCCTGTGAAATGGGAGCCATTGTCACTCTGGACCTGTATGGGCAATCCATAAAATTGTTCGATCAAATCTAAACACCGTAAGGTAGCCTGTTGGTCGTTATGTCGACAGGGATGGGCTACCAAAACCCCAGACATAGTGTCCACAGCTGTACATATATGGTTACATCCTTGTGAGGAAGGTAACGGACCCACAAAGTCCATTTGCCAGCTCTGTCCCGGTCCCTCTCCTCGGTGTATATGTCCCATCATATGTTGGGGCACTCCCTGCCGTTGATGCTGACACTGCTCGCATTGATTTACTGCAGTCTTGACATCATCTACCATAAGATCTATTCCCCGATCTCGAGCCCACTGCAAGGTTCCTTGCACTCCCCAGTGTCCGGCCTTAAGTTGTGCCCATCTAGCCAAGTCCACTGAGGTGCCCCCTTGTACACTCATGGCTCGGACAATGCCGTCTACATATCGGTTATGTAAAGCTTCCGCATCATTTCGGGATGTATGAGCGTCTACATGGGTAATATATATATCTAGATGTCGAGCCTTCTCCCATATATCTTCCCATAATTGTTTACCCCATACCTCCCTATTCCGAATCATCCACTGATTGGCCTGCCAAGTTGGCATCCATTGGGTCATGCCATTAACCACTGACGAGGAGTCAGAAAACAAATAAACTCCCATGACCCCCGCTTGCATGACCACCATATGTACTGCTTTTAATTCTGCCCACTGACTACTTTTCCCCTCGCCTAGTTCTTCTAGGGTTATACCTTGTTTCGGATTAAAAGCGGCAGCTTTCCATCTACGTTGTCCTGCCTTCCATTGGGCTGACCCATCTACAAACCAAGCCGTGGTTTGTTCATCCAGGGTCAGTTCATCATACCGTTTGCCCATCTTGACGGGTGATTCTTTATACTCAATCACCTCAAACCGCTTTTCCCCTTCCTCAGGGGCCTCCGCCACTTGCTCATGCAGGACTGACACTCCCTTTTGTCCAATCCGCACTCTTTCTGACACGTACCATTTCCATTTGATAATGCTGCTCTCTTGGGCGGTTCCTATCCTGTGGGTAGTGGGGTCACTGAGTACCCACGGGAGGATAGGAATAGCTGTTCTCATGATCACTTCATGTCCAATAGTTAGAGCTTCAGTTTCCACCAAGCTCCAGTAACATGATAACAATTGTTTCTCAAAGGGGATGTATCGTTCCCCTGCCGGGGGCAATTTCCGGGACCAAAATCCCAGTGGTTTACGAGTTCTCCCTTGTTTTTGCCATAAACTCCAATTGGCATAATCCCCTTGGGCTGAGACCTGCAATTCCACAGGTCCTGACTGTATCTTTCCCAAAGATACAGCTTGCTGTATGGCTTGTTTGGCCATCTTAAACGCAGTTTGATGGGCCTCCGTCCATTCAAATGCTGCCTTTTTCCTCGTAACTTGATACAAAGGTTTCAAAATTTGTCCTAAATGGGGAATATGCTGTCTCCAGAATCCAAATAGACCAATAAATTGCTGCACATCCTTCTGAGTATGAGGGACGGCAAAGGCCTGAATCTTATTCTTAGCTTTCTCAGTGATTTCTCTTTCACCTTTGTTCCACACAATCCCTAAGAATTTTACTGTTTGGGAGGGACCTTGGATTTTGGCCGGGTTGATCTCCCATCCATATCCCCGCATATGCTGAACCAGTCGGTCCAGCAGTTCCTGAACCTGTTTTTGGCTTGTTCCTTGTATCATTATGTCATCAATATAGTGTGAAATCATCACCTCATCAGGCACTTTAAAGGCAGCCAAGTGTTCTGCAACTATCCGGTGACAAATGGTGGGACTATGCAGATAACCTTGAGGTAATCGTGTGAACGTAAATTGCCTACCCTCCCAGGTAAATGCGAATTGTTCCTGTCTATTTTCCGGAATGGGAATGGTGAAAAAAGCATTAGCCAAATCAATTACTCCGTACCACACCCCTGGGTGGTGTTGGATCCGTCCTATAATTGTGACGGCATCCGGAACTGCTGCAGTCAAGGCCGGAGTATGACGGTTCAGTTGCCGATAATCTACCGTCATCCGCCACGACCCATCAGCTTTATGTACCGGCCATAAGGGGTTATTCCATGCCGTGGTACATGTTTTAAGTACCCCGGCTTCCAAATAATCCTTAATGGTGGCAGATATTTCTTTATGTCCGCCGGGAATTCTGTACTGTCTAAGACTTATTATTCGATCAGCAATCGGGATGGGAAAGGGGTCCATTTTAACCTTTCCAACTAACACTGTCCTACAGTGCATTGTCAATTTCATTATTCCAAATTCAAACTTCCCTCGTTGGAGGTGCAGAGTTAAACCAGCCAGGATGTCCATGCCCAAAATCCATTCTCTGACTGGTGTAATAATGACTGAATAAGTCTTAATGGGCATTGCCCCTATCTTCAAGGGTAATTGTACTGTTTTTCCTTCAATCAGATTACCTCCCAGCCCGACTAATGTGACTGGGGTTCCTTTAAACTTATGGGGCGTCCCATGGATTAAGGTGGCCTCCGCCCCTGTGTCCACTAGAGCCATAACGGTTTGGACGGATTTGCGCCAATAAATAGTCAATGATACATGGGGTCGAATGTCATCTGCCGACCATTGACTTGTTTGTGGGCAAACCCTTGGGGCTTGGCCCGATTCCTATTGTTCTTCCCATTCGTCCTCCCCAGACAACACTGGGTAGAGACGTTTGCCTCGCCCTTCTTTGTTCTTACCTTTCTTACCAGGTTTCCGGCCACGCCTATCTACTTTATAACACTCTCGGAGGGGAGGTTGTACCTCCTCCTCCTCCTCGTCCTCCGAAGACTCCCACCGTTGGGAGGAGGAGGTTCTACCCCTTCGAGGCTCATTAACAGCCGGACCCCGTGTTTGACATCTTTGTATTAGTAGTTCTACTAGGTCTTCCATAGTGGATCGGGACCCCGTCTCTACCCGAGACACCTTGAGTCCCTTTCGTCTGCATAAGTCTTTTAATTCCGACGTAGGTCGACCGTCAATCTCTGATGCCGGGACCTGCGCCTGCATCAAGGCTTGCCACAAAGCACGCCGTGAGGGGCCTTGGTTACTTCCCTGGTTGGGGTTTATTCTTCCCCCCGCCCGAGCCTCAGGGCGGCGCCCTTCTGCACCTCCCTGAGGGGTTCGGGATGTAGGTCCCCAATCTCCTAGACACTCATCTCCCTCATCATACTACGAGCATCTCCTAGGGTCTCTCCCCGTCCACTCAGCATTATGGTTAACAACAATGGTTTATAGTGTGGAGGAGCAGTTTTCACCAGGTGATCCCTAGTCTGTCTGCTAACGTTTGTATTATCAACTTCATCCAGTACCCCCAACAACAAGGCATCTCGCACACACAAACGGGTTAGCCTTTGGATTCCTTCCTTAATAGTCGTCCAGGTCCCTTCCAGAGGGGGCCAGTCAGATGGGAAGGGGTACTGTTCAGCCACCGCACTGGCATACATCCTAAATAGGGTTCCCATACTACGATCTATTACCATGTCCTTGGCTTGCCTGCGGTACCCCAAATCTATAGCAGCATCCTTCGCCAATCCACCAAACTTGGGGGCATCCTGATAATCTACCTGCACTTGTTGTCCCCCTTCCTCGAGGAGCCGGATTAGCCATAACTCTAACGGCTCCCCAGGATTAAGCCGGGTTTTTTGGGTAATAAAGAGCACCTCATCAGTGGTGAAGTCTTCTGTCAGCTCAGAAAATTCCGCAGGAGGCTGAGCCCGCGGTAATTCATGCATAATTGCCTCCCCCTGTTCATTCCGTATGGGATTTCCGTCCTCATCTAACATTACCTCCCGTTGCACTGGGAGACGTCTCTGGACTTGTTTTCTCCTAACTACTGGTTTAGCCTGGAGTACGGGTGGGTCATCTTCATACTGATCATCTGAATCTCCCCAAATGTTTCCATCCCAATGATCGATATCCCACCGATCCCCGTTATTTAACTGGGCTACAAACGCCCGTACTTGTACTGGGTCCGGGGTTCGAGGGACCTTCTTTTTCTCTTTCCGTTTCTTAGCAGACAGATACATAATAGTTCGTCCTGCTAGTTCAGTTAATGCTGTCAATTCAGCCTTTAACTTCATAATTTCCTGCCTCAACATAGAGGCATCTCCCGAACTGAGTCCCTGCTCATGTTTCAGGAGGGCTAATTCTGCTTCAGCTTTTTGGCGCTTGTCTGACTGTTGACTACAAGCCGCCGCACATGCCCACATCCTCCGCTGTACCCCAGGCAAGGGGTTCTTCGGCAGGACTGAGATCTTCTCAAGGGTGGACAGCAGCGACACTGGGGTTCCTACGCCCTCGGCTTCCCAGTTTTCCGGTCGCCCCCCACCATTCCTCAAACAAACTGCCACGTCATGCCACGGTCCCTGCCATCCCGGGACGGTTGGGACCTCCACAGTTTGTTCTTCTGGTTTCTTAGTCCTTTTCCCAAACATTGTTCTGTATCAAAATCTCTCCCCAATTGCGATTGATCCTGCCAACTACGCCAAAAATGTTTAAAGAATTTTCAAGGATCAGGCTCGCAGGAAAGTAGTCTGACACAGAACAGGAGAAAAGAACTAAGAGACGAGTTTGCTAGAATATGAGTATTTTATTCCCCGCAGCATCGCCTCAACCAGGTCTCGTACTTACAACGGGTCTGGTTTATACTCACTCTACGTGTTACCGGAACTGGGAGCCGTCAGTTCTCGTAGAGCGGTTGCCAACAACCCACGCTCGGCGGTTAAACGTAACCCGGAGCAGACTCGACCGAACTGGGGACTTTCCCAGCTTATATACTCTTTCGAGATCTAAACATTCATGCGAACAACAGGGCAAGACTAAGCAACACCTTCCATTCCGGTAACATATTCATGCGAACAACAGGGCAAGACTAAGCAACACCTTCCATTCCGGTAACATATTCATGCGAACAACAGGGCAAGACTAAGCAACACCTTCCATTCCGGTAACATATTCATAATAAGATTCACACATGTATTGGGACATAATTTTAACCCTTTCACCACAAATTTTTGATAACCTTCCTTGCTATCAATGACACATCCTAATTTTGAATCATCCACAAACTTACTAATCATGCCTTGGACATTCACATCCAGATCATTTATATAAATTACAAAGAACAAAAGGTCCCAGCACCAACCCCTGTGGCACACCATTAGACACACGCCTCTAATCCAAGATACAACCTTCAACCATCAAGCCAATTTTGAATCCAATTAGCTAGCTCTCCCTGGATCCCATGCGACCTAACCTTCATGACAAGCCTGCCATGCAGGACCTTGTCAAAGGCCTAACTAAAGTCCGTATAGACATCTGCTGCCCCACTCTCATCTATTCACTTGGTTCCCTCTTCAAAAAACTCAAAGACTTGTCAGACGTGACTTGCTGCGCACAAATCCACATTGACTATCCTAATCAGACTGTAACTATCCAAATGTTGGTTGAACCTGTCCCTCAATATCCTCTCCAACAACTTGCCTACCATTGATGTCAGGCTCACTGGCCTGTAGTTACCTGGTTTTTCTTTGCTACCTTTCTTAAAGAATGGAACAACATTAGCCATTCTCCAGACATCCAGAACTTTACCAATGGCGAAAGATGAAGCAAACATCTCTGCAAGGGCCTCGGCAATTTCTTCCCAAAATGTCTTGAGGATGGACTTGATCAGGGGATTTAATCACCTTAATGCACTTTAAGGCTGCAAATATCTCCTTTCTGGTAATATGTATGCAGTCCAAAAGATCCTCACTTGTTTCCCTTATTTCCTTAGCATCGATGATTCTTCGCTCAGTAAACACTGAGGAAAAATATTCACGGGGGAGAAAACATCTCCCCCATCTCCTGTGGCTCGACATGTGGACAGCCACGCTGATCTTTAAGGGGACCTATTCACTTCCTAGCTGCTCTTTTACACTTAATATAGGTATAGGACCTCTGGGGATTATCTTTTATCTTAGCTGCCAGATCCATCTCATACCCTCTTTTGCTTTTCTGATTTCTCTCTTAAGTGTGCTTCTACACTTTTTATAGTTATCTAGGGGTTCACTTGAGCCTGAAAGCTTAAACCTAACGTATGCCTTCTTCTTTTTCCTGACCAGAGCCTCAATGTCCCTGGACTCTTGATACCACATTTTTAAAAGCCTCCCATTTGCCAGTCGTTTGTTTTCCTTCAAACAGACTCACCCAATTGACCTCTGCAAGATCCTGCTTAATGCCCTAAAATTGGCCCTGCTCCAGTTTAGCAGCTTAACCTGTGGACCTGTCCTATTTTTATTCATATCGATGTTAAAACTAAGAGAGTTGTGGTCACCAGACCCAAAGTGCTCTCCAGCTGACACTTCAGTCACTTGCCCAATCTTGTTTCTTAAGGGCAGGTCAGGGTTGCACCCTCCTGAGTAGGGCCCACTACATACTGATTCAGGAAATTTTCTTGGACACATTTGACAAATTCCACCCCGTCCAGGGGGGCAGTCAATACAGGGAAAATTAAATCTCTAACCAACATACTCTATTATTCCTAAAAATATTTGCAATCTCTCTACATATATGCTCCTCTAGTTTCCATTGCCTATTTGGGGGTCTGTGATACAGTCCCAACAAAGTGACCATCCCCTTCATGTTTCTAAGTACTAACCATATGGCCTCATTTGATGAGTCCTTAAAAATATCCCCTCCAAGCACTGTTGTTATGTCCTCCCTTATCAAAAGGGCAACTCCCCCTCCTCGCTTACTTGTACTTCCATCAAGCCCGTAGCTTCTGTATCCTGGAACATTGAGCTGCCAGTTCTGTCCTTCTCTCAGTCATGTTTCTGTTACAGCTAAAATATTCAGTCCCCAGAGCCAATTCATGTTCTGAGCTCATCTGCCTTACCAGTCAGGCCTCATGCATTGAAATAAATGCACTTTAAACCAGAAGTCTTTTCTCTCCTTTTGCTGTGCCCTGGGCTCTCCTGAAAAGTAAACTTGCTCTCGATGGCTAATGTATTTTCCCCTGACTTCTTGATGGCCCATCTGTTATTGATGGCCCATCTGATGGCCCACCCCGCCAAACTAGCTTAAATCCTCCCGGGTAACACTAGCAATTCTCCCCACAAGGATATGGTCCCTGTCCAGTTCAAGTACAACCTGTCCCTCTTGTACAGGTCTCCTCTACCCCAGAAGAAATTCTAATGATCCAAGAACTGAAAACCCTGTCCCCTATACCAGGTCCTCAGTCATGCATTCAGCTGGTCTATCTTTCTATTTCTACTCTCACTAGCACATGGCACTGGGAGCAATCTGGAGATCATTACCTTTGAGGTCCTACTTTTTAATTTCTTATCTAACTCCCTATACTCATTTTGCATGACCCATCCCTTTGTCTACCTATGTCATTTGTACCAATGTCCACAATGACCTTTGGCTGCTTACCCTCCCATTTCAGAATGTTCAGCAACCACTCAGACATAAGGTGGCAACATACCATCCTGGTGTCTCTTCTGCGGCCACAGAATCTCCTGTCTATCTCTCTCATAATTGGATCGCCCATCAGCATTGCTCTGTCTGACTGCATCCTTTCCCTCTGAGCCCAGAGCCGGTTACAGTGCCACAGACCTGACTGTTGCTGTTAGCGCTTGAAAGGTCATCCCCAACAGTATCCAAAGCAGTGTGCCTGTTATTGAAAAGAATGGCTACAGGGGAACCCTGTAATATCTGCCTTCCCTCTTACCTCTTCAGCTACCTGCAGCCTGCATCTTAGGAGCAACCACCTCACTATAGCTCTTATCAATATTTAAAAAAATCACACACCATCAGGTTATAGTCCAACAGGTTTACTTGGCGGCACTAGCTTTCGGAGCGCTGCTCTTTCATCAGGTGGTTGTGGTTCCAGTTCCAGCTCCCTAACACAATCTGTCAGGAACTGCAGCCAGGTGCACTTCTCAAAGATGTAGCCACCAGAGACACTGGAAGATCTCCCACATCCTGCAAGAACAACACAGTACGGCCCTAACTGCCATCCCTGCTGCCTTCAGTTAAGACAGAAAGAGAGTTAAAGAAACCTTACCTGTACCATGCTCAGCCTCCCTATGCCAAAACCTCTTGAGCAAAGACCTCAGCATTTCTACTCTAACACTGGCCCACTCTCAAAGCTGCTCCCTTGTACACCTTTACCTTGCAAGTTGTCATCTTCATAGAGCCTTTTTTTTGGTCAGAGGAGGAAGAAGAGTGAGAAACACCAATATAGTGTTTTGGGTTTAACCACACATTGACACCAGGATCTCTGAGCTGCTACACAGTCGTGATGACCATGATGATTCTCAGCTGCCCTCTGGTTCACTGTCTCACTGAGGGTATTCTGTCGAAGTCTCCTGTGCCAGTCATGGTGACTGTGGCAATGTCTCCTAAAATTCCACCATGATGACTCTCAGCTACACTCTGATTCACTGCCCTTCTTTGCTGTCTCATGGAGTGTGTCCTGCAGAGGTGTCCTGTACAGTCTAGATAACTCTTCATCAATAGCTAAAATACGCGTGTTGTCTCATGAGGAAAGGTTGGACAGGCTAGGCAAGACCTCTTGACAGGTCTTAACACATCTGATGTGGAAAAGAGGTTTACTTGTGGAAGGATTTAAATTAGGGATCTCTGTTTAAAAATAAGGGGTCACTCATTTAATATGAAGGGAATCTTTTTTTCACCGTGTCATGATTTTTTGTAACTGTCTCACTAAAAGGCTGTGGAAGCAGAATCTTCAAAAGTTTTAAGACAGAGGTAAATAGATTCCTGATTGTCAAAAAGATGGAAAATTATTGGTGGTAGGCAGACATGTACATTAATCAGAGCAGACATGACTTTATTGAAAGGCACAGCGGGCTCAAAGGACCTATCAGCATACAATTGCTACTGATTTTGTTATGATCACATGTCTTTGCTTGCAAAAATTTTCATATCTTTTCCTTGCAGTTGACTTGTATATTGTCTAGATTTTCACTATCTTTCAAATTCCAGAATGAACAGATTCTTGCTAACAAGCAGTCTTTTCTCCGCTACAATACCAGAAAGTTTTCTAGATACAACAACCAGAGCATTAAAGATTTATAGCTCACTGCTCATTAAGTGTCTGATGTATTTATGAATATTTGCTGAAGCAAGAATACAGAAATGTTTATCATTACTTCTCAAAGAATTTTATTTTTGAAATGATTCCCAAACCAATCTTCTTTTCCAATTAGTCTGACATTTGCAGCAGCAAAATTCCAATGTAAATCTTTTAGTAATGCAAGCATCTAACTCCAATTTAAGATTCATTTAACCGTTACAAAGGTTTCTATTGCTAAATCACTGGCACATTTAATTTTCCTTCTTTGGCTTCATTTAAAATAGTTTTGTAGAAGTGATACAGAGTGATAAACCCTGTGTATAAATACATATTTAACAATGTAGAAGCTAAGTTAATTATTTAGTAAGAGTCTTAACATGAGTATTCTTTACTTTTAATAAAAGGGAAGTACATAAGAAGTCTGAGGAAGCCATTTTGTTTTCAGATTAGTCCCTTCTTTGTATGACTAATTAGTTCAACTAACTACTACCTTCCATTTAAATCATGATTACATCAGTGTTAAAAAATGAGCCTTACAGAAGATGCAACAATAAGTATTACATACATATGAGCTCACTTTGGGAATTTTCATCATTTCTCGATTGGACCATCTGTCATTCCCATCTGAATTTGCCATTTAGAAACCAGAAATTCGA
Organism: Chiloscyllium plagiosum; assembly: GCF_037043375.1. Taxonomy (NCBI): domain Eukaryota; kingdom Metazoa; phylum Chordata; class Chondrichthyes; order Orectolobiformes; family Hemiscylliidae; genus Chiloscyllium; species Chiloscyllium plagiosum. Next base: position 78,521,852 of record NW_028270142.1, read on the forward strand.
TAGACGATAGACACTTTTGTTTTAAAGATTGAAATGAGAGTTGAATTTAAGATGTATGCATCCAACCATGATCGTTTCTGATTGTAAATTCTGTATAATACATTTCTTCATCTGTGACATGAGCAATCTATAAGATCCTAAAATGTAGTAACTATTCTGCTTTTCAGCTGCTTCATCATTTTTCAGACTTTAGAACTCTTCATCTTAATTACTCCAGTAATAACCTAAATTCTATTTGCCACTTCTGAATGATGTTGAAGGCCTCAATGTACTTGATTTTCATTCATTGTGATCCTGAAATTCTATTAATAGAACTTAAGTGTCCTCCCTTGCGGTGGATTTTGTTGTAGAGAACATTTAATTAGGTGGGAGCTTGGGGACTCTGCTAACTTCCTGCTTTCCCAATTAGATCCATGGCAGAAGGGCCATGTAGAACTTCTTATGGTTCCCAAAGGGAGCTATTGTTCTAATTTACTCACTGCTTGATCGAGGAGCTTGTCATTGGGAAGAGGGGGAGGAGTTACTGAGAACCACCTCCTTGCTGCTAACTCACCTCATCCTCTGTCCACCAGGAAACCTAGCCTGCTGATTTGTGGCCTGGGATCCAGTGACAACATTAGACCTCAGGCACTGTCTACCAAGCAAAACTGCCATTCTCTAGAGCCGTGTGCCTCTGGCTTGCAGTTCTTGGTCGGTGGAACTTCGCACCCCCCAGGCTTTTGAGGTCCATCACTGCCCAATTACATGATAGAGATAGTGTACAGATTCCTGTTGCCTTCATCAGATTCTAACTTCTCAAATCATTCCTTCATCTTATCATCCCTAAAGTGAATTTACAGTCAATTTTCATTGCTATCCCAGTAAGTTTCAATTAGTATCCATTGAACTATTTATGACTACTCCATTTCTTATGTTGCAAATTCCTGGTATACAATGACAATAACACTGTTTGTTAAAAAAAAGTGTCACTCAGTAAATTCCCTGCTATAGGTTCTTTCTTAAATTACCATTTCTGGTTGCCTCAAAATGCAAGGTTTACATGATTTACCAATAGGAACTTTCAATTTCATTCCCATCCACCAAGAACTGCGAGCCAAACCCAAACCCGCCAAGAACTGCGAGCCAACCCAAACAAGCAGACAAAACACATCCAAAAACTCTAGCCACTCTCCCCTACATCAAAGACATCTCTAAATGACTGCCAGACTACTCAGACCCTTTGGCATCATGGTCGCCCACAAACCCACAACATTAAACAGCAGCTAATGAACTTGAAAGACCCTATACAGACAACAAGCCAAACTAATGTCATTTACAAAATACTGTGCAAGGACCGTAATAAACACTACATTGGACAAACAGGCAGAAAACTAGCCATCAGGATACATGAACACCAACTAGCTGCAAAACGACATGACCCTCTCTCATTAATATCCTTACATACAGATAAGGAAGGACACCATTTTGACTGGGACAACACATCCATCCAAGGACAAGTGAAACATGAACATGCACGAGAATTCCTAGAGGCATGGCATTCCAACTGGAACTCTATCAATAAACACATCGAGTTAGATCCCATCTACCACCCCAAGAAAAAAAGAACAGGAATTGACATCACCAACCCAAACATATAAATAAAAAGCAGGAATCATGAACAGTGCTTCACCCGGAGGCCCACCAAAGATGTTACCTAGCAGGGTGACAAAACATCTGGAAATGAACCTTCCAGCTCAGCGAGCAAATCCAGAACCTTAACCTGAGCTACAAATCTTCTCAAAACTCGCTAATTCATCAACTTCCTCAGTAAATATCAATGCTTCAATAAACTTAAAGCTACAACAGCAGAGAAATCATTAATGTGCAAAATCCATGGTGTTTAAATTGATAGAAGACAACAGGCATATGTGAACGCAATTTTTTTTCAAAACAACTGACACATTTCTACAAACAAAAAAAAATTACACTTAACATAGATGCCACAGAATGTTGAAGTAACAACTAATGTTTCATAGAGATACACAATTGGAAGATTGTAACCAAGCTGTGAAAACCCTATTGCAGCATTTTGAATTAGATTAGATTCCCTACAGTGTGGAAACAGACCCTTCGGCCCAACAAGTCCACACCGACCCCCTGAAGAGTAGCCCACCCAGACCCATTTCCCACTGACTAATGTACCTAACATTATGGGCAATTTAGTACAGCCAATTCACCTGATCGGCACATCTTTGGAATGTGGGAGGAAACCGGAGCAAACCCACGCAGACACGGGGAGAATGTGCAAACTCCACACAGACAGACAGCCAGAGGCTGGAATCGAACCTGGGACCCTGGTGCTGTGAGGCAGCAGTGCTAACTGCTGAGCCACTGTGCCACCCTAACTGTCTATATCAAATTCATATTTAACAACTGACACTATTTATTACAGTAGGATCTATGACATTTTTCAAAGTGTAGCAGCTCTAGAATTTGCAAACCGAAACTGGAGATTCCATATTCATTTGTATGAAATTCAGGATTATAATGTTTTCTTGGAGCTCAGTTAACTGAGTATTCTTTTGCTGACAGGTTTGAAATTGATGTATAGTCTTTGCAGCTTCCTTCTCATCCTCTCTCTTGCAACCAACCCTCCCCTTATACCTGTCTTGCAGACCCCAGCTTTTCAATTGACACACAGGCAGTCCTCAAAAGTAAGTACTTAGTTCCCCTTCCTGATCTCAGTCTCTGGAAAATATTCCCCCAGAGACCACTGACTTCAGTAAACTTATGGATTGTTCAAACCTGATCATAAATCAATGGACTCGGCAGATCACTGATGATTGATTGCTGAGCATGGTGAAACAATGTTTGTGAGAAGAGTTGTAGCTCGGGTGTTCGTTGCTGTGGTTCTGTTCGCCGAGCTGGAAGTTTTTGTTGCAAACGTTTCGTCCCCTGTCTAGGTGACATCCTCAGTGCTTGGGAGCCTCCTGTGAAGCGCTTCTGTGGTGTTTCCTCCGGCCTGTCCCTGCCACTTCCGGTTGTCAGTTTCAGCTGTCCGCTGTAGTGGCCGGTATATTGGGTCCAGGTCGATGTGTTTGTTGATGGAGTTTGTGGATGAGTGACATGCTTCTAGGAATTACCTGGCTGTTCTTTGTTTGGCTTGCCCTATAATGGTAGTGTTGTCCCAGTCGAATTCATGTTGCTTGTCGTCTGCGTGTGTGGCTACTAGGGATAGCTGCCAATATACCAGCCACTACAGCGGACAGCTGAAACGGACAACCGGAAGCGGCAGGGACAGGCCACTAGAAATGCCGGAGGAAACACCACAGAAGCGCTTCACAGGAGGCTCCCAAGCACTGAGGATGTCACCTAGACAGGGGACGAAACGTTTGCAACAAAAACTTCCAGCTCGGCGAACAGAACCACAGCAATGGTGAAACAATGATTCATTTTGTTCCTGAATCAAGCAATTGACTGCAATACTGAGTCCATGGACAATTAAATGTGCAGTTGGGTGGCCAGGTGACTCAGTGGTTAGCATTTCTGCCTCAACACCATGGACCTGGTGCTGCCATGGACAACATGACTGTCTGCATGGAGCTTGCATGTTCTCCCCCTATTTGTGTTGGTTTTTGCTGGGCAGTCCCATTTCCTCCCATGGTCCAAAGATGCACAAGTTCAGTGGATTGGCCATGCTAAAGTTCCCTGTAGTCTCTAGGGATATGCAGGTCAGGTGGGTTAGCCGTGGTAAATGCAGTGTTGTGGGGAGAGGGTACGGTTTGGGTGGGATGCTCTTTGGAGGTAAGTGTCGAACTTGATGGGCTGAAAGCATCTTTCTGCATAGTAGGGATTCTATGTTAAGGCAGCAATTAATTATATCACTGGGTTGATTGTGTTAATGTGGTCTTGAGAAGTTCCTATCCATCCAAGCAATTGCTGGGATGGCAGAAAGCAACTTAAAATAGCAGCCATGTCCTAATGCAATTAAACCTTATATAAGCTGGACTCCCACAGGCAAAGGGAGAACTTGGAGATAAAATCAAAAGGATGAAAACATCAAGAAGACAAAAGGAAGTGATAGCAGACTGATCACCTACCATCACAGGCCTACTCCACTGTTAAAAGATTGACTAAGCAGGTGATGGTAATCATATTGGGGCTGTAACTTAAAAACTTGAAATATGTTTTAAGGAATGATAAATTATGTCTTGATCAAACCAATCTAATCTTTGTAGTAAACATATATTTGCACGCATCTCAGTAGTAATTCAAACTGAAAGAACAGCAGATTATGTAGCTGAAATCACCAGCAAATCTGACTAAATGACGAATGGGGAAGGTCAACACTATAAAGGGGCCTGAACTCTGGAGATCCAATCTTCGATCATGACTTGGCCAGTGTACATAAATGTGCCCTCTGGCTTTGGTCCTAAATTCATATCAGCACCTTATTCTTAAATTATGCCCATTTTTTTGAATAGCCTAACCAAGGGAAACATCTTACCTGCAGGTATCCTCTCTATCCCTTCAGGATTTTGTAGATTTCAATTACACTACTTCTCATTCGTCAAAACTGTAGAGCATAGAGGCCCAGTTTCTAAAAAGTCTTGTGAACTTTCTTTTTATACTCTTCTTTGGCAACTTTATCTTTTCTGACGTAAGTAGATCAAAAATGTGAATAGTACTCCAAGTGTGATTGAACCAAGCTTCTATACAATTGATCCAATAGGCATTTCACTACTCCTGCACTCTATTCATCTTCTTAATATCTTGCTGCCCCTGCCTGTTAATCATCATGACTTATTAACAAGGACACCTGGATCGCTTTGTACATCTACACTTTGCAAGCTTTCACAATTTAAGAAATACACAGCACATCTGTTTCCCCTTACTAACCTTACATTTTCAACATTGTATTCCATCTGTCATATTCTTGTCCATTTACTTAAGCTTGTTCAAATCCTCCTGAAGCTGCTTAACACACTTTCCCATTAAGTTTGTATCATCTGAAAATTTGGAAATATTATATTTGATCCCCACGTCTGTTTTCCTATCCAAAGACATTATTATACATCTTTAGATTAGGTGGAATTTGAATTTGGGTCTCCAGCTCAGAGGTAGAGACATTGCCACTGCACCAGAAGAGCCCCTTGTTGATCCTATGAGGAGAAGTGCTAGAGCTTGCAGCACCTCCAACCATGGTTCCCACCAGAGATCCCTAGAGTCCTGGTCCTTCAGACTCCCATTCAAAGTGCTAAGTGAAAGTAGAAAAATAAAATATCTGTTAGATATCTCATAGTTGAAAATAATTGAAATGTGTTAAGGGAAAGCGCCTGCATAGAGAAATCACTGATAGTGATGCCTCTATTTTATTTTCTTCATTTTGTTTGCTACAGGAGAGATTGTTAAGGACAAGGTGATCATCCTTCTATGGACACTGTGCAAAAGAAGATACCGAACAATCCCACACAATTAGGGAATGAAAAGATAGGGTTGAGGGTGAATTCAAACATGGAAAGCTGAGAAAATGAGATTTAAATCACCTACATAAGAACAACTGTATAGTCGCAAATCCAGTACAGCCAATCAGTAAAGGGAAAAACTGGTGTGTACATGGTGTTAAGGAAGCCCAGGTCATCATAACTGGGCCAAGAAAGTGGTTAAAAAAATATATGACCCCAGCTCAATGTGAGAGATGGTTCAGAACAACAGTAAGTTGAAGGTGAGTGGAATAAGCCACACTGAAAAACAAATGGTGGCAAACTGAAGTAATCACGTACAACCAAAAACTGAAAGAACCATGGATGTTGGAAATCAGAAACAAAAATCAGAAATCATGGGGATAACTCAGCAAGTCTGGCAGCAGCTGTAGGGGAGAGAAATCAGAGTTATTTTTCAGATCCAGTGACCCTTCTTCAGATGCAATCATATATCTTTGTATTAAGGTAGACAATTGGAGACAATAGCAACACCCCATAGTTCTGGTATAGACGGGACAACAAATATAAATATTGGCATCACACGCAGTGAAAAGATAATCATGAAGAATTAATGCTGAAACCTAAATCTGCTCCGCCAAAATCTATGCAAGTCCACAGGGACAAAAAGCTGGAATGCTCACTCTATTTGCCTCTATTAACTTAATATGTTGACATTGGTTCCGACTAAGATGATTCTGTTTCATGATGTTCATTATGATTACCTGTCATGAGAAATCTAATCAAAATTGTGTATGGTACTGGAACACAGGGAAAAAATAAGCATTTCATAGTAACACACTAGATGAGAAAAGGGACTGCTGAATAACATTGCCATAAATTTTAATACCAGGTGTGATGATGCGTCACTTGAAGAGGTTATTTTGTCCTTCTTTTGGAGGAGAGGTTGTAAGGCAGGGATAACAAGCTGACTAGTTAAGACCACTTGAGTAAGCAGCTTGGGAGGTCTTGCGTTTTTTTTTTAAAAACAGCTTGAATAGGTGTGGCCAGCTCTAAGAGATGAGGATTTACTGGGTTTTGGTTTGTCAGCAGCATCAGAACCACTCGCGTCTCAACAGAGTTGGAGATTCAGTAAATGTCTCCTGGCTGCTACTCTCTCTGAATTTTCACTTGATGTTTTTTACTCTTGGATTGGAGAACTCCATGTGAGAATCTGTGTCTGAATTTACCTTTTTGCCAAGGGGTGTGCTTGTGGGATATTGCTATGTTGGAACAGTTAATTAGTAATAGTTACTGCATCTATCATTCTGTTAAGTTTCCAATTAAGTTCTTATTGTAAACTCCTCTTTCTTTGGTTGCATTTTAACTACAGTGTTTAAATAAATGATATTTAACTTAACTTTGAGTAGTCTGACCAGTTGCATTGCATTTAGAATAGGCACTTCACATTTGCCTTTATAAATAAGAAAAGTTAGGGTCTAGGTGAGATATTAAAAGGATTAATTTGCTCTGCTGACCTGCAGGAAATTGGATGTCCGAGGCTAGGGTGGCATGTCTGTCTTACAGATAGAATGTAAGGAATGTACATTCCTATCACTTCCCATTCAGAGCCATTTGCATGGCCTTTTCCTAGTTATTCAAAGTAAAAGAATTGCATTATCATCCCCTATTCAGAAATCAATAAGAACATTGCAACTAAAATCCTGACTACTCCCTGTAGTTAAAAAAACGATTCACAACAGATTTGACCATGAAGGGATGTTTTACACTACATTGTTTCTGGAGATGATCAGGTCACTGCATTGTGTCTTGACTGGCATGTGACTGTGAGGGAGTGTTTCGGGATTGTCTTATGGGCATTACTGACTGTGATGTAAAGATCTTGTACAAAGGAAGAACTGTTTCCTTTGTTCAGGAAATCTTTGATACAGCTCTGCAAGCCCTGCGAAGTGTGTTAAAGGTTCCTCCAGAAAGCTTGTACTGTGCTTGCTTAATAAAATCTTGGTTGTTCACAGAAGTTGGCATCTGCAGTTGCATCAAGTGTGTAAGAATCTCAAGAAAAATAACCCAACATTTGCTGGCAGCGGCGGGATTCCAACATACTCGGAGCTTCTAGGTAAACTGAATAAGTGATTGTCTGAGTGCCAGTTGTGTGAGATGGATGGGCCCACAAGGTAAGATTTACCTTGATCTCTCTCCTTAACCTACCACTCAGTCGACCCACCATCCCCTTGGACTCTGTGGTGATTGAATCTCTGAGGTTACTTATGCACTTGCACGCCAACGATTTTGCTTTCAGAATCATAAGATACTGGAAAGGCAGGTTAAAATCACCCTGGAAGAGAGGTTAAAGTTCCCTGGAAAAAGGAGGTTAGAGTTCCCTAGTGGTGATGTTTGACACTCCGGAGCATAGTACATAAGATAAAAAATAACTGCTGTCTGTCTCAACCACCCTGCCTTAGACCGGTTGTTAAGAGGGGAAATCCCCCACGCGAAGGTCAGGACCCTGAAGTGGGTGTGGAGACTAAAGACACTGGACTAGTATAAGTTGGGAAGTTCAGACTTTAAAAATTAGGCAATCATTCCTATTACAGGTTTTAAATGCAACAATCTTTTTTTATTTGCATAAATCTAGTCAGAAATCTTGATGAGCTTTGTTATTTTAGCTTAAACAATAAACTATTGATATCTGATAGTAGATAGGAAATTCACATGGAAAAGGCGGATTATGACATAATGGGTCAATCAAGACCCAGATTTGTTACTCAAATATTACGTGATACCTCTTTGCTGGTTTAAGTTTTAGTTGTCTGTACTCATCATGTGTATGGTTAAAATTTGAAGATGCTCCTAACTCCAGTCAAATTTGCAAGGGTTGAAATTGTTGAAAAATGTAAGGGAAAGCCATGCTAAAGACTTCTAGAATTTTTTTAAAACCCAAGAAGAATGATGACATGATACAACAGCATTGTCTTCATTCAAAATAAGGAGTGAATTGGCAGAATATTTGTAATTACAGGGAACTGGTTTTACTTCGCAGGGAGTGTGGTGGTGATCCTTTTAAGTAACTGTTTTGCCTTATTTGAATTAGAAACTCAATTCAAATGTGTTTTGTGGGCTATGTCATAGGACAGATATTGTTTTTACATTATTATACAACATTATGTCCTTTTAAAAACCTTATGTATACCTAAAACAAATTGATTTAAAACAAACCTTGAGCCCTTGATTTGTTTGAAATTCTACAATGCCTGTTTCATAAAACAATTGTGTAGTGGTCATGCTTTAGCCAGGTGAGAGTATTATATTAAATATCTTTGCTGCTTTTTAATATGGGGTGTTCACAAAAAGAAGAGTGTATTTTAAAAGTTGATGTTTTGTTAAGATTTTAGAGAATATCAGAACTTGAGGCTGAGCTTTTTAAGTTCTGTCAATTATTGCTAAGACTTCATTAGCCCCCTTCATTTTGTAAATTCAAAGTAGTACGGTTACTGGTCTGTAACCACTAAATCTGACTGTTTTATTTGTAAAGTTAAATTTTAAATGTCAATTTGTCAGCAACCACACATTCTAATTAAAAACACTGATCATTAAACAAATATATTAGGACCATTTTTTGTCATTAATCTCAAGCCTTTGAACTACATCTGAAGTTAGATTTAATATGTATAAATGTGGCAGTGGGTTATTGTTTGCTTTAACGGAAAAATTATAGCGTTTTCAGGATGTAGGTTTGCTCACTGAGCTGAAAGGTTCATTTCCAGACGTTTTGTTACCTTACCTGGTAACATCTTCAGTGGACCTCATGTGAAGCAATGCTAAAAGTTCCTGCTTTCTATTTATATGTTTGGGTTTCTTTGGGTTGGTGATGTAATTTCCTGAGATGTTATTTCCTGTGATGAAGTCACTTCCTGTTCCTTTTCTCAGGGGATCGTAGATGGGGTCTAACTCGATGTGTTTGTTGATAGAGTTCTGGTTAGAATGCCATGCTTCTAGGAATTCTTGTGCATGTCTTTGTTTGGATTCTCCTAGGATGGATGTATTATCCCAGTCAAAGTGATGTCCTTCCTCATCTGTATGTGAGGAGACTAGTGAGAGAGGGTCATGTCATTTTGTGACTAATTGGTGTTCATGTATCCTGATGGCTGGCTTTTCTGCTTATTTGTCCAATGTAGTGTTTGTTACAGTCCTTGCATGGTATTTTGTAAAAGACATTAGTTTTGCTCATTGTCTGTATAGGGTCTTTCAAGTTCATTAGCTGCTGATTTAGTGTGTTGGTTGGTTTGTGGGCTACCATGATGCCAAGGGGTCCGAGTAGTCTGGCAATCATTTCCGAGATGTCTTTGATGTAGGGGAGAGTGGCTAGGGTTTCTGGACGTGTTTTGTCTGCTGGTTTGGGTTTGTTGCTGAGAAATGGGTGGACAGTGTTCATTGGGTACCCATTCTTTTTGAATACACGGTATAGGTGATTTTCCTCTGCTCTGTGTAGTTCCTCTGTGCTGCAGTGTGTGTTGGCTCACTGAAATAATGTTCTGATGCAGCTTTGTTTGTGGGCGTTGGGATGATTGCTTCTGTAGTTCAATATTTGGTCTGTATGTGTTGTTTTTCTGTAGACGCTGGTTTGAAGTTCCTCATTGGCTGTTCGCTCTCCTGTGACATCTAGGAATGGCAGTTCATTGTTGTTTTCCTCCTCTTTAGTGAATTTTATGCCAGTAAGGGTATTATTGATGGTCTTGAAGGTTTCCTCTAACTTGTTTCGTTTAGTGATGTATAGCAAGCAAACCTACATCCAAAACCTCAAACTGAGCTACAAATCTTCTCAAAACTCGCTAACAGTGTTTTCATTTGGAGAATATTTTGATATATTCTGCATTTATTTCCCATGAATATTTGAGATTTAAATCGGAACTGAAACTGCCTCTTCAATGGTTAAAGCACAGGAAACATTTTGTTGTTTTCTTGCTGTTCCAGATTTTTGAAATACTCTTCCTGACAACTTTCACATTAGCCAAGTACTAATTTGTCAAAGGAAAATACCTTTTGCATAACCTGAATGGGATCCTCTGAGGGTTTGATTTTAGACCACAGACTGTTGTTTATAAATGACTGAATTGTTTAGGCAGTCCAATTTAAAAGCCTATGGATTGTATATAACTTGATAATGTCATAAATAGTGAACAGAGTAATAGCCTTCAAGACAACTGTGAATGCTGAAATAGGCAATCACAAGTTAGTGTAGTTAAATCTTCATACTGATACCTACCTTAGCAAGGAGGGAATGAGAGGGGAAATGCAGAGATCCTTTCAGCAGCTCCGCCTTCACCGGAGTTTCTCTATTCACAAGAGAAACACCACCTCCGCACCACTGCCCACCCCTCCACAACCTGATCCAATAAATTCCATCAGCTCCCCAGTCATGAGCACGAAAAGTGAAGAAGCTAACAACGGTGAGGAGGTGGTCAGTGGCCTTCCTATGGAAATTAAACCATGTGAGCTTTACTTTCTCTTTCAATCATTTAAGAGATATGAAGGCTCACTGATTAAAGTAACATTAAAACAGCCAGTTGGCTTTGTTACATTTGACAGCAGAGCTGGAGCAGAAGCAGTAAAGAATGCTGCATTCACACTCAGATGTGCTGGTATCCTGCATCTGAAGCATCTCCACAAGGATGGAAGTCTCATCAGTTTTGTTAAGTATTTAACTGCCCTTATCCAAGAATTCAGATTTCTCCATGGAGTAGTGCACAAGGACAGACTTAATTTGGTTTTCAGCTTGAACTTGACTGAAGGAGATATTGGATAACTGGCTTGTTTCCAATCAACTTAGATGGGGTGGAGTGTTCACTAAGGATTGTGGATTTAAGAATTTTATTGGTGAACTTTTTTTTCCCCACATGATAGGATCTTATCTACTACGTAGGCTAGTGATTTTTGTTGTTATAGTCAGTGTGTTGGGTGACAATAACTTGCTTAAGTACTGGCTATAAGATTCTTATGAAAAAGCTGGTAGCACCTATTTCATTCCCAATCTCGGTAGTTATCATGGAATGATAAGGAGGGAATGAAATATTAAAGGGTTAGTTTGCTCTGCTGATCTGCAGGAAATTGGATGTCCCGAGACTAGGGTGGCATGTCTGTCTTACAGATAGAATGTAAGGAATGTACATTCCTATCACTTCCCATTCAGAGCCATTTGCATGGCCTTTTCCTAGTTATTCAGAGTAAAATGACATTATCATTCCCTATTCAGAAATCAATAAGAACATTGCAACTAAAATTCTGACTACTCCCTGCAATTAAAAAAATGATTCACAACAGATTTGACCATGAAGGGATGATTTACACTACATTGTTTCTGGAGATGATCAGGTCACTGCATTGTGTCTTGACTGGCTTGTGACTGTGAGGGACTGACTCAGGGTTGTCTTATGAGCATTACTGACCGTGATGTAAAGATTTTGTATAAAGAAAGAACTGTTTTCTTTGTTCAGGAAACCTTTGATACAGCTCCGCAAGCCCTGCGTAGTGTGTTCCTCCAGAAAGCTTGTACTGTACTTGCTTAATAAAACTTTGTTTGTTCACAGAAGTTGGTGTCTGCAGTTACATCAAGTGTGTAAACATCAAGAAAAAAGAACACAACATAAGCTACCTTCTTAAAATATTTTGAGGTGGTCTGTTCTGGTCCTTAACACAGTAGTAAATAATATTGCTAATCCAGCATTATTGTTTTAGATCATTAAGCTGCAACTAAGTATAAAGATGATTCGGTGCAAACAAAATCACACCCAGATGAGTTAAGAGAAGCTTGCGTGATGACCATCCATTGCAGAACATGTCTAATCCTGTTAACAAGATCCAAGATGCTAAAAACGCTCTACTGTAAGAGGCAGGAAATTATGTATTCATAATATACAGTTTCTGGCTCATTGGCCAGGCTAAGTGAAACTTAAAACAATTACAGGTTGGTCAGGTTCCTGACCAGATAAATTATCTAAACAATCAGCTAATGAGGATACAAATATCTTGATCAAGGCTCAACAATCCCCTCTCTTACCTCTACCAATAACTAGAGGTAGATGCCATTGGTACCTGGGGATATACCCACCTTAATCCTCCACAAGAGATCCAACAACCACATATTTCTTTATCTCAAAATGCCTGAGCATGTGTTAGCATGCTCCACACAAATCTCACTATCATCCATATCCTTTTCCTGGGTGAATACTGACAGAGTATTCATTAAAAATCCCACCCACATTCTCTGCCTCCAAGCATAAGTTCCTTCCTTTATTATTGAGTGGTCCTACCTTCTTCCTAGTTATCCTCTTGTTTTTAATGTATCTACAGAATGCCTTGGAACTCTGTAACCGTACTTGCCAATGTCATTTCATAGTTCCTTCTTGCTTTCCTAACTCCCTGCTTAAGTGCTTTCCTTATATTCCTTATGGGCCCTGTCAGACTGTAGCTTCCTAAACCTTACATATGCTTTGTTCCTTTTGACTAAATTCACAACCTCCCTCATTTTCCAAAAGGTTTCCTTACCTTGCCATCCTTGTCCTTCCTCCTTATTGGAACATGCTGACTTCAACGCTTCTCAACAGGTCCTTAAACAGTTTCCACATGTCAAATGTGGACTTGCCTAATAACAGCTCCTCCCAATTAACACTCCCTAGCTCCTGCCCAATGTTGACAATAATTTGCCTTGCCCCAATTTAGTACCTTCCTGCAAGGTCGTGACTTGTCCTTGTTCAAAGCTATCTTAAAGCTTAAGGAGTTGTAATCACAAATTCCAAAATGCTCTCCCACTGAAAAGTCAAATCATCTGGCCAGGCTCATTAGCCAATGAAAGGTGCAGTATGGCCCCTCTTCCAGTTCAACTATCCACATACTGTTTCAAGAAACCATCTTGGATGCACTTCACAAATTGAACCCCATCTAAATCTCTTGCTTCACTGAGCATGGCAGGTCTGTTTTTATTGCACATTTCCATAACTTGCCTACATATTTGTTCCTCAATGTCTCAATGGTTGTTCGGGGGCCTTTAGTATAATCCTACCAGGGTCATTGCACCCATCTTACTTTTAGCTCTACTCATATTGCCTCAGTGGATAAACCCTCCAGCATGTCCTCGGAGTGCAGATGAAACATTCTTCCTGATTAGTAATGCAACTCCTTCACCTCTTTTATCCTCTTTTCTATCTTGTATAAAACCTGGAATGTTGAGCAGCCTGGACTGTCCCTGTCTCAACCAAGTCTTTGTAATGGCCACAATATCATAGTCCCATGAACTGCTCCACGCTCTTAACTCATCTGCCTTACCCATTAAACTCCTTGCATTGAAATAAACACAATTCAACCCATTAGTACAATTATGTTCATTTACCTATCTTTGCCTGTCCTTTCTTTCTGATTTACTAGTCCTAACATGTATCTTCCTCTCAATTCCTCCACTTGCTGACCTGCTCTGTGGCAGGGGACTGGGAACCAATTAGCCTTATGGCATAAGTTACCCAGAATGATTAATCAACTTGCAAAGAAAGTAAAGAAAATGCAAAGAGAAAAAGCTAACGTGAAAAGTACTTTTCTTTTAATTCACTCGTGGGATGTAGACATCAGTGGCTAGGCCAGCATTTATTGCATATGCTTTGGTGGTCTTGAAAAGGTGATGAGCTGCCAAACTGGTCCTCACCCTTAACAATTTCTCCCACTTGAATCCTCCCACTTCCTCCAGACCACAGGGGTAGCCATGGGCACATGTATGGGCCCCAGCTATGCCTGTCTCTTTGTTGGCTACGTAGAGCAGTTGATCTTCCGAATTACACCGGCACCACTCCCCACCTCTTCCTCCGCTACATTGATGACTGCATTGGCGCCACCTCTTGCTCCCGCGAGGAGGTTGAGCAATTCATCAACTTCACCAACACATTCCACCCTGACCTTAAATTTATCTGGACCATCTCTGACACCTCCCTCCCCTTCCTGGACCTCTCCATCTCCATTAATGATGACCAACTTGACACCAACATTTTTTACAAACCCACCGACTCCCATAGCTATCTGGATTACACCTCTTCCCGCCCTACCTCTTGCAAAAATGCCATCCCGTATTCCCAATTCTTCCGCCACCGCCGTATCTGCTCCCAGGAGGACCAGTTCCACCACAGAACACACCAGATGGCCTCCTTCTTTAGAGACCGCAATTTCCCTTCCCATGTGGTTAAAGATGCCCTCCAACGCATCTCGTCCACATTCCGCACCTCCGCCCTCAGACCCCACCCCTCCAACCATAACAAGGACAGAACGTCCCTGGTGCTCACCTTCCACCCTACCAACCTTCGCATAAACCAAATCATCCGCCGACATTTCCGCCACCTCCAAACAGACCCCACCACCAGGAATATATTTCCCTCCAAACCCCTTTCCGCCTTCCGCGGACACCGTTCCCTCCGTGACTACCTGGTCAGGTCCACACCCCCCTATAACCCATCCTCCCATCCTGGCACCTTCCCCTGCCACCGCAGGTATTGCAAAACCTGCGCCCACACCTCCTCCCTCACCTCCATCCAAGGCCCTAAAGGAGCCTTCCACATCCAAAGTTTTACCTGCACATCCACCAATATCATTTATTGTATCCGTTGCTCCCGATGTGGTCTCCTCTACATTGGGGAGACTGGGCGAGAACTAGGGTAGGTCCGATCAAGGACAGTAGTGGGAGACTGTGTATTGAGTCGGAAGAGATAGGAGAGGTCTTGAACAAGTACTTCTCTTCAGTATTTACGAACGAGAGGGACCGTATTGTAGAAGAGGAGAGTGTGAAATGGACTGGTAAGCTAGAAGAGATACCTGTTAGGAAGGAAGATGTGTTGGACATTTTGAACAACTTGAGGATAGACAAGTCCCCCGGGCCTGACGGGATATATCCTAGGATTATGTGGGAAGCAAGAGAGGAAATTGCAGTACCGTTGGCAATGATCTTCTCGTCTTCACTGGCAACGGGGGTGGTACCAGGGGACTGGAGAGTAGCGAATGTTGTGCCCCTGTTCAAAAAAAGGAATAGGGATAACCCCGGGAATTACAGGCCTGTTAGTCTTACTTCTGTGGTAGGCAAAGTAATGGAAAGGGTACTGAGGGATAGGATTTATGAGTATCTGGAAAGACACTGCTTGATTAGGAACAGCCAGCACGGATTTGTGAAGGGTAGGTCTTGCCTTACAAGTCTTATTGAATTCTTCGAGGAGGTGACCAAGCATGTGGATGAGGGAAGAGCAGTGGATGTAGTGTACATGGATTTTAGTAAGGCATTTGATAAGGTTCCCCATGGTAGGCTTATGCGGAAAGTCAGGAGGCATGGGATAGAGGGAAATTTGGCCAATTGGATAGAAAACTGGCGAACCGGTCGAAGGCAGAGAGTGGTGGTAGATGGTAAATATTCAGCCTGGAGCCCAGTTACAAGTGGAGTTCCGCAGGGATCAGTTCTGGGTCCTCTGCTGTTTGTAATTTTTATTAATGACTTAGATGAGGGAGTCGAAGGGTGGGTCAGTAAATTTGCAGATGATACGAAGATAGGTGGAGTTGTGGACAGTGAGGAGGGCTGTTGTCGGCTGCAGAGGGACTTAGATATGATGCAGAGCTGGGCTGAGGAGTGGCAGATGGAGTTCAACCCTGCCAAGTGTGAGGTTGTCCATTTTGGAAGAACAAATAGGAATGCGGAATACAGGGTTAATGGTAGGGTTCTTAGTCAGGTGGAGGAACAGAGGGATCTTGGGGTCTATGTACATAGATCTTTGAAGGTTGCCACTCAGGTGGATAGAGTTTGTAAGAAGGCCTATGGAGTATTATCGTTCATTAGCAGAGGGATTGAATTCAAGAGTCGTGAAGTGATGTTGCAGCTGTACAGGACTTTGGTTAGGCCACAGTTGGAGTACTGTGTGCAGTTCTGGTCGCCTCACTTTAGGAAAGATGTGGAAGCTTTGGAGAGGGTGCAGAGAAGATTTACCAGGATGTTGCCTGGAATGGAGAGGAAGTCGTACGAGGATAGGTTGAGAGTTCTCGGCCTTTTCTCATTGGAACGGCGAAGGATGAGGGGTGACTTGATAGAGGTTTATAAGATGATCAGAGGAATAGATAGAGTAGACAGTCAGAAACTTTTTCCCCGGGTACAACAGAGTGTTACAAGGGGACATAAATTTAAGGTGAAGGGTGGAAGGTATAGGGGAGATGTCAGGGGTGGGTTCTTTACCCAGAGAGTGGTGGGGGCATGGAATGCCCTGCCCGTGGGAGTGGTAGAGTCGGAATCATTGGCGACCTTTAAGCGGCATTTGGATAGGTACATGGATGGGTACTTAATCTAGGTTAGAAGTTCGGCACAACATTGTGGGCCGAAGGGCCTGTTCTGTGCTGTATTGTTCTATGTTCTATGTTCTATGTTCTATGGGCGCCTCCTAGCAGAGCGCTTTAGGGAACATCTCCAGGATACCCGCACCAATCAACCCCACCGCCCTGTGGCCCAACCTTTCAACTCCCCCTTCCACTCTGCCGAGGATGTGGTGGTCCTGGGCCTCCTTCACCGCTGCTCCCTCACCACCAGACGCCTGGAAGGAGAATGCCTCATCTTCCGCCTTGGAACACTTCAACCCCAGGGCATCAATATGGACTTCAACAGTTTCCTCATTTCCCCTTCCCCCACCTCACCCTAGTTCCAAACTTCCAGCTCAGCACTGTCCCCATGACATGTCTGGACTTGTCCTACCTGCCTATCTCCTTTTCCACCCATCCACTCCACCCTCTCCTCCCTGACCTATCACCTTCATCCCCTCCCCCACTCACCCATTGTACTCTATGCTACTTTCTCCCCACCCCTACCGTCCTCTAGCTTATCTTTCCACGCTTCAGGTTCACTGCCTTTATTCCTGATGAAGGGCTTTTGCCCGAAACGTTGATTTCGCTGCTCCTTGGATGCTGCCTGAACTGCTGTGCTCTTCCAGCACCACTAATCCAGAATCTGGTTTCCAGCATCTGCAGTCATTGTTTTTACCACCTTGATGAGCTGCCTTCTTGAACCACTGCAGCTCATGTGCTTTGTTAGCAACATTGGAAGAACGGCAATATATTTTCAAGTTAGGAAGGTGAGGGGCTTGGAGGCGAACTTGCAAAGTTGGTATTCTGATGTATCTCTGCCTTTTTCCTTCCTTTGGAAGGTGCTACATATGGACTCTTGGTGAATTTCTACAGTGCATGGAATGGTACACAATGCTGCCACTGATCACTGGTGGTGGAAGGATATGGTCCCAGTCAAGCCTCTTGAGTGTTGTTGGAGCTATACTTATCCAGGCATTTGGGAAGCATTCCATCACACTCCTGACTTGTGCATTGACAATGGAGGACAAGCTTTGGGGAGTCATGAAGCGAGTTACTTGCTGCAGTATTCCTAGTTTCCGACAAGCTTTTAAAGCCACTGTACTACATGGCGGTTCAGTTCAGCTTCTGGTCAACACTCCAGGATGTTGCTAGTGGGGGTTCAGTAATGGTAAAATATCAAGCAGCAGTGGTTAGATTGTCTCCTATTGGAGACGGTCATCGCCTAACATTTGTGTGGCACAAATGTTACTTGTCACTTTTCAAGTCCTGGATATTGTCGATGTTGCTGAATTTCAACATAGACTGCGTTGTTATTTGAGAAGTCACAAATTGTGCTGAACATCGTGCAATTATCTGCGCACATCCCCACTTTTGACTGAAAGACTTAGGATGATGATGCAGCTGAAGATGGTTGGACTGAGGATACTAACCTAAGAAAATCCTGAAGGGAAGTCCTGGAGCTAAGATGAATGGCTTCCAACAACCCCAGCCAAATTCCTGCAGAAACATACAAACAGGAGTAGGCCTTTCAACCCCATGAGCTATTCAATGGGTGATCTGCTGCCTTAATTCCATATACCTATTTTTGACTAGAATCTCTTAATACCTTTACTTAAAAAAAAACTACTACAGATTTAAAATTAATAACTGATCCTGCATCCACTGCCATTTTTTGAACAAAGTTCCAAACATCTACCACCCTGTGTGTGAAGAAGTGCTTCCAAACAGCTTTCCCTAACAGTCTGGCCCTAATATTTAAACTATGCCCCTTCGTATTAGAATCCGCAAACACTAGCATAGTTTATCTTTATCAACCTTATTTTTCCTGTTCATCTCTTGAAGACTTCAGTCAGATCACCTTTAAAATTCTAAATAAGGGAAAACTGGCCTAATTTGTAAGATCTCTCCTCATAAGTTAACTCTTGAAGTTTCTTAAGTGTGGTGCTCAGATCTGCTTACTCCAAGTGGGGTCTGACAAGGCTTTTTTGAAAAAACTGCAGCATAACTTGTATTCCGGTCCCATCAAAATAAATGCCAGAATTCCACCAGCTTTCTTGGTTATTTTCTGCCCCAATTCATGATATTTTAAAGATCTATGAACCTGAATCCCCAAGTCTCTTAGGAAATCCACTGTATTTAACTTCCTACCTATCTAGAAAGTCCCTGATCTATCTGTTTTCAGTCTAAAATTGAGATTCTCACACTTGTTTATGCTGACCTTTGCCTGCCACAGTTTTACTCATTCACCAAGTCTATTAACATCCTTTTGTAACTTTTTGCTATCATCTGCTCTGTCCCCAGTGCTGCATAACTTTGTGTCATCAGCATATTCATATTAGATTAGATTCCCTACAGTGTGGAAACAGGCCCTTCGGCCCAACAAGTCCACACTGACCCTCCAAAGAGTAACCCACTCAGATCCATTTCCCTCTGACTAATACACCGAACACTATGGGCAAATTAGAATGGCCAATTCACCTAACCTGCACATCTTTGGACTGTGGGAGGAAACCGGAGCACCTGGAGGAAACCCATACAGACACAGGGAGAATGTGCAAACTCCACACAGACAGTCGCCCAAGACTGGAATTGAACCTGGGTCCTGGTGCTGTGAGGCAGCAGTGCTAACCACTGAGCCATTAGCCAAGTCATTAATGAATAATGTAAATAATTGAGATCCTTGAGGGGCACCACTGATCACATCCTGTTAATTTGAGTACCCACCCATTATCATTACTTTGTATCACCTGCTGCTCAACCCATTTTTCAGCCATGTAAAAATCTGCCCTCACCTCCATGGGTTCTACCTTAAATAACTATCTCTTATGTGGGACTTTATCAAATGCCTTCTAGAAATCCATATAAACAACATCTGTAGATATTCCCCTGTCCACTACCTTAGTCATCTCTTCAAAAATTCAAAGAGGTTTGTTAGGCATGACTGAATTCATGCTGGCATTTGCTGATTAACTGAAAATTTTCAAGGAGTTCAGTTACCCCATCCTTAACTATGGACAACAAATTCCCATTACAGATGCTAGGCTAACTCATCTGTAATTCTCTGGTTTTCCTCTTGTGCCTTTCTTAAAAAGTAGAATGATGTGCAATTTGCCAATCCAGAGGGACAACTCTTATACCTAGGTAATTCAGAAACATTATTGTTAGGATGTCTACAGTGTAACCCCCTACTTCCTTTAACACCCTCAGATGGAACCTGTCAGATCCTCAGGATTTGCCACTTTTTAATTCCACTGATGCCCTCATCAGTGGTTATGTATTTATATTAATTTTATCCAGGCCCTGTCCCCAATCCACTGTTAATTTTTGAGATTTCAGGCAAGTAATCTCCCTTTTCTACTATATATGCCAGTTATGCATCCAACAGACAGTTTCCTCCGATTCCCAATCCAGTTTTGCAAAGGATCCTTGGATGCCACACTTGGTCAAATGCCACTTTGATGTCAAGGACCATCATTCTCATCTAACTTCTCGAATTCAATTCTTTTGTCCATGTTTGAATTAAGGCTGAAATTCGGTCAGGAGCTCAGTGGTCCTGGAGGAACCCAAAATGGGTGTCAATGAGTATTACTGAACAAGTTGATGATACCTTGCAAAGAACAAAAGTTAAACAGAACATGCCCTTTGGCCCACCAAATCAGTGCCAACATATAATGCCTTTCTAAACTAAAAGACTTTCTGCGTCCACACAAACCATATCCCTGTATTCCCTGCCTGTTCATATACTGTCAAAATGCCTCTTAATTTTTTGTTTTGTATACGCCTCCACCACCTTTTCCAGCAGTCTATTGCAGGCACTTACCATCCTCTGGAAAAATCTGCTTCTCACATCTCCTTTACACTTTCCCTCTTTTATCTTAAACATATGTCCCCTGATAATTGACATATTTAACCTTGGAAAATGATTCCAATTATCCATTTTATTCATGTCTCTCAAAATTTTATAAACTTCTATCAGGTCTTCTCATTCTTTGTTTAAGTGATAACAAACTAAGTTTGTCAAATCTCTCCTCAAAGCTAATACCTTCCAAACCATGCAACAACCTTGTAAACAGTTCTTGTACCCTCTCCAGAGCCTCTATATTCTTCTTGTAGCATGGTGACCAGAACTGTATATGATATTCCAAATGTGGCCTAACTAAAGTTCTACGCAGATGCAACATGATTTGCCAATTTTTATACTCTATGCCCCAAGTGATAAAGGATGAATGTTATGTCTCTTGACCACTTTATCCACTTATATCCCCAATTTCAGATCAAGCTGGAGAGCATTCAGAAGAGATTTACCAGGATGTTGCCGGGTATGGAAGGTTTGAGTCAAAAAGAAACACTGGATAGACTGGGTCTTTTTTTTTTTAAAACTTGTCGGTAGGCGGTTGAGAGGCGATCTGATAAAAGTTTATAAAATAGTAACAGGCATAGATAGAGTCAATGGTAGTTTTCTTTTCCCTAGGATAGGGGATTTTAAGACTGGGGGCACATTTTTAAGGTGAAAGGAGAGAGATTTACAAAAGACTTGAGAAACAAATTCTTTACATTGAGGGTGGTTCACGTGTGAAATGAAAGTGGTGGATGCAGGTACAATTGCAACTTTTAAAAGATATTTGGATAAATACATGAATACAAAAGATTTGGAGGGGCATTGGCCAGGAGCAGACAAGTGGGATTACTTTAATTTGGGATTATGTTCGGCATGGACTAGTTGGACCATCGATGACAGCAGCATGCCTGAAGAGATGGGCATTAGCTCGGTCAACCTACTCTATGAAGTTGTATACAGACAGTTAGAAAAGCATGATAATATAGAAACTTTGTCAAGGACACTACCATGGCAGTATACAGATGAACTTGACTGGAACCTGAAAATTATGTATTTTTCCCAGGATGACAAGGTACCAGTGTCAGCGGATCAGATGTGGAATGCTACCAGGAATGACCCAGATTTCAGCCAAGTGGTGAACCTCGTTCCTCAGAGGGAGGACCAATCATAGCAACCACCCAGAATTATACCATTACCTGTCCAGAAGGTGGGAGCTTTCCATTTCAGATGGGTGTTTAATATGAGGAACAAAAGTTGTTATTTCTCCCCCATTAAGAGGAAAGGTGCTGAAACAGATGCACTGTAGATACCCCAACAAGGTGCACATGAAGGAAGTAGTCAGGAGCTACATTTGGTGGTTGAAAGAGAACTCCCAGACTGAGAGAAAGAGGGAACATGTGAATTGTGCTCATTAGTAAGGAAGGCACCATCATTGTCACCACTTCATCTATGGAAATGACCTCAATCACCATGGCAGCAGATTCACCTCAATCTCCTGGGACTGGTAGAGGGACAGAGGGTCATGGATGCCCAGTCCAAGTGGCCTAAGGTGGTAGTAATGAAGTTGGTATCAGTAAAAGCAATGATAGACTGCTTGAATGAAATATTTGCCAAGTTGGGAACACAGGACAAGTTTTGAGTGACAATGGTCCATAGTTTGTGACAAAAGCATTTAGGGAGTACCTCAGAAATCATGGAATCAGACATATGAAATCATCTGCATATCAGCCTGCAACAAATGACCAGGCGGAGAGACTTGCACAAAGACATGAAGCAAGCCTTAAAGACCTCACAAGGGGCGGGTTTGCTAGAATGGCAAATGAACAAAATTTATCAAGGTTCCCTAGACAAATTCATGACCATTACTACCTCAAAGAACAACACCAGCAGCTGATGCAAAGGAGCACCACCACCTGCAAGTCCTTCTTCAAGCCATTCACCGTCCTGACTTGGAAACATTTGTTAGTTCCATCAATGTCATTGGGTGAAAACCATGGAACTCCCTCACTAAATTGTCTTTTTTTTGTGAATAAAAAAAATGGGTTGCAAGGTGGCTCAGTGGTTAGCACTGCTGCCTCACTGCACCAGGTTCAATTCCAGCCTCGGGCCACTGTCTGTGTGGAGTTTACACATTCTCCCCATGTCCGCACGGGTTTCCTCCAGGTGCTCCAGTTTCTTCCCTCCGTCCACAGATGTGCAGGTTAGGTGAATTGGCCATGCTAAATTGTCACCATAGTGTTCAGCAATATGGAGGTTAAATGCATTAGTCAGGGGAAATGTAGGGTAATAAGTCTGGGCGGGATACTCTTTGAAGGAGCAGTGTGGACTTGTTGAGCCAAAGGGCCTGTTTCCACACTGTAGGAATTCTAATTCTAAACTAATTCATCACTTTTTTTTTTGATTCTCTTAAAACGGCACCAACTTCCCCCAACAAGCCCACACTGACCCTCCGAAGAGTAACCCACTCAGACCCATTTCCCTCTGACTAATACACCTAACACTATGGGCAATTTAACATGGTCAATTCACCTGACCTGCACATCTTTGAACTGTGGGAGGAAACTGGAGCACCTGGAGCAAACCCATGCAGACACAGGGAGAATGTGCAAACTCCACACAGACAGTCGCCCAAGGCTGGAATCGAACCTGGGTCCCTGGTGCTGTGAGGCAGCAGTGCTAACCAATGGAACAGTTAATTAATGAAAGGTTCTGTATCTATTATTTGGTTAAGTTTTCCAATATGTAATCTAACTTACATTCATTTTATATTTTGTTTGTATTTAACCAGTGTTTAAATAAATAGTGTTGTGTTTAATGTTGCATAGTTTGACCAATCGCCTCATATCTGGAACACTTGTTTCACACTTAACTTTAAAATAAGGAAAAATAAAGGTCTGAGCTACCTTGTTAAGATATTTTGAGGGGGTCTGGTCTGGTCGGGTCTTCTCCGTAACAATGCAGCATATCAAGAAATGATGTGAATGAAACACTTCGATCCTAATAAAGCTTTTAGAACATTGATTTTCTGGACATCCAACAGAGAAATCCAATGGACCATAAATAGGCAGAGATCAAGCAGAATTGATCTATGCCAAATTTATCACCAAATTTTATCCCATTTTCTCCATGGTGGGACAATGGAGACAAATATTGACACGACTTTCAATAAGTTATTAAGTGCAAAAAGCCCTCAGTACAGACACCTTATTACAAGCGACATAAGTGAAATCAACAGGAACTGAGAGACATTTTGTTTGCGATACTGTCATCCACCTTCAATTAAATTTCTAATGTAACATTCCCTAGACGCAAAAACTTTTATTAAACATTTTGGATGTTGCTTGGTTCCTAAATCTACAGTATAATTTCCATACTTCCAACTTTAAAACTTGAAAATCTTTTTTTAGTTTTAAAATAGTCACTTATTCAGTTAAATACTTTAAGTAAAAAACTTTTGTAATTGAAATGCCTTATTTTCAATGCAACTGATCAATTTAAATGAACAAATGATTTAACTATTTTGATTAAACTAAGTACTTTGCTTCTTAAGTCTATTGTGGATTTCCGCTGCTGTTATGTGAAATATTAATGTTTAAATAAGGTAACAATAAAAAGTTATTTATGAAGAACATAATTGATTTTGATATACAGAAATACTATAATGAACTGTTTTAAAGCAGATTTCACATAGCATAATTCCTCATTCCAATGTTTCTTTTCATTGGCCACCAATAATACCTTCACATTTGGGGAGGACTGTGTAAGCAGCTAAATTAGAATCCCTACAGTGTGGAAACAGGCCCTTTTGGCCCAACAAGTCTACACCAACTCTCCCAACAGTATTCCACCCAAACCCATTCCTTATTACTCTACACTTACACCTGACTAATACACCTAACTTACACATCCCTGAACACAATCTAGAATGGCCAATTCACCTAAGCTACACATTTCTGGACTGCAGGCGGAAACCAGAGCCCCTGGAGGAAATCCACACAGACATGGGGAGAACATGGAAACTCCACACAGTCACCAGAGGTGGAATCAAACCTGGCTCCCTGGCGCTGAGGCAGCAGAGCTAACCACTGAGCCACCATTGCATCCAGAATAGAAAATATTAATTTGTTTTAGTTGTATTTTACCAGGAATTTGTAGATACTAATGTATAAAACTATTATATTTGTATAAAATATTTGTATATTTATCAGGAAGTTTTGTACAATCACAACTGTTTAGAAATGATGCATGACTATACTAAGCATGTCACAGACACTTTTCATTTTATTATGCTAATATACAATTTAGTGCTTGTTTCTTCCTTAAGTTTGTATTTTGTTTTCATTTTTTTTCATTACATCAAGTTTCAGGAAAAAATGGTCGTGAAGCTGTATGAAAATGGCATGCATTCAGCGCTTTCCAATTGATTCAACATATTGCAGTATGACGATATTGATTTAGGTTACTATAAAGAAAGTAAATCATTATTAAAATAATTTATTGTGTATTTTTATGAAAGAACCATTTATATAAATGTACTGCATCTCCCAATGCCCCTCCGAATTTCAATTTGCAAAGTTCATTATTCGTTGACAGTTACAAGAGTTGGAAGGGAGCAAGGGAATGTAAGTAAGTGTGTCAGGGAGTTCCAACCAACTTGGCAACACAGAGGTCCTAGAATTTAATGAAAGGTCCTCAACATCATTCTTTTTAATTCTATTTTGCACCCAGAAGTCAGGCAGATTGACAGGCTGGTTGGCTGTCGTCACTGGCAGGAGCCTACAATTAATGGAGTCACACTCCTCATCTCCAGTAATTTAAATCAGGAGTTAACTTGACACATCTTAACTTTTCCTTAGAAAAATTACTGACGACATGATCAAAAATTAACAATATAAATTTTTTAAAAGTTTCAAGTGAGAATTGAGATTAGAAAAAGATTTCGATCAAATGCTGTCTGTTACTTTCTGAAAATATTTTAAACAGATAATTAACTTGTAGTGAGTAGAACTGGTAAGTACAAGGTGGAGAATAGTCATGAACTGATCTCTATGAAAGGCCAGGCTATAACATAATCCAACTAATCTTGTGTTATTGGTAATCAGTTAAAATGTCAGAAAGTTAGCTTTCACAAGTTTTGTTTGTGTTGTTTCACAGTCCTTAAAACACCGCAGGAGATGGGTGAGATACTAAACAAGTATCTCACATTAGTATTTACAATGGAGAAGGATATGGAAGCTAGAGAATCTGGAGAAATAAACAGTGATTTTTTTGAAAAGTGTCCAGAAGAGGATGTACTGGCCATCTTAAAACACAAAAGGTGGAATAACCTCGGGTCCTAATCAAGTGTACCTCAGAACTTTGTGGAAAGCTAACGAAGAGATTGTTGGGCCCCTTGCTGAAATATTTGTATCATTGATAGCCATAGATGAGGTGCTGGAAGACTAGTAGGTGGCTAGTGTGGTGCCACGGTTTAAAGAAAGGTGGTAAGGAAAAGCCAGAGAACTATAGATCAGTGAGCCTGATGTCAGTGAGGATAAGTTGTTAGAGGAGATTCTGAGGGACAAATTTGCATGGAGTTGGAAAGTCACGGACTGATTAGGGCTGTACAGGACATTTAAGCTATTTTTAGAATACAGCATTCAATTCTGGTCTCCCTGCTGAAGGAAAAATGTTGTGAAACTTGAAAGGGTACAGAAAATATTTACAAGGATGTTGCCATGGTACGAAGGTTTGAGCTATTGGGATAGGCTAAATAGACTGGGATTATTTTCCCTGGAGCATTAGAGGCGGAGGAGTGACCTTCTAGAGGCTTATAAAAATCATGAGGAGCATGGATAGCGTGAATAGCCAAGGTATTTTTCTGACAGTAGTGGAGTCCAAAACTAGAGGGCATAGGTTTAAGGTGGGAGGGGAAAGATATAAAAAGGGACTTAAAGAACATTTTTTTTCATACAGAGGATAGTGCACTTATGGAATGAGATGCCAGAGGAAGTGGTGGAGGGTACAATTTCAACATTTAAAAGGTATCTGGATAGGTATACGAATAAGAATGGTTTAGAGGGATATGGGGCAAATGCTGGAAATTGGAAGAGATTAGTTTAGGATATCTGGTCAGCATGGGCGAGTTGAAACATGTTGCACAATTCTAGGACTCTGTCATTAAAAGGGAGTTAATGTTTCCTATCAAGATTACATCTTGTCAGAATTGCTGAGATATAAATGTAAGAACTTTTAGACCCTTTAAACTCTAACAACTCCCAAAGCTCTTTTCTCATTTCCACAAAAAGGCATCACAACCTAAAACCTTAACTTTTTTTCCCCCACAGATACTGTTTGATCGGTTTGGGTCTCATGTAACTTTGGTGAGATTGTCATGTGGTGTAGTGGATAGCATCCTTGCCTTCTGAAACAGAAGTTCAGAATTGGTGTTCATTTTTGTTCTTTGTAGGATGTGGGCATCACAGGTTAGCCAACATTTATTGTCTGTTCTTAGTTGCTCTTGAGAAGATAGTGGTATGCTACCTTCTGAAACCACTGCAGTCCATATGCCATAAGTTGACCCATAATGCCCTTCGGGAGGGAATTCCAGGACAATGAAGGACCAGCACATATTCCAAGTCAAACAGTGAGTGGCTTGGAGGAGAACTTGCAGGTGGGGATGGTGTACCCATGTATCTGCTGCCATAGAGATGTACAGCATGGAAACAGACCCTTAAGTCCAACCTGTCCATGCCGACCAGATATCCCAACCCAATCTAGTCCCATCTGCCAGCACCCAGCCCATATTCCTCCAAACCCTTCCTAGTCATATACCCATCCAAATGCCTCTTAAATGTTGCAATTGTACCAGCCTCCTGTGGGTTTGCAAAGTGCTAAGGATCTTTGGTGAATTTCTGCAGTGCATCTTGAGAATAATACATATTGCTGCTATGGAGTGTCGATGGCAGAAGAAATGGATGCTTCTGGGGGTGGTACCAATAATTGGGCTTCTTTGTCCTAGATGGTGTCAAGCTTCTTGAGTTTTGTTAGAACTGCACCCATTAAGGCAACTAGAGCATATTTTATTGCACTCCTGACTTGCAGATGGTGGACAGGAGTCAAAAGATAAGTTACTCAACACAATACTCACTTCTGACCTGCTCTTCTGGCCACTGTTTATGTGATGAATCCAGTTGAGGTTCAATGATAACCCCAAGGATATTGATAGTGGGGGATTCAGTGATGGTAAAGCCAATGAATGTCAAGGGATATTGATGAGATTGTATTGTCTGCCATTTGTGTGGGCCAAATGTTACTTACCACTTGTGAGCCTCGTTATCGTCCAGATATTGAACACATTTGAACCTTCAATATTTGAGGACACACAAATGGTGCTGAACACGGTGCAATCATCTGTGAACATCCTCACTTCTGACTTTCTGATGGAGGGAAGGATAAAGCAGCAGAAGATGGTTGGGCCTGGAACATTACCCTGGGGTGGCACGGTGGCACAGTGGATAGCACGGCTGCCTCACAGCGCCAGAGACCCAGGTTCAATTCCCATCTCAGGCAACTGTCTGTGTGGAGTTTGCACATTCTCCCCGTGTCTGCGTGGGTTTCCTCCGGGTGCTCCGGTTTTCTCCCACAGTCCAAAAAAATGTGCAGGTTAGGTGAATTGGCCATGCTAAATTGCCCATAGTGTTAGGTGAAGGGGTAAATGTAGGGGAATGGGTCTGGGTGGGTAGCTCTTCGAAGGGTCAGCGTGGACTTGTTGGGCCAAAGGGCCTGTTTCCACACTGTTAAGTAATCTAATCTAAGTAATATAATCTAAAACTCCTGCAGAGATGTCCTGGAGCTGAGATGACTGACTTCCAACAAGCATAACCATTTTCCTATGGTGCCAGTTCTGTCTCCAACCAGAGAAGAATTTGCCCCCAATACCCACATTTTAGTTTTCCTATAGCTCCTTGATGCCAGAGTCAGTCAAATTGCAGCCATGGTGTCAGGGGTTGTCACTCTCACCTGGAATTCAGCTATTTTGTCCATGTTTGAAGCATGAGTGTAATGAGGTCAGGAGCCGAGTAGCCCTGGCTGGATCCAAACTGGGATTCACCCAGCAGGTTTTTGTTGAGCAGGTGCTGCTTGAATGCAAAGATAACACTTTCTATCACTTTACTAGTGATTGAGAGGAGACAATCACTAGCTTGTCCGATGAGGCAAAAGTTGGCCGGTGTTGGACTTGTCCTGTTTTTCATGTATAGGATGTACATGGGCAATTTTTGGGTAGATGCCAGTTTTGTAATTGTACTGGAA
Organism: Chiloscyllium plagiosum; assembly: GCF_037043375.1. NCBI lineage: Eukaryota > Metazoa > Chordata > Chondrichthyes > Orectolobiformes > Hemiscylliidae > Chiloscyllium > Chiloscyllium plagiosum. The sequence continues at coordinate 78,550,760 of NW_028270142.1, forward strand.
CAGCTTGACTCAGGAAGCAGCAAACTCTGGAGCTCAAGTCTTCAGTAGTATTGCTGGATTGTTGTCAGGGCCCAAAGCCTTTGTATTATCCAGTACCAATCATTTCTTGATATCACATGGTGTAAATTGAATTGGCTGAAGGCTGGTATGTGTAATTCTAGGGACCACTGGAGGAGGCTGATATGGATCATCCATTTGGCACTTCTAATCAAGATTGTTGTGAATGCTTCATCCTTTTCTTTTGTGTTGGGCTTTTCAATAATTGAGCCTCCGTCTCCAGCTTAATTATCCACCACCCTTCATTACTGGATGTGGCAACACTGCAGGGCTTAGATCTGGTATGGGATTGCTTAGCTCTGTCGGTCACTTGCGGCTTATACTGTTTGACATGCAAGTGGTTGCTTCATTTTGAGGTATACCTGGTAGTGCTTTCGACATACCTCCTGCACTCTCCATTCAACCAGGTTTGATCCTCAGCTTAATGGTAATTGTTGATTGGAGGACATGCCAGTCCACGAGGTTGCAGTTTGTGCTGGAATACAATTCTGCTGTTCTTGATGGTCCACAGTGCCTCATGGATGCCCAGTCTTGAGTTGCTAGATCTGTTCTAAGTTTATCCCATTGAGCGCTTTGGTAGTGCTACACAACACGATGGAGGTTACTCTCAATGTGAAATCAGACTTCGTCTCCATGAGGACTGTGTGGTAGTCACTCTTTCTGAAACTAATGCACAGATACATGAGCAGCTTGCAGATTGTTCATGATATGATGCGGTATGTTTTTGCCTCTCATAGGATCTATGGCAGGTGGATAAGGACCCATTCTCATTGAAGACCCAACCAGCTCCAGCAATAGTCTGTCAAGACATTCTTGGTGCTGAACATTGAAATCCTCCTGCCCAGAGTATATTTTGCACCCTTGCCACCTTATGTGCTTCCTCCAAGTGTTGTTCAACATGGAGGAGTACTGATTCATCAGCTCAGTCATAATCAAAGTTGTACAGCATGGAAACAGACACTTCAGTCCAACTCATCCAAGCTTCCCAGATATCCTAAATTAATCTAGACCAATTTGTCAGAGTTTGGCCGATATCCCTCAACACTTTGGTATGTGATGCTCAGCAGGAGGTTTTCTTTCCCATGTTCAACCTGAAGCGTTGAGACTTAATGGGGTTTGGAGTCACTGTTAAGGACTCCATGGGTAACTCCCTCCTGGTCATATATCACTCTGCCACCACCTCTTCTGAATCTGTCCTGTCAGTGGGGCAGGACATATCCAGGGATGGTGATGGCAGCATCTGCAACATTATTTGTCAGGTATTACTCTGTAAGAATGACTATTTCAGACTATTGAGTTGTGTGTGAGACAGCTCTTCCAATTTTGGCAGTCACCCCCAGATGTTAGAAAACTTGAGGAAATAGTGACCTGAGGAAGGAGCATTAGTAACATGGCCAAATAGGTTGCACAATCTGAAAATCAACTTACGTTAATGTCACCTAATAAGAACAACATAAATTCCTGGTCAACCATGTCATGGAAAGAAATTAGAGCCTTTACTATCATTATCCAAAACTCTAGGATAGAACATGCATATAAAAGTGTATGGTGCCATAGCAACTTGAGTTCCTGGAAGAGCAGCAATTAGCTGATTTGGTTGGAGGAAGTGGCTGTAAATCACATCGGTGCCATCAGCACGAGGTTTGATCCCTATTCTGGCTGTGACAGATCAGGATCTGTCTCCTTACCCAACCTATGGTGGAGACTGTGATGCTGTGGGTCAGACCTGCCTTTGAGTAGAGAAATGAAGCAGATAAATTTTCCAGCAGTATTCATCAAAAGCTAAATTTTAAATGTATATCTTATAATATTGTGTGGTCTGAAACCTCTTGATTAATTTTATTTAAATTGCACTGTAACTATAGATCATGTTTGCTCTGTCTGAGTTCACAGTTTCGCACATGTAACTATCTTGCAAATCTAAGACCTTCATGTGTGTTAGAAATAAATGAATCTTACCATGGGTAGCACCAGTTCCTCACTAGTATATTTCAGGTCTCCTCATAACTTATTTATTTTTTTCCTTTTTGTGAATTACCAATGCATATCTGAGTTGCCTTGAACATCCACTGACCTCAACCTTTCATTTGTGTAATGTCAAAGACCACTTGGAATATACTTGTTTAATTTAAATCACATGCCTTCCGATGATCAGCTTGAAATGCTTTTTTTTCCAAAAAGCAGCTATTAAGTAAACTAAACAAAATATACTGATTGTAGGTTATTATATTTGCAGACATTCTCATATTGTTTGATTGATTGATTCCATTTTTAAAAAATTATTGTGATTAATCAAGTAAGTCTGCAATTGTGGAGGATCATTACTTACTCTCCTTGAATAGGGGTAGCATATTTGACTTCTTCTAGTCTGTCTGAACTTTCTTTAAGTGCTGGTCAATATTTTATAAATATTCTTCTTTCTGTCAGCTCCCTAAGCTTATTGATAATTTTTGTTTTGCTAATATATCTTGAAAATTGCAAGCTGTTTCTCTTCTGTTATAAACATTCAAAATATAATTATTCGGCACAGCGTTACTGTCATAGTAATCATGTAAATATACAAACTGCAGGGTTCAAAAGGTTAGTCACCCAAGGTGACTTAACAATGCTTCTTTCTTTATTCTTCGATGAGTTGTGTGCACTACAGGCAAGGTTTGCATTTGTTGCCCTATGCTAACTGCCCTTGAACTGCTAGGTTATTTCAGATACCAGATTAAAGTCTAGAACATTGGTGAGAATCTGGAGTCACACGCAGATTAGAGTAGGTAAGGATACTTTCCTAAAGTAAAGTAAGCTGAATATTTTTCTAAAAAGTTTATAACCTGCAGAAGACTAGTTTTGACTCAAAGAACACTAATATACTGGATTAGGAAAGAAACCCAATGAAGTTCTAGAGTGATGCAATGAGGTAATGGAGCAAAAAAATTACTGCTAAATATTTTCTTAAAAATAACAGTTCAAATGATCTAAGAAAATAAATGCATGCAGGTTGAATGTCCCAGGTTTTAAAAATGCTCTATGGAAAATGCTGGTTTTAAGAGTTATCTAATCAAATACACTAACATTATGAAAGAGATGTATTGAGGATATATGCTACAGCATACATGAGTGTTTCAATATTGAATCATATTTGAGTAATAAATGTTATAAAACTATGAAGAGGGACAAAACCGGTCCACTGGTTCAAGTTCAAAATTGGGGCAGGGCAAATTTTGATGGAATTAGATAGAAGATTGCAGAGATTGATTGCAGTGGTTTCTTTGCAGGCAAAGGGACCTCCAGTATGTGGTGCCTTGAAAAGTGAGATAGCTAGAATTCAAGGTCTATATGAAAGGCAAGATTGACAGGAATGGGGAACCTTGGATGACAAGGCATATTGCGGCTTTGACCAGAAAAAGGAGGTATGGCTCAGGTACAGGCAACTGGGATCAAGGGAATCCCTGGAGGTATATGTGGGATACAGGAGTTTAGACTTAGAATTCCTACAGTGTGGAAATGGCCCTTCATCCCAACTACTCCACACCAACCCTTTGAAGAGTAACCCAACCAGACCAAGTTCCCTGCCCTATATTTGCCCCTGACTATGCACCTAACCTCCAAAGCCTTGAACACTACAGGCAATTTAGCATGGCCAATTCACCTAGCCTGCACATCTTTGGTTTGTGGGAGGAAACCGGAACACTTGGGGAAACTCATGCAGACATGGGGAGAATGTGGAAGCTCCACACAGACAGTTGCCCGAGGCTAGAATTGAACCCAGGTCTCTGACACTGTGAAGCAGCAGTGCTAACCACTAAGCCACCGTGCCACCCTACTGAAGGAGGAAATCAGGAGGGCAAAAAGGAGGCATGGGATAGCCTTGACTGAGAAGATTCGGGTGAATTCAAAGAGGCTCTTCAATATTTATAAAAGGAAAAATAACTAGAGAGAATACAATCCCTCGAGGACCAAAGTGGATATGTATGTGTAGAACCACAGGAAATAGGCAAGGTCCTCAATGAATATTTCTCCTCTATGTTTACCATGAGGAAGACATGAAGACTTGGGAACTTGGGAAAGTTATTGGTCATGTCTTGGGGACAGTCCATATCACAGTAGAGGTGGTGTTGGATGTATTAGAATGTATGATGGTGGGAAATCTCCTGGTCCAGACCAGATATATCCAAGTGTTTAAATCTGCAGGGATTCTTTTGTACCCCCAAATCTATTTGAATCTGTCCAAACCAGTTCAAATCTCGATGACAAGCCCCAAACTGCTACAACATGGGTTAAACACACCCCCCCCCCACCCCCACTAACGAAGCAATGCTCAGGAGTATAAAACTGAAATAAAGTTGAACAGTTGCAGGAGAACTGCCAAGCCATTAACATCTGCAGACTGCCCACAGAATAGCTCTCAAAGGTATCTCTATCTATCAAATGACCTATGAAATAGAAATCCCTAAGAAGAAAAGATGGCAGAGGAAGATACAAAGAGAAGATTCGATCTCTGGCTGGTTTTGAAAGTTGAGTTTTTTAAAAAAATCTTAATTGGGGATTTTATCGGATGAGTATTGGGGTGGGGGAGAAGGATAGGTTTAGATAACTGAGTTGTAAATAGTTGTTATTTAATTATTCTCTGTTAGACTTTTAAAAAAAATGAAAGTTGTTAATTTTTACTTGAAATAGTGGCTTTGGGGTAGTTCCTTGCCTCTCAAATTTTAACAGATTATAGCACGGGTTAAATTATTTTTGTGTGGCAGGTTTAAATTGGGGGGGTGGGGGGGAGAGTGGTGTTTAACCCAGGTTGTAGCAGTTTGGGGTTTGTCATCGAGATTTGAACTGATTTGGACAGATTCAAATAGACTTGGGGGTACAAAAGAACCCCTGCAGATTTAAACACTTGCAAGTTAGTGTCCAAGATCTTTAAATAAAATGTAGGTGAGACCATTTGTTTAATTTTGGTGACTTGTGGTTGACTAAATTAAAAGTGAGAGAAATGGCTTCTAAAATTGCTAAAGAGGTTCTGGGATTTGAAGATGATTCTCAAATTTGCCAAGAAAGTTTAGAAGGAAAGAAAAAGGCCATACTTTTAGAATTAGCAAATAAGTTAGATGTGGATTTAACCAAGGACAAAATTAAAGCTTAAATTGTAAGGGAACTACTCAAACACTTATGGGTATCAGAGAAACAGACAAGTGTAATAGAGGTAGAAAAACTTAAATTACAATTGAGGAAAATGGAGTTAGAAGATAAACAAAGAGAGAGAGAAAGGAAGAGAGAGAGAGAAGGTTCTTAGCTGAGCAAAGAGAGAGAAATAGAGACAGGAAAAAGGGAGAGACAAGAAGAGAGAGAATTTGAACTAGAGTCAAGTTAACAGGATGAAGATTAAAAGAGAAGGTTTTGACATACTTGACATACAAATATGTTAAAACTCTGCCACATTTTGGTGTGGAAGATATTGAAGCCATCTTCATTGCATCTGAAAAATTGGCTGGAAAGGTGGAGTGAAAAGAGGATTTATGGGTAATGCTAGTTCAAACTAAACTAGTAGGCAGAGCTAGTGAGGTATTTGCCATGCTATCAGATGAGGGGTCAAGAGATTCTGAAGAGATTAAAACAGGCTATTTTAAGTGCTTACGAATTAGTACCAGAAGCATGCAGACAGCAGTTCAGAAACACAAGTAAGGAACTAGGTCAAACTTATGTTGAGTACGAAAGAATTAAACAGCCACTTTGATAGATGGGCGCGTGCTTTAAAAATGGATAGGACCTTTGAGAGATTATTCTGCTGGAGTTTAAAAACTCACTTCAAGAGATGGTAAGAATTCACGTGAAGGAACAGAAAGTTCAGGAAGTGAGAAGGGCAGAATTAGCAGATGAATACATGTTGGTGCATACGACAAGCTTCCAGCCAAAATTCTGTCCTGTGAGAGATAGAAACTGGGAGAAGGGGAGATCCTACACTATGAAACCAAGTGTAGAGAGCACTGGTAATAATTTAATACATGTTAAAGAAGACCAAGAGGGTGAAGAGGAGGTGAAAGGCCTGAAGTGTTTTCACTGTAATAGAGTGGGACACAGAAAATTGCAGTACCGGTGGTTTTAGAAGGGATCTGGGAAAAGGTGTTTTCACTGCCAGAAAGTGGAACATGAAAAGTCACAGTGCTGGTCATTAAGAAAAGGCACTGTGGGAAAAGATGTGGTAAAAAACACTAAGCCAGTGGCATTAGTGAAGGTAGTAAAGGAGACCCCAAGAGGAGCTGCAGGAGAGTGCACAGCCTAGGCAGGGGCTGGGTATGGAGTTAGTATCTCATCTCTATAAATAATTCACCCCTGTTGGTAAAGTTTATTCAGAAAGAACAGGGAGAGAAGGACAAGAAGTTGGAATTTTGAGAGATATAGGATCTAACCAGTTGCTGATGATAAGGCATGAGCGAATGTGCACTCTTTTTGATCTGTTACCTGAGAGTGTGGTAATTTGTGGGACAGAAGGACAGAAATTTAGCATTCCCCGATGTAAGATCAGGTTGAAATGGCAACTTCAGACCAGGGAAGTTACAGTGGGAGCAATTGACAGTGTGTCAGTTCTAGGAATTCAGTCTGTTCTTGGGAATGATTTGACAGGTTCCAAGGTGGGACTGACATTTCCGGTTGTGGAGAAACCCAAGGAAGAAACTGAGGAATTAAAACAGAAATATCCTGGTATTTTCCCAGATTGTGTAGTAATCAGATCCCACTATCCTAAGTCACAGCACAAAGCAAAAAACTAAAGAGAAAGATGAAGGAGTTGAGGTTCAGTCAGCAGATACCCTGTTTGATGTAATGGTGCAGGAAAAATTTGAACAGGCAGAGGGTCAGAAAGAAGTGTTTAGTCCTGAAAGGCTAAGGCACTTGCAACAGCAAGACGATAAAAGATATACAGAAGAATCTCGACTGTCCGAACAAGATGGACAGGGACAATTTTGCTCGGATAATTGATTATTCGGTTAATTGATTCAAGGCCTTTCCTCTGGGGCTTGGAGTTTTCTGTTAGGTCTGCCCCCTCCTGTTCAGAAGACTAGGCAGCAGCACACGGCGTGCGAGACCCCACTCCCCCCAACCCCATCCAACACCGCTCCTCCGTCTGCTGCCACCCTGCCACAACCTCATCCAACACCATACCCCCATCCACCCCCACCCCTGTGCCCCGTCCAACTCTGCCTCCCCATCCACCCCACCCCCAATTCCCTGTCAAACACCACCCCCCAACACCACCTGTCCCTCCAAGCCCACCTACCATCTGCCCCCACTCACCAGCCGACCCCCGTTCGCACCTCCGAACCCCCTCCGGGGGCCAGACCGGACAACAGTAAGACTACTGCTGCCTTTGGGGGAGTGGGGGTGGGGGGGGGTGGTGAGCCTCCAAATAGCGTGCGCGCACACCCCTTTTTCTGCACCTTTTTGACAGGTTCCCCCTTTGCCTTGTACAGGACAATGTTGGAGAGATTATCTGGGGAAGGGGGGGGGTTTAGGGTACACCTCTGTTTAGAACTCCAAGGTAAGTGTCAATGGTGGGTGGGGAATAAGAAAGAGAGACACAAACCTGGCGGTCAGTCATTTGAAGACCATGCCTGAGTTCCCATCGATGTCTAGGACTGTCCGGGTTAATTTTTAATCATTGTAAACAAACGACGCTACCAGTGTTGGAAACACCTCTTTGATGTAATGTTTCTATCAGGACTTTGAGATCTTCTTCAGATAATCAAATGTTCGGAAAATTGATATTTGGATATTCCTCTGTTTACCTAAGCTATCCATAACCAGGTGGCCCGGGGGGAGGTGGGGTGGGGGTGGGAGAAACAGGATGGCAGGGTCAGGGTTCGACAGTGTTGGGGAGTGGATGGTGGGTGGAAATGAAAGTGGCCTCACAGGGGCTGAGGCAGACTGGGAGGTGGGGTTGGATGGTGGTCATGGCCAACATTAGACAGTGCTGGCGGACAGGGATAGGGGTAGATGAGTTTGGGGATGTGGACGGAGAGTGGCAGCTTTGGATGGGCTTGGGTGGCAGATTGGGGCCGCATTGGACGGGGTTTGGGGGGCAGGGACAGGGTGGATGGGTTTGGGGTGTGGACGGGGAGGGGGGGGGGGGCAGCTTTGGACGGGATTGAGGGGTGGTGTTGGATGGGAGTTGGTGCGCATGCGATGTGCTGCTAGTCTCCTGAATGGGGAGCAGACTTAGCAAGTGCTCACTCTGTCAATCCCATTGAACTGATTGGGCGGGGGGGGGAAAGAATGAGGTGTTGCGGTGAGGCTTCAGCAATGCTGTCGGTCCCTTACACATAAGAGTGTGTCTGCTCAGAAATAAACCACGAGACAGGCAGGCAGAGCGAGGAAAGGAATCAATTAACTGAACGAAATCATGCCCGCCCATGTCATTCAGATAATTGAGGTCCCTCTGTACAGCACTTTAAATCCAGTATCATCCTGAATCTCAGGGAACTTTAGGAAGATGGCATCAGACCTTGAAGACCATGTGGAGAGCATATTGTCAGGGTTACCAAATGATTGGGATAAAGGTATCCCATTCATATTAGATTAGATTTTTTACAGTGTGGAAACAGGCCCTTCAGCCCAACAAGTCCACGCCAGCCCTCCGAAGAGCAACCCACCCAGACCCATTCCCTTAGTTACCCCTACGAGCAATTTAGCATGGCCAATTCACCTGACCTGCACATTTTTGGACTGTGGGAGGAAACCGGAGCACCCGGAGGAAACCCACGCAGAAACGGGGAGAATGCGCAAACTCCACACAGACAGTTGCCTGAGATGGGAACTGAACCCGGGTCTCTGGCGCTGTGAGGCAGCAGTAATCACCACTGTACCACCGTGCCGACCACACTGTTTGCCATCAGAGATGCCCAAAACAAATCTACTCAGTTCACTCCCTTCTTGTTAATATTCAGGTATGAAGTGAGAGGTCCTTTGAAATTAATTATAGAAAAATTGACAGGTCCAAAGCCAGAGATCTCACACTTAGATTATGTATCAGAGGTGAGGAAGAGACTAAAAAGAGTAGGTGAGTTAGCTAAACTGCAACTCAAGAGGGCACAGTGTAGAACGAAGCAAGTGGCAGATAAAAGCACTGAGACTCGAACATCTTCCCGAGGAGATGACGTGTTAGAACTGTCACTAGTGATAGGAGATCCCTTCAAAGCCAGGTTTAGAGGTCCCTATCAAATTGTGAAAAAGTTGAGACAAGTGAACTAGTAAAGATGCCTGATTGAAAAAAAAGGTATCGGCTATGTCATGTGAACATGTTGAAACTGTATTATACTAGAGAGAGAAAGAACTGGAGAAACAGGTGTTAATTACTGCCCTACAGAGTGAGAAATAAATCCAGATGATGTAGATTTTGATGTGCCTCAAAATAGATTTAAAATGAAGATGTCGTGGGCGGCACGGTGGCACAGTGGTTAGCACTACTGCCTCACAGTGCCAGAGACCCGGGTTCAATTCCCGCCTCAGGCAACTGACTGTGTGGAGTTTGCACGTTCTCCCCGTGTCTGCGTGGGTTTCCTCCAGGTGCTCCGGTTTCCTCCCACAGTCCAAAGATGTGCAGGTCAGGTGAATTGACCATGCTAAATTGCCCGTAGTGTTCAGTTAGGGGTATGGGTGGGTTGCGCTTTGTGGGTGGCACGGTGGCACAGTGGTTAGCACTGTTGCCTCACAGCGCCAGAGACCCGGGTTCAATTCCCGCCTCAAGCGACTGACTGTGTGCAGTTTGCACATGCTCCCCGTGTCTGTGTGGGTTTCCTCCGGGTGCTCCGGTTTCCTCCCACAGTCCAAAGGTGTGCAGATCAGGTGAATTGGCCATGCTAAATTGCCTGTAGTGTTAGGTAAGGGGTAAAGGTAGGGATATGGGTGGGTTGCGCTTCAGCGGGGCGGTGTGGACTTGTTGGGCCGAAGGGCCTGTTTCCACACTAAGTAATCTAATCTAATGTCATCTCATGAGCACAGAACACAGTTGAAAGATCTGTTACTGCATTACAAGGACATATGTAAGAATCAGATGGGGAGGACAAATGCTATTGTAAAAAGGAGTAGATGTAGGGAATACTGCTCCGATAAAACACCCCTATCGGCTTAATCCTTTCAAAGCCAGACAAGTCCAGAAGGAGGTGGAAGCCATCATCGAACCAAGCCAGTGTGAGTGGAGTTTGCAGATCGTCTTAGTTCCCAAACCGGGCGTGACTCAACGATTCTGCGAGGATTATCGGAAGGTCAACGCCATTTCAAAATCAGACTCATCCAATTCATAGATTGGAGGACTGCATTGAGAAAGTTGGACAAGCTAGTTACATCACCAAGTTGGACTTAATGTGTGGTTACTGGCAGGTTACTTTAACAGAGATGGTGAAAAAGTTTCTGCGTTTGTAACCCCAAATGGACCATATCAATTGAAAGTAATGCCCTTTAGAATGAAGAATGCACCTGCCATATTCCAAAGACTCATGAACAGAATTGTGGCTGAGTTAACAAACTATTTGGATGATGTAGTGATCTTTACTAAGTGCTGGAAGGATCACATGCCACAGTTGCCAGAGCTCTTTGAACGACTACAAGAAGCAAAACTGCTAATAAGCTTAAAACTGAATTCACAAAAGCAGAGGTAACATTCTTAGGACATAACATCGGTCATGGAAGGTTGACCCCATGGAACGCAAAGACAAGGAATTTCCATGATCAACCTAGAAGAGGCGCTTCAATTCTCAGGACTCAGTGGATTCTATCGGAAGTTTGTTGCAAACTTCAGCAGTGTAGTGGCACCATTAACCGATTTGCTGAAAAATAACACAAAGTTTTGGTGGACTCAGCAACTCCAGGAGGCATTCGACCACTTGAAAATAATATTAACCATTGCACCTAAGCTTTCAAAACCTTTTAAAGTTGCCATTGATGCTAGTGACATAGGAGTTGGAGCTGTACTACTACAGGAAGATTGGGATGGAATTGAACTGCCAGTTGATTACTTTTCAAAGAAACTCAACATCCACCAGAGGAAATACTCCATGATCGAAAAAGAACTATTGAGTTTGGAACTGGCGCTACAACATTTTAATATGTTTGTCATGAATAATTTGTTGCAGATGGTTAAGTACACAGATCACAATGCTGTTACATTCTTAGAATGCTTTAAAGACAAGAATATATGAGTGTATTTCATTGGAGTCTTACATTTAAGACTTTTAACTTAAAAATCATACATGCTGTGGGCCATAAGAATCGCAGATGCATTACTGTGGATTTAACTGATAAAGTTTAGATGAGATTTGGATTTATCCAATGTTATATGGGAAGAAATTATGGCAAACTTAGATTAAAGTTATCTGTATGATATGGTAGTAACGTGTTTACAGAATAGAAAAAAAAGCAATTTTTTCATTATGATGGTCCATTTTTTCTTAGGGGGAAAAGTGTTATGAAGGTGTAAAGGGTACTGACCCTTAGGGAGTTGAAGGACTTAGCAAGCACAGAGTGCTGGAGAAATTACAGTGTAACATTTGGTTCAGCAGGTCACCGTACCTGGGTTGCTAGGAGACAAAAAACAAATTCAAATTCAACCAGTTTAAATTATGCCCCAAAATACCAAACTCCAATCCAGCCTGAATTTAGTATTTTGACAATATTAACACCACTGAAACGATCCAATGCTCTTAAATAAAGACAGAAAATGCTTGAAATACTCAGCACATAAGGCCGATTCTATGGAGATAAACAGACTTGATGTTTCAGGGTGTTAACACTTCATCAAAACGTTCTCCTCTCAACAGACACTGCCTGACCTGCTAAGTACTTCCAGCATTACTATTTCTATTCAAGAATTCCAGCATCTGTAGTATTTTGCTTTTGAACTTTTAATACTCTTCTTGGGTGCAAAAATCCATGTTAGAAATTACTGTCATAAATATGTAAAAGAAAAAGACTGGAAAGGTCAAATAGCCTTTCTTCATTCCAAATGTCCTAATTTTTCAGTGTCCCTTGTCTTACATTTAAATAATTTTACAAAAGAAATAGTTTCAACAGGGTACTACTGGAACCACGAGCAAGTTCTACTGTATAAGGTGGTGACTAGTGATGCAAACAGCTATGTAGTTTGCAACTTACGTTAATAAATTTGTAAGGAAATAGCAATGTAAATTCTGTCTAAACTTATTAGCAGTACATTGCAAACATAGTCAACTTCAGGTTCATGCAACATGAATAAGACAGTACCAGAAAACAAACTAATTAACAATTTACCCAGGAGTTACACAATTTTCCCAATGATTAAATACTTTAGAATAGTCACATGACTGGAAGTGAAAACTGATCCTCACTAATTCAGAACGGTTTGGCTTCCTGCAACCACCTGTCATGTTTCTCTCACTTGTATACAATCACTTTTTATTTGTATTTTGTATATACAGGAAAGGAAAATAAAGTCTTGCTCAAGATTATGTAGCAATCTTTGTTATCTTGGTTATGCAATATTACTACTTCATACAGGGGTAACATTCTGTTTCATAAAGATGTGGAAATTAGCAATTGTCTTCTGGATAAGCCTATCCAGATGGAAAGAAATACCATTGCACAAAATTAATACATACAGCATTCCTTGTTCGTGTTGGAAAGCATAATGCTTTCCAACACGAACAAGGAATGCTGTATGTATTAATTTTGTGCAATGGTATTTCTTTCCATCCTTTCCATCCATGTAGACTGCCTCTTCCAGTTATATTCAAACTTGAAAACCAGCTTCCTTGCTAAGAACCATATCTTCAAAACCTCTTATTTTTCTGTGCATGTTTGCAAGATCTTTATTCTAAATAAACCATGTTTTTACAATCGTCCTGTTCTCTGCCTTTAAGATCTGATCCTTTTCTCTAATATCTGTAATAATCATCCAGAGGTTCCTGAAAATCTGTGCATTTAATTTGTGTTAAATCCCCTCCATTCTCTTCGGATTCCTCATTATCATCCTCTCAACGAATGGAATCATTTATCCTGCTCCCCATCCCTCACTCTGTGGTAGGTTTGGAGCTGGAGGATGAGGAACCCAGCAATCGAAAGAGGGTGGTGTGGGGGTTGAGAACTGATGAATGCCAGCCTATGCTCTTGGCGCTGACACCCTTCTCCCATGAACCCCTTCATGCTAACAGTCACCAATGTCTGGGTTCTTCCTGATGTGAAGCCTTGAATGGGTGTAGTATTGGCCACGGCCACGATTTCACCAGAGATGTTGCTTTCCTTTGAATGGATAGCAAATCGCAGCAACCAGGACTTAGGCCGTGAGAAGGCCTGTCAAATGTTTGACTGAAACAAGATGCAAGAGTCAAAAAGTGTGGTGCTGGAAAAGCACAGCTGGTCAGGCAGCATACAAGGAGCAGGAGAGTCGACGTTTCAAGTCTAAGCTCTTAATCAGAAAGGTGGGTGGGCCCAAGACAGCTGAGAGATAAATGGGAGGGGGGTGGGGCTGGCGGCAAGGTAGCTGGGAATGCAATAGATAGATGAAGATGAGGGGGCGGGGGGGGTGATGCGATAGGTCGGAGTGGAGGGTGGAGCAGGTATGTGAGAAGGAAGATGGACAGATGGGACAGTTCTAGAGAGCAGTGCTAAGTTAGAGGACTGGATCTGGGATAAGGTAGGGGGGAGCGGAGATGAGGAAATTGATGAAATCAACATTGATTCCGTGTGATTGGAGGATCCCAAGGCAGAAGATAATGTGTTCTTTCTCCAGTCATCAAGTGGCTAGGATTTAGCGGTGGAGGCGGCCCAGGACTTGCATGTACTTGACGGAGTGGGAGGCAGTGGGGTTGTTTGGTGTGCGCCCTGAGATGTACTCTGAAATGTTCCACAAGTTGGCGTCCTGTCTCCCCTATGTAAAGGAGACCACATCAACAGCACCAGACACAGAACAGGAGGGAGACAGGACACCGACTTGCAAGACATTTCAGAGAAATCTCCGGGACACAAGCACCAAAACCTAATCCACTGTGTCGCGGTAACTACTCCCCTCCCCCCATCATATCCCAGATCCAATCCTCCAACTTTGCATTGCCCTCTTGAACTGCCCTATCTCCATCTTTCTTCCCACCTATCTGCTCCACCCTATCACCATCACCCCCCACCCTCATCTATCTATTGCATTCTCAGCTATCTTGTCCCTTAGGTAAAAACAATGACTGCAGATGCTGGAAACCAGATTCTGGATTAGTGGTGCTGGAAGAGCACAGCAGTTCAAGCAGCATCCAAGGAGCAGCGAAACCCTTAGCCCCAACCTCCTCCCATTTATTTCTCAGCCCCCTTGGTCTCAAGCGCACCCCCAACCCCCACACACATTCCTGACAAAGAGTTATGCTCAAAAAGTCAACTCTCCTGTTCCTTGGATGCTGCTTGGCCGGCTGTGCTTTTCCAGTGCCATACTTCTTGACTCTGACCTCCAGCATCTGCAGTCCTCACTTTCTCCTACAAGATGCAAGAAAAGGGGTGATGGGAAGACTTAGCAGTTTTTGTTTTTTGCAATTCATTCAGAGGATTAGGGCATCGTACTACTTTCTCCCCACCCCCACCCTCCTCTCACTTATCTCTCCACCCTTCAGGCTCTCTGCCTGTATTCCTGATGAAGGGCTTTTGCCGGAAACGTCGATTTTACTGCTCCTTGGATGCTGCCTGAACTGCTGTGCTTTTCCAGCACCATTCTAATCTAGACTCTGGTTTCCAGCATTTGCAGTCATTGTTTTTACCCATCACTACAAAGGCCAGCACTTTTTCCCCACTCTTAACTGTCCAGATGACAGTTACAAGTCAACCACATTTGTTTGTGTCTGCAGTCACATGTACGCCAGAACAAGTAATTTCCTTCTCTAATTTACATTAATGAATTGGATTCTTTTTCTACAACTGACCATGGTTTCATGGTAATCACATGATTTTTAATTCCTGAATTTAACCTCCATCTTCTTGTATAATTCCTTGGATCCCAGATTAATAGATTAGCAACAATACCATGAGGCCAACCCTCTGGTGGCTAAGATCCTGATAGCTCCACACGATTCCACCTAATATCTCTGAATCGCATCTATTCTTGAATCCATACACCTCTATAGACTGCTTCATATTTCATGTTTCAATTTAATTATTTTCTACATTTGCTCAATTCCATCAATCTTTATAAAATTTTACCTTGGCGTTTTTCAGGACATCGTGAAACAGACTGATATGCTAGAACAGGTTGATGTTAGGAAGGAGGATGTGCTGAAAACATTGAAAAGCATAAGGATCGATAAATTCCCTGGTCCAGATGGGATAATGCTAGGTTACTACAGGAAGCGGAGGAAGAGATTGCTGCACCTTTGGTGATGATCATTGTGCCCTCACTGTCCACTGGAGTAGTGCCAGATGACTGGGATAATTCTGGGAATTACAGACCAGTCAGTCTCACGCCTGTGGTGGGTAAAGTATTGGAAAGGATTCTGAGAGGTACGATTTATGATTACTTGGAAAATCATAGTTTGATTAGAGATAATCAGCATGGCTTTTGATGGGCAGGTCATGCATTGCAAACCTTATTGAATACTTTGAAGATGTGACAAAACACATTGATGAAGGTAGAGCAGTGGATGTGGTGTACATGGATTTTATCAAGGTGCTTGATAAGGTTCCCCATGGTAGGATTATTCAGAAGGTAAGGAGGCATGGGGTACAGGGAAAACTGCCTGTCTGTATACAGAATTGGCTAGCCCACAGAAGGTTGGTGGTAGATGGAAAGTATTCAGCTTGGACCTCGGTGACCAGTGGTGTTCCACAGGGATTGGTTTAGAGACCTCTGCTCTTTGTGATTTTTATAAATTACTTGAATGAGGAAGTGGAAACGTAGGTTAGTAAGTTTGCAGATGATATGAAGGTTGATGGAGTTGTGGATAGTGTGGAGGGCTGTTGTAGGTTGCAACAAGACATTGACAGGATGCAGAACTGGGCTGATAAATGGCAGATGGAATTCAACCTGGAAAAGTGTGAAGTCATTCACTTTGGAAGTTCAAATTTGAATGCAGAATACAGCGTTATAGGCAGTATTCTTGGCAGTGTGGAGGAACAGAGGGATCTTGGGGTCCATGTCCATAGATCCCTTCAAGTTGCTACCCAGGTTGAGAAGGTTGTTAAGAAGGCGCATGGTGTGTTGGCTTTCATTAACAGGGAGATTGAGTTTAAGAGCCACAAGGTTATGCTGCTGCTCTATAGAGTCCTGGTTAGACCACATTTGGAATACTGTGTTCAGGTCTGGTCACCTCATTACAGGAAAGAAGTGGAAGCTTTAAAGAGGGTGCAGAGGAGATTTACCAGGATGCTGCCTGGACTGGAGGGCACGTCTTATGAAGAAAGGTTGAGGGAGCTAGGACTTTTCTCACTGCAGCGAAGGATGATGAGAGGTGACTTGATAGAGGTGTGCAAAATGTTGAGAGGTTTAGATAGAGTGGATAGCCAGAGACTTTTTCCCATGGCGGAAATGTCTACCACAAGGGGACATAACTTTAAGGTAACTGGAGGAAGGTTTAAGGGAGATGTCTCTTTACTCAGAGAATGGTAAGTGCGTGGAATGAACTTCCATCAGTGGTGGTACAGTCAGATACATTAGGGACATTTAAGTGACTCTTGGATAGGCACATGGAAGTTAGTACAATGAAGGGTATTTAGATTAGTCTGATGTTAGAGTAGGATAAAAGGCCAGCACAACATCATGGGCCAAAGGGCCTATACTGTTCTATACTCTATGTTTTATGTTTTGTTCCAAATTCTAAAATCACTTGTTCTTCTTGGGACTTTCCCTCTTACTCTTCACTGGTGTAATATTTACACTTTGTACTTTCCACTAGCACTGATAAGGGAATGCTGAAGCTACCAATTCAGACGTACCTTAGTTAGAAGGCAACAAAACAGTTACACAAATATTACAGCCATGGTAACAATGGATGTTAGGAAGATCTGCATCCAACAGTTAATTGGCTTTGCTCGACAAGGGAAATGCTACAAAGTATTTAAAGATGACAAATCAGGACATCAACTCAGTGTAGCACTACTGATGTGTAGAACACAAATATCAGATTTGAAATGAAGGCAACAAATAACATTTTTATGTAGCCTGCTAGGTTTTCGGAAGTGTTGTGCAGAGGTCTGAATCCTGCAGGTATTTCCCATCTCTCTTCATGAAGGCAATCTCCCAAATGGAGATAGCAATGCTGCTGGCAGCCTGCCAAAAACACTAATCACACTGATCTTTGAAAACTGGATGCAAATCCTATCCCAGATTAATTTTGGCGGTGCCCACTGCAGATCTGAAACTTTCAGTTTCCAAGCCTATAATCTATCTTCTATCCCACTGCACTTATATATCAAAAATCTAATTTCTCTTTTGTGGAATTGAAAACAAAATACTCCAATTCTGACTGTCCACATCATGTTTACAGCTTCCAGAAGGTTTCCACCACCAGGTTCCAAAAAGCACCTCTTTCCTTCAACTTGCAGCAGCAGTACAATCCTAGCACTGCAGCAATGCTGAACTCAAACCTTGAATTGAGAGAGATAGGAATAGCTGCATATCTTTAAAACACACTAACTGAAAATATAAATATGAATTATAGTATAGCCATTGATCAGCTTATTGGTACATCTTTCTTTATTGTCTGTCAATCTGTATGCCCCGTTATACTGCCTCTATCCATAACAGGCTGACCTACATTTCAAAATCAAAACAATAACTTAGGTGGCTGAAGATCTATTCCTTTAGAATTTGTTATCTAATGTAGACAATGGTCAACTGACATTTTTTTAAAAATTATATCAATAGAGAAATAGAATAGTGAATTGCTCATTGATGTCAAGATGGCTATTCATTTTTGTCTAAATGTATAACCTGTCTGTAAATGTAAACCTCTAACTGGCTACTTACGTTTAATTATTTATTAGTTTTAAGCAGTATGAATGGTCTTATACCATTCAGGGCAGCAATGTATGTAAAAAATACACATTACAAAATTTTAACTATGTAAAGCCTATCTTGCTTGACGTATTTGCTCGGCTTGATAGCTGTTGCTGTATGACTTGAATGATAGCTTATTGTTGAAATAGTTATACAATTAATCTGAAATCTGCAGTCCAGCCAAATGTTGTTTTGTCCTTGGTTGGAGTTAATGAAGTGATTTTTCATCCCTCAAATGCAGGAATAGTAGGCTGTGTACTACACCGTCTTAATAAAACCTGCAATCACCGCAGCAGAATCTCTATTTTGCACATGAAGGCTTTTCAACCAAGTTATTGGTGTTATGATTCAGTGATGAATATAATGACAATCTAAATGTTTAAAGATATGATTAACATA
Source organism: Chiloscyllium plagiosum (assembly GCF_037043375.1). NCBI lineage: Eukaryota > Metazoa > Chordata > Chondrichthyes > Orectolobiformes > Hemiscylliidae > Chiloscyllium > Chiloscyllium plagiosum. Next base: position 78,569,190 of record NW_028270142.1, read on the forward strand.
TAAAACACAAACCCATGTAAGGAGGAGGTCTTGGTTTGGAAATATATATGTGCTCCTATATAGCAACACTCAGTAAAAAGAGAGGCGACGACTTGTTTTGAGGTTTGATCTCTGATGCATAACTCAGGTTCAGTGTCACACGTCTGCTCTATTAAATGACTACTTGCTGAGCCTGGTACACATTAATAGGGTCGTTCCCTAATTTTCCGACATCCTGAACCTGGGAAGGCATTCGCAGGTTCTATTTCCCAAGGACACATCCAATCTATATCCCTGGCAGACATTTACCAGTTACGATTTTTGCTGCCAACTTCCTAATCCATCGAAAACTAAATATCACATAGTTCTGACCTAGTTGTATTCCATACAATGCAACTTCTGGAGCCGAAGCTCAAGCTGTTCGTTGTCCACAAAGCAGCACCACAATGATTGCCGTCTTCAGTGTTACATGGCAGCTCGGTAAATTCAAAGATGCGCACACTTGCAGCCACAACATCCGCTATCACAGTATGGTGATACTGATCAATATTGTACTCTGGCAAGTACTGGAAACGACCCCATTTCCAAAAGAAGACCTTTCCCTCTGACTCCCCACTCAAAAAAAAACCTGGGATCATCAACACAAATTAAACTATATTTCAAGGTTGCAGGTTTTCCTTGACAATTAAACATAACAATAATTCAAGTAAAGTTCTCCTTTCGGTTCAGAAATACGGATTTTGCACTCTATTGCCGTGCTTTGGCTAAGAATGTGCTGAGGAGAGAGGGGCTTAGCTGCCTTCAACATGTTGTTTACTTGGAAGTGGGGGAAGGTGGTCGGATTGTATCTGGGACCAGATTCTGGATTAGTGGTGTTGGAAGGGCACAGCAGTTCAGGCAGCATCCAAGGAGCAGTAAAATTGACGTTTCGGGCAAAAGCCCTTCATCAGGAATAAAGGCAGTGAGCCTGAAGGGTGGAGAGATAAGCTAGAGGAGGGTGGGGGTGGGGAGAAAGTAGCATAGAGTACAATAGGTGAGTGGGGGAGGGGATGAAGGTGATAGGTTGGGGGCGGGGGAGGGTGGAGTGGATAGGTGGAAAAGAAGATAGGCAGGTAGGACAAGTCATGGGACAGTGCTGAGCTGGAAGTTTGGAACTAGGGTCAGGTGGGGGAAGTGGAAATGAGGAAACTGTTGAAGTACACATTGATGCCCTGGGGTTGAAGTGTTCTGAGGCAGAAGATGAGGTGTTCTTCCTCCAGGCGTCTGGTGGTGAGGGAGCGGCGGTGAAGGAGGCCCAGGACCTCCATGTCCTCGGCAGAATGGGAGGGGGAGTTGAAATGTTGGGCCACAGGGCGGTGTGGTTGATTGGTGCGGGTGTCCCAGAGATGTTCCCTAAAGCGCTCTGCTAGGAGGCATCTAGTCTCTCCAACGTAGAGGAGACCGCATCGGGAGCAATGGATACAATAAATGATATTGGTGGATGTGCAGGTAAAACTTTGATGGATGTGGAAGGCTCCTTTGGGGCCTTGGATGGAGGTGAGGGAGGAGGTGTGGGCGCAGGTTTTGCAATTTCTGCAGTGGCAGGGGAAGGTGCCAGGATGGGAGGGTGGGTTGTAGTGGGGCGTGGACCTGACCAGGTAGTCACGGAGGGAACGGTTTTTGCGGAAGACGAAAAGGGGTGGGGAGGAAATATATCCCTGGTGGTGGAATCTTTTTGGAGGTGGCAGAAATGTCGCCGGATGATTTAGTTTATGCGAAGGTTGGTAGGGTGGAAGGTGAGCACCAGGGGCGTTCTGTCCTTGTTACGGTTGGAGAGGTGGGGTCTGAGGGCAGAGGTGCGGGATGTGGACAAGATGCGTTGGAGGGCATTTTAACCACGTGGGAAGGGAAATTGCAGTCTCTAACAAAGGAGGCCATCTGGTGTGTTCTGTGGTGGAACTGGTCCTCCTGGGAGCAGATACTCCGGAGGCGGAGGAATTGGGAATACGGGATGGTATTTTTGCAAGAGGTAGGGTGAGAAGAGGTGTAATCCAGGTAGCTGTGGGAGTCGGTGGGTTTGTAAAAAATGTCAGTGTCAAGTCGGTCATTATTCAGTTTTTACCTTATATCTGAGTCCATAAAACCACATGAATCAGCAGAGAGGAAGGAACTACACCAATGGGCGGATTTCTGGTGTTTGGGGGAGCAGCCTCACCTGGCTGAGTAGCCGCGGCTCCAGCCCAGCGACGGGGGTTCACTCCCCTGCACGAGGCAGCGCAACAAGCTGTACCCAGTTTGCACACTTCCAACCGGCAAATACTATAGTTTTAAAAAAATACACAAAACGAGAAATGCCATTGACTGGAGCCTTACTCCACATAATGCACGCTGCAATCTTCATACCACTGACAGCTGGCCACTGAGTCCCGCCAACGATAGCGGTAAAATAATAATAATAGTTACAACAAGAGCTTGCCTACAATTATTGTCGGACCCATCTAGCTCCAATGTGGGGAACGCAAACCACCCTCATCCGACCCCACACCCGGGCTGGACACGCGAGGACTGCAGTACGCGCGCTCTTCCCCTCGGCGAAGTGTGAGGGTGGGGGTTGGATGGCAGCCCCAGTACTCACGGTGCAACCACCTTCCCCGAGCGAGTAGCTCCAGCCTCCTCTCCCTCCAGGAGTCCCGCACTCAGCAACCCGCGCATGCGCACGGCCGCTTGCAAGCCCCTCATTTCCCCCTCCCGTTTGAGAGACCGGAGAAATAGAAAGCTCTCTTTCCGTCCAGAAATTCCCATGTTCCCTCCCTCCGGGTTTTCAAACCCTAGTGTGCATATCTCCTCATTTATCACCTCCAACTCTCGATTTGCACAACTGCAGGGCACAACTTGTATCTCTCAAACCAGCCAGCTCGTCCCGAATAAAATTCTGGCGTGAACCGTGGATGCCATAGAGGACCGATTAAATTGCTCAAATACACCCGTTCGTCCACCCCCCATCTAACCCCCGACGAACATGATGCCTTCGATTACGGTCTGCAGTTCCTTTCTCTCCTCAGTTATGTAAAATTCTCACGATGCATTAAATGTTTTGAGATGTCAGCGCAGATTTTTGCGTTAGGGATGCAGCATACAGAAAGCCGAAACAGCAACAGCAACATCCGCAAAGCCCATCCCAGGGGAATAAGCTCCCTCACAAACAAAAATAAACAAAAACCGAATTTCAATTACCATCCTATATTTGGGGATGACGAGGCGTGTTTATTATTAACAGATCTGTCCATATTTAAACAGCTGGCTAAAGTGGTACTACATAAATACGGACAGACTCAAATTGACTTAGGATCATTTGTACTAAAATCTGACAACAGCTAAAATTTATGGCGCGGACTGTGTGGCTATCTACAGTGACCGCGGTCTCATTTCTAATGCCGCATTTGGTTTTATTATCACTCCCTCTTAAAATACAATAATTGAAGTGCTCTGAACCATTGCATCCTCCCTGCCATTTTCTACAAATATCTCAGCAGCATAACAAACAGGGCAGGGGGATGGTTTCTGTCGTCTACTGCAGGATTCTTCGTGTGATTACAGATTAAATTGTCAAATCGGAAGTGAAAAATCACAACAATTACAGCAAAAAAAATCCATAAGGAATTAAAATGCAACTGAAAATATAGCCAAATGGTCCACAGAAACAGGCAGAAGGTGGGCATAGGCAACCATAAAATGGACGGTGTGAGATTCAGAGCGGCGATTGTCTCTGGATATTGCTGAGGCAAATAGTAATTTATATATAAGAATGATAGAATATTTCCTTAGGTTAAGAATGACCTGATACATAAATAACATCACGTCACTTCCTTGAATTGGCCCGAGTTAGAACCGGGGCTCCCTGGTGACAGAGATAGTGCAGAGACCAGCCAGGGACCCAAGCAATCTGCTCACTAAGCTGTTGCCTATTGTGTCAGGCTGTATGTGCTGATCACTTCAATGTATATATCAAAAAGAAATATGTCATACATAACCACTAGCAGCGCGAAGATCAGACCTTGTGAGACATAACCTTAAATATAAGAAACTAATAATTGTAAAATCAAATTGCGTCAAATATAATTAAAAACATCGCTAATTGATTTTATATTAATCGGACCATCCTTTTAAACATGAACAATAAAAACTCAAACGAACAATGAAGGTAAGAATAGTCCTTAAATCAAGAAATGTCTACGCTTACACTCACCTTTCTTTGGTTTAAATTATTTCACTCGGCGCATGAGCTCTGTTTAAGTTTACGGATTTTTCTCTGCGTTCACTCGTCGTTGTCAATGAACATGGCTCACCTCGCCCGGAAGGTATCGCTCTCTCTCTCACACACTCTCTCCCAGCCCTACCCCCTCCCTTATATAGAGAGAAGGTCGCACGAGCGAAAAGTCAGATCATCCGGCAATAATATCGTTGGTGGAATCGGTCGAAAAAGACGGTTGAATCGCCTGGGAGCTAGGGAGGGATGTAGCTGTTCCTCACACCTCCCCTTATTTTTCTAGCAGCAAAACGATCCGCAGTACATTAAAATCTCAAGTACATACCCTTCCATATCTGCCCAGTTATCATTAGCATTTAGAGCTGAAGGTATATGTCAATATTGCAACAGGTGGGCAATCAGTCAATAATAATTTATCAACATGCTATTTCTAAACATATTTTAATGCAAAATCAAATCAACACCATCAGCGTGAAAACGAAACGTGCATTGTACAGGTGGCCAGGGAGAATACATTTTCAATTTGTCTGTTTTTCGGTAATTTGGAACTGGGGCTAATTGGATTGAGAGGTCCATGATTGGTTTGGGTTCAGTGGCTCCAGAAGGGAATCTCTTCGGTCTCAAAAACCTCACAGCCAAAATTAGGGGGTGAGGTGCTACCATGTGGTTGCCTGGCAGCGCCGTTTGATCCTTGGTCGTAATGAGTGTCGAGTGGAACCTGCACTGTTATTACAGCACGGCGGAAAAAAGATCTTTCTCACGCATACAAGACCTCCTCAGAAAAACCTCAATCATTAAACAAAATCAAACTATACACAACAAACTTTTAGGATTTAAAAAAAAGTTAATAAATGCGCTGTATGTACAGGATTCGTTTTGTGCTTTGAACCAAATACGAAAAGTACATAACTGAGCGATAAAACCCATCAGGTTTATATCTGCCTGTCTCCTTTCCTCTTTCATCGTTACCAGGTAAATCTCTTATGCAAATCTAGCATAAATCAACATTGACCAAATCACAATGAATTACGAGCTCAATGAAAATTGCTGGAGCCCTTGCTCTCAACGGGTGAAGACAAACAGCAACTTATGCAGTCTTATTGCCAAAATAAAATTATAATAGCCAAAAATATCTTCCGACTGCATTATCATTTTCTCCCTTTTCTTTCGAATGGTCATTGTTCTCCATGACAAGAAATAGCCAAGATTATGGATAGACCTTGTTACAATTTAAAAATACCTGCCGATGCTGGACATCTGAAATAAAATTAGAAAAAGCTGGAAATACACAGCAGATAAAGCAAAACCTCTGTAAAGAGAAACGGGATTTGTGTTTCAGGTCCATGAGCTTATTGCCAACTCTCCTGTGTTATCTAAGTTGAATAATAGGAGTCACAGGTGCCTTCAAATTTTGACTTGTGGACCATGGAAATTGCTAGCTGGCCAATATTTGTTCCCCTTGATAAGATGGAGATGATCTGCCTTCTTTAACCACCACAGTCCATATGCTGTAGGTAAATAGGGAGATAATTCCAAAATTTTGATCCAGTCACAGTGAATGAACTGTAATATGTTTCCAAAGCAGCACAGTGAGAGGCTTAGATGGAAACTTGCAATGATGGTGTTCCCATGGTTGCCTGCACTTGCCTTTCTAGATGGAAGTGGTTGTGGGTTTAGAAGGTGCTGAATAAGGATCTCTGGTGAATTTCTGCAGTATATCTTGTAACTCGTACACACTGCTACTACTGAGCGTTAGTGGTGGAGTGAATAAATGTATGTGGATGTGCTAATCAAGCAGGCTGCTTTTGCCTAAATAGTGTCAAGCTTCTTGAGTGTTGTTGGAGCTGCAATCATCCAGGTAAGTTGAGCATATTCAATTACATTCCTGACTTGTGGTGGTGAATAGGCTTTAGGAAATCAGAAGGTGAGTTACTCACTGCAATACTCCTAGTGCCAGGCCTGTTCTTGCAGCCATTGTATTTTTATGGCAAGTCTAATTGAGCTACTGGTCAATTGTAACTTCCAGGATGTTGGTAGTGGTGGAGCCATGATATCCAGGGCAGTGGTGAGGCTATCTTTTATTGGCGATGGTCTGCCTGACATTTGTCTGGTATGAATGTTATAAGTTGGGTGTTTTCTAAAAGCACAATAATGAACTTGTCCTTATGAATCTAACTTACTATAAAAATGTTGTAGGGTAGTCACTGGATCTCTTAATAGTCTGGTTGCAGTGCCACTGCCAAGCAGTGCCCATCTCTGCTGAAGATGCAGCATAATTCAAGAATTGAATTATGACATAAATAAGCCAGAACAATCTTTAGTTAATTACATCCAATGACTTTGAGATCAGTTTACTTGACAGTTGGGTGAAATAACAATAACGTGAACAAGTAGATTTGATTCATGATCGCCATGGTAATCAAAATAATATTGTAGTGAATTTAGTATTAAACACCAATGAGCAGGTTACAGATTTTCCATCATGTTTTGTTTAAACTTGTTCTCAGAATGTGGATGACATGACAATGGCATATTCATATTGCCATCTCAAAAAGTGGTGAAAGAGCTTGTCCTTGTGACAGCTTCTTATACTGATTGTAATCCCACACTAGCTTTTGGTGGATAGGCCATTGAGGCCTGCTCTAACATTTGATAATATCATGGCTAACCTGAATATGGCCTTCATTGTACTTTGCTATCTACACCCTCTACCCTTTGACAATAAATGGGAGATACCTTATTTTTAAACAGAGCTCCCTAGTCTCTCCCAAAAGGAAAAACATCTCAGCATTTATGTTATACAGTCCCCTCAGGATCTTAAATGCTTTAATAAGATTACTTCTGATCCTTCTAAACTTCAATGGATCCAAGCCCAACCTGTCAAACCCTTCCTAATAAGGCAGCATCTTCATCACAGGAATCAGGTTTGTGCCTCTCCCTGAGCTGCTTTTCATGCAAACATATCCTTCTTATGTAAAGAAACCAAAACTATACTCAATATTCCCAATGTGGTCTCACCGGCACTCTGTAAATTTATAGTAAACCTTCAATGCTTTTATACTTTCTAATGTTATGTTAATTTCCTCTGCATTAACAGTCCACATTCCATTTGCCTTCCCATTCACTTTTGTATCTGTTTTCACATTTTTGTACTTCATATTTTAATTGGGAATTAATGGGTTTTGATCCAGTGTCAATGAAGAAACTATAATATTTGTCCAGCAGAGGATGGTATGTGACCTGGAAGGAACTTGTAAGCATTCTTTTGTCTTGGTGATAATTGATGACATTTGAGAAGTACTGGAGAAATAAACATAGAAAGTTGCTATAGTGCACTCTGCAGCTGCATTCTGGAATTGCAGTCCTCTGATACTGAAAGAAATGGATTTTGAGTCCAATAATTGGAGTATCAATCAAATTGTGATGAAAGATAATACATCAGTAATGCTTTTAGATTTGGATTTGAAAATTGAGACAGAGGGACTTTGGATATGTTCTGTGAATGTTTATATTTTAATGGTTATAAAGTCACTTTCAAAGAGTGACCTGAATATAGCAGTTCCAAGAAAGCATATATTGGAGGTAGAGAACCTAGGAGAATCCGTTGTCATATTAATGGATGAAATGTTCATAGTGTTGGGAAATGCATTAAGGCAATTCATTTAGTTTGAATTAAGAAGAGAAGATTCAGTGTTTAAGTTGCAAAGAGCTCAGAATTCAGTGCAGAAAATTGCACATTTTCTCCTAGAAGGAAAACAAAATTTTTTAGTTAAATTAGTGGAACCAGTCAGCTCAGCAAAAGTAGTTTCTTGCTTGTGGAGCTTCCAAGCCAAGAGAAATTAGTTAGTGATGTTAAAGTTGTGGGAACTGAAGAAGCATAAGCTACTGCAATTGCAAAATATTCATGTCAATGGAATTGAATTGTTTAAATAAAAGATTTTGGATGGCGCGGTGGGTCAGTGGTTAACGCTACTGCCTCATTGCACCAGGGATCCGGATTCAATTCCACCCTCGGGTGACTGTCTGTGTTGACTTTGTACATTGTCCCCATGTCGATGTGTGGGTGGCACGGTGGCACAGTAGTTAGCACTGCTGCCTCACAGCGCCAGAGACCTGGGTTCAATTACCACCTCAGGCGACTCTCTGGATGGAGTTTGCACATTCTCCCCGTGTCTGCGTGGGTTTGCTCCGATTTCCTCCCACAGTCCAAAAATGTGCAGGTTAGGAGAATTGGCCAAGTTAAATTGCCCATAGAGTTAGATGAAGGGGTAAATGTAGGGGAATGGGTCTGGGTGGGTTGCGCTTCGGCGCGTCGGTGTGGACTTGTTGGGCCGAAGGGCCTGTTTCCACACTGTAAGTAATCTAATCTAATTTCAGCAGTCCAAGGGAAAGAAAGTGGAAAATGTCAATTAAGTAAAGATTTCAAAAAGCTAATATATGAGTGATATTTCCTAAGACTTGAGTCTCTGAAATGGACAGTGTTGTGAAACATGTTGAAACTCTGTTTTGATATTTGTTAAGATCTTTGTGACTGTTCTATTTATGTACAACTTTCTTTGTTTATTTGTTCTTACATGTAATAAACTTATGTTCTGTTAAAGAACATCTGCAACTTTTTGTGAATATGCTTCAGTGGTTACCACTATGTTTACCAACAGCAAAAAAAACCTAATAAGCAAAGTTTTGTTCTAATTGTTAATTACCATTAGCTAGGACCATAACAAAATACAATACACCATACTTAGCTTCTTAAGTTTTCTAGCAGCTGCATCCATTCAGAAAAGTGGGGGATATTCTAAAAGACTTCTGACAAAGGCATTGTAAATAGTAGAGAACCATTTAAAGATCAAAGATTGTGTTTGTTGTAGATTATTCAAGTTCTAGACAACTATTGTACCAACATTGCCAATAGGGTTTGTCCAGTTAAATCTTTGGTTAGTTGTGATCTCAGAAATGTAAATGGTATGGAAATCAGCAAAAATGCTACTTTTCAAGGTCAAAGAGGGTTGGTCACCTTTTTTTAGACATTGTCATTATTGGGCACTTATGTGCCTTGAATGTATTCTACCACTTGTCAGCCAAAGCTTCGATGTTATGCAGGTCCTTATCCTCATTGACATGAACTGCATTATTACTAGAGGGGTTGTTAGTAGAATTGACCACTGTGGAACCATCAACAAACAGTTCTACTACAGCAGATGACAAAGGGAATTCAATGATGAAAATGACTATACTGGGTGCACTTGCTCTAGGAACTATTATTGATGTCCTGTAGCTGTGTTGATCAGCCCATGACAATCACAATGGACTTCTATTTTTAAAACATTATTGATGGGATGTGTCCATTGCTGACTATTTTTTATTCATTCACAGCATAAGGGTGTCACTGGCCAAGCCAACATTTATTGCCCATCCCTAAGTTAAAAATCAACCACATAGCTATGGGTCTGGAGTTACATGTAGGCCAGACCAGGTAAGGATGGGAGTTTCCTTCCCTAAAGGATATTAGTGAACCAGATGGATTTTTCCTGACAATTGACTTATGGTCATCATTAGACTCTTCATTGCAGATATTTATTAAATTCAAATTCCACCATCTGCCATGGCAGGATTCAAATCCAGGTTCACAGAACTTTACCTGGGTCTCTGATTAACAGTCCAGCGATAATACCACTAGGCTATTTCCTCCCCAGTAGGGTCAAAATTTATTGCCCTTGAAAAGGCGGTGGTGAGCTGCCTTCTTTGAGTTGCTACTGTTCGTGTGGTGTAAATTGACCCATGATGCCCTTAGGGAGGGAATCACAGGATTTTGACCCAGTGACAGTGAATGAAGGGATATATTTCCAAGTCAGTACAGTGCGTAGCTTGGAGGGGAACATGCAGGTAGTGTTTCTGCATCTTGGCTACCCTTGTCCTTATCAATGGAAGTTGTCATGGGTTTGTAAGGTGCTGTTTAAGGCTCTTTGGTGAATATCTGCAGTACGGTGGCACAGTCGTTAGCACTGTTGCCTCATTGTGCCAGAGACCCGGGTTCAATTCTCACCTCAGACGACTCTCTGTGTGGAGTTTGCACATTCTCCCCGTGTCTGCGTGGGTTTCCTCCGGGTGCTCCGGTTTCCTCCCACAATCCAAAAAAAAATGCAGGTTAGGTGAATTAGCCATGCTAAATTGCCCGTAGTGTTAGATGAAGGGGTAAATGTAGGGGAACGGGTCTAGGTGGGTTGCGCTTCGGCGGGTCAGTGTGGACTTGTTGGGCCAAAGTGCCTGTTTACATATTGTAAGTAATATTATCTTATCGATATCACTCGCTGCTGCTACTGAGTGTCAGTGGGAATGGATGTTTATGGATGTGGTTCTAATTGAGTAGTCTGCTTTGTCCTGGGTGGTGTCAAGCTTCTCGAGTTTTGCTGGTAATGCACCCATCCAGGCAAGTGGGGAGTATTCCATCACACTCCTGACTTGTAGTTAGTAAATGGTGAACAGACTTTGGGGATATAGGAGGTGAGTTACTCATCATATTATTCCTGGTCTCTGACTTGCTCTTGTAGCTATTACATTTATATGGTGAGTCAAGTTGAGTTTCTGGTCAATGGAAGTGGGAAGATTCAGTGTTGATAAAATCATTGAATATCAGTGGTAAGATTATCTCTTATGGGAGTTATTTATTGCCAGGTAATTGTGTGGTCCAAATTTGACTTTGCCATTTGTCAGCCCAAGCCTGGAGTTTGACCAGTTCTTGTTGCATTTAGTCATGGACTGCTTCAGTATCTGAGGAATCGTGAATGGTGCTGAACATTGTGCAATCATCTCCACTTCTGATCTTATGATGGAGGCAAGGTAATTGATGAAGCAGCTAAAGATCATTGGGCATAAGACACTACTGAAAATGTGTTGCTGGAGAAGCGCAGCAGGTCAGGCAGCATCCAGGGAACAGGAGAATCGACGTTTCGGGCATAAGCCCTTCTTCAGGAATCCTTATCAATGGAAGTTCAGCTCTGATCTCCAGCATCTGCAGTCCTCACTTTCTCGTCATAAGACACTACCCTGAGCAGCTCCTGTAGAGATGCCCTGGAACTGAGATAAATGACCTCTAACAATCATAACTATCTTCCATTGAAAGATAAATGGTCAGTTTCTGAGGCATTGAAAGATATTTAATTGATTCTCCTTAAGGGATTTAAGGACCTGTCTGTTTCCATGTACCCCAGTCTCCTACCAATCAGTGATATCAGAATTCTGTTCCAGTGGAGAAGTGGAAGTGTTTCCAAATAAGGCAATACCAAGGAGTGGCTTACCACAGAAGCATTCATGTTTGGGGACAAGGTGGCAATATCTCAGCATTGAATCAAGTGATCTTATTCCCATCCCAAGACACTGAGGATAGAAACAAAACACTCATAAGATTTTACTGAAATAGCCACATCTCACATCTCAGCCACCAGGTAGTGTTTGGAAAAAGCATTAAAGCATGGAAGAGAAAAGAATTCATGGTCACAATAGATAAACACCATTACAAAATCAAATTGCATACAAGGTGGAGTGATTGCCATGTTCACAGAAACTGGGAACACCATTGGGAAGTTTCTTAAATCAGAATATTTTCCAAGGATAATGGATAATGGATATTGCATTCTGAGAACAAGAGCAAATTTTGTGCATTCACTACCTTACATGCCAAAGGTTTCCATGAACAATTATATTATAGAGGTTGAGAGGTGAAAAGCAGACGGTGATGGATGAAAGATATTTTTGGAACTGGAAGCCTGTGTCCAGTGGTATGCCACGGGATTTGGTGCTGGGTCCCTTGCTGTATGTTGTGCATATAATGATCTAAACATAAATGTAGAAGGTATGATTAGCAAGTTTGCTGGCGACATCGAAATTTGTGGGATGGTAAATGGAGACAAAGAAAGCCTTCAACTGTAGGACATTACGTAATGGCTGGCAAATTTAATTCTGAAAAGTGATATGTTTTGTGAGGACTAACCATTGAAAGGAGTACATGTTGAATGGTAGGATCCCAGGAAGTATGGACAATCAGAGGGACCTTGGTGTGTATTTACGTAAAACCATAATGCTGTATGAAATAGGAACAGGAGCAGTGCCTTGAGCCTGCTTTGCCAATCAATGTCATCATGGCTGATCCAATATTCCTCAAGTCCAATTTTCTGCATTTTTGCCACAACCTTTGATTCCCCTATTGATCCAGAATCTATCTATCTCAGAGTTAAATATGCACAAGGACTCTACCCCTTCAGTTCTTTGTGACAAGGAGGTTCAAAGATGCTCAGCCCTCTGAAAGGAGAAATCCCTTCTCACCTTAGTCTTAAATTCCCAAATGTTTATTATATGTCCCAAACATGTTTAACCTTTGCTCGTAAAACAATCCCTCCATGCAGAGATCATCTTGGTGAATTTCACTGAATTGCCTCCAATGAAATGATATTTTTACTCAAATAAAGTTACTAAAACTGACCATGTGGTCTGACCTACACCTTATACAGTTGCAATAAGACTTCTTGATTCATATGCTGTAATCCTTTTGAAATAAAGGCCAACATTTTGTGAGCCTTCCTGAATACCTATTGCATCTGTTTGCCAGCTACAGTCTATTCTGACGTAATGTGATAGTGCTGTTCCCAATCAATCCCGTGTTATAAGAAAATCGTGTAATAGCAACACCATTTAAACCAACGGAACTGGAATTGTGTTATAGTTAATACAGTTAAAAAAAGTTTGTGTTCGACAAATAATGGTCTAAGCTCTTCAATCGCTTTATAGCAAATTTTCATTGAAGAAATGCGAGTTATAGCAGAACCGACTGTATTTTTGTGCACAAGTATCCCCAAGTCCTTTCGTGTTAGATTTTTGCTGTTTCTTTCCACTTAAATAATTCTTTGTTCTTTTTCTCTCCCTTTCAAAGTGAATACCTTCACATTCTCCCACAATATAATGCATTTGCCAAATTCTTGTCCAATCACTTTACTCTTTGTAGTCTCCCTGTATTCCTCTCACAATTTGCCTTTCCAATTATTTTTGTGTATCTGCAAATTTAGCAACAGTATATTCATTTCCGTACTCCAAGTCATTTGTGTATATTGTAATTAGGTACAGTCTTAGCACTGATCCCTGTGAACAATAATGTAGAATATAGAACATTACAGCACAGAAACAGACCCTTCAGACCAAACGTCTGTTCTGACCATGATATCATTCTAAACTAATCCCATTTGCATCCAAATGGTTCATATTCCTCCTTTCCTTTCCTGTTTATGTGTCTGTCTCACTGTCTCTTAAAGTTTGCTAACGTTTCTGCTTCTACCACCTCTCTTGGCAAAACGTGATTTGCACATCTCATAGAGTCACAGAGTCATAGAAATAGCATGGAAACATACCCTTCGGTCCAACTTGTCCATGCCGATCAGGTATCCCATCTCAATCTAGTCCCACCTGCCAGCACTCGGTCCATATCCTTCTAAACTCTTCCTATTAATAGACCCATCCAGATGCCTTTTAAATGTTGCAATTGTACTAGCCTCCACCACTTCCTCTGGCAGCTCATTCCGTACACGTACTACCCTCTGCGTGAAAAGGTTGCCCTTAGCGAGTTTTGAGAAGATTTGTAGCTCAGGTTGAGGTTTTGGTAGACTCCATCTACCACCCCCTGAGAAAAGGAACAGGAAGTGACCTCACCACAGGAAATGACAGCACCACAGGAAATGACATCACCAACTCAAAGAAACGCAAACATATAAATAGAAAGCAGAAATTATCAGCAGTGTTTCGCCATAGGCCCACTGAAGATGTTACCTAGTAGGGTGACGAAACGTCAGGAAATGAACCTTCCAGCTCAGCGAGCAAACCTACATCTGAAAAAGTTGCCCGTTAGGTCACTTTTATATCCTTTCCCTCTCACCCTAAACCTATGCACTCTAGTTATGGACTCTCTCATCCCAGGGAAAAGACTTTGTCTATTTATCCTATCCATGCCCCTCATGATTTTAAAAACCTCTATAAGGTCACCCCTCAGCCTCCAACACTCCAGGGAAAACAGCCCCAGCCTATTCAACCTCTCCCTATAGCTCAAATCTTCCAACCCTGGCAACATCCTTGTAAATCTTTTCTGAACCCTTTCAAGTTTCACAACATCTTTCCAATAGGAAGGAGACCAGAACTGCACACAATATTCCAAAAATGGCCTAACCAATGTCCGGTACAGCCGCAACATGACCTCCCAACTCCTGTACTCAATATTCTGACCAATAAAGGAAAGCATACCATACACCGCCTTCACTATCCTATCTACTTGCGACTCCACTTTCAAGGACTATGAAACTGCACTCCAAGGTCTCTTTGTTCAGCAACACTCCTAAAAGGCATCCGGATCTTACCATTAAGTTTATAAGTCCTGCTAAGATTTGCTTTCCCAAAATGCAGCACCTCACATTTATCTAAATTAAATTCCATCTGCCACTTCTCAGCCCATTGGCCCATCTTTCAAAAGCTGATTGGGAGCAGATGTTCGCAGGTAAAGGTACAGCTGGAAAATGGGAAGCCTTCAGAAATGAGATAACAAGAGTCCAGAGACAGTATATTCCTGTTAGGGTGAAAGAAAAGGCTGGTAGATTTAGGTAGTGCTGGATAACTAAAGAAATTGAGGGTTAAAGAAGGAAGCAAATGTCAGGTATAAACAAGATATATCAAATGAAACCTTAGAAGAGTATAAAGGTAGTAGGAGTATACTTAAGAGGGAAATCAGGAGGGAAAAAAGGGGACATGAGATTGCCTTGGCAAAAAGAGTTAAGGAGACTCCAAAGGGTTTTACAAATACATTAAGGACAAAAGGGTAACTAGGGAGCGAATAGGGCCCGTCAAAGATCGGCAAGGCGGACTTTGTATGGAGCCACAGGAGATGAGGGAGATACTAAACGAGTATTTTGCATCAATATTTACTGTGGAATAGGACATGGAAGATATAGAATGTAGGGAAATAGATGGTGATATCTTGAAAAATGTCCAGATTACAGAGGAGGAAGTGCTAGATGTCTTGAAACACATAAAAGTGGTTAAATCCCCAGGACCTGATCAGGTGTATCCTAGAACTCTGTGGGAAGCTAGGGAAGTGATTGCTGGGCCCCTTGCTGAGATATTTGTATCATCGATAGTCACAGGTGAGGTGCCGGAAGACTGGAGGTTGGCTAACATGGTACCACTATTTAAAAAGGGTGGTAAGGACAAGCCAGGGAACTATAGACCAGTGAGCCTGAAATCGGTGGTGGGTAAGTTGTTGGAGGGAATCCTGAGAGACAGGATTTACATGTATGTGGAAAGGCAAGGACTGATTAGGGATAGCCAACATGGCTTTATGCATGGGAAATCATGTCTCAAAAACTTGATAGAGATTTTTGACGAAGTATCAAAGGGCAGAGCGGTGGACGTGATCTATATGAACTTCAGTAAGGCATCGACAAGCTTCCCCAGAGGAGACTGATTAGCAAGGTTGGATCTCATGGAATACAAGGAGAACTAGCCATTTGGATACAGAATTGGCTCAAAGGTAGAAGGCAGATGGTGGTGGTGGAGGGTTGTTTTTCAGACAAAAGAATAACATTAGCTATTCTCCAATATTCTGAGATCTCATCTCTGTCTAAAAAGGATATAAAAATCTCTATCAAGGCCCCAGCACTCTTCTCTCTTTCTCTCTCAGTATCCAGGGCAAGATCCCATCTAGCCCTGGAGTTTATCTACCTTATTGTTTTGCATGACACCCAAAACCTCTTTCTATTTAATATCAACATGTTCCACAATATCATCATATTCTCTTCTAATATTGCCATCATCATGTCCTTCTCCTTGGTGAACACTGATGCGAATTACTCATTAAGAATCTGACCGACTATCTTTGGCTCCACACATAAATTCCTTCCTTTGACCTTGAATGGACATATCTTTTCCCTAGTTGAGAGTGTGTTGCTGGAAAAGCACAGCAGGTCAGGCAGCTTCTGAGGAGCAGGAGAATCGACGTTTCGGGCCAAAAACGTCGATTCTCTTGCTCCTCGAATGCTGCCTCATCTGCTGTACTTTTCCAGCAACACACTCTCGACTCTGATCTCCAGCATCTGCAGACCTGACTTTCTCCTACGTAGTTTCCCTGGTTACCCTCTTGCTCCTAATATACATTTTAGTGATTCTCCTTATTCCTACTTTCCAAGGACATGTCAAGGTCCTTTCTAGCCCTCCTAATTCCTTGTTTAAGTTCTTCTCTGCTTCCTTTGTACCTGTCAAGAGCCTAGTTTGATTTCCATTTCCTAAACCTTACATACACTTCTTTTCTCTTTTTAACTAAACGTTCAATATATATTGACAACCAAAGATTCCCAAATCTTGCCATTCTAATCTTGAATATTCTCAGGAACATGCTGGTCCTGAACTCTGGTAAACTAGACTTTAAAAGACTCACATGTCAGACTTTGATTTAGCCTCAGTTGCCCAGTCTACTTTCTCCAATAGCTGCCTAACATATTTGTAATTAGCCTTCTCCCAATTTTGTACTCTTATCTGAGGACCAATCTTATCCATATCCTTGCTTTCTTAAAATTACAGAACCATGATCACTGATCCAAAAATGCTCACCCTCTGAAACTTCAATCACCTGGCTGGTCTCATTCCCCATTTCAAGGTCTAACATGGCCCCTTCCCTTGTTGGACCATCTACACATTGTTTCAATAAACCTCTTGGATGCACCTGATAAATTCTGTCCCATCTATGCCCCTGGCACTAAGAGAGTCCCAGTCAATATTGGGGAAGGTAAAATCACCTATGACAACAACATTGTTGTTTTCACATCTTTGCAATCATTTGCTTATCTATCTGTTCCACTATCTCCTGCTGGCTATTGGGAGGACAATAGTATGACACCATCATAGTCTTGTTCCTAAATTCTACCCATGTGGCTTCACTGGATGAGCCATCTTTGATGTCCTCTCTTAACACAGCTGTGACATTTTCCTTAATTGGTAATGCAACTCCCTTAACCCTTTTACAGCCCTCTGTATTTTGCCTGAAACATGTAAACCATAGAATGTTGAGCTGCCAGTCCTGCCCCTTTCTCAACTAAATTTCTGTATTGGTTACCACATCATAGCCCCATTTACTAGTGCAGGTTCTAAGCTCATCTGTCATATCTGTTATATTCCTAGTATTAAAATAAATTAACTTTAATTAATTAAAATAAATACATTTCACACCACCAGTCCTGCCTTTCTTCCTGTGAAGCCCCACTGGTTGCCAACCTGAGAAAGAACCCTTACCCCCAACTCACTGTTTTCTTGTCAGTAACCAGTTCTCTATACATGCCTCCTTACCATTTGCAGTACCATGGGCTCTTATCTTTTGACTAACCTTTTATGTGGTGCTGGAAAAACACAGCAGGCCAGGCAGCATCTGAGGGGCAGGAGAATCAACGTTTCGGGCATAAGCCCTTCTTCAGGAAGGGCTTATGTCTGAAGCGTCGATTCTCCTGCCCCTCGGATGCTGCCTGGCCTGCTGTGTTTTCCAGCACCACATTTTTCAACTCTGGTCTCCAGCATCTGCAGTCCTCACTTTCTCCTAACTAACCTTTTATGAGCTATAATTTGAATGCTTTCTGGATCCCCTCTATTTATTCTCATTAAGACTTACTTTAAAAACTAATAATAATGTCCATAGATCCTTGAAAGCAGCAGGACAGTTGGTTAAGAAGGCAAATGGGATACTTCCCTCCATTATTCAAGGCAGTAAGTATCAGAGCAAGTACATTATGACACTGCTGTATGCAACATTAGTTAGACCCCAGCTGAAGTCCCTTTGCATCTTGGATCTTCAACTTCCTGACCTGCAGACTATAATCAGTAAGGATAGATGACACCCTCCTCCAAATTAATCCTCAATATCAATGCCCAACAGGGCTGTGCACTCATGACTGTGTGGCCAAATTCAGCTCTTAATTTCATTTACAAATTTGCTCATGTTACTGCCGTAGTGGTTGGGACTCAAACAATGACAAGATAGAGCATGGGAAAGAGATAAAGAGCTTCCTCAATGTCAGCAAAACGAAAAGACTGGTCATTGACATCAAAAAGTGGAGTGAACAATATGACTTGTCTGTACCAATGATGCTGAAGTGGAGATGGTCGAGACATTTAAGTTCCTCGGTGTAAATATCACCAATAGTCTGACCTGGTCCATTCACATTGACACTGCAGTCAAGAAAACATACCAATGTCTACACTTCTTAAGAAGGCTAAGGAAAGTAGGCATGTCCATAAGTACTCTTACCAATTTTTATAGATGCAGCATGGAAAGCATCCTATCTAGATCCATCACATTGGTATGGCAACTACTGTGTCTAAAAATGCAAGACATTAGAGTTGTGAATGCAGTCCAGTCCATCATGAAAACCAGCCTTCCTTCCATTGACTCCTTTATGCTCCGTGCTGCTTCGGGAAAGCAGCAAAAAAATTAATGACCCAATACAAAATAAGTGAAATTCTCTTCCATCTTCTTCCGTTGGGCAGGTACAAAAGTTTGAAAACACATACCAACAGATTCAAGACCAATTTGTTCTTCACTGTTATCAGACTTAAGAATGGACCTCTCATATATTAGAGTTGATCTTTCTCTGTTTTGCTCTCGCTGTAACACTGTATTCTGAATTTGTTCTATTACCCTGATGTATTTTGAGGTTTGCTGACTAGCACACAGAACAATACTTTTCATTGTATCTCAGTACATATGACAATAATAAATCAAATAAACCAAGTACTGGGTGCAATTCTGGTTGTCGCACCATAGGAAGGATGTAATTGCACTAGAGAGTGTGCAGAAGCGATTCTTCAGGTCGTTGTCTGGGCTGGAGTGTTAAGCCAAAAAGAAAAACTAATTAGGATGGAGACTGTTTTCTGTAGAGTGGAGAAGGCTGAGGGGGCTCCTGATTGAGGCACACAAAATTATGAGGGACATAGATAGGGAGAGACTTTTTAGTAGAAGGGTCAATAACAAAGGGACACAGATTTAAGGTAAGGAGGAGGAGGAAATTTAGAGGAGATTTGAGAAAAGTATTTTTCACATAGAAGGTTATGGGTATTTGGAACTCACTGCCAGAAGGATAGCATAGGCAGGAACCCTCCAGATATTTAAAAACCAATCTGATGAACACTTGAAGCAGTGTAGCATATGGACAAAGTGCTGGAAAATAGGAATAGAATCAATGGAAGTTTGAAGACTGGCATGGACATGATGAGCCGAGGGGCTTCTTTTCATGTTGTAAAAACTCTATGACTCTCATAACCCATCAATTAAAACTTTCCACCTTGATGAACAGATCTTGGAAAACTGCATTTTGTAAACTTTCCTAAGGATTGGCAGAAAGATAGAAGTCTCAGAATTAAGGATACATGAGTTAAATAGACAATAATTTTCTATCAGATGGACCAACATACAAGTTTCTGATGTCCAATGCAATGACCAATCTCCAATTGAGACAAAAGACCAAAATCTGATTCCTCATTATTTATCGGGTTTCAACCAACCAGAGTGGCTCTTTCATGTGTGGCACAAGTCGCCCACAACATTGCAATATTCTTTTTAACCTAAATGACCTGTTTCCAAGATCAAGTTTGCGACAAGTGTGGTAGAAACCAGATGAGGAACCAGCCGAACTTGGAGTCTGAGCAAGGCATCACTTCATTAGTGTCTGATCAAAGCACTGCCATTCTTCCGGTTAAGGCTGATGAGTTTTTTTTGTAGTGGCAAGTGATAGATAGGACAAATGATGATCAATGGATTATTTTGCTCTATGTAAATCATATCAGGTTTGTCCTATTGGATAGAATTACTGGTGATTTTACTTTTGCTGGCAAGATTCCTATACAGTTCAGGAAGATCATAGTTTCTACAATTGTACTTAAATAGTGAAGATATATCTATGTTTCCCTGATATGCACCATTGCTTGATCTGTTTATTAAAATGAAGTAATCTGCAAAAGTTCTTCAGGGATCAGAACTCATCAAGTCAGGCTGCTGTTAATCCATTAGATGCAGGTATGAATCCGAGAATTCAAGCTCATCTCAGATATAAGGGTAGTTTCCATGATCTTGCAAATTTCAGAAATTTGAACCCAGAGGTCATAATTTCCCAAAGGATTTGTCATCCATGAATCTTAATGAGTTCAATGTTTGAAGACCCATTTCAACACCAACACCAAATTCTAATTGTTCACTCCAGCTGCTCAAAGTTCCAAGCTGGGGAAACAGAAATTTCTAATTTATCCTAAAACTAAAACAAGATCACTGCAGAGTAATTTCACTGTGGAGCAACTTTTCCCATAACATTGTGTTGTTTTGATTGAAATTTATCTTGATTCTTTATCACGGTAAATTGATAAATGCTTGTGGTTGCATGGTGAGTCATTCTATTCCTAACAGTGGACTAGAAAATAATTGATTATTATTTAATTGACGTAAAGTTGCTATTTAATGTTAAAATCCTCTTTATAACAATTTGTTTATAAAAATGTATCCTCAGAAATCACAAGTTATAAAGATATATTTTGATATTTCTCTTGTTTCAAATATTTTACTTCCTGAATGGGCATACTTTGTTGAATGAAATTGATAATGTGCATACAGGGTTAGTTTCAGAACCCAAGATAATGGTATTTGACTTCCAAATAACAAAACATTAGCAAGTATTAGTCTCAACTGGAGGCTGTAGTTCCTGTGAATGCTTGCCTAAACCTATATATTTCATCTGCAAGCAAATACCTCAGAAGTTGGACCCTTACCAATATAATTATTCCAAGGTATGACACACACATGCACTTGTCATCCACCAATAATTTTTGACAAATATCAAACCAAACTATACAAATTGAGGTCAATGATTCCTGGTCTTTGAAAAATTCAATCAGTATATCCATAAGCTTATTCCAAATAAAATCACAAATGAAAAAGTTTGTATTCCTCTGTTAAAGAAATAATGGGGTAAAATTTCCATTTTTCAAGTGATTCTGCTGCTAAATGTATTTAGAAAACAAATTTATGAGTGAAGTATGAGTTTAATATTCTCAGTGGGAAACCCATTTCTGACCGATTTTCTGCTGTCGAAACTGAAGAACGCTGGACGTAGCTGCAACAATTCAAAGGCCAGAAGTTACAGCTCAAATAGCAATTCTAAAATAAAAGGAAAAGAAACAAAATCCAAAACCACAAGGTTTTCCAAAGATGTAATTGAGTTTATGTTGTCACAGGTAACGCCAAGAAGAGAAAGTCTCTGTTATTCTAAAAGGGAAACGCCAGCAAAAAAAAGGCAGTTTTGAATGACATGACTTGAGCAGTGAGTGCCATTCCACCCATTTTGTGAAATATGACTCATTGATTAAATAATTTTAATGGAAACTATCCTTTGGCCTAACCAATCTAAATCTGTGTTTACCCTCCACATAAGCAGTAGTACTAACCTCATGTGTTTACTTAGTTCCCAGCATCATTTCTATTCCTGTATTTCAGCTACTTTACTGAATGGTTGATACTAAGTTTACTTTGATCACTAACTCTGGTGATGCCTCACAATGCATAGTATTAAAGAGGTTTTCTCTGCTCCCAACTTCTTACATTTAATCTTCTCTCCATTTATTTTTATTTTATAATTCTTAATCATTCCAAATAGAATGTTTGTACCTACTATGGGGTAAAATTATATCACCTTCAAACATACAAACATGTGAATTATGAGCAGAAGTAAGCCATTCAACATAGTTTCAAATTTGCTTTGCTCTATAGTCCCTATACTCTTTGACTCACTTACCAATCAATAATTTATCAACATCAACCTTAAAAATATTCAATAACCGTTCCTCCACTACTTTCTGGAAAAGAGAATTCCAAAGATTAATGGTCCCAGAAAGAAAAAAGTATTCTCTTCACCTTGGTCTTAAATGGAGAACTCTTTGAACAGTATCTCCTATTTTTAGTTTCTCCCAATCGGGAAACATCCTTTTTAAACAAAATGGGCAACCTTACATTTTTCCATGTTTTATGTCATGTGTCGAATTTAAATGAAAATTGAAGTTGATGTATGCAAGCAAAATGTGAAATCAAGTTACATAAAAAGACCTTCATGTTCTATCCAATGCATAAATTTTGGAATCAACAGAGTGTACCTTACTGCACAAGGAAAACATCTCAACATAACAATGGTGTGCTATCTTCTGCATGCCTTTTGTGCAGAATCTCATTTACACCATGTGGTAAGTAGTAGCCACATCTACTGTTTCTACAAGAGCTAATAATATGGCAGCTACCGTACTTTGAATAATCTTTTAATTCTCATAGCTTCCCAAAGCAAAAGGGCAACAATTCCTGTTCTTACCTATTGGAAATATTATGAAACTAATTGTAATAGTATACCCATGAGAAAGATTCGCATGTGAGACATCACTAAGAAATTACTAGTGTGTCATGTTCCTAAGGTTACCTAAGAACATGAACATAAGAATGCATTTGTTAAGATTTAACATTCTCAATGTTACACTTTCCTTTAAAACCTTTTCTGGGGTGTTTTGGTTCTTAAGTTCAAGATATCAAAACTGGTATCTGGTCTGATCTCGGTGTAAAACCAGTTCTACTGAATAATACAGGATCACAATTGCCCTGTCTTTTCTTTGGATCTTTCTATAATGATTGAATGCAATTTATTAGTCATAATATTAATAATATTGTTGAGTTGACAAGTCTGACTCCCAAATGTAACTTTTAATTTAATCTTATGAATAATATATTTCTCAAATTTGCGTACCGTCCTACAGGAAATCATCAACAGGTATCATGAAAATGTCTGAAAGTTTTCTCAGATCTAATGGGTAGTGAGGGAGGCCTGTAGCTAACCTGGAGCTGGATAGCCTGGGTAGCATGATGGCTCAGTTGTTAGCACTGCTGCTGCACAGCATCAGGGATCTGTGTGTAATTTCAGCTTTTGGTGACTGCCTGTGTGGAGTTTGTACATTCTCTGTGCACCTGCATGGGTTTCTGCTGGCTGCTCTGGTTTCCCCTCACAGTTCAAAGATGTGCAGAATAGCTATTCACACTCTCAGCCTGATTGTCATCCACTCCTTTGTCTGTCTAACTGTTCTGTCTTTGGGCTCTATCTCCTCAAATTGTTTACTCCTTACCCCCTCTCCCACATTACTTTCTGCATTAAATCCAACATTATCCGAGCAACTATCAGTTCTGATGAAGGATCACTGGACCTGAAACGTTATTTCTTTCTACAGTTGCTGCCAGATCTGCTGAGCTTTTCCAGCAATTTCTGTTTTTGTTTCTGATTTCCAGCATCCACAGTAACTTTGAAAAGTAAGTGTTGATTTAGTTGCTGCAGAATTCCTAGACTCGTAGTCACAGTATTTATAGAAATGTACATATGATCATACAGAAACAGAAATAGACCATTCAGTTACTTGAGCCTGTTCTGCCAAGTCTGATCTAATTGCAACTTCAAATTGACATACTTGTCACCCTGATAACTGTTCAACCCCTTCTTTATCAAGAATCTGTCTACCTCTACATTAAAAATATTAAAGAAATCTGCTTCTACCACCTTTTCAGGAAGAGTGTTCCAAAGATGCCTAACCTTCTAAGAAAAACAACCTCTTAATCTCTGTTTCGATTTCATGACCTTGATTTTAAAACAGTGACCTCCGGTTCTAGATTTTCCCTTAAGAGAAAACATTTTCACGATATCCACCCTGTCGAGATAACTCATGACTTTATATGTTCAATCGTGTTATTTCCTACCCTACTGAACACCAGTGGATACAAGACCAACTTGCCCAATCTTTCCTCTTAAAACAACCCACTTATTCCAGGTATTTAGTTGAGTAAAACCTTATTGTAGCTGCCTCCTCATCATTTACATCCTTCCTTAAATAAGGTGAACAATATTGTACACAGATGTTGTCTCACCAGTTTCTTATTTTTGTATTCAATTTTTCTTGTGATAAATTATAATATTCTATTAACTTGCCTAATTATTTATGACTTGTACATTAATCCTGTATGACTTATGGTATAGGACAGCCGGTTCCCTCTGCATATAAGAGCTTTGCAATCTCTTACTATTTAAATAAATGCTTCTTTCTTATTCCTTCTATCTAAATGGACAATTTCAAACTTTTCAAATGTATATGCTATTTTTCAGATCTTTTCCTACCCCCTGGAACAATCAATTCTTTTTTTATTCTCTTTGCGTCCTCTTCACAACTATCTTTGTGTCATCAGCAGTCTTGGTAGCCATACCTTACATGCCTTTACAAAAGTCATTTATATAAGTTGTAAATAGTTGAGGCTTAATCATCAATCCCTATGGCACAACAATTGGTGTATCGTGTGGAACTGAAAAAAAGAAATTATACCTATTCTGTGCTTCCTATAACCAGCCAATCTTCTATTCTTACTACCCCACACTGCAATCTTTATCGTCCCACAATAGCCTTTGATGTGGTTAGAAGTCTAAGTACAGTATATCCATAGGTTTGCCTTCATCTGGAACATGTGTTACTTGCTTAAAGAACTGCAATAAATTGGTCAACTGTGAATGCCCTTTCATAAAACTATGTTTACCTTGCCATTAAATGCCACTAAATATCAAGGGACAATTGTTAGTTTTTTTCTTGCTTTATGCTTGTGAAATAATAATGTTATTGGTCACTAATCAACCCAATCCTGAATATTGTTCAGGTCTTTCTGAATATGAGCATGATCTGCTTCAGTGTCTGAGTAGGTCAATAAATTATAATGGCAGGTCACTTGGGGTATTTAATAAACACATAAATATTTAATAAAAATATTAAAATCTTTCCATTGGGCAGGATTACATAAAGAGTAGGCCATTCATCCCATAAAGCCTGCTCTGCCAATCTATAAGACTTTGGATGAATGTCATGTAATTCCATATGCTTGCCTTGGGCCCACATCCCTTGAAATCCTTGCTTAATTGCAAATAGTTTATCTTAGATTTAAATTTAACAATTGATTTAGCACTGACAGCTCTTTGAGGGAGAGAGTTCCAAACCTCCACTACTTTTTGAATGTAGAAATATTTTCCAACATCTCATCTAAATGGCCGAACCCTAAATGTTAGACCACTCCCCTTGGTTCTAGAACCTTCAACCTGTAGAAATAGTTTATTTTAATCTACCCTGTCTTTCCCTGTTACTATCCTGAAGACTTTGATTAGATCACCTCTCAACTATCAAAATGTCTAAGCCCTCCTCATAATTTAACTCCTGAACTCCAGGTATCATTCTTGTAAAATTACACTGGAGCCCTTCCAAAACTAAAACATTCTTCCTAAGGTATGGTCCCCAGATCTGTTCTGAGTACTCGTGGCGGGTCTAACTATGGTTTTGTATAACTGCAGCATAATGCTAACATTCTTATAGTCCAGCCCTTAAGATGTGAAGACCATTCCATTCAGCTTCTTGACCATTTTCTGCACCTGTTCATGTCATTTTAAGGAGTTACTGAACCTTTATTGGGCATCCACTGTATTTAACCTTGTGCCTTCTAAAAAATACCCTTGATCCATCCTTTTTCAACTTGAAATGGATAACTTATATTTGCTTATATTAAAACCCACCTGCCACAGTTTTGCACTTTCACCTAATCTATCAATATCTTATTGGAATTTTATGCTGTCGGCAGCAATATCTACAATGCTGCCCAACTTGATGCTGTGAGTAAATTTAGATATTTGATATTTTATGCTATTATCCAAGTTGTTAATGAATATTGTGAATAATTGAGGCCCCAACATAGATCCTTGCAGGACACCACTAGCCACATCCTGCCAATTTGAGTACTTGTACAGATCATACATGTCAGTTAATAGGAAAACAAGGCACAAGTCAGGAGTATGATGGAATACTTCCCATTTGCCTGGATGAGTGCAGCTCCAACAACACTCAAGAAGTTTGACATCAATCCAGGAAAAAGCACAAACATTGGGAAGTTAGGAGGTAAGTTACTCACCACAGTATTCCTAGCCTCTGACCCGCAATTGTAGCTACTATGTTTATGTGGTGTGTCCAGTTGATTTTCTGGTCAATGGTAATCTTGGGATGTTGATAGAGGGGATTTCAATGATCATAACACCATTGAATGTCAAGGGGTGGTGTTTAGATTGTTTGTTATTGGAGATGATCATAGCCTGGTATTTCTGAGGCATGAATAGCATGTGTCAGCTCAAACCTGGATGTTTTCCAGATCTTGTTGCATTTGAACATGGACTGCTTTGGTATCTGAAGAGTTGCAAATGATGCTGAATATTGTCTAATCATCAGCGATCATCCCCATTTCTGAGCTTACGATGAAGGGAAGGTCATTGATAAGGCAGTTGAAGATGGTTAGGCATAGGCCACTGCTCTAAGGAACTCCTGCAGAGATGTCCTAGAGCTGAGATGACTGACCTTCAACAACCACAACCATCTTCCCATATGCCAGGTATGACTGTAACCAGTGGAGAGTTTGTCCCCTGATACCTATTGATTGCAATTTTGTTAGAGCTGTTTTGATGCCACACTTGATTAAATGAACTTTGATATCAAGGACTGTCATTCTCACCTCACTTCTGGAATTCAGCTCCTTTGTCCACGTTTGAAGCAAAGCTGCAATGAGTTCAGAAGCTGAGTGGCTCTGGCAGAACCCAAACTGGGTGTCACTGAGCAGGTTTTGCTAGGCAGGTGCTGCTTGATTTCACTGTTGATGACATCTTCTATCACTTCACTGATGATTGAGAGTGGACTGATGGGGTGCTAATTTGTACCATTGAATTTGTCCTGCTTTTTTTGGTACGGGACATACCTGGACAATTTTCTGCATTGTAGTACAGAAGCTAATATTGTAACTGTACTGGAAGAGTTTGGCTAGGGGAGTGACAAGTTCTGGATCTCGAATCTTCAGTACTATTGCTGGAATGTCATCAGGACCAATGACATTTGCATTATCCATGACTCTAATGCTTCTTCATATCAAGTGGCGTGAATCAAATTGATTGAATCTATAATGCTGGGAACCACTGAAGGAGGCATCGATGCAAGCATAATTTTGCAACATTGCAAAGGTTGCAATGAGAAAGTTAAAATTATTTTTACAACAAGTGGATTACTCAAAGAATTATAACCAACTCATGGTTAAAATTGTAGGTTTCAGATATTACAGAAATGATGATTAGTTTGGGAATAAAACAGTTTACATCTCTACTTATCATCCACAATCAAAAATTGCATTGGAAAGATGGCAATTAAATTCCCAGGAATAAAAAATAAAAAATAAATAGTTAAGTCATGCTTGTACATATGATGGAACAGATTTGTTGGTGGGTTGGCTATAGGGGGCAGCAATGGCCACCTGGGAACTTGTGAAACAACTCTTAAAAAATATCATATAAGGCAGTTTCATGAATAAGATGGATGTTGAGTTTATGCAATACAGTCAATGGTAATGTCATGGCTAAATGCGACATGGTACTAAAATAAAAAGAGAAGTTACTGGAGAAACTCAGCAAGTCTGGCAGAATTTGTGGAGGTAAAGCAGAGTTAACATTTCAAGTCCAAATCTGTTCTGAAGAAGGTTCATTTGACTCAAAATGTTAACTCTGCTTTCTCTTCACAAGTGCTGCCCAAACTGTTGGATTTATCCAACATTTTCTATTTTCATTTCACATCTGCAGTTCTTTGTTTTATTTATTCAACATGTTGTTTGCCTTTCCTTCTGTCTGTCTCTCTCTGTTTACTGTCTGCTACCATCACTATCTCTGACTGATCCCAACCTCTATTTATATCTCTGCCACTTTCAATGTTCCCCTTATTCTCTATGCCTGTACTTGTAACCACGGTCAAAATACATCAAATTAAACTGTGATTATCACCTGTGACAGTAATAGTAAAAGCTAGCTTTGGCACTTATCCAATATATCACCTTCAGAAGTAGTCACTGCTACTGTTTTATTGAACCTCTTGCTCACCATTCGTACCTGATCTTATCTCATGCCTTGCACACATTTGGCCTTGAGCAACACTTTTTTGGTTGGGTAATGGGATAAATAATATCTGAACAGTTGTGTAACTTCCTAGTTTAATGCTAACTGAGCTGAAGGATATTTAGTCATACCAGATGACTGTGGTTTCAAATTTCCTCCTCAAGGAGCAAAGTTGGACTTCAGACTAAACATTAAAACTGTCTAAAAAACTAATATTTGTTCTTGGTAGGCTCAAGCTTCAACAGATTGAAACACAGTGTCCCCACAGCACTCAATGTAGCCACAGGCCAAAAGCTGCTTGCAAAGTGCAGTGAGAAAGATATTATATGGTTAAGAACACTCATTATTCCCCTATTAATCCAACATAAATATATCAACTAATGTGGGCTTAAGCTGTATGCAACAGGAGTACAATTGTTCTGACCCCACTGATATCATCACCATTGCTTAAGAAAGAACATTGTACTTTATAGTAATAGAAAGGTAGCAATATTTGATTCTCACTTGCCACAGAACAATAGCTTAAGCAAATATACGACTTTGCATGAATTGCATTCTTCCCTATGGTGCGACAGACCTTTGACCACTGACACCTTGCTTTGTTAGGGCAAAAGCCCACTTCATCAAAGGTCTGCTCTCTATCAAAAGGTCAGAATTGGAGATGTTTTCTGACAATTGCACTTGCCTCACATTCCCCTTTTTAACATTTCCATTGCAACCCCCCCCCCCCCCCACCACACCCACCACATACTTTGAACCAGTGTCCCCTTGTAATTGACCCCTCCACCTTGAGAAAAAGCCTCAGATTTTCCGCTCTATCTGTGCCATTCACAACCTTATAACATTCTATCAGGTCACTCTTCAACCTCCTGCATTCCAGTGAAAACAGGCCCAGTCTATCTAACCTTGCTCATAGCTAAAATCTCCATACTAGGCAACATCCTGGTAAGTCTTTTCTGTACTCTCTTCAAAGCATCCACATTCTTCTGGTAGTGTGGTGACCAGAACCGTATGCAATATTCACACTGTGGCATAACTCAAGTTCTAGAAAGCTGCAGCATAATTTGCCTATCCTTATACTCAATGCCCTTTTCAAAGAAGGTAAGCATGCCATAGGCCTTTTTCACTACCTTATCTACCTGATCTGCATCTTTGGTAATCTGTGGATCTGTACATCCAGATTCTTCTGCATATCAATGATACTAAGGCTTCTGCCATTCAATAATAGCAGTCCGTGTCCTATCCAATAAAGACATGGAGAACATTTGCCTTCAAATAACCAGTGGCAAGTAACATAAAAGTCACAGGAACTTGGCAAAGGCCCATCTTCAACAAGAGACACCTGATCTAAAAATCTTCAATTTACATTCAATTGTATTGTCATCTCTGAAACATACTGCCAACAAAGGGCATTGCTGTGGATCTGGAGCAACATATTAGCCAGACCATTATGAAGTTTTAACTCCAGATTTATCATTTAAATTTACATTGCACCAGATGCTGTGGAGAGATTTCAACCCAAAACTTCAGAATATATCAGCCTTTACTTAGGGACAGCCCTAGTTGCTGTACTTGTAGGCCATGTAGCCAGACTGGAGGGCCTTACTCTCCCTAGCCTGTAAGGATGCCCCCAGTCTTTATAGGATAATCTCTGTACGTATCTTCTAAATCAAAGGAGTTTGTGAGTTGAGGGGTATATAGGAAGTGAGGATGAGGACTATATATGAAGATTCTATTATCATCTATTGTTCCAGTTCCACTTTGGAGATGAATTTCATTGGAATTATTATGTTGAATCAGAGCTAAAGTAAAACATTCCTGTTTCTTTTCAGGTCAAAACATTTATCTTCCAACTCCAACCACAATGCACTTCCTTAAGCGCCATAGTATGGTTTTAATTATTCAGAGTAGCTTTAGTTTGTGTTAGCCTTTCATAATGTTGGGCCCCTGCTAAAGTGTGCAGTGCATCAAGCTCTGGCTGCAAGTTGCAGTAATGTTAATCAGTAGGTAGTATGATATTATAATGTTGTCTGCATCAGGAGCATTGTGATGTGGTCCCAATCCTGTTTTTGGGAAGACTATCAGATCTAGACCTCAAATTCTCCCTTGCTTTTGTCAACTACATATCAGTTAAACTTACTGTGACAGAATATATGGAAGGAATCTTGTGGCAGCAATGGAGTCACAACTGCTGGCTGGAGAACTTGAGGACCCCATGTTGTCTCTTATCATGCCCACTGAATCATATGCCACTCAGACACATAACAGGTCATTGGTGGTCTTCTGCAAAATCAAAGAGCTGAGGGGCAAAAGTCCTGCCACGTGACAGCTGCCAACAAATGAAAGACCAGAAGTTATTCTGTAGTCAGTAGTGCTACCGGGAGGGTGATGAGCACTGCAGGTACTGTTGTATCGTTGGCTCTTAACACAAACTCACAAATCATTGACAATCTAAATGATGAATTCTTTATTCAAGATCAATACAATTAGGAGAACTCTTTATACACATCTTTCCTGCTGATCCATACTACTCCAATTATTGGACACAATATCACAAATGCACTTGAATCACTTCCTGCACTGATATATATTAAATTATTTACATGTTCAGTAGTATGATAATCAGTCTGTTAACTAAAAAAATGAACTGCGGATTCTGGAAATTAGAAGCAAATTAGAATTTGCTAGAAAAATTCAGCAGGTCTGGCAGCATCTGTGGAGAGAAAGCAGAGCTAATATTTTGGGTCTAGTTCTGAAGAAGGGTCACTGAACCAGAAACATCAACACTGCTTTCTGTCCATAGATGCTGTCAGACCTGCTCAGGTTTTCGAGCAATTTCAGTTTTTGAACCTGTTAAACTATGTGTGCTGTCACTCCAGGCACTGCACCCATCCACGGCCTCAGATTAAAAAGGGACCTAGGCAGAGGGCAAGTTTGGGAAGAGGGGAGTTGTGTGGTTGGAATCATAGGAGAGGGGGTATGTAAGGCACATCCCAGATGCCAGCAAGCAGTTGGACGGGATGTAGGTAATAAGACCACAAGATAGAGGAGCAGAATTAGGCCATTCGGCCCATTAAGTCTGCTCCGCCATTTGTTCATGGCTGATATGTTTCTCAATTGCATTCTCCTATCTTGTTGCCATAGACCTTGATCCCCTTACCGCAACTATGTATCTCTTTCTTAAAAGCACTCAATGACTTGGCCTCCACAGCCTTCTCCAGCAATAAATTCCATGAATTAACCATCTTCTGGCTGAAGAAATTCCAGCTCATCACAGTTCTACAAAATTATCTCTTCACTCTGATGCTGAGCCCTCAGGTCCTAATCTCTCCGACTAATTGAAAAGCCTTCTCCACATCCAGTCTATCCAGGCCTCTCATTATTATGTATGTTTCAATGAGATCCCCACTCATTCTTCTAACCTGTATTGTGTACAGATCTAGAGTCCTCACTGCTCTTCTTGTGACAAATCCTTCATTCCCAGGATCATTCTTGTAAACCTCCTCTGGACTCCTCTAACACCAATACATCCTTCCTTAGATACAAGGCCCAAACTGCTCACAATATTCCAATGTGGTCTCACCACAGCCTTATAGATCCGCAGCAGTACATCTCTGCTCTTGTATTCTAGCTTTCTTGAAATGAAGGCTAACATTGCATTCCTTACTGCCAACTGAACCTGCATCTTAACCTTAAGATAATTCTGAATGAGAATCTCAAGTTGCTTCTGCTTCAGATTTCTGAAGCCTTTCTCCACTTAGAAAATAGCCTACATCTCTATCAAAGTGCATAATCTTACACTTTCTCACATCAAATTACATCTGCCACTTCTTGGCCCACTCTCCTAGCCTGTTCAAGTCCTTCTGCAGCCTGCCCACTTCCTGAACACTACCTATCTCTCTACCTATCTTTGTGACATCTGTAAACTTAGCAACAATGCCCTCAGTTCCTTAAATTGTTAATATGTAATGTGAATAGTATGGTCCCACTACTAACTCCTGTAGAACTCCACTAGTCACCAGCTGCCATCCTAAAAAAAGAGCCCTTAATGCTCACTCTCTGTCTTCTGCCAGTGAACCAATCCTCTATGCATGCACATTCCTCTAACACCATGGGCTCTTTCTTTATTCAACAACCTCCTGTGTGTCACCTTGTCAAAGGCTTTCCGGAAATCCAAATACATCATGTCTACTGACTCACCTTTGTTTAAAGCATTACTGCTTCAAAAAATCTGAGCAATTTGTTGGGCATGACCTCCCCTTGATGAAGCTGTGCCTTCTCAGCTCTGTTTTATCATGCACTTCCAAGTATGCTGCAATCTCATCCTTAATAATAGACTCTAAAATCTTACCAATGACTGAGGTCAGGCTAACTGGCCTATAAATTCCTGTCTTCTTCCTCCCTTCCTTCTTAAATAGGGATGTTACATTACCTATTTCCACATCTCTGGAGCCCTCCCTGGCTCCAGTGATTCCTGAAAGATCACTGCCAATGCCTCCACAATTTCTTCAGGTATCTCCTTTTGAACTCTGGGTGTTGTCTATCCAGTCTGGATGATTTATACACCTTCAAACCTTTCAGCTTCCTCAAAACTTTCTCTTTAGTGATGGCCACTGCACTCACCTCTGCTCAACTCCCCTCTTGCTCCCCTGACTTCTTTGAAGTTCTGGCTTGCTTGTTGTGCTTACTGCGTGGCACACCCCTGAATCCTAGTGGTGATGAATGAAGCCCTTGAGAGGGCACATAGTATCCAATATAATGAGTTGTTGGTGGGAGAGATAGGGCCTTCCCATCCTAGACTTAATTATAGTAGAGGTGGGAAGGTGTTAGGGTTCCCCTCTCACCACACTCTCATCGAATTAATTGTTGCCTGCCACCAAACACACAAATGCACAGGATTTAGCCATATATCTCCTTCACCCAGATAGTTATTGCTACACATTAAAAAGCTTCTCTAATTTTCATTCCATTAATCTGAGTGAGTGAGTGATTTGTTTCATCCAATGCCCCAGCAGTTCAGGCAAATTTTAATTACTCAAATCTTTTGGGGGCTTCTGCTTGAAAGCAGACCATATTAAATTTTTAGCAAAGTCTTTCATTCATTCAGTTTACTGAATCACCAAATTACAATGAAGCACAAATATGCAGCGTATGATTCATCCAAATGTTGCTTATTTTCTGCGTTTGATGAAATTGATACAGATTTTTTGGTAGGAAAAAGCAGGTGCTGAATAACTGCTTTACCAAGGCAGCATTACATCAACACTAAGCAGCATAACATTGTAATGTGTATAATTTCTTCTATGAAGACAAAGCTTTCTGTTTTACAAGCTTTAAAAGGCTAATTTGTTTATAATAATTAGTTACTTATTTGAAAAGATTATACCTATTCAGACATTTGTGAACAAAGTGAACACAACAGGAGTCACAGCTAAAAGACCACTCCTTACCTATGTACTTTCATTATTTTTGGAGATTGCTATCAAATAATTAACAACTGAAACAAAGACAATCGTTTAATAAAATATGATGGACTCAAATAATAGATGATGAGACACGCAGAAAGTAAACATTCACAGAATGAACTGAAACTTGCAGTCACAGAAATTGAAAAATAGTGAATGTTTATCACAAGGAACATGCATTTACATTTGCACTTACAAATGTATTTGATGTATTTAATGATTTTAAAAAAAAATCAATCCTGACAGAATGGACATATTGTTAACTCCAACACTTGCAACTTTGATGTATTTTATTATAATTGTACTTGGAAATTATGATGGTCACCACGAAAATGCAAGATGTAGCAGAATCTTACTGTAATTAATTTTTCATGCAGTCATCTCAGTTTGCCTGAAGGTGGCAATGCAAGATAGCACTTTAAATTAACAGTGGGCAAAATTTTGTGGAATTCATTCCTAGCAGAATGGAGCACCACTTTTAGGCTAGGAACCTGATTTCATAATGGGTGGACTTTGGTAACAGTCTTTTCCAGATAAACTGCATTGAAATTAAATTTTCAGTACCCCCAGAAAGTTGCAAGTGTTGGAAGTGACACATATCCATTCTGTCAGGATTGATAAAGAAAGATCATGGCATGGGTCACAAGAGCTCACAAACTGTTGGAGTTTTGAGGTTTCAGCAACCAAAGGAATAGAAAGGAAACTTGGGAAGGTTGCATTCTGGGTCTCTCACTCTTAATTTGCTGTCTGGCAGAGGGCTGCAGCAATGATACGACATGAATCTTACAAATGACAGAAGGAGGAAGACAACTTCCCCAATGAAACAGGTATCAGGGTAATAGCTGAAGAAGTCAGCAGCATTTGAGTCCCTTAAACACAGTGCACTAAGAGGATCCAAGACTCCAAGACGGAAGGAAAGATGAATAGTTTAATACTTTCACGAAACAATCTCACTTTTTGACATTCCCAGCAATTTCTTGCTCACCACTGCTCATAGTAATTCTCCATGCTATTTGGAAGGTGCTGTTGAAAGAACTTTGGTGAGTTTCTCCAATTCATCTTGTAGATGTATTTTTGTGTTGGTGTTTTAGTGAGTGAATACTGGAAGTGGTGGATGGGTTGCCAATAAAGTGAATTACTTTACCCAGGATCCAGTTGAGATTCTTGAATGATGTTGAAGCTGCACTCATCCAGGGAAGTGGAGAGCATTCCATCACCCTCCTGACTTGTGGATGGTGGATAGGTTTTGAGTTAGGAGGTGACCTACTCGCTGCAGGATTCTTCGTCCCAACCAGTTCTTGTAGCCACTAGTCCAGTACAATTTCTCATCAATGGTAACTTCAAGGATGTTAAAGTAATGGGGTCAGTGATGGTAATGTCATTGAACATGAGGAGAAGATAGTTAAATTCTCTCTTGTTGGAGATGGTCATTGTCTGGCACTTGTGTTACTTGTCACATGTCAGACTGAGCCTGGACTTTGTCAAAATATTTCTGCTTATGAACACAAATTGTTTCAGAATCTGAGGAGTTACAAATAGTGATGATGGTGTGCAGTCATTAATGAATGTTTCCATCTCTGACCTTATGAGGGAGGTCATTGATGAAGCATCTGGAGATGATGGAGCATGGAAACTACTCTGATGAATTCATGCACAGATGTCATGGGACTGAGATGACTTCAACAATTGTACTCCAACAACTGCAACCATTTTCTTTGTGGTAGTTATGACCATAATCAGTGAAGAATCTTCCCCAATTCCCATTGACTTCAGTTTTTCCTTGATGCCACATTCTGTCAAATGCTACTTTGATTTCAAAGGCAGACACCTCATCTCATGTCTGGAGATCAGCTGTTGTATCTGTGCTTGGACTGAGGCCATGATTTGGTCAGGAATGAAATGGCCCTGGAGGAGCCAAATCTGAACATCAGTGAGCAGGTAATTGCTGAGTATATGCTGCTTGATAGCACTGTTGATTACACCTTCCATCAATTTGTTGGCAATTGAGAATACTCTGAAGTAGTACATTGACTGGGTATACTTGTTCTACTTTTTGCATACAGTCATACCTAGGCAATTTCCCATGGTGCCTGTTGGATGCTAGCTTTGCATCTGTCCTGAAAGAGGTTAGGTTGGGACACAGCTAGTTCTGAAGCACAAGTCTTCAATATACTGATTGGATAGTTAAAGAATCTTTAGCCTTTTAGTATCCAGTGCCTTTAGCCATTTCTTGATATTATATGGAATGAATTAAATTGGCTGAAGGCTGGCAGATTTGGAAGAGCTAAGAAGGAAGGTGAGATGAATTAACCACTTGATACTACTGGATGATGATGGTTTTAAATGCTTCAGCTTTGTCTTGAGCATTGCTTAATTGACAACCACATTCATGATGAAAATAGCAGAATATTGCCAGGATTGGAGGGTTTGAGCTATAGGGAGAAGTTGAATAGGCTTGGGCTTTTATTTCTTGATGTCGGAAGCTGAGGGGTAACCTTATAGAAGTTCATAAAATTATGAAGGGCATGGATAGGTGAATAGCCAAGATTTGTTTCCTAGGTTAGGGCATCCAAAACTAGAGTGTATAGGTTTAAGTGAGAAGGGAAAGATTTAAAAGGGACTTGAGGTGCATCTTATTCATGAAGAACATGCTGCGTGTATAAAACGAGCTGCCAGAGGAGGTGGTGGAGTTATCTGGATGCGTACTTGAATGGGCAAGGTTTAGAGAGATATGGGCCAAATGCTGGCAAATGGGCCTAGTTTAATTTAGGAAATCTCGTTGGCATGGATGAGTTGGATTGAAGGGTCTGTATTACTCTATGTCTCTGACTATAGAGCATAGATCTAGTCCATTATTTGGGGATTGCTTAGCTTTTTCTGTTACAGCTGCTTCCATTATTTGCCAGCAAGTAGTCAGTTGGCACCCCATTTATCGTGTATGCATTTTGCTGCTCCTAACAAGCCCTCCTGTACATTTCATTGAACCAGGATTCATCTAGCTGGATGACAATGGCAGAATATTAGATATGCCAGACCATAAGGCTACAGATTGTGGTTGAATATAGTTCTGCTGCCCACAGTGCCTCATACTTTTGAGTTGCTAGATCTGTTTGGAATGTGTCCACTTGGCAAGTGAGAGTGCCTGACACACTGCAGAGGGTTCCCTCAATGTTGATAATGTAATGAAGGTTTTATACTTGAGTAGGCAATAGATGACAAAGAATAGGATTCAGCAGTGGATGCATGAAATGCCTTTCACAAGGTATCAGCCTAACTTCACTGCTGTTGGATAATTTGTTGCACTTATTCATAGATCAAACTGCATCTGCAGTAAACAGAGCATAGAACAGTAGAGAACAGGAACAAACCTTCCAGCCCCCTATGTCTGCACACCATGATGCTATTCTAAACTAATTCTATCTGCCTGTACATGGTCCATGTCTCTCTATTCCATGCTTGTTCATTTGTCTGTCCAACTGCCATTTAAATTTTGCCAATGTTTCTGCTTCTACCACCCTCTGTGTAAAAAAAGCTTTCCTCACAATTTTCTCCTTCTCACCTTAAACCTATGAACCCTAGTATTTTATATTTTCACCCTGATGATCCATCCTGTCCAGGTCTCTCATAATTTTATATACTTCAATCACATCATTTCTCAGCCTCCTATGCTCTGGAGAAAATATTCCAAGTTTGTCTAATCTCTCCTTATAGCCAATACACTCCAATCCAGGTAACATCCTAGTAAACCTCTTCTGCCCCTTCTGCAAAGCCTTCACATTCTTTCTACAGTGGGGCAACCAGAACAGAGCATCTTACTCCAAATGTGGCCTGACTTAAGTCCTACAGAATTGCAACAATGAATTGCCAGCTTTTATACTCAGTGCCCCAACTGATGAAGGCAAATGAACTGTATGTCTTCCTTCACACCTTATCCATTTTTGTTGCTAATTTCAGGGAGCTATGGACTTGATCACTTGTATATCAATGCTCCTAAGGGTCCAGCCATTTTTACAGTATACTTTTTTCCTTGCATTTGACCCCCTAAAATCATACTTGTCTAGATTAAACTTAATTTGTCATTTCTCTGTCCAACTGTCCAGCTGATCTATAACCTGCTTTATCTTGTGGTATCCTTCCTCACTATCTAGAACTCCACCAATTTCTGTGTCATCTGCAAACTTACTAATCAGACAACCAACACTTCCATCCCAATCATTCATCCATATTACAAACAACAGAGGTCCCAGCATTTATCCTTGCAGAACATCACTGGTCACAGACTGACAGTCAGAGAAATATCCCTCCATAACTACCCTCTGTCTTCTATGGACAAGCCAATTTTGTATCCAAATTGCCAGCTCACCACAGATTCCCTGCGATTTGATCTTCTGGACCAGCTTGCCAAATGAGGGATCTTGTCAAATGCTTTAGTGAAGTCCATGTAGACAATATCCAGATCCTTACTCTCATCAATCACCTTTGTCATTTTCTCAAAAGCTCAATCAAATTTGGAGACAAGACTTCCCCTGAATAAAGTCACATTGACTATCCCTAATAAGTCTTCTCCAATCCTACCGCTGCTCCATTGTTGCAGCAGCAGCGGGAGCGATGAGAGCATGGACCAGGGGGCTGCCAGGAAGATAAATCCAGGAAGGTAAAAAACAGGACTGCTGAGTAAGTGAGATAATATATTTGGGCGGTTGCTTTTCCAAAGTACTACTTAGGTAGTGTCTTCTACCCGTCCTCCTCCGCTAACCAAAATAAAAGGTTCTGCGTGCCGGTTCAGCGATGTTACAATTTTTTTGAATAGTCTCTTTGGGAATTCAGAACAGTGGGGATGGATGTTAGGGCAGTTGTATTCTCCTCCATAGTATGTGGAAGGTAAGGATCACCATGAGCGTCCTCACTGACTTCATCTGCGGGAAGTGCATCCAACTCCAGCTCCTTGGAAAACATGTTATGGAACTGGAGCTGGAGCTGGATGAACTTTGGATCATTCAGGAAGTGGAGGGGAGGGCTTAATAGAGAGGAGTTACAGGGAGGTAGTCTCACCTCAAGTACAAGAAAAAGGTAGATGGTTTATAGTCAGGGGACGGAAAGGGAACAGGCAGATAGTGCAGAGATGCCCTGTGGCTGTTCCCTCAATAATAAGTATATCATTTTGGATACTGTTGGAGGGGAGCGACTTACCAGGGAAAGCCATAGCGGCCAGATCTCTGGCACTGAGCC
This sequence comes from Chiloscyllium plagiosum, assembly GCF_037043375.1. Classification (NCBI taxonomy): domain Eukaryota; kingdom Metazoa; phylum Chordata; class Chondrichthyes; order Orectolobiformes; family Hemiscylliidae; genus Chiloscyllium; species Chiloscyllium plagiosum. Next base: position 78,608,183 of record NW_028270142.1, read on the forward strand.
TGACTGTGTGGCTCAGAAGGGAAGCGGGGAGAATAGATAAGTGCTAGTGGTAGGTGAATCAATATTTAGAGGAATGGACAGGAGATTCTGTGTTTGTGATTGGGACTCCTGAAAGATATGTTGTCTCGCAAGTGCCAGAGTCTGAGGTGTCTCTGAAAGTGGATTATGAGCAGCCAGAAGTCATGGTACACATTGGCACCAATGACATAGCTAGGAAAAAGGATGAGTATCTAAGAAGTGATTTCAGGGAGTTAGGTTGGAAGCTAAAAAGCAGGATGACCAGAGTAGTAATCTCACGATTACTACTGGTGCGATGTGCTAGTGAGGCAACAAACAGGGAGCAAGTACAGCCAAACACGTGGCTTCAGGACTGATGGAGCAGGGAGGTCTTCGGATACGTAGATCGTTGCGGTACCTTCTGGGGAAGGTGGGACCTGTACATGAAGGATGGGTTGCACTTAAACTGGAGGGGTACTAATGTCCTCGGCGGGAGCATTTTAGGAGGGTTTAAACTAGGTTGGCAGGAGATGGGAACCAGAACTACAGACCAGAGAAGAGGGTAGTTGTTGAACAGGCAGAAATAGAATGGAGGGTGTCTGTCAGGAAGGATTCACAGTTGATAGAGCAAAGGGTAGGGTTAAAGTGTATCTGTTTCAATGCAAGGAGTGGCAGGAATAAGAGTGATAAACTTAGAGCGTGGATCAGTACTTGGAACTACAATGTTGTGGTCATAATGGAGATATGAATTTCACAGTGGCCGGAATGGTTGCTCCATGATGTTTCAGGGTTTAGATCTTTTAAGAAGAGGAGGGGGTTAGTATTGTTAACTAGAGAGTGCATCACAGTTGCAGAAAAAGAGGTTGTTGAGGAGGGTTTGTCTACTCAGTCAGGATGGGTGGAAGTCAGTACCAGGAAAGGAGCAGTCACTTTATTGGGCATTTTCTATAGACCCCACAATAGCAGCAGAAAGATGGAAGAACAGATTGGACAGCAGATCTTGAAAAGGTACAGATATAACAGAGTTGTTGTTATGGGTGACTTCAACTTCCCCAATATTGATTGGAACCTCCTTAGTGCAGATGGTCAGGATGGAACGGATTTTGTCAAGTGTGTCCAGGAAGGATTCATGATTCAATGTGACAGAGACAATAACTGCCTCATCTTTACCATAGCCATGGAGAGGGATAGGAACAGACAGTATGGGAAGGTATTTAAATGGGGGAGGGGAAATTATACTGCTATTTGACATGACCTGTGGAGTTTAATTGGGAACAACTGTTCTATAGGAAATGCGCAACACAAATGTGGAGGCTGTTTAAGGAGCACTTGTTGCGAGTGTTAGAGAACTTCATCCCACTGAGATTGACAAGGAATGGTAAGGTGAAGGAACCTTGGATGACAAGAGAAGAGGAGCTTCCTGTCAAAAAGACGAAGAAAGCTTACTTATGGTTGAGGAAGCAAGGCTCAGGCACAGTTTTAGAGGATTACAGGGTAGCTAGGAAAGAACTCAAAAATGGACTGAGGAGAACTAGGAGGGGGCATGAACAAGCCTTGGCGGGAAGGATTAGGGAAAGCCAAAAGGCATTCTACACTTACATGAGGAATAAGTGAATGATCAGAGAGAGGGTAGGGCTGATCATGGATAGTGGAGGGAACTTGTGTCTGGAGTCTGAAGAGGTAGGGAAGCAATGGGTTTTTGCTTCAGTATTCACTGGAGAGAGGGACCTTGTTGATAGTGAGAACACCGTGGACCAGATTATATTAAGAAAGTGATTGGCTGGAAATTCTGGGAAGTAACCAAGATAAATAAGTCCCCAGGGCTAGACCAGATATATACAAGGTTACTATGGAAGTGAGGAATGAGATTGCTGCACCTTTGCATCCTCACTCTCCATGGATGTTGTATCGGATGATTGAAGGGTGGCGAATGTTGTTCTTCTGTTCAAGAAAGGGAATAGGGAAGTCCCTGGGAATTTCAGACCAGTCAGTCTTACATCTGTGGTAAGCAAGGTACTGGAAAGGATTCTGAGACATTTAATTTATGACTATTTGGATAAACATAGTTTGATTAAAATAGTCAGTAAGACTTTGTAAGGGGCAGGTCATGCCTCTGAAGCGTCATTGAGTTCTTTGAAGATGTGACAAGACAAGTTGATAAAGGTAGAGCAGTGGATGTGGTGTATATGGATTTCAGTTTGGCATTTGATAAGGTTCTGCGTGGTAGGGTCATTCAGAAAGTTAGGAGGTACGGGGTACAGGGAAATTTGGCTGTCTGGAGATAGAATTGGCTGGCCGAAAGAAGACAGTGAGTGGTAGCGGTTGAAAAGCATTCCGCCTGGAGGTCGGTGATCAGTGGTGTCCCACAGGGAGCTGTTCTTGGGCCTCTGCTGTTTGTAATTTTCATAAATGATTTGGATGAAGAAGTGGAAGGGTGGGTTAGTAAGTTTGCCAATGACACAAAGGTCGGTGGTGTTGTATATAGTGTCAAGGGCTGTTGCATGCTACAACAAGACATTGACAGGATGCAGAGCTGAGCTGAGAAGCGGCAGATGGAGTTCAACCTGGATAAATGCAAAATGATTCATTTTGGAAGGTCAAATTTGAATGCTGAATACAAGTTTAATGACAGGATTCTTGGCAGTGTGGAGGATAAGTGGGATCTTGGTGTCCATGTACATAGATCGCTCAAAGTTACCACCCAAGTTGATAGGGTTGGTATGGTGTTTTGGCTTTCATTAATGGGGGGGGGTTGAGTTTAAGAGCCACAAGGTTTTTCTGCAGCTCTTTAAAACCCTGGTTTAGACCATATTTGGAATATTGTATCCAGTTCTGGTCACCTTATTATAGGAAGCATGTAAATGCTTTAGAGAGGGTGAGAGTACATTTACCAGGATGCTGCCTGGATTGGAGGGCATGTCTTATGAAGAAAGGCTGAGTGAGATAGGGCTTTTCACGCTGGAGAGAAGAAGGAAGAGTGGTGACTTGATAGAGATGTACAAGGTAATGAGAAACATAGATAGAGTAGATAACCAGAGACTTTTCCCCAGGGCAGAAATGGCTCACGAGGGCTCATAATTTTAAGGTGATTGGAGAAGGTATCAGGGAGATGTCAGATGTAGGTTTTTTTACGCAGAGAGGTGGGTGTGTGAAATACACTGCCAGCAGTGGTAGCAGAATCAGAGACATTAGGGCCATTTAAGCAATTACTGGATAAGCACATGGATGACAGTAAGTTGAGGGGTATGTAGGTTAGATTGATCTTAGATTAAGATAAATGCTCGGCACAACATCGTGGGCCAAAGGGCCTGTACTGTGCTGTACTGTTCAATGTTCTATGTTCCATGATGTACTGCTCACCAACTCTGTAATTTCCTGTGATATCCCTATTGCCCTTCTTGAAAGAAGGAACAACATTGGCTATTTTCCAGTCTTCTGGGACCTCACTTGTGTTAAAGAGGAGGCAAAGATCTCTGTCAAGGTCCTTGCAATCTCCTCTCTTGCCTCCTTCAGTATCCTGGGATAGACCCCATCAGGCCCTGAGGATTTATCTACCATTAAAACATTCAACAGCTCCTCTAATGTTTTAATATCACCATTCCCCAGAGTATCACAAACATTTATCTAAACTTACCAGCATCTATATCCTTCTCCTTAGTGAGTACCAATGTAAAATGCTCATTACAGGCCTCACCCACTTCCTCTGGTTTCACACATAAATTCCTTCCTTTGTACTTGAACGGACTTATACTTTCCCTGTTGCTCATAACATATATATATGAGATGCCTTGGGATTCTCATTAATCTTACCAGTCAAGGGCATTGCATAGCCTCTTCTCGCCTTCCTAATTTATTTTCCATTTCCTTTATGCTCCTCAAAGGCCTTGTTTGATTTTTGTTTCCTAAACTTTACATCTGCTTCCTTATTCTTTTTAGTTAAACCTAAACATCCCTTGTCATCCAAGGTTCCCACATCTTACTATCCTGATCTTTCAACCTTATAATAACTGGTCCTGAACTCTGGTCAACTGCCTTTTAAAAGACTCGCACATGTCAGATATGGATTTACCTTCAAATAGTTGACCCCAATCCAATTTTTCTAGTTCCTGCCTAATACTGTTGTAATTAGCTTTCCATCAATTTAACACCTTTACCGGAGTACCAAACCTTTCCATAACCATGTTAAAACTTTTGAAATTATGATCACTTTTCCAAGAATGCTCCTCCAATGAAACTTTGATCACCTGGCCAGGCTTAATTCAACTATATAATGTAGTATGGCTCTTCTCTCATAAAACTGTCTGCTTATTGTTTTAATCATTCCTTCTGGATGCACTCGTAAATTCTGCCTCATTTGAGCCCCTGACACTAAGGGAGTCCCAATCAATAGTGGGGAGATTAAAATCATTCACTGCAACAACCCTGTTGTTTTTACATCTTTCTACAGTCTGCTTACATGACTAGATATATCCAAGGACCCTAGAGAAGAAATTGCGGGGGCCCTGACTGATATTTTTACATCATCATTAGTTACAGATGGGGTTCCGGAAGACTGGAGGGTAGCAAATGTTATTTAAGAAGGACTGCAAAAAAAAATGTTGGAACTATAGAACAGTAAGCTGTAACCTGTGGTGGTTAACTGACTTGAGAAGATTCTGAGAGATAAGATACACATGCATTTGGAAAGGCAGGGTTTGATGGAGAGGTCAGTACAGCTTTGTGCATGGGAGATTTGCCTCACAAATTTGTTTGAGTTCTTTGATTAAGTGACCAGGAGGATGGATGTAGTCTATGGATTTCAGTAAGGCATTTGATAAGGCTTCACTTGATAGGTTTCTCTGGAAGGTTAGATTGCATGGAATCCAGGGGAAGCTGGCAAATTGGATACACAATTGGCTTGATGGTCAGAAGCAGAGGCAATAGTGGAAGGATGCTCAGACTGAAGGCCTTTGACTAGTGGAGTGCCTCAGGGGTGGTGCTAGGGCCCATCGCTGTTTGTTATCTATATCAATGATTTGGATGAGAATGTACAAGGCATGATTATAAGTTTGCAGATGACACTAAAATTGGCATTATTGTGGGCATTGAGGAAGCTTCTCAGAAATCGGAGCAGGACCTTGATTAGCTGGGGAAGTGTGCCAAGAAACGGTAAATGGAGTTCAATATAGATAAGTGCGAGGTCTTGCATTTTGAAATATCAAATAAAGGTAGGAGTTTCATGGTGAATGGTAGGGCCTTAAGGAGTGGAGTGAAACATAGGTACCTTGGGCTCCTTGCCTCCATTCCTGAAGAAGGGCTTTTGCCCGAAATATCGATTTTCTTGCTCAGATACTACCTGACTTGCTGTGCTTTTCCAGCACCACTTTAATCTAAACATAGGTACCTTGGAGTTCAGGTGTACAGTTTTCTAAAAGTAGAATCACAGGTAGACAGGGCAATGAAGAAGGCTTTTGGCACCCTGACCTTCATCAGTCAAGGCATTGAGTATAGAAGTTGGCAAGTTATATTGTACAGGATATATTGTACAGGATATTGGTAAGGCCATACTTGGAATATTGTGTTCAGTTTTGATCACCTTGCTATAAGAAGAATGCTATTAAACTGGAAAGACTACAAAGGAAATTTACAAAGATGTTTCCAGGACTCAAAGGCCTGAATTGTAGGGATAGGTTGGACAAGCTAGGACTTTTTTCTGTCGAATGTAGGAGACTGAGAGGGGATTTTATAGAAGTGTATAAGATTATGAGAGGCATGGACTGGGTGAAAGCACTCAGCCTTTTTCCCAGGATTGGGGGATCAAGGACTAGAGGACATCAGTTTAAAGTTAGAGGCAGAAGGAATAAAAGGGAACCAGATGGGCAACTTTTTTACACAAAGGGTGGTATGCATATGGAATGATCTGCCAGCGGTAATTGTTGAGGTGGATACATTAACAAAATTTAAAAGGCATTTGGATAAATATACGATTAAGAAATGTTAAGAAGGATATGGGCCAAGTGCAGGGAAATTGTGATAGCATAGGTGGACATTTTGGTCGGCATGGACTAGTTTGTGCCGACGAGCCTGTCTCTGTGCTGTAGGACTCTGTGACACTATAACTGTTCCTCTACCTCCCACTGATTATTGGGAGGCTTATAATATAACACCATCATAGTAATTGCACCTTTCTTATTCCTAAATTCTACCCTTATGGCCTTGCTGGATAGTCCTTCAAGATGACCTTTTTTTGTGCAGCTGTGACATTCTCCTTAAATCAATAATACACCACCCCCTTTTACATCTCTCCCTATCACTCCTTATGCTGCAAACATGAATATACTATAATTCAATTACCAGTTGGCACATCACATCAAACAGAATCTTCTTTATAATTAAAATACTTGGAAAGCAAATCTACAAAGGAGACCAATGATAGAAGTAAACAAAGGATTGTATACAAAGAGTGAACAAGTCAAACCTATTTTGTCAAGATTAGTGAAGGTCATTATCGAAATTGAAAACTCAGTCAAATTTGACAGAGCTACAAAGTTATGATTTGAATCCCAAAATATTCTGTGTATAATTCTTTCTCATGCCTATGAACAGTTTTGCAGAAATTTTAATATAAGCATAATCCAAGGTCGTATCATTTAGCATTTGCTTTTTAGATTTAATTGTATTGGAAATATTAAAAATACCACTGATAGATGCTGGTTTCCTGAGGGAACAAGGCTCCAAAAGCTTGTGATTTCAAATAAACTGGTTAGACTACTACCTGGTGCCATGTGACTTCTAACATATAAGTATGGATTATAAGAACAGTTGTCAGAAATATAAATACAATTGTGATACATTAATATTTTATTAAAGCAATAAAATATCCTACTACAAATGTCAGTAAAAGCATAACTGATAAATTTTGACTTTTTGATATGTAAGTAAATTACAGTACTTTGTAGGTCAAGAAGTAAAATACGCCAAACCCCATGGAATTTTCCCAAATGTTCTTTTAGTCAAGCCTCTAATGACTATCCACAATGACCACCCATCAATCCTTTCATCTCAGCTTTAGTCTTTATAATCTCAGTGCCACAATCTGAAATTTAGTATGTAAAATCTGTCTCTGTTTTATCTCCAATTCCTCCTTTAAAACTCTTGTTTAAATCAATATTGGTTCAAAATATTTGATTTATCTCATCCACAATATTTCCTTTAGATTGCAACCATTCTCTCAGATGATTGGGATATTCTTCCTAAGTTTCAGAGTACTGTATAAATGCAAGTTTCAGTTGTCATAAAGCTGGCCATGGATATACCAGGCTGATTATATTGCCATTAGTTGTATGCATTGTTTTTACAATAATGTTTGTCATGTTTTAATGAGCCTTTACAGAATCACAGAATTGTTTTGGAACAGAGGGAGGCCATTCAGCCAAATGTACCTGCGCTGGCTCATTAAATGAGCATGATCACATTCTCCCCGTGTCTGCGTGGGTTTCCTCCGGGTGCTCCGGTTTTCTCCCACAGTCCAAAAATGTGTAGCTTAGGTGAATTGGCCATGCTAAATTGCCCATAGTGTTAAGTGCAGGGGTAAATGTAGGGGAATGGGTCTGGGTGGGTGCAGTTCAGTGTGGACTTGTTGGGCCAAAGGGCCTGTTTCCACACTGTAAGTAATCTAATCTAATCTAATCTATTACCTAATATCAATGTCTTGGTTCTTCCCCATATCCTTACACATTACTTTTACCTATATAATCATTCAATGCCCTCTTGAATGCCTTATGAAATGAATTGGCCTTCACCTCACTTCCAGACAGTGCATTGTATAATACAACTACTTGCTGTGTGAAAAAGTTTTTTTAAATAGATACCTCTTGTTCTTGTTCCTTTCATGAGCAGGAACACCTTCTCCCTATCTATTCTATCCAGTTTGCTCATAATTTTGAAAATCTCTACCAAATCTCCTCTCAGCCTTCTTCTCTCCCAGGAGAATAGTCTCAACATCTTCAATCTATTTTCAACAGAATCACAGGTGTTATGGTGCAGCAGGAGAGATAAATTTTTATAAATAAATTTCTATGTGGAGAAGCCGAAAGAACTGCAAATGCTTGAAATCAGAAACAAAACCATAAATTGCTGGAAAAATTCAGCAGGTCTGGCAACATCTGTGGAGAGTCAGCAGAGTTAGCATTTTGAATCCAGTGACCTTTCTTCAAAACTTGGCATTGATTACATGGCACAGATACTCAATGGACTGCCTTTTTCCTTGTAGGCCCATATCCCTCCAAACATTTCTTATTTATGTACTTATCCAAATATCAGCGAATCAGATGTGGAAAGATACTTGGAATAACTTGGTGGATCTAGTGCTAAGAGGAAGGACCTGTCATAGTAATCAGCCAGAATTATGCCCTTTGGATTAAATAAATAAAGGGGGATGTGTGTTATGTATGTAGTTGGGCATGCCTGCTGCCTCTTTAAGAGAGAGGGAGCTTTGGGTCAGTCTAGGCCTGACTGTGTATGTATAAAGGCATATAATAATTTACTCACTGTTCAAGTTAGACCAGTTTACCTCCTGGTCTTTTTATAACTTATAAATTGACCTAAACATAATAAGTCGAAAAAGATTAAAGTGTAAAAAATGGATATACAGATCTGTCTCTGAATTGTTTGTGGAAAGCTGATAAGACAATGTTGTGTTCATTAATGGATTGCTTCAGTGGCATTAACATTGACACTAACTGTGTGCACGGTCTGGGACATAATTTGCAGAGAATGGCTTGAGTGTGGGGATGGGGGCTTATGGGGAGGATGGGGATTGTGAGGGAGTGATTCATCAACTCTTTGTTATCTTTGTACTCATAGGTGATCACATTGTAGTCTGTTCAAAGTTTCTTTGTCAATTTTAAGTGTATCATCCCATCAGTTTCACTTTGAGTCTTCTTCAGATTTGTGGTTATCTTGTTTTTATTGTAGTTCTTGTTTTTAAAGCTAAGCATATTTGAGATTAAGTGCTAAAATGGCATTTTTTGCTTCTGATCTATTGACAGACCACATCTGCAGGATGAGTTATTTCACTCAGGCTTTGGCTGGGAGCTCAATAGCCATGAAGTTACAGGTAGCCTCATGTCTGGAAGACACGACTGGATTTTATGTTGAGCAAGGAGTCAATTGGATGCAGTCACATCTCCAAGCCTGCTCCTACAGCGGGTGTAAAATCCCTGCTTGCGTGTTCTTATGTGAGAATTGACAGCAGTTTCACTCTGTCATTGCTTGATGTCTATAACCTTTTTAATATGACTTGAATAATTTTCAGACAAAATATGGAGCAAATTTATTGATTCACTCACATTGTGAATGAAAGGTGAGCTCTTGGCTTTTGATGTGATTGTGACTTCAACATCATAACTTCTCTCCTTGCAGTACAAATTGGTTTATTGGATGAGAGAGCAAAAGCAAACAAAAGAAATGTCTTATAATTTCAGTTATTAAAGAAACAAATCTGAATGTAACTGAAACTGAGAGCATAGTAGAGGGGTAGGTAGGGTTATGGTAGGGAATGAACTTGAAGTTGCATACTGAAGTCTTGTGTCATCCTTTTCCTTATTTCTTCCTATTTACTCTGTAATATATAATGAGGTACAATATATTGAAATGGAAGGATAATTTGTGTGGAATCTTATAGCCGGTGCCGGTGGGCCGGTGGGTGGCACGCTGACACAGTGGTTAGCACTGCTGCCTCACAGCGCCAGAGACCCGGGTTCAATTCCCGCCTTATGCAACTGACTGTGTGGAGTTTGCACATTGTCCCCGTGTCTGCGTGGGTTTCCTCCGGGTGCTCCGGTTTCCTCCCACAGTCCAAAAATGTGCAGGTTAGGTGAATTGGCCACGCTAAATCGCCTGTAGTGTTAGGTGCAGGGGTAAATGTAGGGGAATGGGTCTAGGTGGGTGCGCTTTGGCGGGTCGGTGTGGACTTGTTGGGCCGAAGGGCCTGTTTCCACACTGTAAGTAATCTAATCTAATAGCCAAGAGGTTAATGAATGTTCTTTTTTAGCTAGTGTAGTCATTTTCCACAAAGCTCTTCGATTACCAGGGAATTAAAAGAAAGCAGCACCTCATATAACCCTTCATTGCTTACTTGACCTGTCACAACAGATAGCGATCCTGGAGTAAGAAAACAGTTAGTTGTTCCTCTGCAACTGGATGCAGACAATTTGCAAAGTGAAAATCATGGTGATGGTAATGCAAAAACAGGAAACTGTTGATTGCAGATGTAGTGTAGTTGGAAAGTTTCCAGACCAGGGTGACAGTATACTATTCTAGCCTCATCATATCACACGCCGGAACACCTCACCACTCACCAGATATCTTTCAAAAGACCAGCATCCCTGGCACTTTTGCCATCTTTAAAAGGCCACTGTGTACCTGGACAAATACTGACATTCTGAAGCTGCCCTGTTCAGTCACAGACAGTTTTGGTACATATTGCACAAAGAGAACATTGTGCCATGTTCCCAGAAATGGTGCAAAGGAGGAGTATCGTCTATTGTAGACTGAACATAATGTAATGAGAAAGGAATAGTTTAGTTGTACAAGATTCCCTGGGGATGAATGATGATAATATGATAGAATTCCTCATCAAAATGGAGAGTGATGTAGTTGATTCTGAAACTATGGTCCTAAATCTATAAAGAGGAAATTATAATGATATGAGGCATCACTTGGCAAAGATAGATTGGGGATCATTACTTAAAAGGATAATGGTAGAAAAGCAATGGCAAGCATTCAAAGAATGCATTCATTCCTGTCTGGTGCAAAGACAAAATGAATATGATGGCCAAACTCGAGTTTAATAGGGAAATTAGAGATACATTAGCTCCAAGGAAGAATAATTGGCAAGGAAAATAACAGATCTGAGGAGGGAAGCAGTTCAGAATTCAGCAAAGGAGGACAAAAGGATTGATTAAGAAAGGGAAAGTAGAGCAGCATGGTGACACAGTGGTTAGCACTGCTCCCTAATGGTGCCAGTGACCTAGATTCAATTCCAGCCCTAGGTGATTAGCTATGTGGAGTTTGCACTTTCTCCCCATGTCCATATAGGCTTCCATTGGGTGCTTTGGTTTATTCTCATAGTCCATTGATGTGTAAATTAAGTAGATTGGCCATGCTAAATTGCCTAGTAATGCCCAGGGATGTGCAGGCTAGATGGATTATTTGTGGTAAATAGGGGATTACAGGGATAGAGCAGGGAGGGGTGTGTCTGACCAGGATGCTCTTCAGAGAGACGATGGAGACTTGATGGGCTGAATCGCCTCTTTCTGCACTGTAGGGATTCCAGAGTGCGAGAGTATGTTTGTATCTGTAAATATTTCTATACTTACAAAGAGAAAAAGATTGCTGAAGACAAACATAAGTCAGAAACAGGGCAATTTATAATGGGAACAAAGAAATAGCTGATAAACAATGAAGGCATTGGTCTTGTTTTCACAAAGGAGGACACAAATAGTATATTTAGCACTGCCCATGTCTGAAGCAGTATATAGTGGCTGAAATTGGTTCTCAGTTGATATAAAATGCCTGAGGAAAATTTGTAGCTGAAACAGCAGTTTCCATAGTCTAATCTTTTAAGTTAAGCTATAAGCTAGAGCAATTGTAACCTTCAGAGGAGGAACAGAAAAAGAAGTTACAGAAAACTTTGTTTTGAAGTTCGACAAAAATGAAATACTAGAAATTTACAGTCTTATCATGATCTCTATGGTAGTCAGTTGAGGGTGTGAGTAAGAAGACTCTCTGCCGATAAGTTTTATTTAATGCAAAATTGAATTGTTATTCAAGTGATTTATGCGGTAAACAAAGTGATGCTTATTACCTTTTGCATTAAGTTTTATCACTTCGTGTGTGCTTTTACATTGATTATGTGAACCTCTTAATCAACTGGAATATTTAATCAACAATTACATTTCTGGTCCCATTGGTGCTGGTTAATAAAAACTTTTCTGTACAAAGTAATTAGGTTGTGAAATGCATACAAAAGAGATTTGATAGTCCAACAGGTTTATCTGAAATGACAAGCCTTTGGAGTGCTGCTTCTTCATCAGGTGAAGACTTTGTCCACTCCAGTCTAATACCAGCATCTCCACATCATATTGACCAGTAAGCCTGACATTAGTGGAGATAATCCATTATAAAAGATCTAATAGCTAAGTATATAGACCTTCAGATAGCTTTCAGCAAAGTTTTACCAGACTGGGATGACAGGACTGATGTATGAGGAGAGGTTGAATCAATTAAGGTTATATGCTGATGAATGATTTGGGATCTCATGGAAGCATAAAGTTCCAACAGGACTAGACAGGGCAATTCAGGCAGGATAATCCCAATAATGGAGAAAGTGAGGTCTGCAGATGCTGGAGATCAGATTCGCGAGTGGGGTGCTAGAAAAGCACAGCAGGTCAGGCAGCATCCGAGGAGCAGGAGAATCGACATTTCGGGTATAAGCCCTTCATCAGGAATGAGGCTTGTGGGCCAGAAGGCTGAGAGGCTTGGGGCTGGGGTGGTGGTGGGGGGGCAGGATGGTAGCTGGGAATGCAATAGGTAGATGACGATGGGGAAGAAGGTGATAGGTCAGAGAGGGGAGTGGAGCAGATAGATGGGAAAAATGATGGACAGGTCAAGAGGGTGATGCTGAGTTGGGGGGGAGGGGAAATGAGGAATCTGGTGAAATCCACATTAATCCCATGTGGTTGCAGGGTCCCAAGGTGGAAGATGAGGTGTTCTTCCTCCGGGTGTTGAGTGGTTAGGGTTTGGGCACGTCCATAACCAGAGCTCGTAGCCCAAGTATATGGGGTAAATCATTTAGGACTGACACAAGAAATTTCTTCACCCAGAGAGTGATGAGCTCATGGAACTTGCAACCACAGAAAGCAGCCAAGGCCAAAACATTATATGGAGTAGGATATAGCAATTGGGGACAAAGGGAACAAAGGATATGGGGGAAAAGCAGGAAGAGGCTATTGAGTTAGATTAACAACCATGATTAAAATGAATGGTGGAGCAGACTGAAAGGGCTAAATAGCCTATTCCTGCTCCTATATTCTGTTTTCTATGACCATTCCTGTGGGGATCATGAGACTTTCATGTTCCACCACTGAGTCAGTCCCCCTCTCAGATTCATAGATTTATATGGTTCAGAAAAGGCTCCTCAGACCATTGAGTGTGCACCAACATAGCTATCACTAAGTGCATTATTCCTAATTTCTTGCAGTTGACCAATTTCTCTGAATGCTATGATATTTGAAGTGCTCACCAAATATTTTTAAATGTTGTATGGTTTCTGACCTCCACTACCTTCCCAAGCAGTGTATTCCACGTTCCTACCACGCATTGAGTGAAAATGCTTTTTCTCTGAATCCCCCTCTGAAACTTCTGCCCCTTAACCTAAAACTATGCTCACTCATGACTGACCCCTCAAACAATGGGAACAGCTGCTGTCTATTCACCCTGTCCATACCCCCCCCCCCCCCCCCCCCCCATAATCTTATATACCTCTATCATGTCCCCACCTCAGTCATCTCTGTTCTAAAGAAAACAATTCAAGCTCAATTTTTCCCATCCCAGGGAACATCCTGGTGAATGGCCTCTGTACCCTGTCCAGTGCTTTCATATTTTTCCTTATAGTGAGGTGAGCAGAACTGCACACAATACTCCAGTTGTGGCCTGATGAATGCTCTGCACAACTCCAATATTATCTCCTTGGTCTTGTACTCTATGCTACGACTGATGGAAGTAAGTGTTCTTATGGCTTCTTAATTATCCTATTCACTGGCTCTGCCAACTTCAGGAATCTGTGAATAATTGCCTCTAAACTATCCAGTGCCGTGCATTCATTAAATACTCCCTTACCTTGTTTTATTTTCTTCTAAAGTGCTTCACTTCACACTTATCAGGTTTAAATACCATCTGCCACTGGTCTGCCTTTCTGACCAGCTCTTCTGTATCTTCCTGTATCCTACAATCATCTTCGTCACTATTACTCATTACATTCCATTACAATTTCTTCATTCCACCATAACTGTCACTAACTATGCTGTCAGTTTAATTCATTACGCACCACTTCCTACCATTGGCCATGATGTATTCTCTCCTTGTGCCTCACAGGTATCAGCAGACCATCCACCATCTCCGTGAGGAAACAGTCAGCTCTGGTAGAATCCATCTTCTTGACCTCTGAAGACAAGGAGACTGAAGACTCAGAGGAAGCATTGGAAAGACAGTTCCTGCACTCTCCAGATTTTAGAACCTAGAAATAGAACATAGAACAATACAGCGCAGAACAGACCCTTCGGCCCTCGATGTTGCGCCGACCTGTGAACTATTCTCAGTTCGTCCCCCTCCACTATCCCAAAATCATCCGTGTGCTTATCTAAGGATTGTTTAAATCTCCCTAATGTGGCTGAGTTGACTACATTGCAGGTAGTGCATTCCACGCCCTTACCACCTCTGCGTAAAGAACCTGCCTCTGAAATTTGTCTTAAATCTATCACCCCTCAATTTGTAGTTATGCCCCCTCGTACAAGCTGACATCATCATCCTCGGTAAAAGACTTTCACTGTCTACCCGATCTAATCCTCTGATCATCTTGTATGTCTGTATCAAATCCCCCCTTAGCCTTCCTCTTTCCAATGAGAACAGACCCAAGTCGCTCAGCGTTTCACCATAAGACCTTCTCTCCAGACCAGGCAACATCCTGGTAAATCTCCTCTGCACCTTTTCCAATGCCTCCACATCCTTCCTGAAATATGGGGACCAGAACTGTACACAATATTCCAAGTGTGGCCACACCAGTGTCTTGTGTAGTTGCATCATGATATTGTAACTCTCTCTACAAATGAAACCTAACACATCATATGCCTTCTTAACAGTACTATCCACCTGGGTGGCAACTTTCAGGGATCTATGTACATGGACTCCAAGATCCCTCTGCACATCCACACTACCAAGAATCTTTCCATTGACCCAACACTCTGCCTTCCTGTTATTCTTCCCATAGTGCATCACCTCACATTTAGCTGCATTGAACTCCATTTGCCACCTCTCAGCCCAATTCTGCAGTTTATCCAAGTCCCGCCGCAACCTGTAACATTCTTCCAAACTGCCCACTACTCCACCGACTTTAGTGTCGTCTGCAAATTTACTAATCCATCCACCTATGCCTGCTTCTAAGTCATTTATAAAAATGACAAACAGCAGTGGTCCCAAAACAGATCCTTGTGGAACACCAGTAGTAACCAGACTCCAGGCTGAATATTTTCCATCAGCCACCACTTGCTGCCTTCTTTCAGAAAGCCATTTTCTAATCCAAACTGCTAAATTACCCTCAATTCCATGCCTCTGCATTTTCTCCAACAGGCTACCATGTGGAACCTTATCAAAGGCTTTACTGAAGTCCATGTATACTGCCCTACCCTCATCTACATGCTTGGTTACCTTCTCAAAAAACTCAATTAGGTTTGTGAGACATGACCTGCCCTTGACAAAACCATGTTGACTATCTGAAATCAAATTTTTGCTTGCTAGATGACTATAAATCTTATCTCTTATAATCCTTTCCAAAACCTTTCCTACAACAGAAGTAAGGCTCACTGGTCTATAATTACCTGGGTCATCTCTACTGCCCTTCTTGAACAATGGCACAACATTTGCAATCCTCCAGTCCTCTGGTACTAAACCTGTAGACAATGATGATTCAAATATCAAAGTCAAAGGCTCTGCTATCTCCTCCCTAGGTTCCCAGAGAATCCTCAGATAAATCCCATCTGGCCCTGGGGATTGTCTACTTTCATTCTTTCTAGAATTGATATCACCTGTGCATAACTAACCTCAATCCTTTCTAGTCTAATATCTCGTATCTCATTCTTCTCCTCAACAATATTCTCCTTTTCCTGAGTGAAACCGATGAGAAATGTTCATTTAGCACCTCTCCGATCTCCACAGGGTCCACATGCAACTTCCCACTTCTGTCTTTGACTGGCCTATTCCTATCCTAATCATCCTTTTATTCCTCACATACCTATAGAAAGCTTTAGGGTTCTCCTTTATTCTATTTGTTAAAGAGTGCTCGTGTCCTCTCTTTGCTCTTCTTAACTCTCTCTTTAAATCCTTCCCAGCTGCTCTGTAACTCTCCATCGCCTCATCTGAACCATCTTGCCTGATCAACACATACGCCTCCTCCTTCTTCTTAACAAGAGATGCAATTTCTGTAGTAAACCACGGTTCCCTTACCTTATCACTTCCTCCCTACCTGACAGGGACATACCTCTCAAGGACACGCAATATCTGTGCCTTAAACCAGCTCTACATTTCCATTGTCTGCATCCCCTGTATTTTGCTATCCCATTCTATGCATGTAATTCTTGCCTAATCCGCATTATAATTGCCCTTGCCCCATCGATAACTCTTGACCTGTGGTATGTACCTATCCTTTTCCATCGCTAAACTAACCATAACTGAATTAGGTCACTGTCTCCAAAGTGCTAAATCAAGTAAATCAAACACCTGGCCTGGTTCATTACCAAGCACCAGTGTGGCCTCCCCTCTTGCCGTCCCTTCGACATACTGTGGCAGGAAACCCTCCTGTACACATTGGACAAAAACTGATCTATCCGACATATTAGAGTTATAGCATTTCCAGTCAATGTTGGGGAAGATAAAGTCCCCCATAATGACCACTCTGTTCCTTTCACTCCTACCCAGAATAATTTTGCTAATCCTCTCTTCCATCTCCCTGGAACTCTGCGGAGGCCTATAAAAAACTCCAAGCAGTGTGACCTCTCCTCTCCCGCTTCTAACCTCAGCCCACACTACCTCAGTAGACGAGTCCTCATCAAAAGTTTTCTTAGCCACCATTATACTATCCTTGACTAACAAGTCCACACCTCCCCCTCTTTTACTGCCTTGCCTGTTCTTAATGAAAGATCTAAACCCTGGAACCTGCAACATCCATTCCTCACCCTGCTCTATCCATGTCTCTGAAATGGCCACAACATCGAAGTCCCAGGTATCTATCCATGCTGCAAGCTCACCTACCTTATTTCAGATACTTCTGGCATTGAAGTAGACACACTTCAAACCAGTTTGCTGTCTGCCAGCACATTCCTGTGACCCTGAAACCCTGTCCCTGTCCTTTCCACTCTCATCCTCCTGGGCACTGCAACTACACCACCAGTTCCCATCCCCCTGCTGAGCTAGTTTAAACCCACCCGAATAGCACCAGCAAATTTCCCACCCAGGATATTAGTACCCCTCTGGTTCAAGTGAAGACTGTCCTGTTTGTATAAGTCTCACCTTCCCCAGAATGAGCCCCAATTATCCAAGAACCTGAAACTCTCCCTCCTGCACCATCCTTGCAGCCACGTGTTCAGCTGATATCTCTCCCTATTCCTTGTCTTGCTATCACATGGCATGGGTAACAAACCAGAGATAACAACTCTGTTTGTTCTAGCTCTTAGCTTCCACCCTAGCTCCCTGAAATCCTGCCTTACATCCCTATCCCTCTTTCTACCTATGTCGTTGGTACCTACATGGACAATGACTTGAGGCTAGTCACCCTCTCCCTTTAGGACCCCAAAGATATGATCCGAGACATCATGGACCCTGGCACCTGGGAGGCAACACACCAACCGTGAGTCTCATTCTTTCCCAACAAACCTGCTATCTAAGCCTCTAACTATTGAGTCCTCAATGACTAACACTCTCCTCCTTTCCCTCCTTCCCTTCTGTGCAACAGGGACAGGCTATGTGCCAGAGACCTGGGCCCCACTGCATACCCCTGGTAAGTCATCCCCCTCAATAGTATACAAAACAGTATACATGTTTTTCAGGGGTACGACCACAGGAGATCCCTCCAATGACTGTTTTCTCCCCCTTTGAAAAGTCACACAGCTTTCTTCATGCCTAAATTTTACAAATTAACAACTCAGCGACCATGTTAGTCTTAGACCATGTGGTACCAGAATTTGGTGATCACCTCACTGACAGTTCTGCAGCTGGCCAAAGAAGTGCTCCACATTAATGGCACCAGGAAGACTACCTCAGACCAGGCAGGCAAGGACTCTCTTTAGATTCATGGATTCATATGATGCAGAAAATTATGATTTCACTCACATGCACAGGGAGGGTTGTAGTGGCAGACAGTCAACTGTGACACACTGATCTTAATTCACCAGAAGTTGCAGCTGTGCAGTGAATCATGTGAATGTGTGTCTGCCTCCATGGGTATTTGGTCGCTGCTTTGGAGCAACAGGCACTGAGCCCTCAAGAGACGGCTGGAGTGGCACACATGCCTGCACTTCACTCATAATGATGTGGGAACTGAAAACCTGGCACCATACCAAGTGAGCTGAAAATGTGTTGCTGGAAAAGTGCAGCAGGTCAGGCAGCATCCAAGGAACAGGAGAATCGACGTTTCGGGCATAAGCCCTTCTCCAGCATCTGCAGCCCTCACTTTCTCCTCGAAGACCATACCAAGTGACCCTTCCTCACAAGGAGGCAGGAAGGTAACAGGAGGCACCTAGCTGGAGGATGAACCCCATATAGGCCCCTCAGAAGACTCTTTTCAGGACATTCAAGTGGTGGCCATACCCTCTATATTGATCTTCATCCTTTTTAGATTAGATTCCCAACAGTATGGAAACAGGCCTCTCGGCCCAACAAGTCCACACTGACCCGCCAAAGAGTAGCCCACAACAGACTCATTCCTCTACCCTATATTTACTCTTGATTAATGCACTTTGGGTAATTTAGCATGGCCAATTTACCTGACCAGCACATCTTTGGATTGTAGGAGGAAACTGGAGAACCGGCAGGAAACCCATGCAGACAGGGGGAGAATGTGCAAACTCCACACAGACAGTCGCCTGAGGTAGGAATCGAGCTCGGGTCCCAGGCACTATGAGGCAGCAGTGCTAACCACTGAGCCACTGTGCCACCCACCTGAGCCACCGTGCCACCCTTCTTGCCCTCTATGAGCTTTGAAGGTAAAACTTGAGAAAGTTTCAAATGCCTCTGTTCAGAAGACCTCTAGAAGACTTTCCAGACACAGGCTTATTGGGTAAAAACAATGACTGCAGATGCTGGAAACTAGATTCTGGATTAGTGGTGCTGGAAGAGCACAGCAGTTCAGGCAGCATCCAACGAGCAGCGAAATCGACGTTTCGGGCAAAAGCCCTTCATCAGGAATAAAGGCAGTGAGCCTGAAGCGTGGAGAGATAAGCTAGAGGAGGGTGGGGGTGGGGAGAAAGTAGCATAGAGTACAATGGGTGAGTGGGGGAGGGGATGAAGGTGATAGGTCAGGGAGGAGAGGGTGGAGTGGATAGGTGGAAAAGGAGATAGGCAGGTAGGACAAGTCCGGACAAGTCATGGGGACAGTGCTGAGCTGGAAGTTTGGAACTAGGATGAGGTGGGGGAAGGGGAAATGAGGAAACTGTTGAAGTCCACATTGATGTCCTGGGGTTGAAGTGTTCTGAGGCGGAAGATGAGGCGTTCTTCCTCCAGGCGTCTGGTGATGAGGGAGCGGCGGTGAAGGAGGCCCAGGACCTCCATGTCCTCGGCAGAGTGGGAGGGGGAGTTGAAATGTTGGCCACGGGGCGGTGTGGTTGATTGGTGCGGGTGTCCCAGAGATGTTCCCTAAAGCGCTCTGCTAGGAGGCGCCCAGTCTCCTTAATGTAGAGGAGACCGCATCGGGAGCAACGAATATAATAAATGATATTAGTGGATGTGCAAGTAAAACTTTGATGGATGTGGAAGGCTCCTTTAGGGCCTTGGATAGAGGTGAGGGAGGAGGTGTGGGTGCAGGTTTTACAGTTACTGCGGTGGCAGGGGAAAGTGCCAGGATGGGAGGGTGGGTTGTAGGGGAGCGTGGACCTGACCAGGTAGTCACGGAGGGAACGGTCTTTGCGGAAGGCTTATTGGGGTTGCATGACCGAACCTCCAATGACAAGCAGGTAACTAGTGAAAAGATTTGTCCACTAAAGGATAATGAAGGAAGGCTGTGTGTCGAACTTGAGAGAATGGGTGAAATTCTGAATGATTACTTTGCACCCAGTGTTCACTGAGGGGAGGGACATGATGAATGTTGAGATTAGAGATAGAAGTTTGATAACTCTGGATCACGTTGACATAAGTAGGGAAGATGTATTGGGTAGGCTACAGGTTATTAAGGTGGACAAATCCCCAGGACTGGATGGGATCTATCCCAGGTTGCTGAGGGAGGCAAGAGAGGAAATAGCTGTGGCCCAAGATATCTTCGTAGCATCCTTAAACACAGGTGAGGTGCCAGAGGACTGGAGCGTTGCTCATGTTGTCCCCTGTACAAGATGGGTAGTAGGGATATTCCAGGTAACCACAGACCAGTGAGCCTGATGTCAGCAGTGGGAAAGTTGCTCGAGAAGGTACTGAGGGATAAAGTCTATTTATATTTGGAAAAGAATGGACTTATCGGTGATAGGCAACATGGTTTTGTGTGGAGGAGATTGTGGGCGGCACGATGGCACAGTGGTTAGCACTGCTGCCTCACAACGCCAGAGACCCGGGTTCAATTCCCACCTCAGGCAACTGACTGTATGGAGTTTGCACATTCTCCCCATGTCTGTGTGGGTTTCCTCCAGGTGCTCCGGTTTCCTCCCACAGTCCAAATATGTGCAGGTTAGGTGAATTGGCCATGCTAAATTGCCCATAGTGTTAGGTGCAGGGGTAAATGTAAGGGAATGGGTCTGGGTGGGTGCGCTTCGGCGGGTGGGTGTGGACTTGTTGGGCCGAAGGTCCTGTTGTCACACTGTAAGTAATCTAATCTAATCCTTACCAATTTAATAGAGTTCTTTGAGGAAGTGACCAAGTTAGTAGATGAAGGAAGGGCTGTAGATGTCATATACATGGACATCTACAGTACAATGGTTCTCTCTAATGGAGAAAGTGAAGTCACATGGTGTGCGGGGTGTTCTAGCTAGGTGGATAAAGAACTGGTTGAGCAACAGGAGACAGAGAGTAATAGTTGAAGGGAGTTTCTCAAAATGGAGAAAGGTGACCAGCGGTGTTCCACAGGGATCACTGCTGGGGCAACTGTTGTTTGTGATATACATAAATGATCTGGAAGAGGGCATTGTTAGAATGATCAACAAATTTGCAGATGACACGAAGATTGGTGGAGTAGCAGAAAACATAGGGGACTGTCAAAGAATACAGGAGAATATAGACAGGCTGGAGAGTTGGGCGGAGAAGTGGGAGATGGAGTTCAATCCAGGCAAATGTGAGGTAATGCATTTTGGGAATTCTAATTCTAGAGTGAATTATACAGTAAATGGAAGAGCCTTGGTAAAAGTTGATGAGCAGAGAGATCTGGGAATTCAGATCCATTGTACCCTGAAAGTTGCTGCACGGATGGATAGAGTGGTCAAGAAGGCATATTGTATGCTTGCCTTCATTGGACAGGGTGTTGAGTATAAGAGCTGGCAAGTCATGTTAAAATTGTACACAACATCGGTTTGGCTGCAGTTAGAATACTGTGTACAGTTCTGGTCACCACATTACCAAAAGGATGGGACGCTTTGGAGAGGATGCAGAGAAGGTTTACGAGGATGTTGCCTGGTATAGAAGGTGCTAGCTATGAAGAGAGGTTGAGCAGGTTAGGTTTGTTTTCATTAGAAAAAAGGAGATTAAGGGGGGGGGACCTGATTGAGGTCTACAAAATCATTAAGCGTATAGACAAGGTAGATAGAAATAAGCTTTTCCCAGGATGAAGGATTCAATAATGAGGGGTCATGCTTTCAAGGTGAGAGGTGAAAAGTTTAAGAGAGGTGCACGTGGGAAGTACTTTACACAGAGGATGGTAGGTGCCTGGAACGCATTGCTAGCAGAGGTGGTAGAGTCAGGCACAGTAGATTCATTGAAGATGTGTCTGGACAGAAGCATGAGGAGGTCGGGAGCAGAGGGGTACAGATGCTTAGGAATTGGGTGACAGGTTTAGACAGTAGATTTGGATTGGCTCAGGCATGGAGGGCCAAAGGACCTGTCCCTGGGCTGTAAATTTTCTTTGTTCTTTGTTCTTTTGACTGAGCAGGTTCCCTCTACCCTAACTGCAGAACCAGGAGTATAGTGGGAAAGAGAAAAAGAAGAAACCTATTGAAGACAATTTGGTGCATGCGTGATATTGTATTGTTTATGAAGTCTGTATACGTTTTCTTTTTTTACACGATATCTGTTTGAGTATCTAGTCCTATATGTAACTGTGCCAGCATAATGCCAAATTTCATATCCAGATGGGGTGTCTCATGGGATGCCTGTGCTGAGACCATGGAACAAGTTGATCAAGGTGTAGTCAGGCAAATGGGTCTTGTTGGCACCATTGTCCCTCACCATAAAACTTCTCTATTCTTTCCATAGTCTCTATGTCCAGAAATGCTTATTTCCCGAAGACTTTGAGAAATAGTTTCTTGCTTGCTGAACTCATAGTATGTTTTTCCATGTAAGCTGTTGGCAAATAGCTAGAACAGTGACTTAGCACACTGCCCTAAAACAAGGTATCCAACCTTTTTACTGAAGATGAATGACCAGCAAAGCAAGCTTCTTGTTTGTGTAACTGGGCTAATTAGCATGGTGAGGCAAAGCAAGACAAAATGAGACAGGGATGGTGTGATATGCAGGCAGGCATTAACTAAACAAGGGCTAACACAATAAGTGAGCAGCCCTAAGATGCAGCCTAGCCCAATCTGTGAGCTGGGTGCCTGTCCTTGGGCACAAAGTGTCCTTGCAGTAGCTGTTCAATGCTAGTTATCAGTGTACCCTGCAATACAAGTCATTGCTTCTGCGGTAGCCTGCAAGTGAGTTGGAGAAGTACCCTTATGGTTGTGAGAGGCTGGCAAGTGTCAGATGCTAAAGTCTGTGGACAAGGGGTGCAGGTAACTGGTGACGATGGATTATGTCTGAGATCCTGTTTGATGCTGACCAACATGGAGACTGGTCACAGTTTGTTCAGCACAATTGGTAAGATGGGAAACTGAACATTAATGAGGTACGTTGCAGCACTCAAAGACATTTAACAAGCAATAATTGATAATTCAGCACTGCCTCGTGAGAAACCTATCTCACTGTTCAGTGAAAACATTAACCACTAGTATCACTGAATATGACAGTCTATTTTGTGTGATTATTGTGAAGACACAGCTGATATATCTGGAAACAAATATTTTTCCATGATTAATAACAGCAGAAATTTTAAACTGTGTGTCTTTAAGTGTGGCCAATCAGGTTAACTTGATTAATTTGGAAATTACTCGAATGTGTTCCTGCAACTAAAAGATGTATTAGGAATGAATCGCTATAATATTTAACCCACTTGTCTGTCTCTCATTTGGTAGAAGAATTAGGGACTCATGGAAAAATAGTACCAATGCTCTTTTCAGCACAAAAAAATTAGGTAAACTGGAATGTTCGATTATCCAGGGAAGACCACTTGCAGCATATGCGCTGCCCAGTACAGTACTAACATGGTAATTGGGCTCTCATTAATGCTGATTTATATATTGGAAGGACTTTAACTGATTCAGGCAGACTCAGCTGTTCAGTGTTAGAACATAGAACAAAGAACATAGAAAAATACAGCACAAAACAGGCTCTTCGGCCCACGATGTTGTGCCAAGGATTAATCCTAATGTAAAATAAAATAACCTTACCTACGCACCCCTCAATTCACTGCTGTCCATGTGCATGTCCAGCAGTTGCTTAAATGTCCCTAATGACTCTGCTACCACCACCACCGCTGGCAATGCATTCCATGCATTCACAGCCCTCTGCATAAAGAACCTACTTCTGACGTCTCCTCTATACCTTTCTCCTAATATCTTAAACCTGTGACCCATCATGCCAGTAAATCCTGCCCTGAGGAAAAGTCGCTGGCTATTGACTCTATCCATGCCTCTCATTATCTTGTATACCTCGATCAGGTCACCTCTTTTCCTCCTTCTCTGAGTTTAGTCAACCTCTCTTCATAAGACAAGCCCTCTATTCCAGGCAGCATCCTGGTAAACCTTCTTTGCACCCTCTCCAAAGCCTCTGTATCTTTCCTATATTAGGGCGACCAGAACTGGACACAATATTCCAAGTGTGGTCTCACCACAGACTTGTAGAGCTTTAGTAAAACCTCGCAGCTCTTAAACTCAATTCTTCCTGTTAATGAAAGCCAAAACACAATATGCTTTCTTAACATCTATCCACTTGGGTGGCAACTTTGAGGGATCTATGTACTTGAACACCAAGATCTCTCCGATCCTCCACACTGCCAAGAATCCTGTCTTTAATCCTATATTCAGCATTCAAGTTCAACCTTCCAAAACGCATCACTTCACATTCATCCAGGTTGAACTCCATCTGCCATTTCCCAGCCCAGCTCTGCATCCTGTCTATGTCGCGCCGCAGCCTACAATAGCCCTCAATACTATCAACGGCACCTCCAACCTTTGTGTCATCGGCAAATTTACTAACCCACCCGTCAACCTTCTCATCCAAGTCATTTATAAGAACTACAAAGAGCAGAGGCCGGAGAACAGAGCCCTGCGGGACCCCACTCAACACTGACCTCCAGCCAGAATACTTTCCATCTACAACCACTGTCTGCCTTTTGTCAGCTAACCAATTCTGAATCCAGATAGCCAAATCTGCCTGTATCCCATACCTCCTGACTTTATGAATGAGCCTACCATGGGGAACCTTATCCAATGCCTTGCAGAACTGCATATACACCACATCCAATGCTTGACCTTTGTCAACCTGTCTCGTTACCTCCTCAAAGAACTGAATAAGATTAGTTAGGCATGACCTGCCCCTCACAAAGCCATGCTGACTGCCTTTAATCACACTGCGCTTTTCCAAATAGTCATCAATGCTATCCCTCAGAATTCTTTCCCCAAAACCTTGCTGACTACTGATGTAAGAGTGACTAGTCTGTAATTGCCAGGGATTTCCCTATTACCTTTCTTGAAAAGAGGAACAACATTCATCTCCTTCCAATCCTCCGGTATGACTCCCGTGGAGAGTGAGGAAGCAAAGATCTTCGCCAGCGGCTTAGCAACCTCCTTTCTCACTTCCCGGAGCAACCTGGGATAAATCTGGTCTGGCCCTGGGGACTTATCAATCTTAATGTTTGGCAAAATTTCTAGCACATCAATTTCATCAATCTTGATCTATTCAAGTCTGTACCCCAGGTCCTCAAAGTTCTCATTCACAACAAGGTCCCCTTCCTGAGTGAAATCCGAAGCAAAAAACTCATTTAAAGCTTCCCCTATCAGCTCAGACTCCACGCACATGTTTCCAATGCTATCCCTGATAGGCCCTATCTTTTCCATGATCATTCTGTTAATCCTCAAGTATGAGTAAAATGCCTTTGGATTTTCCCTAATCCTTCCTACCAAACCTTTCTCGTGCTCCCTCCTGGCTCTCCTCAGTCCATTTCTGACCTCCTTTCTAGTAAGGAAATAAGCCATTCCTGAAGAAGGGCTTATGCCCGAAACGTTGATTCTCCTGTTCCCTGGATGCTGCCTGACCTGCTGCGCTTTTCCAGCAACACATTTCCAGCTCTGATCTCCAGCATCTGCAGACCTCACTTTCTCCCCTCCTTTCTAGTAAGCCTGTAATCCCCTAAAGCTGTGCTAGATCCTTGTTTCCTCCACCTTACATAAGCTGCCCTTTTCCTTTTGATGAGAAGCTCCTCTGTTCTCATCAACACAAACCTTCCTTAACAACCTTCGTTTCTGTAGCTGTGATGCACTCTCTGATTAGCAATGCTACACACCCTTCTTTTTTTCCACCCTCCCTGTGCTTTTTAAGCGTTCTAAACCCTGGAATGTTGAACAACCATTCCTGCCCCTGTGAAACCCACGTCTCCGTTATGGCCATGACATCATAGCCCCAAGTACTGATCCATGCTCTAAGTTCATCACTCTTATTCCTGAGACTCCTTGCATTTTACTGATCCCTTTGTTCATCACATGAGAAACCTTCCCGATTGCTTCACTACATTCTGTCACAGCCCCATCTGAGGGGAACGGCCACAGAGGATCCCTGCCCTATCTGTTGGTTCCCTTTCTTCCCCCTGACTGTAACCCAGCTGTCCTTATCCTGTGTCTGAGGAGTGACCACCTCCCTGTACATCCTCTCAATTTCTCCCTCAGCCTCCCGGATGACCCGTAGTTCATCCAGCTCCAGCTCCGGTTCCCTAACTCAGTTTTCGAGGAGTTGGAGTTGGGTGCATTTCCCGCAGATGTAGTTGGCAGAGACATGTGTAGTGTCTCTCACCTGCCATATTCTGCAGAAGGAACATGTGACTGCCCTATCAGCCATACCCCGCTAGTCTGAAAGCCCACACAGGACTAAACAAAGGAAGAGAAGAAAAGAAGAAAGAAAGAGAAAACCTGAAAACTTACTGAGTTTACAGACTCTTAATAGGGTCTCGGGTTTAGATCTCACCACTTAAAAAAACTTCCTGGCAGCCCTCGTTTCTCTCCGTCCTCTCTCCTCACCACTCTGTTGAAAACGTTTTGTTTTTTAACACAACTTCCCAGCAGTCCTCCTCTCCTCCCTCACACCTGTCGACAAATGGAGGCCCCGATACCTGAGGTAAGCTTTTTAAACCGTTCTACTCACCTTCCCATCAGTCCTCCACTCCTCCCTTGTGCCTCTCAACAGAAAAAGGTTTTCATGAAAAATATGATCCTGTAATATTGTTGGTAGGAAAAGTGTGGTCAATCTCCACACATTTCAAGCCAAATGGG
Source organism: Chiloscyllium plagiosum (assembly GCF_037043375.1). Lineage (NCBI taxonomy): Eukaryota > Metazoa > Chordata > Chondrichthyes > Orectolobiformes > Hemiscylliidae > Chiloscyllium > Chiloscyllium plagiosum. The sequence goes on from NW_028270142.1 coordinate 78,634,975, forward strand.
CATGAATTTAACTGAACAATTGTCCTCTGAATCCAACATTTTAGGGAAGAACATATAGAAGGAACATATTGGGAAAAATGGTAGTTTTTTTTTTGTGAAAGTGTTGTGAGGTAAAAGCTAAAAGTGTAACATTAAAGAGGTTTTCCTGCAAAAATGTTCAGTATTGTTTTGAAAGATATTTCCAGAAAGGCAGTTGATAATAAAGAAAACTGCAAATGCTCAAAATAAAGTAAGAGAATAGAATATAAGACTTTTGCAGATTTCTATAATGGGAAAATTACAGTTTTGAACATATCTCCACCAGAATTGAATAATGGAAGACAGCTGGATATTTTGATGAGGTAGGACAGACACATCGAAATAGAAAGGGGGGCGGGGGGAAAGGGAGGGTAAAGAATCAACAGCTACAGCAATCACAGCATGATAGCTAGTAGATAAATTATATGAAACTACTTCACAGTCTCTCCACAAACACATACTGATTTGAAGAAAGTGAAAGGTGCAAGTAAAGTCTGAATTTACTTAAGTCAGTGTTCCCAACAACAGCTTCTTTGCAGCTTTTATTCACAATGGAATATCCTATCCAGGAATAGTGCACATTTCTTATAAAGAAAATGTTGCAAAAAACCTCAGTTGATTTAAACATTTGTTTCCCTCTGTTTTGCTAGAGCTGTTGCGGAAGGTTTAAATTAAGTTGGCAGAGGGTGGGAACCACAGCGTCAGGTCAGAAAATGCAGCATTGGTGTAAAGTTAAATGCAACACACAGAGAGACTGTGAGGAGGGGTAGACTAAAATGCCAAGAGGATTGGAGTCCAGACAGAAAGGCAGAATGAAGCAGAGACCAGAGCAAACGTTAGAAAAGTAAAAAGTAAAATTGGGCAACAGAATCAGATACAAAAGATTGCTAGATTCTAAAGGGACAATGAGTACAATGGTTCTTTATCTGAATGTCTGTAGTAATCAAAATAAAGTCTATGAACTTGTTGTGCAAATCAGTACAAAAGGGTATGATTTAGTTGCCATTACAGAAATGTGGTTGCAGGGTGATGATGACTGGGAATTAAATAACCAAGGGTTTCAGGTAATTAGGAACGACTGGCAGGAAGGTAAGGGAGGTGGGGTCACGCTCTTAATTAAGGATGAGATTAGGGCGATAGGGAGAGACGAGCTCTCAGGAGAAAAATGTTGAATCCATTTAGGTGGAGATCAAGAATAGTAAAAGGAAGAAGTCACTGATGGGAGTAGCCTATAGGCCATCCAATAATAATGCTACAGTGGCACAGGTGGTCAATTAAGAAATATCTGACGCATGTAAGAATGGAACAGCAGTAATCGCGGGGAACTTTAACATGCACATTGATTGGCCAAATCAAGCCAGTAGAGGCAGTCTTGAAGAGGAGTTCACAGAACTCATCTGTGACAACTTTCTTGAACAGCATGTCATTGAACCGATAAGGGAGCAATCTTAGATCTGGTCCTATGTAATGAGATAGGTAAAATTAGTGATCTCATTGTTAAGGATCCTTTCAGAAAGAGTGATCACAGTATGATTGAATTGCAGATACAAATGGAGGGTGAAATAGTATCATCTAAAACCAGGGTGTTCTGCTTAAACAAGGGAGAGTATAATGGGATGAGGAAGGAGTTGACTAAATTAGACTGGGAACACAAGGTATATGGCAGAACAATTGAGGAACAGTGGAGGACTTTCAAAGAGATTTTTCACAGTGCTCAAGGAAAGTATATTCCGGTCAAAAACAAGGATAGCAAGGGCAGGAAGAGCCAGCCTTGGATAACAAAGGAAGTAAAGGAAAGCATGCAATTAAAAGCTCAGGCTTAAAAAGTAGCCAAGAGTAGTGGGAAACAGGAAGATTGGGAAAACTTTAAAAAGCAACAAAGAACCATGAAGCAAGCAATAAAGAAAAGAAAGATAGATTATGAAAGCCAACTAGCACAGAACATAAAAACAGGTAGGAAAAGTTTTTTATAAATATATAAAATGAAAAAGCGTGGCTAAAGTGGACATAGGTCCCTTGCAGGATTAGAAAGGGGAATTAATATTGTGTAATGCTGAAATGGTCAAAGCCATGAATAACCATCTTGTGTCTGTCTTCACAGTGATGTGTGTAACACGTCAAAGACGGATGTTAAGGATACAATGGGAGGTGAGGACTTCAATTCACTTGTTATTACTAACGGGATAGTGTTGAGAAAATGTGAGGGGCTAAAGGTAGATAAGTCCGTTGGTTCTGATGGAATGCATCCCAGAGTGCTGAAAGAGATGATGGAAGTTATAGTAGATGCTTTAGTGTTAATTTACCAAAATTAACTGTATTCCAGGCAGGTCCCAGTGAAAGGAAGACAATGAATGGCATACCGCTGTTTAAAAATGAGTGTAGGCAAAAGGCAGGTAACTATAGGCCAGTTAGCTTAACATCTGTAGTCAGGAAAATGCTGGAGGCTACCATTAGAGAAGAAATAGTGAGATATCTGGATGGAAAGGGCTCCATCAGGCCGACACAGCATGGATTCAGGAATGGAAGGTCGTGTATGACAAACGTACTGGAGTTCTTTGAGGGTGTAACAAACATGGTGGATGGTGGGGAACAGGTGAATGTTGTATACTTGGATTTCCAGAAGGCATATAATAAGGTGCAGCATAAAAGACTCATCCATAAGATAAGAATGCATTGAGTTGCAGGGAATGTACTTGCATGGATAGAGGATTGGTTAACCAATAGAAAGCAGAGAATTGGGATAAATGGGTGTTTCTCTGGTTGGAGATCAGTGGTGAGTGGGGTGTTGCAGGGATCAGTGTTGAGCCCAATTTGTTCATGATATATATAAATTATTTAGAAAAGGAGACCAAGTATAATGTATCCAAGTTTACTGATGGCATAAATTGAGTGGCAAGGGAAACTGTACAGTTTGTAGGAGGTCTGCAGAGAGATTTAGATAGGTTAACCGAGTGGGCAACAGTCTGGCAGATGGAGTACAATGTTGATAAATGGAAGGTTATTCATTTTGGAAGTAAAAATAGTCAGAGTATTATTTAAATGGTCAAAGATTGCAGCATGCTGTTGAGCAGAGGGACTTAGGAGTGCTTGTACATGAACCGCTAAAAGTTAATTTGCAGGTGCAACAGGTAATCAGGAAAGCAAACAGAATTTTGGCTTTTATTGCTAGAGGGATTGAATTTAAAAGCAGGGAGGTTCTGCTGCAATTGTGCAAGGTGTTGGTGTATTATGTGCAGTTCTGGTCTCCTTACTTGAGGAAGGATATACTGGCTTTGGAGGTGGTTCAGAAGAGATCCACCAGTTTGATTCCGAAGATGAGGGGGTTATCCTATGATCAGTTTGAGCTACCAGGGAATGTACTCACTGGAACTTATAAGAATGAGAGGGGATCTTATAGAAACATATAATATTAGGAAAGTGATAGATAAGGTAGAGGCAGGCAAGTTGTTTCTGCTGGTGGGTGAGACTAGGACTAGGGAATATGGCCTCAAGATTATGAGGAGTAGATTTAGGACAGAGATGAGGAGGAACTGCTTTTCCCAGAGAATCTATGGAATTTTCTGCCTGAGGAAGCAGTAGAGGCAGTTCCTTAAAAATATTCAGGACACAGTTGGATGGGTTTTTGCATGGCTGGGGAATTAAAGGTTATGGAGATAATGCAGATAGGAGGAGCTGAGAAGATAGAAAGATCAGCCATGATCTTAATGAATGGTGGAGCAGGCTCGATGGGCCAAATGGCCTACTCCTGCTTCCAATGCTATTACTACTACTATTACTTTTCTAATTTGCATTGCTCTCTCATTTGGGTTCCCCATACCATCCATATTTCTCATGTCAATAAACAATATATGACACAAAGATTTTGATAGTAATCTTGCATATAAAGCACTGTTCTAACTTACAGCCTTCACAATTTATGTCCTCATTTAAATAAGGACTAATGTCAATGAATAAGTTAATAATGAAATTGGGTCAAAAAGGCATTATTTTTCACAGAAATAAGATTGTAAGTGACAATTATTTCTATGGGGTGGTGTTGGGACCTCTGTTTGTAATACATATAAATAATTTGGATAAAAATGTCAGTGGTCTGTTTAGTAAGTTTGCTGATGATATAAAAATTAATGGAGTTGTGGATAATGAAGAAGGTTATCAAAAGATACGGCAGGATATAAATCAGTGGAAAGTTGGACAGTGAAATGACAGATGGAGTTTAGTCCAGACAACTGTGAGGTCATACATTTTGAGAGGTCAATTGCAAGAGGAAAATATACAGTAAATTGTAGGACTCTTAGATACATTAATATACAAAGGGATCTTGGGGTTCCAAGTCCATAGCTCCCTGAAAGTGGCAACACAAGTGGATAGGGTGGTAAAAAAGGCATACTTGCCTTCAGCAGTTGGCATATTGAGTGTAAAAGATGGCAAGTCATGTTTCAGCTGTATAAGACTTTAGGACACATTTGGAGTATTGTGTACAGTTCTGGCAAGTATACTATACAAAAGTTGTGGAGGCTTTGGAAAGGATGCAAAAGATGTTCACCAAGATGTTGCCTGGATTGAACTGTATTAGCTATAAGGAGAGGTTAGACAAACTTGATTATTTTTGCAACAGTGTTGGAGGCTGATGGGTGACCTGATCGAAGTATATAGAATTATGAGAGTCATGGATATTTGGAGTCTTTTCCATGGGGTGAAACATCAAATATGAGAGAACGTAGTTTTAAAGTGAGAGGGTCTGTTTAAAGGTGTGCAAGGAAAGATTTTTTTACATGGAGGGTGATAGCTGCCTGGAATGTGCTGCCAGGGGGGTGGCAGAGACAATACCAATGTTTAAGAGGCATTTAAGTAGACACATGAACAGACAAGCAATAGAAGCATACAGACTATGTGCAGAGATTGGGATTAGTTTAGAACTTCAGTGGTCATGAAGTGCTTTGAAAGGCATCTCCAGCCTCCCCACTACTCTTGACCCACTCCAATTCGCCTATTGGTCCAACAGATCCACATCAGATGCCATATATCACTTGCCCTTCACTCCCCTAGAACATCTTGACACCAAGAACAGCTACATACAAATTCCTATTCATTGACTACAGTTCAGCCTTCAACACTATCATCTCCTCAAGACTGATTACTAAACTTAGTGATCTCAGACTAAGCCCCACTCTCTGCAACTGGATCCTCAGTTTCCTGACCCACTAGCCACAGTCAGTGAAGATTGGGGTCAATATTTCATCATCACTAACACTCAACACTGGAGCCCCCCAAGGGTGCGTACTCAGCCCCTTACTGTACTCACTGTATACCCATGACAATCTTTGTGTGGAGCTGCAGAAAATAGGGGAGATACTAAATGAGTACTTTACATCAGTATTTACTGTGGAAAAAGATATGGAAGATATAGAAAGTAGCGAAATAGATGCTGACACCTTGCAAAATGTCCATATTACAGAGGTGGATGTATTGAAATGTATAAAGGTGGATAAATCCCCAGGACCTGATCAGGTGTACCCTAGAACTCTGTGGGAAGCTAGAGAAGTGATTGCTGGGGCTCTTGCTGAGATATTTGTATCATCGATAGTCACAGGTGAGGTGTCGGAAGACTGGAGGTTGGCTCACGTGGTGCCCCTCTTTAAGAAGAGTAGTAAGGACAAGCCAGGGAATATTAGACCAGTGAGCCTGATCTCGTTGGTGGTGGGCAAGTTGTTGGAGGGAATTCTGAGGGACAGAATGTACGTGTATTTGGAAAGGCAAGGACCGATTAGGGATAGTCAAAATGGCTTTGTGTGTGGGAAATCATGTCTCACAAATTTGATTGAGTTTTTTGAAGAAGTAACAGAGGATGATGAGGGCAGAGTGGTAGATGTGATCTATATGGACTTCAGTAAGGCATTCGACAAGGTTCCCCATGGGAGACTAATTAGCAAGGTTAGATCTCACGGAATACAGGGAAGAACTAGCCATTTGGATACAGAACTGACTCAAAGGTAGAAGACAGAGGGTGGTGGTGGAGGGTTGTTTTTCAAACTGGAGGCCTGTGACCGTGGAGTGCCACAAGGATCGGTGCTGGGTCCTCTACTTTTTGTCATTTACATAAATGATTTGGATGTGAGCATAAGAGGTACAGTTAGTAAGTTTGCAGATGACACCAAAATTGGAGGTATAGTGGACAGCGAAGAAGGTTACCTCGGATTACAACAGGATCTTGATCAGATGGGCCAATGGGCTGAGAAGTGGCAAATGGAGTTTAATTCAGATAATTGCGAGGTGTTGCATTTTGAGAAAGCAAATCTTAGCAGGACTTATATACTTAATGGTAAGGTCCTTGGGAGTGTTGCTGAACAAAGAGACATAGAACATAGAACATAGAACATAGAAGAATACAGCGCAGTACAGGCCCTTCGGCCCTCGATGTTGCGCCGATCCAAGCCCACCTAACCTACACTAGCCCACTATCCTCCATATGCCTATCCAATGCCTGCTTAAATGCCCATAATGAGGGAGAGTCCACCACTGCTACTGGCAGGGCATTCCATGAACTCACGACTGCTGAGTAAAGAACCTACCCCTAACATCTGTCCTATACCTACCCCCCCTTAATTTAAAGCTATGCCCCCTTGTAATAGCTGACTCCATACGAGGAAAAAGATTCTCACTGTCGACCCTATCTAAACCCCTAATCATCTTATACACCTCTATCAAGTCACCCCTAAACCTTCTTTTCTCCAATGAAAACAACCCCAAGTGCCTCAGCCTTTCCTCATACGATCTTTCTACCATACCAGGCAACATCCTGGTAAACCTCCTCTGCACCCGTTCCAGTGCCTCCACATCCTTCCTATAGTATGGCGACCAAAACTGCACACAATACTCCAGATGTGGCCGCACCAGAGTCTTATACAACTGCAACATGACCTCAGTACTCCGGAACTCAATTCCTCTACCAATAAAAGCCAGTACGCCATATGCCTTCTTCACCGCACTATTTACCTGGGTGGCAACTTTCAAAGATTTGTGTTCATGGACACCAAGATCCCTCTGCTCATCCACACTACCAAGTATCCGACCGTTAGCCCAGTACCCCATCTTTTTATTACTCTTACCAAAGTGAATCACCTCACACTTAGCCACATTGGACTCCATTTGCCACCTTTCTACCCAGTTCTGCAGCTTATCTATATCCCGCTGTAACCTGCCACATCCTTCCTCACTGTCTACAACTCCTCCGACTTTCGTATCATCCGCAAACTTGCTCACCCAACTTTCTAACCCCTCCTCCAGGTCATTTATAAAAATGACAAACAGCAATGGTCCCAAAACAGATCCTTGCGGAACACCGCTAGTGACGGCACTCCAAGATGAACCTTTGCCATCAACTACTACCCTCTGTCTTCTTCTAGCCAGCCAACTCCTAATCCAAACCTCCAACTCACCCTCAATGCCATACCTCCGTATTTTTTGCAGTAGTCTACCATGGGGAACCTTATCAAACGCCTTACTAAAATCCATATACACCACATCTACTGCTTTCCCCTCATCCACCTCCTGAGTCACCTTCTCAAAGAATTCAATAAGGTTTGTGAGGCACGACCTGCCCTTCACAAAACCATGCTGACTATCCTTGATCACATTATTCCTATCCAGATGTTCATAAATCCTATCCCTTACAATTCTCTCTAAGATTTTGCCCACAACAGAAGTGAGACTCACCGGCCTATAGTTACTAGGGTTATCCCTACTCCCCTTCTTGAACAAGGGAACCACATTTGCTAGCCTCCAATCTTCTGGCACTACTCCTGTAGACAACGAGGACATAAAAATCAAGGCCAATGGCTCTGCAATCTCCTCCCTTGCTTCCCAGAGAATCCTAGGATAAATGCCATCAGGCCCAGGGGACTTATCTATTTTCACCCTTTCCAGAATTTCCAACACCTCTTCTCTACATACCTCAAAGCCATCCATTCTACTTAATTGTGACTCAGTACTCACATTGACAACAATGTCCTGTTCCTGATTGAATCCTGACGAAAAGCAGTGCATGTTCATAGCTCCTTGAAAGTGGAGTCACAGGTAGATAGGATAGTGAAGAAGGTTTTTGGTATGCTTTCCTTTATTGGTCAGAGTATTGAGTACAGGAGTTGGGAGGTCATGTTGCGGATGTACAGGACATTGGTTAGGATACTGTTTGAATATTGTGTGCAGTTCTGGTCTCCTTCCTATTGGAAAGATGTTGTGAAACCTGAAAGGGTTCAGAAAAGATTTACAAGGATGTTGCCAGGGTTGGAGGATTTGAGCTATGGGAAGAGGCTGAACAGGGTGGGGCTGTTTTCCCTGGAGCGTCGGAGGCTGAGGGGTGACTTTATAGAGCTTTACAAAATTATGAGATGCATGCATAGGATAAATAGACAAAGTCTTTCCCCTGGGGTGGGGGAGTCCAGAACTAGAGGGCATAGGTTTAGGGTGAGAGGGGAAAGATATAAAAGGGACCTAAGGGGCAACTTTTTCACGCAGAGGGTGGTACGTGTATGGAATGAGCTGCCAGAGAAAGTGGTGGAGGTTGGTACAATTATGACATTTAAACGGCATTTGGATGGGTACATGAATAGGAAGGATTTGGAGGAATATGAGTCGGGTGCTGGCAGGTGGGACTAGATTGGATTGGGATATCTGGTCGGCATGGACGGGTTGGACTGAAGGGTCTGTTTCCATGCTGTACATCTCTACGAATCTATAATTGTGTCACCAAATACCAGACTAATGCCATTTACAAGTTCATTGATGACACCACCATAGTTGGTCAAATCTCAGAAGACAAAACAGACTACAGACGGAAGGTGGAAGACCTGAAAAAATGGTGTACTGAGAACAACCTAGCTCTCAATGCTGGCAAAACCAAGGAACTCATTATTGACCTTTGGCAAGATGTCACCTTTGTCCCCCTTCACATTAACAGCACAGAGGTGGAATGAATGGAGAGTGTCAAGCTTTCTTGGACTCTTCATGTGGATGCACCGGCCCAAAAATGTCTCTTCTTCCTCAGGCAGCTGAGGAAATTTGGCATGATGGCAAATACCCTTACCAACTTTATAGGTGCGCCATCGGGAGCATTCTGTCTGGATGTATCACGATTTTACCATTCAAGATCGGAGAGAGTTACAGAGAATGGTGAACTCGGCCTGGACAATCACAAAGGCCAACCTCCCATCTATAGAATCCATCTACCAGGCCCACTGTCTGCCAGGAAAGGCTGCCAGCATTCTCAAAGATGCATCCCATCCTGGCAATGTTTTTCTACAACCTCTACCATCGGGCAGAAGGTACGGAAGCCTGAACACACACACACCAGCCTATTTCAAAACAATTTCTACCCTATTGCTGCTAAAACATTGAATGGACTTACAAACTCTTAACATTCCCTTGTACTTGTGTTTTTGTTTTTGCCACTGTTTACCTATTATTTACTATCGATGCTACTTAACTATGTGATCTGCCTGTACTGCTCGCAAGGCAAAGCTTTTCACTGTGCCTCGGTAGATGTGACAATAAATTCAATTCAATTCAATTCAATTGAGAATAGCATCACCTTCAGCGCAGCCATGGTGGGGTAAAGGGTCTCTTTTTGTGCTGTACTGTTCTATGTTCTGAGTTCTAATTTGAACTGTCAGTAATGAACACTTGAACTGACTGATGACAATGCTGATAATGACTGCCAGTTAGAATTGGGACAACAAAATATTTTGATGGCAGCTGGTATTTTAGGCAATATTTTATATCTTAAAGATGTTGTTCGATCAGCTATAAAATATGTCCTTAGAAAGTTCAGTGAACTACAAAAATTATACAAGAGGAAACAAACATCTTATTTGCCTAGTCATTCAGTGAATCCTTTTAAGAATTCTAATTAGTATTCCTTACACTGAATTGATGGATAGAATTTTATGTCAAGATTCCTGACTGAGTCATTCTATACATTCAATGTTCATATATTTCAGTTCACAACTAGGCACCTTTTCTAAATGCTTGTGATTTACATTTCTGAAAGGAAATGAAAAGATAAATGAATAAACATCTGACCTTGATGATGAGAATTTCCTTCACTAGTCCTTTGGTATATTAGAATAAAAACAGAAAATATTGACTATATCTGGCAGCATATAGAGTCATACAGGAATGAATGGTCCTGACAGTAGCCTCACAAGGGCATGAGCAATAGTATTAAAGAAGGATTGTGTCCTGTTTGGTCACAATCCCATTTCCAATCTCACATTTTTGTTCTATAGAATGTTTAGTATCTCGGTGCTTACAATTGGATATTTAGACTGCATTAAAAGGAAAACCTACAGCATGATTTACAGTATCCTATTTGTATTAAATAACAAATGGGAGACCCATTATTTCCTGATTAGGTTACCCCAATTTGTGAGAAAGCTATTGTAATTCTATTGCCACACTGCACCTTCCCCCACATCCATTGCATGTTACATTTTGATTGTACTGCTGAGTGACTTGTTGCTATGGAAAACAATAAGGTCAGTACTAGTCTTTCCAGCTGGCAAAATTATTTGATAATACAAGCCTTGCAAAATTGGAATTTCATATAAAATTGGAATATGCTGCATAATTCATATTATCATTGCAGCTTTGAAGGTGTAAATAAATAATGGCATTACTGAGGGTGAAAACATTGGGCTGAATTTAATATTCTCCCTCTGCTTCCTGGATGTAGGTCTAGAGGCAGGGGAGCTGTGTGATTTAATGAGAAGGTACAGTATGGAGATCCTGCTACCCTGAGGACAAGGTGGGAAGGCACCTAAAGCTGTCCTCAGTGGTGTTTAGCCAGTAGGGACCATTTCACATGGGTCTACAGTCAGGAATAGTCTGATAAGCAAGCAAGCAACATTGCAGAGTATCTTGTATTCTATGTTAATGGAGGTCCCCAACAATAGGAATGGAGTGACATAGAGGCATTTGCATCAATCCTATTTCCCCCAAACTTCAAAGTGCCTCTTTTTCCAGTCCAAACCTAATGTAGCTGGTAATGGAAAGATGTCCTTCTGATTGGTAACAGGTCTCAAGGACAAGACATTCTCCCTGCACTAGGTTTCTGGCAGCACCACCCAGGAAACCTGACAGTGGAAAGGGAAGTGCCCAGTCAAGATTGAGATAGCCGAGTGGTATTATTGCAAGACTATTTATCTAGAGAACCAGGCAATGTTCTGAGGACCTGGGTTTAAAACCCACCATGGCATATGGTGGAATTTGAATTCAATAAAAATCTGGAATTAAGGGTATTATAATGACCATGAAATCTTTATTGATTGTCAGAAATAAACTGCATCTGGTTCACTAATGTCCTTTAGAGAAGAAAACTGTGTCATTATCTGGTCTGCTCTGGTCCATATGTGAATCCAGACCCACAGCGATGTGGTTGACCTTTACCCTCTGGACAGTGAGGAATGGGCAATAACTGCTAGCCTAAACCAGTGCTACCCATATCCCATAAATTAATTTCAAAGGATAGAAACCTTGCTGAGGTCATTGATTCCAAAGCTGTGGATGGATTCTCCTTTGCTGCAACCAGTAAATTTTTATCCAGTTTCTGTTTTTATTTGGCTTTGCTGTTGTGCAAAAGCACAGGCAAATTAGACAAAAGAGTTTGGGAAAAAGGCAGTCATATCAGGAAAATAGCAAATGGCAGATGTTGGATTTCTGAAACAGAAACAGAATGTTCTGAAAAAATTCAACAGGTTTGAAAGTATCTATGAAGAGGAAAACAGAATTAATGTTTTGAGTCTAATATAAGATTTCTTCATAGGTTCCCAGTATGACAGATTAATTGAATTGTATCATTGTGGTTCTGAGGGAACAGGTTTTGAAAACACTAAAGTAATGTGACATGGCACCATCATGTTCCTGCCTCCCAGCAGTCTTGCTGGAGGTGTGTGAACATCAGTAACAATTACCTACACAGTCTTTCAACAGGACCTCCTCCCTGTCCTTATGTATGAGCAGTTATGCTCTAAATTTAAACACGATTTCAAGGATAATAATATGTATAAATTGGCAAAGGAGCAAGCAGATAGTGGGAAACAGCAGGTATCTAAAGGTCTGTTGTGGGAAAGATGGGTTCCTTTTCATGGGACAATTGTATTAGCTCTGGGAATTAAGCATCGTAGGTATAACATATTGCTTAGAAAATACAGGAAGGGGAAAAGAGGAAGTGGAATAGTTATATTAACCCAAGGTAATGTAACAGCAGTTGATAAAGGGGATGCAACTAACTGCAAAACTAAATAAGAAAACCAAATACACAGATGAAAGATAATAACAATTCATGTTAATAAGCATGGCCTACAGAATACCCATTAAAAGAAGGAAATGGAGGAATAAATAGATAAACAAGTTATAACCTAGACAGGGGACGAAACGTCTGCAACACAAATTCCCAGCTCGGTGAACAGAACCACAACAAACAAGTTATGAAATTGAATTGAAAAACACACACAGAATAATAAGTATGAGGCATTTCATTCACTCTAGTATTAATTGGACAGAAGAATCAGGTAAAAGGGAGAAGGGATCAGAGTTCCTGCAAGGAGTAGAGTTATCCTTTCTAAACCAATATGACCATTGCCTAACTAGAAAGGATTCGCTGGTGGATCTAATAATAGGGAATGATCCAGAGCAGATAAGAGAAGTAGGAGGAGGGTAAAATCAAGACAATAGTGGTCATAATATAACACACTTTAAGATGTTAAAATAGAGGGACAAAAGTAAACCAAGATTCCGAAGGATTTGACAGGGTAAATACTGAGGGGAGGTTTCCCTTAATGGCATAGTCCAGGACCAGAGGGCATAGTCTCAGAACTAAGGGGCACCAATTTAAGATTGAGATGAGGGGGATTTCTTTCAGATCATTGTGAACTATTTAAGCTGAGATAGATTCTTGGTCAATCAAGGAATCAGGTTACAAGGAAAGGTTAGAAATGTAGGTGTGAGGAAAGTCAGATCAGCCATGATCCTATTAAATAGCAGAATAGTCTCAACGGGCCAAATGGCCACCTTCTTAGGGTCTTGGGTCTTATATTGTAGAGGAACTGATTTTTTTTGGTCTGAGGGTAACATTTGGGAAAATAAAGTGGGCAACTATATTGGCAAACAATGATATAGCTCGGAAAGACCTCTAGTGGAAAATATCTGTAGAGAGATTCAACAGAGCACTGGACACTAAAAGGAAAGGCAAATTACCAACTTGTGAGGTTACATAAACAAATACACAAGTAAAGAAACATCTGAAGGTTAGAAAAGAAGCATACATTAGGTTTATGGTCAGGTGAGAATATATAGTATACAAGAGATAAGGAGAGAAGTTAAAACAAAACAACTGGGAAGGCAAAGAGAATCTATGAAATTAAATTAAATTTTCAAGGAATTTAACACAAAATAGACAAAATTGTTACAGGCGCATCATTGAAAAAAGGAAAGTTTAATCGAAACAAGCTTGTGAAGAATCAACAGCTAATAATTTAAAGGAGAATATTAATAAAGTTGAATAAACAATAAATTGGCAAATGAAATACAGTTAAGAATAATGTAAAGTGGGACATTTTGATAGAAAGAATAGAGAGATCGTTTGTTATTTGTAAGGTGCAAGTCTAGATGAAGTAGAGGAACAAATGGACTTCAGAGTAAAAACACATCAGCCAATAAGATTTGTGTTGCAGATTAGCAAAGTCATAAAAAAACAAACTATGTAGTAAATTTTATTTCAAAATTATAGAATTGCAAATTAGTGAAACTCTGTCAAATCTTCATTTGGGCACAATTTGAGTACTATGTGGTCAACAGATGAATGAAAAAATAAGCAGGATTTCTTCAGGTTTAAAGGAGCTTTTTCTGCAGTCACTGGTCCACAAACCAATCAGATTATTGTTGCAAAACTAAAGTGCCATTTGTATACAACCCTTTGTTGCCAGTTCATCTGCAACCATTGCTATAGCCCACAGAGTGGACAATGAGGAGCTTTAAAATCATGCAGCAATCCTTGCAATCCAAGTTTTAAAATATTTATTTTGTCATTTCACTGCACAATTAAAAGAAGCACAAAAAGAGATTCTGTCTTTACCCCTTGAAAGGCACTCTTGTGCATTTGTGGGCTGTTGCCTGTGAGATTCTGCAAATATCTCCAGCAGATCCATAGAAGGGTCAGTCAAAAATGTTGAGGGAAGTGGGTGAGTTTGAGAATCAATGGTAAGAATGATCAACAGGTCCAGCTGCTAGTGGACAGGAAGTGTCTACCCTTCTTGAAATGACTTTTTGAGCCATTTACTAGACTGCATCACCGACATGTCAAGGAAACCGATTCCTCTGTCTGGTAGATCTGGTGTATCAAGTGCAATTTCTTGTACTCACACTTTCATGCTATTCATCGGTCTTCTGGTCCATTCTCTCATTTAATTTTCCTTGCTGTCCATCTCTCTCCTGTGGAGCTTCAAGTCTGTAACCAGTAGGCTGCTGCTGTTTCTGGTTACCATGTTCATTTTCTGCAGTTCAATCTCAGCCAACCTAAGTGGCACTAAGACTGACCTAATAAATTAAGCCTCCACAGTGTGGATCAAGCCTTTAAAATATGGAAGAATGCCTTAACATGTAGAAAGTCACAGCTCAAGAACACACTTAACCACTTGCATGTAAATAAACAGTTGTGGATACTAAATATGCAGTGCCATATTTTCCTGAGGTTGTGCTCTCTCTTTGCTTTCACGGCTGTCTTTTAGAAAATCAGGAGGTAGGTTGCAAAATAAACTTCAAAATCTGTCCTACTATAGCTCTAACTGAGTTCTATACATGTGCTAACTAGTTGTTGATGCAAAAACCCAACAAGTATCAGGTTGAAGTTGTATTCCTGACATGTCATCAATTTAGCCAGACTTAAGATCCCCATTCCTAAACTTATAGACACCTCCATATTAAAGCTCCCCTCTTATTGTTCTGTAATAACAGTAGTGGCTCCATCTTTGTACTAAATTGCATATTTAATATCAAATTTTGAGTAGTTATGTACCAGGGATGTAATGCCATAACTTGGTCATGGTTCATGTAAAATCTTCATCTTCTCATCATGTGGGTTCAATTCAAGTCAGAAGTTCAGAGGTGAAGGACAGAGTGTGAGCTGTTATGATGCTGTGGCTTGAAAAGGTTATTTTGTCTTTTAGTTTTGAAGAGAGTTTGTAAGGCAGACGTGCCAAGCAGTCTACCAAAACCACGAGGGTAAACAGCGTTCAAGATCTAGTGTTTTTTTTCAAAAGTTGGAACAATACAAAGAGCCTGGATGGGTGTGGCCAGCTCTCACAGACCAAGATTTCTAGCTTTTTTTTAGTTTCTACATTTAATTTTAAGCAGTTGCTATTGTGGGCTTGAAGAAGTGGAAGTTATTTTTCCCTTTTTCAATTAATCCAGAAGCTGTTTATGGGATGTTACTATATTGGAACAGTTAATTAGTAATAGCTACAGTATCTATTATTCTGTCAAGTTTTCCAATAGGGTTACGTTACTTGAATTTGTTTTCTTTTGTTGCATTTTAACTATAGTGTTAAAAAAATTTTTTTCGCTTTATGTTAAGTAGTTTGACCAGTCAGATAGCATGGCACTTTACATTTACTTTAAAAATAAGAAAACGTTAGGGTCTAAGCAACCTTCTAAAAATATTTTGAGGGGTTCTGGTCAAGTCCATTACATTACAAAACCTGTTCTTCTCAATAACTGAAAGTATAGGTTTATTGATTTGAATTGAATTGAATTTATTGTCACATGTACTGAGGCACAGTGAAAAGCTTTGTCTTGTGAGCAATACAGGCAGATCACAGAGTTAAGTAGAAGAGATAAGTAAATAATCGGTAACCAGTGGCAAAGACAAAAACACAGGTACAGGTGAATGTTAAGAGTTTATAAGTCCATTCAGTATTCTAACAACAGTAGGGTAGAAACTTTTCAAAACCAGCTGGTGCATGTGTTCAGGCTTCTATATCTTCGTCCCGATGGTCGAGGTGGTGGAAAAGCATTTCCAGGGTGGGATGGATCTTTGAGAATGCTGGCAGCCTTTCCTTGACAGCAGGCCTGGTAGATAGATTCTACGGATGGGAGGTTGGCCTTTGTGATTGTCTGGGCCAAGTTCACTTCTCTCTAACTGTCTCCAATCTTGAATGGTTCAGTTGACATACTAGGTAGACATACATCCAGGCAGAATGCTCCCGATGGTACAGCTATAAAAGTTGGTAGGATATTCGCCGTCATGCCAAATTTCCTCAGCTGCCTGAGGAAGAAGAGACGTTGTTGGGCCTTTGTAACCAGTGCATCCACATGAAGAGTCCAAGAAAGCTTGTTGTGGATGTCCATTCCCAGGAGTTTGACGCTCTCCACTTGTTCCACCGCTGCACTGTTAATGTGTAGGGGGGCATGAGTAACATCCTGCCGAAAGTCAATAATGAGTTCCTTGGTTTTGCCGGCATTGAAAGCTAGGTTGTTCTCAGCGCACCATTTTTCCAGGTCTTACACCTCCCGCCTGCAGTCTGTTTCGTCGCCATCTGAGATTCAACCAACTATGGTGGTGTCACCAGTGAACTTGGAAATGGCATTAGTGTTGTATTTGACAGTGCAGTCATGGATATGCAGTTATACAATATGGTGGCAATGATATTATTCAATGTTACATTTCCTTGAAGTTCCAGTAATTTTAATAACTTTATAAACAGGTTTGTTAAACATTCAAATGACAACTGATTCATGTCTTTAATACTGCTGTTCTTCATAATCCAATAAATGATTTGGGGCAAAGAATAGAAACAAAAATAATTTATTACTTCAATCAAGTTTTACTGTAACAATATTCTCAGTAGCTGCTGGCAATTACTAACTAAGGATACGATATGGAGGAGCCAATGTTGGACTGGGGATGCACAAAGTTAAAAATCACACAATGCCAGGTTGTAGTCCAACAGGTTTATTTGGAAGCAACTAGCTTTCGAAGCGCTCCTCCTTCATCAGGTGGCTGTGGAGTATAAGACCAGAAGACACAGAATTTTTAGCAAAAGATGACAGTGTCATGCAACTGAAATGATATATTGAACAATCTAAGTTTGTTCAATATACCATTTCAGTTGCATGACACTGTAACCTTTTGCAATAAATTGTGTCTTATGGAAGGGCAGCATGGTGGCACAGTGGTTAGCACTACTGCCTCACAGTGCCAGGGACACGGACTCGATTCCAGCCTCAGGCAAATGTCTGTGTGGAGTTTGCACATTCTCCTTGTGTCTGCATGGGTTTCCTCCAGGTGCTCCGGTTTCCCCCCACAATCCAAAGATGTGCAGGTGAGGGTGAATTGGGCATGCTAAATTGCCCGTAGTGTTAGGTGCATTAGTCAGAGGGAAATGGGTCTGGGTGGGTTACTCTTCAGAAGGAGAAAGTGAGGACTGCAGATCAGAGCTGAAAATGTGTTGCTGGAAAAGCGCAGCAGGTCAGGCAACATCCAAGGAGCAGGAGAATCGACGTTTCGGGCATGAGCCCTTCTTCTTCTGATTCTCCTGCTCCTTGGATGCTGCCTGACCTGCTGCGCTTTTCCAGCAACACATTTTCTACTCTTCGGAAGGTCAGTGTGGACTTGTTGGGCCAAAAGGCCTGTTTCCATACCGGAGGTAATCTAATCTTATACTTTATAACTACCTGATGAAGGAGCAGTGCTCCAAAAGCTAGTGCTTCCAATCTGGTGTTGTGTGATTTTCAACTCTGATTAAAGATAAACAGTATAGCAAAACAAACATACACATTTCTAAAGCTCCTCCGGATTGCAAGGCTATTTCTAGCAAAAGATTAAGACTTGACAGTTTCAGCATGTTTATTCAAATGTGCATACTATATCTTGTTACAAACTGATCCCAATTTTGATTATCTTTTAAGTCGCAGAGTCATGCAGCACAAAAACAGATCCTTCTGTCCAACTCATTCATGGTAACTAGACATCCCAATCTAACCTAGTTGATTTGCCAGCATTTGGCCCATATCCCTCTGAACCCTTCCTAGGCTTAATATTCTTCTGAAAGATATTAAAATAAATGAAAATTTTAGGTATAAAGTGGTCATTAAATTGTAGCAATTTAAAGCTGTCTAATGTTTTTATACCATTCAGATTGTATAGTATTTTGCATCAAATTCTTCTGCTGAGATCCAGAGTCATTGAAGTGACAGATAGACCAATATTTGCACTAAAAAGTGTGTTTAGTTATATTTATCCTGCAATAAATTATTCATTCAGCATAGAAAATTATACAAAAGCAATGCATGTTGTTTAAATCCAGTCTGCAATATTTCAAATAAGTATGGGGAGGCAGAAACAGAATGAGAGTAACTCTGATATAAATGAATTACACCTCAAATTACAGCTACATGCTGAAACTGAAAGGTCTTGCCCTTCAAAATGGAATGTTTCAAGGCCTAAAACCCAGCATGCCCTGGCCTGCTGCATCATTTGACAGTGGAACTTAGGTCTGCTGACTGCTAGAGGAGAGATTTAGGAGTCATAACTTCTGCAGTCGTTGTCTGAGTTGAAAGTTGAATTTTAAGGGACAGGTTGAGCAAAAGATTCTCATTCCTGTAGCAACCTACTAAGGTTGATGATCTGGGCCAGACTTGAAGGCAACCAGACAGCACAATATTCACAGCCAGCCTTCAGCCTTATTAGCACCTGTGCTTGTCACCCAAATCTCACTACTGTTCTCCCAGGTCTTACAGCAGGCAAAAATTGGTCTTGTTTTTCAATGATGCCTTATTAGAGCCTTTGGTCTATGATTTCTATAAAAAAGTCTACTTTCCCAAAGAACGCAGGAAACTCCCCCGTCAGACCAAGGGTTAGGATTAAGGTGGCAGTACAGGTCAACAATTCTGGGATACACAAAAGTATTAGCATCCATTACAGGTAGAGGATGAGCAATCTCCATTAGTGCAGGTGTCACTGTCCACTTGGTGACACTCAAAGGGTCTCTGAGTAGAATTGTGCCTGAGTAGAATTGGGGTGACGTGGTGGCAAAGTGGTTAGCACTGCTGCCTCACAGTGCTAGGAATCTGGTTTTGACTCCTGCCTTGGGCGACTGTCTGTGTGGAGTTTGCATGTTCTCCCTGTGTCTGCGTGGGTTTCTTCTGGGTCCTCCAGTTTCCTCCCACAATCCAAAGATGTGCTGGCCAGGTGAATTGGTGATGCTAAATTGTCCATTGTAGTCGGTACATTTGTAAATATATAGGGTAGGGGAATGGTTCAGAGTGGATTATTCTTCGGACGGTCGGTGTGGACTTGTTGGACTAAATAGCCTATTTTCATACTGTATTGGACCTAATCTCATCTAATCTGTGCAGAGGGGTGCCAAACAGAATGACTGCATGCAAGCCTCAGCGCTAGAGGCATTATGTGCATTATATGGTTGACAGCCATGTCATGCTGTCAATGTTACACCATTGAACAATAGTCCTACAGCCACTCACATCATGGGCAATGGTCTGAACCTGGTATGGCTATGTATGCTCATAAAATTAGTACATTTCTGCACTTCAGTGTTGAACCTCAGGTTGCACTGGTTACTATCATTGCAATGCTGCAGCAAGGAAATTGTACACTCAGAGAAATGCTCCCAGATGATGGGCTGGACCAAACTGTATCTCTGGGCTCTTGGCCCACTATCATAGTGCTCACTCAATTTCAGCCTAACTGGATGCTCACAACATTCCAGCCTTGCATTAAATGTATTGCCTTTATGCATTTTCCCCCTTCAGCAAGAGCTACTAGATTATATTACATCTGTCTTGTGGTGCAGTTTAGCACAGACACAGATGATGGAAGTTTATCTTGCTTATTGGCAGGCTTCAGTCAAGGCAAGGGATAAAGTCTTCACTTCGGGAGTCCCAGCACTGTAAGTCATGGGTACCCTCTGATACTGGTCTAGGACCTCCATCAGTCAGCCACTTGGAGTGGTCACAGTTTTGTTGCTCTCCATATAAGTGATGAAGAGATGTATATCAGCTAATTCCTCACTGGTGTTGACACATTCCACCCTGTTGGGGATTGTTCTGTGAGACTGAGAGAGGCAGGTATTACACAAGATGAAATTGGGTGGCAAAGCTGATACTTTCCCATACAGGTGTCTCAAGTGAGTGGGACACCAGACAGAGGATATGCAGGGTTAGAGCTGGATGTAGGTTTGCTCGCTGAGCTGGAAGGTTCATTTTCAGATGTTTCGCCACCATACTAGGCAACATCTTCAGTGAGCGTCCAGCCGAAGCATTGCTGATGATTCCTGCTTTCAATGCCGGCAAAACCAAGGAACTCATTATTGACTTTCGGCAAGATGTTACTCATGCCCCCCTACACATAACAGCGCAGCGGTGGAACGTTTGGGTTTCTTTGGGTTGGTGATGTAATTTCCTGTGGTAGTGTCATTTCCTATGGTGATATCATTTCCTGTTGTTTTTCTCAGGAGGTGGTAAATCGGGTCTAAGTCAATCTGTTTGTTGATAGAGTTCTGGTTGGAATGCCATGCTTCTAGGAACTATCGTGAGTGTCTCTATTTGGCTTGTCCTAGGATCGATATGTTGTCCCAGTCGAAGTGGCGTCCTTCCTCATCTGTAGGTAAGGATATTAGTGAGAGGGGGTTATATCGTTTTGAAGCTAGTTGATGTTCATGTATCCTGGTGGCTAGTTTTCTGCCTGTTTGTCCAATGTAGTGTTTGTTACAGTTCTTGCACAGTATTTTGTAAATGACATTAGTTTTGCTTGTTGTCTGTATAGGGTCTTCCAAGTTCATTACCTGTTGTTTTAGTGTGTTGATGGGTTTGTGGGCTACCATGATGACAAGGAGTCTGAGTCATCTGGCAGTCATTTCCGAGATGTCTTTGATGTAGGGGAGAGTGACTCTGTTTCTGGACGTGTTTTGTTTACTTGTTTGGGTTTGTTGCTGAGACATCTGCGGACTGAGTTCATTGGGTACCCGTTCTTTTTGAATACACTGTATAGGTGATTTTCCTCTGCTCTGCTCTGTGTAGTTCCTCTGTGCTGCACTGTGTGGTGGCTCATTAGAATAATGTTCTGATGCAGTTTCGTTTGTGAATGTTGGAGTGATTGCTTCTGTAGTTCAATATTTGGTCCGCATGTGTTGTTTTCCTGTAGAGGTAAAAACAATGACTGCAGATTCTGGAAACCAGATTCTGGATTAGTGGTGCTGGAAGAGCACAGCAGTTCAGGCAGCATCCAAGGAGCTTCGAAATCGACATTTCGGGCAAAAGCCCTTCATCA
Organism: Chiloscyllium plagiosum; assembly: GCF_037043375.1. Lineage (NCBI taxonomy): Eukaryota > Metazoa > Chordata > Chondrichthyes > Orectolobiformes > Hemiscylliidae > Chiloscyllium > Chiloscyllium plagiosum. The sequence continues at coordinate 78,656,330 of NW_028270142.1, forward strand.
GGAAAGGGCTGTAGATGCTGGTTTGAAGTTCCCCATTGGCCATTTTGCTCTACTGTGACATCTAGGAATGGCTGTTTGTTGTTGTTTTCCTCCTCTTTAGTGAATCTTATGCCTGTAAGGGTATTACTGATGGTCTGGAAGTCGGTCTTATTTATTTCTCCAGAGTTCTGAAGTTTCTTGAGTAGGGCTGTGATTCGGTTCTCTAGTTGTGGGGTCGGGTCAGGGTTAGTGCTGTGAAGGGTTAGGGAGGACAAATGAAAGTGAAGGAAGAGGTTGCAGCCAGCAGTGACAGTGGTAGAGTTTGATCCTTGGTGAGAGGTAGGTATAGTAGTGGAGAGAGAGTATGAAATATCAGAGAAACAATGATGGGACTGATGCTGACAGAGTCATTTGACCTTCTGCTTGAATTGCTGGGCACTCCTTTAGATGGCTGAGACTGTTCTAATTCTGGTGGCAATCTTAGATCAGTCTGGCATGGTCTGTTTCATTGCATCTATTGCTAACCCTGGGGGAAGTAAAAGACCTAACATCTAACAGGACCTCCAGATCCCAGCCTGCAAGTGCCATGTCTGGGCAGATGTCAGGAACCATGCTGAGCAACTGTGGACTCAAAGAGCTTGTCCAGGTGTGCAATGGGTTTTTATATTTGGTTCGGGTGCAATGGATGTTGGCTAGTTGCAGAATATCCTGGCACAGGTGAGTTTTTCCAGAAACAGTGCAACGTAAGATGGGCCTGTAATTGTGATGGACAGCATAGGTGTAGAGTAGTTAGTTGAAGGACGGACAAGTTCTGTAAAATACAGAGAGAGATCTTGCTAGGCCTTGCAGCAATAAAACCTCCAAAAAAACTTGATTCAACTTGCTTCCAGGTAAGGAAACATAAGGTTCAATCCTAAGAGCACCTATAAATATTTTTAAAAGGGAAAGATGTTACACAATAAGTATTTGTCCCATCAATTGTGATTCTGGGGAAACTAATGGTGGAAAGTAAGGAGATGGCACATTAATTCAACAAATACTTGCATTGATCTTCACTATACACAATATAAATATCCATAAACAGTTGTAAATCAGCAAATGGAAGGAAGGAAACAACTCAGGAAAATTCTTATCACCAGGAATATGACATTAAGCAAGCTATTGGAACTTTGAGCTGACAAATAGAAATACAAATATCAAACAGAGTCAGCATGGCATTATGAAATCATGCTTGACAAGTGTCGTAGAATTCTGCGATAAGGTAATAAGAAATTTAGACAATGAAGAAGCATTGAATGTATTATACAATAGGCTATTTAATAAGAGCCTGTTGTGTTGAAAGTAGTATATTAATATAGATAGAGGATTGACATAGTGTTGGGATAAAGAGGCATTTCCTGAATGGGAGCCCATAATTAGTGGAGTGTCTCAGCAATCCAGTGCTGGGGCCCCAATTATTTACAATATGTCTAATGACTTAGATGAAAAAAATGAATCCATGTAGCTATGATTGTGCACGACAAAAATAGAGAGAAGGCAAGTGGTGAGGATGACAAAGAGAGTCTGCATAGGAATATAATCAGATTAAGTGAATAGGCAAAATGTTGGCACATGGGTAATGAGGAAAAATGTGAGGTTACACATTTTGGCAGGAAGGATAGAGGAGTGCATTCCTAATAATGTTACTAATAGGTATTTTACATTGTAAACTGATCTTCAGTGTTTCCCAGGGCCCTATGTGTTCATCATGTATGCTCCTGTCTTGTTTATCCTGATTGAATTCCATTTGCCAAAGATCCGCCTATCTAACCAGCCTGTCTATATCCTCCTATATTTGTCTTTCACATTATTTACTACTCCACCAATTTTTGTGTCATCTGCAAAATCAGCAAAGGTCACAATATTGATCCCTGTGGAAATCCACTGGATTGAGGTTTTGAGTCATAATACCCTCTGTTTCCACTGAGCTGCTTCTGGACCGAATGAACCAAATTTCCTTGGATACCAAGGGCCTTACCTTTGCTATTAGTCTCCCAAGCAGGATTATATCAAAAGCTTTGCTGACGTCCACGTAGACTACATAGAACATAAACTATATTGCCCGCATCAACACAGTTGGTCACTTCCTCAAACATTTTAATCAAGTTTATCATACATGACCTCTCCTTAATAAAATTATGCTGACTGTTCTTTCTTAACTCCTGCCTCCCCAAATACAGATTAATTCTGAAGCTCAGAAATGTTTCCAAAATACTCGCCACCACTGAATTTATACTGACTAACCTATAGTCTTCTGGCTTATCCCTTGTTTCCTTCTTGATTAATGGTACTACATTGATTATTCTACAGCCTTAGGTAGGAATTTGGATTTGAGGTTCCAGAAAGATCAACTATGATCTAATTGGTAGAACAGAAATGAAGAGCTGAATGGCTGTGTCCTGTTTCTATGTTTGTACATTCATCAATAAATGATAGAGTCATAGACATATACAGCATGGAAACGGACCCTTTGGTCCAACTTGTCCATGCCAACCAGCTATCTTAAACTAATCTAATCCTATTTGCCAATTCCTCTAAATCCTTCCTGTCCATATAACCATCCAGATGCCTTTTAAATGTTGTAATTGTATTAGTCTCCACCACTTCCTCTGGCATCTTATTCCATACATGAGTCATCCTTTGCATGACAAAGCTGCCCTTTAGATCCCTTTTATATCTTTTCCCTCTCACGTTAAACCTATTCCTTATGCTTCTGGACTTCCCACCCTAGGGAAGGACCTTGACTATTTATCCTATTCATGCCCCTCATGATTTTAGATTAGATTAGATTGCTTACAGTGTGGAAAAAGGCCCTTCGGCCCAACAAGTCCACACCAACCCTCCGAAGAGCAACCCACCCAGACCCATTCCCCTACATTTACCCCTTCACCTAACACTACGGGCAATTTAGCATGGCCAATTCACCTAACCTGCACATTTTTTGGACTGTGGGAGGAAACCGGAGCACGCAGACATGGGGAGCATGTGCAAACTCCACACAGGCAGTTGCCTGAGGTAGGAATTGAACCTGTCGGCCTCTGACGTTCCAGGAAAAACAGCCCCAGCTTATTCAACCTCTCCCTATAGCTCAAACTCTCCAACCCTGGTAACATTCTTGTAAATCTTTTCTGAACACTTTCAAATTTAACAACATCCTTCCAATAGGAGGGAGACCAGAACTGCATGCAATATTCCAAAAGTGGCCTAACCAATGTCCTCTACTGCTGCAACATAACCGCTCAATTTCTCTTCTCAATTCTCTAACCAATAAAGGAAAGCATACCAAGCACCTTCTTCACTATCCTACCTACTTGTGACTCCACTTTCAAGGAACTATGAACCTGCACTCCATGGTCTCTTTGTTCAGCAACACTCCTCAGGACCTAACCATTCAGTGTATAAGTCCTGCCCTGACTTTGCAAAATGCAACACTTCACATTTATCTATATTAAACTTCATCGACCATTCCTCAGCCCACTGGCTCATCTGATCAAGATCCTGTTGTAATCTGAGGTAACCTTCTTTGCTGTCCGCTACATCTCCAATTTTGGTGTCATCTGCAAGCTTACGAACTATACCTCCAATGTTCCCATTCAAATATATTATGATAAATTTAAGAAATTATAATTCTGAAATATATCAAAGAATGTTTTAATTGAAGAAAATTATGTATGTTCTGAAACACTGTCCAGTTGGACTGATTGACTTGATATTTTATATGTTTGTTTATGAATATGACTTTACCTGGAAATTGAACCATAAAATCAATCCAGAGAGGTAGTGCAGATTGTGTGTCATTTGTACCCAAATTGCCGATTCCACTGAGAGTGGAACTGTCTGGATTGCTAGTCAGTTATTATAATAAGTACAATACTTTAAACTACTGTATAATTGAACTCTCTGTTGTGCTAATTTAACTTTATTTCAAATTAACATTTGATCATCGCTTGTTAAGTTACTTCTTTGTTAGACAATATTTATATTTTTTGGTATTTGCTAAGGATATGATCATCAAAGATTGTAACATAAACTCCAATTCTTGTCATGTTTGTCCCTGTCATTAAAGTTGAGCTTTTCACAATATCCCATTTATAAAAACTTGCCAACAAGTTAATTGCATTACCAGATCACAATTAAATAAATGGACAAACATTTTAACTTAGATATTTTTGCATCATTGAACCAGAGGAGATAACCCTTAAAAAGAAAACTTAAGCAGGCTAGGCCTGTGTCTTCTGGAGGGTAAAAAAGAAAGCAGCAGTTTGTCTGCAATATTTAGAATCATAAGAAGCAGTGACAGGATAATATGCACTTATGCATTGCTCACTGGGAAATTCCATATAAATCCAGAGTGGATTTCTGGAATGATCCATTTTTTCAAGAGGTTCAGGGCCACTACAATTTTCAAAGCCACTGGGATTGGATGGTCTCACAATTCTTGGAGGTGCAGATATTTGTCCAACACTTGTCATATGCAGCAAGCAATCACCTGGTGCACCTTGAGGCTTATTCTACATTGAGTGTTAGTTGGAGGCAGCTGTAGCAATCCATGAGGACTTTATTTTTGGACAAAGCTTCTTGTTGATGGTATCCTTAGTTTCTTGCATTTTACACATCTGCAGGTTTGTCTGCATCCTGTGCCTGCTATTACTGGCCCAAATCCTCTATGGAGATTTAGCATCAGCTGCAAGATGGCCAGAAGAAAAGCAACATTCTTTTGTATCATTGTACTATCAGTTTCAGAAAAAAATCTGAATACAGTTCATTGGTGCAAAATCTGCAGCATGTTGCATTTGCTAAGCCTTCAACCTACTATTTTTTCTCCCCTGGCTTCTTCCCCAACCAGAAGAGGTAACACTCAATATATGAAGAACGAATTGTCAAGATAGCATAGTAGTTTAAGGCACAAAACTCAAAGATTTCATTCCTTGCCTTGCAGAAGCCTGGTGAATTCTGGCCCATTAATAGGGGTATGGGTTCAAATCACGTCCTAAAATGTCTGAATTATGTTGACTAAGAATGTCTAGAAAGAACAGATGGGATAAATTGGAGTTGAAAATTCAACTTAAAGGGCACAACACTGTAATGGTTACTGAAACCTGGTGAGGGCTACACGCCATAGAGATCAAGTTATAACATTTACAGGAAGGATAGGATGAAGATAAAAGATGAAAAAATGGTCTTGATAGTTAAGAATGAAGTTACTTCACTGATAAGAAAGGGTATAATAAGAGGTAAACAGACTGTGGAGAGTTGATGAGTTAAATCAAGAAATAGAAAAGGACTTAACATTGTCATTAATGTTAAGCGTAAGTCCTCTCAGCAGTGAAGAGGCAGAATGCATAAATACAGGGATTAGGGCATAAATGATCTTAAAGGGGAATTTTAACTTCTGCATTGATTGAGATAAGCTGATGAGCTTATATGAAAAAGGGTCAACTGATTAGAGCAGTGAAGAGATAATGAATTCAGGCTGGTTTAGGCAGCAGCTAGGTTTCAAAGAAAAAGCTTGGAGAATGAGGCAATGCCAGAGGTGAGGAACAAAATGGTGTGCTGATTAACCCCAAGCCGACAAGAGTGTATATTGTATTACTGAGGTATGAATCAGAATCCTTCTCCTTCTGATGACAAAGAATAAAATTTTGAAGATGTTTTGTCGCCACTTTTGTGTTGTCTTTTGCACTACTAGTTAGGCTATTGAAGACCTGGTATAACTGGAGAGAGCTTATATAGTTTAAGCTAAGCCCCATCTACAATTGAAATTTGCTTTGAGGTCCTACAACATATCCAGTTATGATAAAATACAACATCCAGGGAATGAGGGTGTTAATGGAACAGCAGCGGTTGCCTCCCATTTTCAATTTCTGCCTGCCCAGATTTTAGGTGCAAAATCAATTGCCATCAGTTAAATTCTTCTCCCAGCATTTGTGAAAATTGTTTTTTTTGTTGTAATATGCAAAATAATTTCTCAAGAGTACATTTTCCAAATACCAGGTGTGATGTAATACTTTACACATCTCCTCGTTAACTGTCTTTTCATCTGTACATAGCATGGTGCTACACTGCTGTATTCAAGCTAGTCAACAATTATTAATAGATTAATTTCAGGTTTGTAGCAATGTAATCGTTAATTTGGTATCAGCATTTATAGTTCCAATACTCAGTCACACACAGGATTTAACAATGATCAGATGTGTGACTAGAAAATAAGAACATAAGAAATAAGAGCAGAGTAGGTGTTAAGTGTCAAAAGAAAATCCTCAATCTATGCGAATACATTCACCCCAATACCCTCAGCTCATATCTTGTGCAATAACCTTTTATGCAGCTAGAAATAATTGCAGCATGTGAGCATGGTAATGTAAAATACCTATTAGTAATGTTATTAGGAATGCACTTACAGATGGGATTCAAAAAATACCTGCTGTGGCCTTTGGCTCAAAATGAGTAATTGGTTTGTAAATGTTATTAATTTTCCTTAGATTGCTTGGGGCCACTGTTTCCTCGCTTGAGGTAAAATTGGCTAAATGCATGTAATTCACACTAGTTCACATAATTAAGAGATCAATTTCTATTAATAAGATATTTTTTATTCATTCATGGGATGAGGATGTCATTGGTTAGGCCAACATTTATTGCCCATCCCGAATTGGTCAGAGGGCAGTTAAGAATCAACCACAATGCTGTGTGTCTTTTTGTTGATGCTATTTTAAAAATTGGCAGAATAAAATAATTACTGTTGAAATAAAGGTTATTCAATGATTTCAATCATCTATGGCCTCACTTAATAGGCATTTATTTGAAAGGTTTACTAATGCAACTGTAAAGGAACAATTATTTCAAGAATAGCTGAGCATTCATAAACAAAGGCACTTTTAGTGACCTGGTCCAGGAAGATATTGAGTTGCAGAGAGTACATTTGAGTTCAAATTTATTTCTTGAGGGGTGTTGTGGATCTGAAGCAGAACTATTGAAATACGTGGAATAAAAGTGAGGCAGGATTAACACATAAGTACTGGAACTTGCACCCTCTTCACTGACACCAACTATGTTAATGCAAAGATGACGATGAAAATTTATCAGTGAGATGTTTAAATTGCACTCAAACAACTGCCAAGTATCATTTAGAAACAAGAATAGTAATGTGAAAATTTATAAAACAACAAGAAGTTATATTGTTATGATATAACAAAATCACATGATATATACATATGTGAAGGAATGCCATGATTTGCAAAATATGGTAGTTATATAGAGGTATTTTAACAGTAATACAGCAACTATAATGTACATACAAATGTAGGAAGGATTACTTCAATCACACAGTACTGTAAACAAAATATACTGAAGGAAGGAATTCCAATGGACTAATCATCTAAATCCATGATGCTCTTACATTAAAAGCAAAATTAGTACATATTGTCCCACAAGTGAATAAAAAAATGTATACAACATAATGTGGATCAAATAATGGACTCTGTCAAGGCATACAAACAGTAAAAATGAATTTATTCAGTGGGATACTCCAAAGATTTCAGTGCTTAATTTTCTCAGTGACAAATATCGGATTATGGCCAGGAACTCAGTGAAATTGCTGATGAATTTCTAATGAATGTTTTAAATTGCAACTTAAATCATGTGCTGTTTGTTTATCAAATAGAGAAACACAGAAATTAAGTGGTGGATAAAAATATAATCACTTTGTAGATGCTCCTTGACTCCTTGCATGAGCACCCTGCCTTCAGGACGATCAATTACCAAACCATGAAAACGCAGGTTGTTACGTTATAATGCACTTTCCTTCAACACAAATTTGCTGTAACATGTTTGATGAGTTGGGGATGCTGTTTCTATAGCGTAAACCTTTAAAACATGTGTTGGCTGTATTGTTTCTAAAGTGGGGTTTTTTTATAATGTGGGGTTGCACAAGAACGCAACCATCATGTTACAGAAGAACTGATTGTAAACTTCAATATCTACAGCCTTTAACCTAACCAAAATGTTGGTTTTGTAAGGCTTGTTTGCAGACCTTTTCATATCCTTGATTTCTCTAGTACTGTTAATATTATATTATTCCACCATTGTGGAAAGTCAACTTATTTGGATGCAGATGGGATCAATGGACAATTTCCAATATTGAGACTACATTATCATCTCCATAATATTTCATCTGGTGACTGTACGGAACACACATACTTCTGCTGCTGTAATATAATCACTAGCACCACGATCTGAAGTTTTAACCTCAAAAATATTTTCAAATTCTTTCACTGTTGTGATGTACCATCATTAGGTTTATTAATGTCAAGTGTGATCTGAAGTAAAAGCTTCACTTTACTGTTATCTTCCTCAAATGTCTAAATATGTATTGATTTTCATTTTCAACCATAAGAAGGCTTGAATAAATGAACAGTTCGATTTACTCAAGTTCATGAAATCAGTCAGGATAACAAAGAATGCTCAGAGTTGAACTAAACCCAGGCAAACATTGTTAGATTTTTCTATCCACATTACACTACACCTTCCTAACCTTACTGTTGAAAGAAAACTATGACACCAAATAGTCACCAGACCACTAACATCTCCTTTACCAGGCCACAGTTTACTATAGCTCACTGAGTATGTTCTCCTTTTTCTGGTAAATATACACATATATTCATCTCAAAGAAGTCTGAGAATGGTCAACATAAAATATTGCGTGGATTGGTAATTTTATTGGGTTCAAATAAAATTGACTATACAGCTATGTCAAAAAAACTTTATCATATACAAATCACGTAAATGTTATTGACTGATAGCATCTCACCGCTGGATTATTTAAGTGATCTTACTCAATATTTACCTTAAGTAGCTGTAGTCCTTCATTTCTCTGCTCATTTTCGATTTGGATGATTTCTGTTGCTTGGCAACCTTCAGCATAGTGTCGAGCTCTGCATCGAGTGAAGAATCTTCTCCACATTGGGGAAAATTAGAGGTATTCCTGGTCTCCAGGTAATATTTTGATTGATAAGAGGATACTTATTTATGCAAAACTTAAACATTAATTTTCATTTGTAGATAGCTGTTTATATATTCTTTACTCTGTGGGAAAGTTCATATCTGTCAAAGCTGACTCTACATAACCTGTTTATAGATGAAGTGGCAAAATAGGATTATCCACAATCAAAGAAATTGTGCCTAACCAATGCACATTAGAATAGCTGACAGATTATCTACAATTTTGTACAGCTCTTTAAATGTGAAGACGAATAAAATAATAAACCACAGTCCACCATCTGAATGTATACACTTCAGCTTTTGTAAGCTGTCTTCATATCTAGTCACAGTTTAAACAGTAAAATGATGCAGTTGTAATCTGCTTATCAATGGCTGTTCTCCATTTCTGCACTGTACTGCCTTGTGTTAGTATTAGTACATTGTAAAGAACAGATGGCCTTGTCTAAGTGATAATCCTTTGAGTAGAATTGATGGTATTCAGCTTAACTAAATAAGCATGAGTAGTCTGCACATGGCATGTTTCTTCTAAATTTAACATGCCAGCTAAAATTAACTTCTATTAATATCAGTTCGCATAGTGATGAGACAAGAATCTTTTTCAGGCATATAAAGAAGAAATGTACATTTGATTTTAGAAAGGTACACATTTCTCCTTTTTCCTTAATCTTTTGTGGATGTGGATGGTGCTGCCTGTGTAGTGTCTGTGACTAATTCCTAATTGCTGTTGAGAAGTCAGTGATGAGCTTGTTCTTAAATTCTACCGTCCATTTTGTTCTATGGACTGTTAGGGAGAGAGTTCCAGGATTTCAGCTCAGTGACAGTGAAAGAATGTGATACAGTTCCAAGTCAGAATGGTGGTGATCCCATCTACTACACTTGTCCTTTTAGGTGGCAGAGGTCATGGGTTTCAAAAATTATGTTGAAGGAGCCTAAGTGCATCTTATATACGATACACTATTATCACTGGTTATCAATGGTGAAGTGAGCATTAAAATTGATGGATGGGGCAATCAAATGAGCTGCTTTGTCCAGGATGTGTCAAGCATCTTCTGCATGGTTGAAGCTTACATCATCCAGGCAAGTGGAGTGTACTTCATCACATACCTAACTTGTGCCATGTAGATGCTGAACAGGCTTTGAGAATTCAGACTGTGACTTAACTCTCTGCAGAACTATTAATCTCTAACTGTTCTTGTAGCTATCAGGCAAGTAGTGAGGAAATCCCCTGCGTGCATTTTGCCTACAAACCATTTTTTTTTAAGTCTTGAAAACAATAGTGAAGAGAGAAAGCCAAAAGGTAGCTCAGTAAAAAGTGTTCCAGTTAAGCTGTGGTGCTGCAAAGCCTACTGGTGCTGCATAGTTGGGACTCAGGGAAAAGTTTCAAGTGCAATCGGATAGATCAAACAAATTCTGTGATAACACTGCAGGCCTAAAGCTTGCACTCAAAATATTGTTTGTCTGAGGTGAATTTTGAAATTGGACAATTGTGCTCAACAGTTACGATTGCTCTGGTAGATGAATAGATGGATCTGATAGGAATTGATTTTTAAAGGGTCCCGGAAACTTAGCCAACTTGTAGTTCTAGAAGTCAATTGGTCTGGGACAGCTATTTTAAAAGGCCATCAGTGTTCATCTTATAAAATAAAATGTAGCTTTAAACAACTTGACCAGAACAGGTAATTGACCCCGAGTAGCAGGTAGACAGAGTGGTTAAAGAAGGCATTTGGTTTCATTGTAATTAAATTAGATTCCCTACAGTGTGGAAACAGGCCCTTCGGCCCAACAAGTCTACACTGACCCTCTGAAGAGTAACCCACCCAGACCCATTTCCCTCTGACTAATGCACCTAACACTACAGGCAATTTAGCACGGCCAATTCACCTAACCTAAACATCTTTGGACTGTGGGAGGAAATCGGAGCAAACCCACACAGACACGGGGAGAATGTACAAACTCCACACAGACAGTTGCCTGAGGCGGGAAATGAACCCATGTTCCTGGCGCTGTGAGGCAGTAATGCTGACCACTGACCCACCGTGCCGCCCCATGGTCAGCTCATTGTGTATAGGAATTGGAATGTCATGTTGCAATTGCACAGGACGTCATTGAGGCCATTTGTGGAGCACCGTTTACAGCTCTAGTCACGCTGCTATAGGAAGATTATTATTAATTTGGAAATGGTGCAGAAAAAAATGACAAGCATGTTACTGGGTCCAGCGAGTTTGAGTTCTAAGGAGAGGCGGGACAGGCTGGGATATTTTTCCCTGGAGCAAAGGAGGTTGAGGGGTGACCTTATAAAGATTTATAAAATAATGAGGGGCATAGATAGCAAAGGTCTTTTTCCTTGGGTAGGGGAATTCAAAACCAGAGGTCAGGATTTTAAAGCGAGAGGAGAAAGCATGGTGGTGGCATGGGGGTGGCATGGTGGCTTTGGGGTGGCATGGTGGCTCAGTGGTTAGCACTGCTACCTCACAGCACCAGGGCCCCAGGTTCGATTCCAGCCTTGGGTGTCTGTCTGTGTGGAGTTTGCACATTCTCCCCATGTCTGCGTGGGTTTCCTCCGGGTGGTCCGGTTTCCTCCCACAGTCCAAAGATGTGCAGGTCAGGGGAATTGGCCATGCTAAATTGCCCATAGTGCTAGGTGCATTTAGTGAGAGGGAAATGAAACTGGGTGGTTTACTCTTCAGAAGGTAGGTGTGGACTTGTTGGGCCGAAGGGCCTGTTTCCACATGGTAGGGAATCTAATCGAATTTAAATGGGACCTGCAAAGCAACTTTCTCACACAGAGTGTCATTTGTATGTAAAATGAACTTCCAGAGGAAGTGATAGATGCAAGTACAGTTACAATATTTAAAAGACATTTCAATAGGTACATGAATAGGAAAGGTTTAAAGAGACGTGGGCCAAATGCAGGCAAATGTCATTTGGGAGTAGTGTCATTTGGGGAATCTGGTCAGCATGGACAAGTTGGACTGAAGGGTTTGTTTTCATGCATATGACTCTATGACTCTATCTTCCTTTGTGCTAGGTAAGATTCACTAAAGAGAATCTGCTCCAGATTTCAATCGAATCTAGTTTTGCTTTGGTTCCCTTATACCATAAGACCATAACATATCGAAGCAGAATTAGCCATTCAGTCCATCAAGTCTGCTCTACCCCTTGATCATGGTTGATGTATGTTTCAACCCCACTCTTCTGCTTTCTTCCATTACTTAGGCCACATTTGGAATATTGTGTGCAGTTCTGGTCGCTACACAGTATAGGAAGGATATTGAGGCTTTGGAGATGGTGCAAAAGAGATTTACCAGGATGTTGCCTGGATTGGAATATATTAGCTTGAAGAAAAGTTTGAACAAACTTGGATTGTTTTTGCTAAACTGTTGGAAACTGAGGGGTGATCTCATAGAAGTACATAAAAACATAAGAGGCATGGATAAGGTGAATAGTTGGAATTTTGTTCCCAGGGTAGAAATGTCAAATATTGGTAGGGGTAAGGGGGCGGGAGAAGGATATGTGAGGTGAGTTTCTTTACACAGAGGGTGGTAGCAGCCTGGAACAGACTGTTGGGGATGTGGTAGAAGCAGAGACGATAGAAATGTATAAGAGGCATTTAGACAGACATATGAACAGTGAGGCAACAGAAAGATATAGCCCAAGGCAAATAGGATTTGTTTAGAATTGTATCATGCCCAGTGTAGATATGGTGGGCCTAAAGGCCTTTTTATGTTCTCTACTGCTCTATGTTATTGTTTGATCACTTTTTAGATTAGATTAGATTACATTACATTACAGTGTGGAAACAGGCCCTTCGGCCCAACAAGTCCACACCGACCCGCCGAAGCGAAACCCATCGATACCCCTACATTTACCCCTTACCTAGCACTACGGGCAATTTAGTATGGCCAATTCACCTGACCCTGCACATCTTTGGACTGTGGGAGGAAACCGGAGCAACCGGAGGAAACCCACGCAGACACGGGGAGAACGTGCAAACTCCACACAGTCAGTCGCCTGAGTCGGGAATTGAAACCGGGTCTCAGGCGCTGTGAGGCAGCAGTGCTAACCACTGTGCCACCGTGCCGCCCACGGTTTCTATGTTAACCCTTGATTCTCTTACTAATCAAAAACCTGTTAAGGTCTCTGTCTTAAAGAGACTCAATGACATAGCCTCCACAGCCTTCTGAGGCAATGACTTCCACAGATTCAGTACAGTCTGACTGAAGAAATTCCTCTTTGTCTCAGTACTACAGGTTGTGTCCTTGGGTCCAAGCCTCTTGTGGAGAAAGTGAGGACTGCAGATGCTGGAGATCAGAGCTGAAAATGTGTTGCTGGAAAAGCGCAGCAGGTCAGGCAGCATCCAGGGAACAGGAGAATCGACATTTCGGGCATAGGGCTTATGCCTGAAACGTCAATTCTCCTGTTCCCTGGATGCTGCCTGACCTGCTGCGCTTTTCCAGCAACACATTTTCAGCTCCAAGCCTCTTGTATCAGCAGACCTCTTCTTCACATCCAGTCTATCCATGGCTCAATTCTGTAAGTTTCAATAAGATGCCCCTAATATAGATCCAGTGTCCTCAACTGCTCCTCAAATGACAAGACTTTTATTCCAGGGATCATTCTTGTGAAGCCCCTCAGGACCCTGTCCAAGGCCAAAATATCCTGCCTTAGATACAGAGCCCAAACCATTTAAAATGTGGTCTGATCACAACCTTTTCAAGCATCATCAATACATCTCTACTCTTCTACTCTTGCATTCTAGTCATCTTGAAATGAATCCTAACATTCCATCTGCCTTCCAAACTGCCAACTGAGCCTACGTGTTAACCTTAAGAGAATTCTGATTGAAAACTCTTATGCTCCTTTGAGCTTCAGATTTTTGAAGTCTTTCCCCATTTTGAAAATAGTCTTAGAGTCTTAGAGTCATAGAGCCATAGAGATGTACAGCACGGAAACAGACCCTTCGGTCCAACACATCCATGCTGACCAGATATCCCAACTCAATCTAGTCCCAACTGCCAGCACCCTCCAAACCTTTCCTATCCATATACTCATCCAAATGCCTCTTAAATATTGCAATTGTACCAGCCTCCACACTTTCTCTAGCAGCTCATTCCATACAGGAAGCACCCTCTGCGTGAAAAAGTTGCCCCTTAGGTCTCTTTTATATCTTTCGCCTCTCACCCTAAACCTACACCCTCTAGTTCTGGACTCCCCCACCCCAGGGAAAAGACTTTGTCTATTTATCCTATCCATGCGCCTCATAATTTTGTAAATCTTTATAAGGTCACCTCTCAGCCTCCAACGCTTCATGGAAAACAGCCCCAGCCAGTTCAGCCTCTCCCTATAGCTCAAATCCTTCAACCCTGGCAACATCCTTGTAAATCTTTTCTGAACACTTTCAAGTTTCACAACATTCTTCCAATAGGAGGGAGAACTACTGTGTGGAAACAGGCCGCATGGCCCAACAAGTTCACACCGACTGTCCGAAGAGTAACCCACCCAGATCTGTTCCCCTACCCTATTACTTTACATTTCCCCGGACTAATGCACCTAACCCACACATCCCTGAACACTATGGCCAATTCATCCTAACCTGCACATCTTTGGATTGTGGGAGGAAACCAGAACACCAAGAGAAAACCCACGCAGACACGGCAAAATGTGCGAACTCCACACAGACAGTTGCCCAAGGTGGGAATTGAACCCAGGTCTTGGGTGCTATGTGGCAGCAGTGCTAATCCATTATCTTACAAGGAATATTTGGACAGACTGTATCTCTATCATTTTAAGTTTAATCGAATGAGAAGTGATTATACAGAAGCATGTAAGACCCTGTGAGTTTGACAGGATGGATGCTAAATATGATTTTTCCTTGTAGGAGAAATGAGAACCTGGAGACACAGCTAAATAATAAATATTCTCCCGTAAGTTCGAGATAAGGAAGATTTTTTCTCTCTGATGGTCACAAGTCTTTGGAATTTTCCTCTGCAGGGATGAATAGAGTTAAGATCGTTGAATATTTTAAAGACAGTGGTAGATAGATAGTTTATGAACAAGGGGCACAAACATCAACAGGGTAGATATCTTGAAGGAAATGAGGACTGCAGATGTTGGAGATCAGAGTCGAAGAGTGTGCTGCTGGAAAAGCACAGCAGGCCAGGAACCTTGATGAAAAGCTTATGCTCGAAACATTGACTTTCCTGCTCCTCAGATGCTGCCTGATTGGCTGTGCTTTCCTAGCACCACACTCTTCAACATAGTAAAGATATCTTGGATATCCAATATCTTCTCCCTGGTAGATACCAACAGTCCAGCAGTGGCAAGATTACCAGAATGCATCAATCTCAATCTAGTCACAATTCAAAAGTTTCAAACAACACCTATTGTAGCAGAATAAACCACACATGACATAATCAAATCATCCAGTCATCTCCAAGGATATAATTTTAAAGTGAGTTAATAAACCACGCATCAAGATGATTATGTTGCTTTGAGTGTCTTACCCAACTTAGACAAAGCCGAAGATATTCCTTGTGATCTACATGTTGATGCTTTGGGTTATGAATTTGAAGAAAATCTTCCGGTTGAACTATTATACTATGGCCAGAGCCAGTCCGAATGGTTGCATTCAGCTGAAGATGAGCAACTACAAGCAATCCAAAAGATCATTAACCAGGAATGACCTGACAGTATTAAAGAAATATCTGAAAGAATTTGTTCAATTTGACCAAGCAGAGACATAGTCATAGAGTAATACAGCATAGAAACAGGCCCTTGGCTCAAACTGGTCCTTGCTGACCATGGTGGCCACTCAGCTAGTGCCAATTGTCCACATTTGGTCCATATCCCTCTAAATCCTTCCCATCCCTGTACCTATCAAAATGTTTTTTTTTAATGTTGCTATTATACGTGCCTCAACTACTTTCTCTGGCAGCCCATTCCACATAAGCATCACTCTCTGCGTGAAGAAGTTGCCCCTCATGTCCCTCTTAAATCTTTTCCCTCTCACCTTAAACCTTTACCCTCTACACCTATTTATGCCCCTCATGATTTATACACTCCACTAAGGTCACTCCTCATTCTCGTTTGTTCCAAGGAATAAAGTTCTATTCTGGCCAATCTCTCCTTATACCTTAGACCTACTGCTCCTGGCAACATCCTCATAAACCCTCTTTGCACTCTTTCCAGTTTAACTATGTTTTTCTTATAACAAGGTGATGAAAACTGTACATAATACTCCAAATGCAGCCTCACCAATGAAAACTGTAACATAAAGTCCCAACTCCTATACTGAATGCCTCAACCAATGAAGGCCAGTGTGCTAAATGCTTTCTTCACCACACTGTCTACCTGTGACGCGGCCTTCAAAGAACTATGTATTTGTACTCTTAGGTCCCTCTGTTCAACACTCCTCAACACTCCTCAGGACCTTCCCATTTACTGTATAAGTCCTATCTTGGTTTGACTTTACAAAGTGCAATACCTCATACTTACCTTTGTTGAATTGCATTTGCCAGTCCTCAGTCCATTCCCCCATCCGATCAAGATCCTCTGTAATTTTTGAAAACATTCCTCGCTATCAACGATACCCCTAATTTTGTATCATCTTGGTAGATCACGATAAATCACTTGAACAGGCAAATAAGTCCAATTAAAAAAGCATTATGCCAGAACATCATGTCCATGTTACATCAGGGACACATTGGTATTGAACTGGCCAGGGATGAATCCAGAGATTCAATGACTCATGAATGCATCTGTGGCATGTCAAATATATCAATCCACTAATGGTGGTAATCTTTAAATCCACAAAATATTCCATCTGCTCTTTGTACAAAAGTAACAGCATACATTCACAGCGCACAAGGAAAATTGTATCCTTGTGACATATAGCTTCTCTAAATCGATCATTGCTCCACAATTTAATAATCCCTAGAAAAACCAGAATCAATGGAATTCAGGGAGCAAACTCTCTAGTGCTTAGAGTCATACCTGGCACATGGGAAGATGGTTGAGATTGTTGAAGATCAAACCTCAGACAGCACATCCTAAACTTCATAACTACTTCCATCTTGAAGGACTAGGACAACAGATACGTGGAAACACCATCACTGCACATCCCCCTCCAAGTCACACTGCATCATGACTTGAAAATTTATCACCGTTTCTTCACTATCGCTGGGTCAAACTCCTGGAATTCCCTCCCTCCCTAAGGCCATTACGACTCTATTTGCAGCAATGGATAGCATCAATTCACAAAGGCACTTCATCATCACCTTCTCAAGGGTAATTAAGGACAGGTAATAAATGCTGACCAGCCAGCACTGCCCACCGGTGAACAAAATAAAAACATAATGAGCATGACCATTGTTGACAGGATAAGCACTGTTTTTAGTTTAATGTGTTTAACCCAGAATGGATAGTATCACACAATGGATCATAAGCGAAGTGAGGAATAGGGAGAGAGAGGAGTTGAACAGGCGGCTACAGGGATGGTGTAGTAGAGAGGCTTTTGGATTTGTGGATAATTGGGGCTCTTTCTGGGGTAGGTAGGACCTCTGCAAACATGATGGTCTTCACCTGAACCAGAGGGGTACGAATATCCTGGGAGGGACGTTTGCTAATGCTCTTCAGGTGGGTTTAAAATAATTCAGCAGGGGATAGGAACCAAAACTGTAGTTCGGGTATATGGGAGAATGAAAGTAGTGAAATCAGAACTAAGATTTCAAGATCGCAAGAAGACAAGAAGTTGGTTTGAAGTGTGTCTACTTCAACGCCCAGAGTGTCCGGAGTAAGGTGGATGAACTCGCAGCATGGGTTGGTACCTGGGACTTCGATGTTGTGCCCATTTCGGAGACATGGATAGAGCAGGGATGGGAATGGTTGTTGTTGGTTCTGGGATTTAGATGTTTCAGTAAGAACAGAGAAAATGGCAAAAGAGGGAATGGTGTGGCACTGTTAGTCAAGGATAGTATTACGGTGGCAGAAAGGACGTTTGAGGACTCGTCTACTGAGGTAGTATGGGCTGAGATTAGAAATAGGAAAGGAGAGGAGTTTTCTATAGGTCTCTGAATAGTTCCAGAAATGCAGAGGATAGGATAGCAAAAATGATCCTCGATAGGAGTGAGAGTGACAGAATGTTGTTATGGGGTCTTTAACTTTCCAAATATTGACCGAGAATACTATAGCTCAAGTAGTTTAGATAGGTCAGTTTTTGTCCAATGTGTGCAGGAGGGTTTCCTGACACAGTATGTAGACAGGCCAACAAGGGCCAAGGCCACATCAGATTTGGTACTGAGTAATGAACCTGGCCAGGTGTTAGATTTGGAGGTAGGTGAGTGCTTTGGTGATAGTGATCACAATTTGGTTATGTTTACTTTAGTAATGGGAAGGGATAGGTATATACTGCAGGACAAGAGTTATTACTGGGGGAAAGGCAATTATGATGCGATTAGGCAAGATTTAGGATGCATAAGCTGGGGAAGGAAACTACAGGGGATGGGCCCAATTGAAATATGGAGCTTATTCAGGGACCAGCTACCGCTGGTAAGTACATACCAGTGAGACACAGAGGAAGTTGTCAAGCGCGGGGAGCCGTAGTTTACTAAGAAAGTTGAATCTCACTTCAAGATGAAAAAGAAGGCTTATGTTAGGATGAGATGTGATGTCTCAGTTAGGGGGCTTGAGAGTTACAAGGTAGCCAGAAAAGTCCTAAAGAAAGAGCTAAGAAGAGCTAGGAGGGGACATGAGAAGTCATTGGTGGATAGGATCAAGGAAAACCCTAGGGCCTTCTATCAGTATATCAGGAATAAGAGAATGACTAGAGTAAAGTTAAGTGGAACTGGGTACTGCAGATGCTGGAGATTAAAGTCAAGATTAGAGTGGTGTTGGAAAAGCACAGCAGGCCAGGTAGCATCCGAGGAATAGGAAAATCGACGTTTTGCGCAAAAGCCCTCCACCCCGAGGTTCCCAGCCTCATTCCTGATAATGGCCTTTGCCCCAAACATCAATTTTCCTGCCCTTTGGATGTTGCTTGACCTGCTGTGCTTTTCCTGCACCAATCTAATCTAGAGTAAAATTAGGGCTAATCAAGCATAGTAGTGGGAAGTTGTGCGTTCAGTTAAAGGAGATAGGGGAAGCACTAAATGAATACTTTTTGTCAGTATTCACACTAGGAAAAGACAATGTGGTCGAGGAGATTACTGAGATACAAGACTAGATGAGATTGAGGTTCACAAGGAGGAGGTGTGAGCAATTCTGGAAAGTGTAAAAATAGATAGGTCACCTGGGCCGAATGGGATTTATCCTAGGATTCTCTGGGAATCCAGGGAGGAGATTTGGCAAGACTTTGGCTTTGATCTTTATGTCGCCATTGTCTACAGGAATAGAGCCAGATGACTGGAGGATAGCAAATGTTGTTCCCTTATTCAATAAGAGAAGTAGAGACAACCCTGGAAATTATAGACCCGAGAGCCTTACTTCAGTTGAGTGTAAAGTGATGGAAAGGGTTATAAGAGATAGGATTTATAAGCATCTAGAGAGGAATGATTTGATTAGGGATAGTCAAGATGGTTTTGTGAAGGGTAGATTGTGCCTCACAAACCTTGTTGAGTTCTTTGAGAAGCAGCAGAGAGCAGCAAGAGCTGGGCGGAAGTGAAGTCGGAGCACAGAGGCTGTTGGGAAGGTGGGTGAGTGTTATTTCAGTACTTCGAGGAGAAAGTGAGGACTGCAGATGCTGGAGATCAGAGCTGAAAATGTGTTGCTGGAAAAGCGCAGCAGGTCAGGCAGCATCCAAGGACCAGGAGAATCGACGTTTCAGGCATGAGCCCTTCCTGAAGAAGGAAGCTCCTTGCTCCTTGGATGCTGCCTGACCTGCTGCGCTTTTCCAGAAACACATTTTCAGCTTATTTCAGTACTTACCTGGAAGCCAGCGGTCTTTTTGCAGCAGAGAGCGGCAGGAGCTGGGCGGAAGTGAAGTTGGAGCGCAGAGGCTGTTGGGAAGGTGGGTAAGTGTTATTTAAATAGGTGTGTTCTAGGCCCCAGGTCCTACACAGTAGGGCCTCCTTCCCACCCTCCTCCTCTAACCTAAATTAAAAGTCCACAGACTTGCAACAAAACACGGGGGTCAAGGGAAGTTTCTGTTGAGAAAAAAACGAGTCTTTGGCTCAGGAATCTTCGACAAAGAAGTTGAGAGAAGTGATTACGCCACAGTTGAAGAGGGTGAAGACATGACTGCCAAGCTGATTCAGTGTACTGTGTGCATGATGTGGGAGGTCAGGGACTCTGGTGTAGCTGGCTCGTATAACTGTGGAAAGTGTGTACACGTTCAGCTTCTGGCAGAGCATATTGCAGCACAGAAGAAAGAACTAGATGACCTCAGGCTCAACCGAGATAATGAGATCTTTCTGGACAGGACCTTCAGTGAGGTTATTACACTGACCATACCAGAAGAGAGTAGAAGGGAGAAGACGATGAGAAAGGCAGAGATGAGGCAAGTGCAAGAGACCACGGGGGAAGTACCTGCCAGGAGCAGGTTGAATCTCTTGGAAACCGTAGAGACAGACGTCATTGCCAGTCCGAGAGGTGGTCAGGTCTGCCAATCAGAAATTGGCGTGGAGGCAGAGCCGAGGAGTCAGACATTACACAGAGCCGTGGTAATAGGGGACTCCAGAGTGAGAGGGACTGAAAGGGGCTTCTGCGGCAACAGGCGGGATTTAAGGATGGTGTGTTGCCTTCCTGGTGCCAGGATTAAAGACATCGCAGACAGAATGCAGGAAATCCTCAAGGGCGAAGGTGGAGAGCCAGATGTGGTGGTGCATGTCGGCACAAATGATGTCGGGAAGAAGAGGATGAACATTCTACAGCGGGACTTCTGAGAATTCGGAAGAAGGCTGAAAAGCAGGACATCCAGGGTGGTTATCTCCGGTTTGCTTCCAGTTCCTCGGGCTGAAGTGGACAGGAACAGGGAGATAATGGACTTGAATGTGTGGCTGGGGAACTGGTGCAGGAAGCAAGGATTTAAATTCTTGAATCACTGGGGTAGGTTTAGTGGTAAATTATACAAGTTTGCACTTTAATAGATGGGGGACCAGCATTCTGGCAGGTCGGTTTGCCACTGCAACACAGCTGCGTTTAAACTAAATAGTGGGGGGGAGGGGACATACTGGAAGTTTAAGAAGGAAGTTAAAGGGAAAGTTAGAACAAGAGAAGTCAAGAAAGACAACAGAATCAATGGAGCAGAAAACTCAAAAAAGGATCATGCCGTGAAGTCAAGTGAAATAGGGATTAATAGGAAGGGTGAGCAGAGTAACAAATTAAAACTATTATATATGAATGCACGAAGCATTAGAAATAAGGTGGATGAGCTTGAGGCTCATTTGGAAATTGGCAGTTACGATGTTGTGGGGATAACTGAGACGTGGCTTCAAGTGGACAGGGCCTGGGAAATGAATATTCAAGGCTATACGTGCTACCGTAAGGACAGACTGACTGGCAGAGGGGGTGGGGTGGCCCTGTTGGTAAGGAATGATATTCAGTCCCTTGCGTGGGGGGAGCTAGAATCAGGGAATGTAGAGTCAGTATGGATAGAGCTAAGAAATTCTAAGGGTAGGAAGACCCTAATGGGAGTTATCTACAGGCCCCCAAACAGTATCCTGGATGTAGTGTGTAAATTGAATAAGGAGCTGAAATTGGCCTGTCGCAAAAATATTACTACAGTTGTTAAGGGGGATTTCAACATGCAGGTAGACTGGGAGAATCAGGATGGTACTGGACCCCAAGAAAGGGAGTTTGTGGAGTGCTTCCGAGATGGATTCTTAGAACAGCTTGTGCTGCAGTCTACCAGGGAGAAAGCAATTCTGGATCTGGTGTTGTGCAACGAACAGGATTTGATCAGGGACCTCGAAGTAAAGGAGCCATTAGGAGGCAGTGACCACAATACAATAAGCTTTAATCTGCAGTTTGAAAGGGAGAGGGTAGAATCGGAAGTGACAATATTTCAGTTGAATAAGGGGAACTATGGAGCTATGAGAGAGGAGCTGGCCAAAGTTCAATGGTGCATTACCCTAGCAGGGATGGCAGTGGAACAACAATGGCAGGTACTTCTGGGTATAATGCAGAAGATGCAGGATCAGTTCATTTCAAAAAGGAAGAAAGATCCTAAGGGGAGGAAGGGATGGCTGTGGCTGATGAGGGAAGTTAAGGACCATATAAAGACAAAAGGGAAAAAGTATAACATAGCAAAGATGAATGGGAAATCGGAGGACTGGGAAGCTTTTAAAGAACAACAGAGGATATCTAAAAAGGAAATACGCAAAGAAAAAATAAAGTACAAAGGTAAACTGGCCAAAAATATAAAGGAGGATAGTAAAGGCTTTTTTAGATATGTGAAAAGAAAAAAAATGGTTAAGACTAAAATTGGGCCCTTGAAGACAGAAACGGGTGAATTTATTACAGGGAACAAAGAAATGGCAGAAGAGTTGAATTGATACTTTAGATCTGTCTTCACTCGGGAAGACACGAGCAATCTCCCACATGTAATAGTGGCTGAAGGACCTGAACTGAAGGGAATTTATATTAGGCAGGAAATGGTGTTGGAGAGACTGTTAGGTCTGAAGGCTGATAAGTCTCCGGGGCCTGATGGTCTGCATCCCAGGGTACTGAAGGAGGTGGCTCGAGAAATCGTGGATGCATTGGTGATCATTTTCCAATGTTCTATAGATTCAGGATCCGTTCCTGTGGATTGGAGGGTGGCTAATGTTGTCCCACTTTTTAAGAAAGGAGGTAGAGAGAAAACAGAGAATTATAGACCA
This sequence comes from Chiloscyllium plagiosum, assembly GCF_037043375.1. Taxonomy (NCBI): domain Eukaryota; kingdom Metazoa; phylum Chordata; class Chondrichthyes; order Orectolobiformes; family Hemiscylliidae; genus Chiloscyllium; species Chiloscyllium plagiosum. The sequence goes on from NW_028270142.1 coordinate 78,679,156, forward strand.
GTTGGTCTGACCTCAGTGGTGGGAAAAATGCTGGAGTCAATTATAAAGGACAAAATTATGACACATCTGGATAGCAGTAACAGGATAGGTCAAAGTCAGCATGGATTTATGAAGGGGAAATCATGCTTGACTAATCTTCTGGAATTTTTTGAGGATGTAACTCTGAAAATGGACAAGGGAGATCCAGTGGATGTAGTGTACCTGGACTTTCAGAAAGCCTTTGGTAAAGTCCCACATAGGAGGTTAGTGAGCAAAATTAGGGCACATGGTATTAGAGGCAAAATACTGATATGGTTTGAAAATTGGTTGGCTGACAGGAAACAAAGAGTAGTGATAAACGGCTCCCTTTCGGAATGGCAGGCAGTGACCAGTGGTGTGCCGCAGGGATCAGTGCTGGGACCGCAGCTTTTTACAATGTACATTAATGATATGGATGAAGGTATTAAAAGTAATATTAGCAAATTTGCTGATGACACAAAACTGGGTGGCAGGGTGAAATGTGAGGAGGATGTTAGGAGAATACAGGGTGACCTGCACAGGCTAGGTGAGTGGACACATGCATGGCAGATGCAATTTTATGTGGATAAATGTGTGGTTATCCATTTTGGTGGCAAGAACAGGAAGGCAGATTACTACCTAAATGGAGTCAAGTTAGGTAAAGGGGCAGTACAACGAGATCTAGGTGTTCTTGTACATCAGTCAATGAAAGCAAGCATGCAGGTACAGCAGGCAGTGAAGAAAGCTAATAGCATGCTGGCCTTCATAACAAGAGGAATTGAGTATAAAAGCAAAGAGGCCCTTCTGCAGCTGTATAGGGCCCTGGTGAGACCACACCTGGAATATTGTGCGCAGTTTTGGTCTCCAAATTTGAGGAAAGACATTCTGGCTATTGAGGGAGTGCAGCGTAGGTTCACTAGGTCAATTCCCGGACTGGCGGGATTATCTTACGCTGAAAGATTGGAGCGACTGGGCTTGTATATGCTTGAGTTTAGAAGGCTGAGAGGGGAATTGACTGAGACGTATAAGATTATTAAAGGAGGCAGGAAGCATGTTTCCGCTGATGGGTGAGTCCCAAACCAGAGGACACAGTTTAAAAATAAGGGGTAGGCCACTTAGAACAGAGTTGAGGAGAAACTTCTTCACCCAGAGAATGGTGGGTGTATGGAATGCTCTGCCCCAGAAGGCTGTGGAGGCCAAGTCTCTGGATACTTTCAAGAAAGAGTTGGATAGAGCTCTTAAGGATAGTGGAATCAAGGGTTATGGAGATAAGGCAGGAACAGGATACTAATTGAGGATCATAATGAATGGTGGTGCTGGCTCTAAGGGCAGAATGGCCTACTCCTGCGCCTATTGTCTATTGACCAAAAAGATGGATGAGGGTAAAGCGAATGATGTGATGTATATGGATTTCAGTAAGGCATTTGATAAGGTTCCTCATGGTAGACTATTGCACAAAATATGGAGGCATGGGATTGAGAGTGATTTAGCAGTTTGGATCTGAAATTGGCTAGCTGAAAGAAGACAGAGGGTGGTAATTAATAGGAAATATTCATCCAGGAGTTCAGTTAGTAGTGAGGTACTGCAAGGATCTGTTTTGGGTCCACTGTTGTTTGTCATTTTTTATAAGTGACCTGGATGAGGGCATAGAAGGATGGGTTAGTAAATTTGTGCATGACACAAAGGTCAGTAGAGTTATGGATAGTGCGAAAGGATGTTGTATATTACAGAGAGACATAGATAAGCTGTGTAGCTCCGCTGGGAGGTGGTAAATGGAATTTAATGCGGAAAAGTGTGAGGTGATTCACTTTGGAAAGAGTAACAAGAATGCAGAGTACTTGGCTAATGGCAGAGTACTCGGTTAATGTAGATGAGCAGAGAGATCTCGGTGTACTGGTATGTAGATCCTTGAAATTTATCACGCAGGTTGATATGGTTGTTAAGAAGGCATATGGTCATTAGCTTTTATGCAATCATGAGATCATGCTGCAGGTGTACAAAACCCTGGTATGGCCACATTTAGAGTATTGTGTACAGTTCTGGTCAGTGCATTAAGGGAAGAGTATAGAAGCTTTGGAAAGGGTTCAAAGGAGATTTACTAGGGTGGTGCCTGGTAGGGAGGGAAAGTATAACAAGGAAAGGCTGAAAAACTTGAGGCTGTTTTTATAGAGAGAAGAAGGTTGAGAGGCAACTTAATTGAGACTTATAAGATAATCAGAGGTTTAGATAGGTTGGACAGTGAGAGCCTTTTTCCTAGCACAAGGGGACATACTTTAAATTGAGGGGTGATAGATGTAGGTCAGAAGTCAGAGGAGTTTCTTTCATCAGAGAGTAATAGAGACATGGAACACTTTGCCTGCAACAGTAGTAGGCTCATCAACTTTAAGGGCATTTAAATGATCATTGGATAGGCATATGGACAAGAATGAAATAGTGTAGGATAGATGGGCTTCAGATTGGTTACACAGGTCGGTGCAAAATCAAGGGCCAAAGGGCCTGTACTGCGCTGGAATGTTTTATGTTCTATTTTCTATGTTCTATAATACATTGGCAAATCATTTCAAGACATATATACAAAGTGGGGAATGACCTAGATCTCTTCATTACCCAAATATCTATTTTCAAATGGTTTAGTAGAATGTATAATGCATACTATCAAATCAACAATCATGAAGTATTGAAAAGCATAATAAGATTTTTGCATTGCGTTGCTCGATTTTTATGCAACTAATGAATAAGAGATTACCATCCTCGAGACAATTTACACAGAGAAGCAAGAGTGACCAGCCTTGCCAACAACCAATTGTCTAATCAGACATGGGATATTTTTCTTCAATGATAGATTATAATGAAAGAGATAGACGGCCAGTGAGCAAATAGATAACTACCAAATCTGAGCACTGGACAGAGAGTGTAACTAAGAAAAACAAATACATATGCTTTAATACTAGCAAAGGTTTCCAGATTATATATCCAACCTAGATTATACAAAGATATTAAGAGAGACACAGGTAAGCTTGGTGTTCTGGAGTCCGCACTCCTTACCTCTTAACTCACAAGTAGCACTGGAAAGACAGTTACTTCTTCCTGTCCCAATAGTCAGTAGAATTTGGTCTTGATGTTCTTCCATGGTTATAAAACCTTACATTTATATAACATCTTTAATGTCATAAAGCATCAACAAAATACATAAATTTAAAAGAAATCACACAGAGCCACATGAGGAGATACCAAGATAAATAACTAAAGTCTCAGTCATAAAAGTAGGATCTAAGAAGCATCTGAAGAGGAGATACTGCTAGGGGGCTTGAACAGTAATAATCTACAAACTGATTTATATTTGAGCCAAAATACTGGAATTTCCTGTCTAATAGCAATATAATCTACCTACAGCAAATGGACTGCAACGGTTCAAGAAGGCAGCTCACTATTACCTTCACAAGAGTACCTATGGATAGGCAATAAATGCTGATGAGCCAGTATTGTCCACTTCCCATGAGAGAATAAAAGAAACACAGCCTTTTCTATAATATTTAAATCAACAACCTGCCTCCTGCAAATGTGTTAGTTGGCCCTTACACTGCTTCTCGGAAAACTAGACAGGTTTGAGCTGGATTGGACTCTGGTTTCAGATATATAATCATTTTAACTTAACATACAGCCCAAACACATCAATTTTTTTCAGGATCAAAATTATCCTCATAGAAATGTCAGAATTCAAATTAAATCACTCCCGTTCTGACATGCATTCATGTCTCTTCATATTAATTTTCTTATATCAGTTAGGAAGGTAGCTTTTGGGAGATCAATGCCATTGTCTATAATTAATATTTGAAAATATGTAATGAAACTTAAAAACAATTAGTCAGTGTAAATACAGCCATGTTTTCTCCTCAGATTATTTAATGGATGTCAACTGAAGACACTGTTATTTAAACTATTTATTATTGAGGTGCTTCCTGTCAGTGCTCAGTCTGGGTATCCAAGCTAAATTTCCAGCCTTATTAATGGAAGACTGAACAATCGCTTTCGCTGTGCACTTGTTCTCAGAACCCAGTACACTCAATAGGAATAAATAATCTAATCTTTATGTACAGGACATAATTTCACAGTTTGCTGGATTACACAAATTGGAAATATTTTGAGTAGTGAGGAGAATAGTGTAGTATAGCCTCAAATGTACATGGACAGATTGATGGAAAGAATGGACAGGTGGCAGATAAACTTGCATCAAGTTAAATGTGAAATGATTCACGGTGGGAGAAATAGTATAAAGTCATAATACTTTATAAAAAGATGGACATATGTGTATGTGTACGTAAGTCATTAAATATGGCAGAACAGATTGAGAGCAAAGTTTTTAAAGAAGTGCTCAGTATCCTAGGTTTTACTAATAGGGATATGAAAGCAAGAAAGTAAGTTACAATTGTATAATACAGTTTAAATATTGCTTGCAAATTTGGGTACCACACTTTATAAAGATTTGAAAGCGCTAGAGACAATGAAAAAAATATTCATGATAATATTTCCAGGGATAAGGAACTTCATTACATAGAGACATTGGAGAGTTGGGATTGTTTTTCTTGTTGAACAGAAAGTTGAAAGAGGCATTTAAAATAATGAGGGTTCTGGACAGACTTGATTGGAAGAAATTGTTTCCCTTGGTGGGAGGTCCATATTTATGGTGATTGGTAAAAGAAACAATAGAGAGATGAGGAGAAACATTTTCACATAGTAAGTGATTAAGAATGGGCTGTGTGAAATTGTGGGGAACACAGTTTTGATTGTGGCATTGAAGATGTTGATGGAAGGGAATTTATTGATAGTAATGCCATTGAATGTCAAGGACAAGTGGTTAGATTCACTCTTGTCAGAGACAATCATTGCCTGGCACGTGTTTGGCTCACATATTACTCCTGAAGAAGGGCTTATGCCCGAAACGTCGATTCTCCTGTTCCCTGGATGCTGCCTGACCTGCTGCGCTGTTCCAGCAACACATTTTCAGCTCTGATCTCCAGCATCTGCAGACCTCACTTTCTCCTCACATATTACTTGTCAACTATCAGCCCAAACTTGAATGTTGTCCAGGTCTTGCTGCAGTACCTGAAGTCATGAATGGCATTGAAAATAATGTAATTATCAGCAAACATCTCTTATGATGGAGGGATGGTGAATGTTAAAGCAACTTAAGATTGTTGAGTCTGGGATAATATCCAGAGGATGTACTGCAGTGAGATGTACTGCAATGAGTCTAAATGATTATTTGAAGATGGAAGTCTTACATAGTATAGTAGTAAGCTATTTTTGATATTTATAGGTGTAAATAAAAGGGTATTACAGTTCAAGATTCTTACTTGGTGATAAGGAGCAAGCAGTCTCAGGGATAATATCTGAACACCCACAAGCAGAGATAAACAGGATTGATATCTTAATGTATAAGTAGAAATGTCAGCTTCAAGCTGAAAATGGTGACAGCTCAGGGAAAAAAATGCCTTCAAAACCAGGGTTTGAAATTAAAATGACATTTAAAGCTGAAAATTGAAGCCTCTGAAGATAGAACCTTGGGAGTTTTTGGAAGGTGTTGCTGAAAGGAAAGAATCTAAAGTCAGGGCATTCAAATTACTTTGAATAGTAAGCTACAGAGGGGACAACTCCAAAGGGTGGGAAAAAGAAACCCAGAAGACTTCAAAGCCTAGCTATGAATTGGCAATACTTTGAAGAAGAAAAGCATAGATTCAGAATACTTTATTGGTAAAAATGATAAATGCAAATACTCACTACGTTTGTCAGATACAACTTTCCATTAGGATGGGAATTCTGACAAAAGTCATTTGATAACATTGAAAGCCAATATTAATTAGGTGGGGTGTGGAATATAGGAACAAAGAAATCTTGTTACAAACATTATAAAACATTGGTTAGGTCACTGATAGAGTACTGTGTGCAGCTTTGGTCTCCACAGTAACGAAAGCACGTGATTGCACTGGAGATTGCAGATTCACTAGGATGTTGCCTGGGATTAAAAGTTCAACCCTGTTTTGATTTAAGAAGATTTATCTGAGAGGTTAAAGATAATTCTGTCACAAATAAGCTCTTACTGTGAGTTTCCATAGATTTAGAGAGTAAATTATCAATTAAACCACCTACAGACTTTCTTAGACATTGGTATCTATGATTGAGGGATGATCACACCAGTGTTATGTTTGTTCTTGAAATGATTCAAAGCTGTTTGGAGGATGTCAAGCATTTTTTTCTTATTGATCTGTCTTTGACATAAGACATGATCTGATGTTTTTCCATATCACAGAGAAGTGGGCTAACCTGTTCTGCATTTGATTTGGTGTCCAATTCTGCAGGCTGTTTGAAATCTTGCAAATTGGGGTTTCTCCTCTGCTGATTCATGAATCTCTCAAATCGATAAGGAAGCTTCATTTTTTTCAGGTGGTGAAATTGGTAAAGGTGAACTTGCATTGTCTAATTATTATCACCTGCTTGAAGTCGCTGATTATTTTCTTGATTTGGAAGAAAAGAATTATGATTTCCCTTGTGTGATGCTCATTTTGTTGCTTTCTTATATTCTTTGTTGATTATGGTTTCAGAACTTGTCATATTTCTCATCAAATTACAGCACTGGCATCTTCCTTACAATGTGGAAAATCACCCAGGTTTGTCCTAACTACAAAAAGCAGGATAAATCCACTCTGGCCAGATCAGTTTACTCTCAATCATCAGTGAAGTGTTGGAAGTTGATATCATCAATGCTATCAAGCAACCAGTACTCAGCAATAACCTGTTCAGTGATGCCCAGGGTGGGTTATAGTAGGGCCACTCAGCTCCTGACCTTATTAAAGTCTTCGTTCAAACATGGACAAAAGAGCTGAATTCCAGAGATGATGTGAAAGTGATAGCTCTTGACATCAAGGCCACATTTGACCAAGCGTGACTTCAAGAACCCAAGCAAAACTGGAATTAATGGGACTCGGGGGACAAACTCTCTGCTGGTTAGAGTCATACCTGGCAGATAGAAAGATGGTTATGGTTGTTGGAGGTCAGCCATCTCAGCTCCAGAACATCTCTACAGGAGTCCCTCAGGGTACTGTCCAAGACCCAGCAATCTTCAGCTGCTTAACCAATGACCTTCCCTCCATGATAATGTCAGAACTGGGGATATATTCCAATCTTTGCACAATTCTCAGCATCATTCATGATTCCTCAGATACTAAAGCACTCCATGTCCAAATTAAACAACATCTAGTCAATACGTGGACTTGGGCTGACAAGTGGCAAGTAACATTCACAACACAAATGCCAGGCAATGATTATCTCCAAAAGGAGACAATAGCCAGTGAGAAATAGAGGAACTGACGTGGATGATTTTAATTTTCCCAAAGTTGACTGGGAGTCTCTTAGATGGAGCTGAATTTGTTCACTGCAGGAGGAATTCTTGAAACAATATCGTCCAACCAAGCAAGGGCCCAGGTTTGACCTTGTATTAGGGAATGACGTAGGCCAAGTAATCAAAGTTTCAGTGGGGGAGCATTTTCAAAACAGTGATCATAATTCCATCAGCTTTAAGATAATTATGGAGAAAGATAAGACTGATCTTTGTGTAAAGGTGCTATAATGGGGGAAGGCTAACTATAACAATATTAAGCAGGAACTGGAAAAATTGGATTGCAGGCAGCTGCTTGAAGTTAACTCTATATTTGACCTGTGGAAGTCTTTTATAAATATGATGGCTACAAAAGCAGGTCAGAAGCTAGGTATGTTGCAACAAATAACTCAACTTCTGACTCCCGAAAACCTGTCCACCATCTGGAAGGCATAAGTCAAGAGCTTTAATGAATTACTCCTCACTCATTTGGATGAGAGCACAATACTCAAAAAGTTTGACATCATCCAGAACAATGCAGCCACTTAGTTGACAATACATCCACACACATCCACTTCCACTACTGCTGATGTACAGAAGCTGCAGCATCAAAAATTCTTACGCAGCATCTTGCAAATCCATGACCATTTCATCTTGAAGGACAAAGGCAGCAGTTACATGGGAATACCACTTCTTCTCCAAGCCATCCTGACTTGGAAATATATCACTGTTCCTTCACTGTTGCTGGGTCAAATTCCTGGAATTCCCTCCCGAATGATATTTTGCATCTATCTACAACAGATGGAATGCAGCTGTTCACCTTCTCAAAGGTAATGAGGGATGGGCAATAAATGCTGACCAGTTAGTAATGCCCACATCCTACAAGTGCTAAAAAAAGGAGAAAAGTTGTCATTGAGTCTTTGTTTTTGTAGTACTAAAACCAAAAACTGTTGAAGCTTCTTTGTTTTACCATTTTCAGCATAAAAATGGGGTATTCGTGGAGTCGAATGAAAATGCCGGAGGTTTTTTTATTATCTTCAACCCCACATGATCAGACACACATTAATTTCCTTTATCTAGTTTTGTTTTTGTATTTTAATTAATAAAATTGATTAAATTACTTAGTTTTAAACAAAATATTGAGTTTGTCATTGATTTCATTAATCAGATTATTAGTCTCTGAAACTTGTAATTGCAATAAAGATTTTTTACTCTTGATATTGTTTTACTGTTATTTGTTAACATACTGTTATAACTCTTCTCCTGAGCTTGGATGGTTAGGTGGAACTCAAATATTTTGGCCCTTCCCCCAAGGAATCAAATTTTCTTTCAGTGCCTTGTGTTTGGCATCTTTTCATGTGTACTCAATTTGGACTTTTCCCTTTAGCGGGTATTGAGCTTCTACTGCATTTTTAAAAGCTTGTTTCCCCTGTTCCTTAATATAAAAGGCTTTTTGAGATTGGACTGGGGTTTTCTCTGGAGAAGTTTTCTGTTCAAAGATGATTCCTTCATGGCAACTCTCAAGAGTTATTGTAAGCTGGTCTTAGAACTATATTGACAATATGTTTTAAATTGTTCAACTCCCAAAATAATCCTAGGTCTGTTTCTTGACTTTCACTGCAGCCTTGAATTTGTAGCCTATAAATTCTATGGTTGCCATTATCTTTATTGCATGGTTTGATGCCACACATGGGTTTGGGCTCATGGTCTAGGGGAAGGTGAGACAAGAATTGACTTCAGGCTTAGCTTTCAAGGTAACAATTATTATTATATATTAATCCTAAATATTGATATACATGGCAGTGTTGTGGTAAATTATTTTACAAAGTTATCTCAAGACCTTCGAGGAACAATAGTTTATTGAGCCAATGTTGGAAGAGTCTTCTCCTGAAAAAAATTCCAAAGTAGTACTCAAACTTAGGAAGGATTATGGGTCAGCAAGCTAGGTTTCTTGCACTTTAGTCATGTGTGGAAGTGTAGTTCACATTCAATCTGAAACTCTTACTAAAGTGGTGCAACCTTAAGATGACACTCTCAAAGATCATAAATTATTACTTTCAGTCAAGGAAAAGTTGATTAACCTTATCCCAAGCTTATTTAACTACACAGACCTTAAGACATTGCTTTGCCTAAAATGATGACAAATTTTGACTTCATGTTAATTTGTCTTAGTTTACAACTGTTTATAAGGGTGGCACAGTGGCTCAATGGTCAGCACTGCTGCCTCACAGCACCAGGAACCTGGGTTCAGTTCTCTCTTTGGGTGACTGTGTGGAGTATGCACATTCTCCCTGTGTCTGCGTGGGTTTCCTTTGGGTGCTGTGGTTTCCTCCCACAATCTGAAGATGTGCTGGTCAGGTGAATTGGCCATAGTGCCAGGTGCATTAGTCAGGGGTAAATATAGGGTAGGGGAATGGACCTGGGTGGGTTACTCTTTGGACAGTCAGTGTGGACTTGTTGTGCTGAAGGGTCTGCTTCCATATTGTAGGGAATCTTTAATAACTGGGTGGACATTATTGCACTGAAAACTTAAACAATTTAGAAAAAGATAATGATTTAGCACATTAAAAACATCATATAAAGGACAAATGGTAGCAGGTAAAAGCATTCAGGCTGATAATATGTGAAATATTCATCAAGAAATGATCTATATTAACATGATCTTATTTTTGAAACAGAGGCAAAGGATCCTTGAAAATGTTAGCGTGAACAAGTCACTTTAAGTCACATTTCCCTTTGTTTGTATTATCAGTAATTATTAGAAATTAATTGAGACTACAGTGAGGGCTAGATTTCACAATTTATTTAAACAAAGACCACGTAGGCTATTTGCTTTTACAAATGTCTCCATCTTATGTTGTCTGGATAAATCTATAGAACAATAAAATATATTTGCTACTATATACATATATATATATATATATATATATCTGCATGGTTTAATTTGTGGATCACACTATTCAGCTTTATAAAATGACATTTGTCATGAACAAGTTTCAGTGGAATCATTTTATTTTCCATAGGGAAAAATCCCTCTGTGTGATGTATGTGAAAATATTTTAAACCCATTCTTTATTAACTTATTTAAAATCTGATTACATCAATCACAAAGCAAAGTTAATTCTTCCATTTGAGTATTGCTAACATGTTCATAAATAACCTCTGACTACTGGAGAAATCTTGTTCTAAATAATAAATGTTCCCTTAGCAACTACATTGCCACCAATTTGTCACACATTTTGATGTAACCAATCATTCTTTGGGATTATAGCCATGACAACTATGGAGCCAATTGAAACAGCACAAATAATTGGCGACTGCCTCAGGAGATTTTGTGAACATAAGGGTCATCTCTCCAAAAATATTTTTGAGTTAAAATTCAATATCAAAATGGCAAATAACATAATTGTAAATACATATAAAAGCTTTCTAGCAGGAATAAGTTCTGTCCTGATTTGGTTAGGCCATTTTTGGAATATTGTGTGCAATTCTGATCTTCCATCCTATCAGAAGGATGTTATGAAACTTGAAAGGGTTCAGAAAAGCTTTGCAAGAGTGTTGCCAGGGTTGGAGGCTGAATAGGCCGGGGCTGTTCTCCCTGGAGTGTCAGAGGCTGAATGCTTTATAAAATCATGAGCGACATGGATAGGATAAATAGACAAGGTTTTTTCCCTGGGGTAGGGAAGTCCAAAACTAGAAGGCAGAGGTTTAGGGTGAGAAGGGAAAAAATTTAAAGGGGTCTAAGGGGCAATTTCTTCATACAGAGGGTGATGCATGTATGGAATGAGCTGCCAGAGGAAGTGGCGGAGGCTGGTACAATTACAACATTTAAGAGACATCTGGATGGGTATACGAATAGGAAGGGTTTAGAGGGATAGTCCCCAAGTCCAGTAAATTTATAAGACCCTCCCAGCCCAGTACTTATATAACTCCCCAGCCAAGTGTTTATATAATCCCCAGTAACTTTATAATATCCACTACAGCACAGTGTTTATATAGCCCCGAAGTAATTTATAACACCTTGGAGCCCAATAATGTTATAACATCCTCCCAGTCCAACATTTATATAACCCATAAGCCCAGTGTTTTTAGTGTTTTAAATCCCTCCAGTAATCTTTATGATATTCCTCAGCCCACTAAATTTATAACACCCTCCCAGCCCAGTGATTTTACTAACAATCCCTGGTAGCCCAGTGTTTTATAAAATTCCCACCCAGTTGCAGTCCTTTTATAAATGCTCCCAGACCAGTAATTCTATGAACTTTTTACTCCCCCAATTCAGCAATTTTATAAACCCACAAAGCAGTTTAATGTTTTTTATAAACTTGCCCCATCCCCATCCTAGTGATTTTACAAACCACCCTCTCCAGCCCAGAGATTTTTTTTACAATCATAGACAGAGAGTGACCAACACAATGATGGCAACCGTGCTGTCCTTCTTGTCCCCTCCCCTACCTCCCACTCTCCTCACCCCAGATCCCATATTACTCCAGCAGGAAATGCTGCCAGTGTTCTACAGGCAATCTAATGCCAAACAGCAGTGCTCGGTCTCCAGATGTCTTGGACCATACCCCCTACCCCGCCAATGGACCAAGATCTTGCATTGCTAAGCCCATTTGGGAGCCACGTGCAATGATTTCCCCAAGTTAAAAGAACTCTTCCACAGGCACCACTCACACCTTCAGAATGAAGTTTGGGATGGGATGTTAGGACCCTTATGGGCAGGCCCACTAGAGACAGACTGGAACGCCACACTGCCATTGTTGCCCAGGAACTCAGGCGTTACGATATTGACATTGCTGCCTTGAGTGAAACCCGTCAGGCAGGGGAAGGATAGCTTAGAGAGAAAGGTTGTGGCGACACCATTTTTTCTGGAAAGGCAAGACCAAAGAAGAGTCCTGCACATGTGGAGTCGGCTTTGCCATCAAAACTAAACTGGTGGACCAACTCAAAGGATCCCCCTGAGAAACAAATGAACGGCTCATAACACTCTGACTCACTCTTGCTCGGAACCAGTCGGTCACAGTGTTCAGTGCAGCAGCTGAGGACAAAGATGAATTCTGCTCCAGCCTTGACCAATCTCTCATATGAGTCCCGACAACTGTCCTCAGAAACGTCAAAGCTGGAGTCAGCAAATGTGCTTAAATTGGGGAGATGTAATTGGTAAAGAGGAAGTAGGGAAGCAAAACTCAAACTCGATCCTTCTCCTGACCAAATGCTACAAACACAACCATGTCATCACCAAAGGGACAAATACAAGACAACATGGCAGCACCCGCATTCCAAACACTGGCACCTCCTTGATGATGTCCTTATCAGAGCAAGGGATCAAAAAGACATGAAAATCTCCTGTGCCATGACAGGAGCTGATGACTGCTGGATGGACCACTGCCCGATCTGAGCCAGGGTCAACACAATTATAGCCCCACTGCAGCGGAGACAACAGAAGTGCCACAAGACGTTCAACATTGAGACACTCAAAGGCCCGGAAAAAAAAACCTCATACAACCAACTCCTCTTCACAAACTTAGTGACCCTCAATGATACCAAGTCACAGGATTCCAAAAGTTTCTGGTCCTCCCTCAAGACTGCCATCATCAATGCCTACAAAAACTCAGTTGGTCACTCGCCCAGGAAACACCAGTACAGGTTTGACAAAAATGATCAGGAAATCCAAGAACTAATAAGCTGGTGGCACTTAACGTTTCTTCATATTAAACAACAATTGCACTTGGGGAAAAAAGGCAGGCCTACAGGCAACTGAAGGCCAAGGTCCAATAACAAATCTGTGATATGAAAAACAGGTGGTAGGTTCAGAAATCATTGGAAGCCCAATGAATAACTAATAGTCTTGAGGTGCAGGGTTTCTTCTGTGCTGTCAAGACAACATACAGACCAAACACTCAAGACCCCACCTCACTGCTGGCCAAGGATGGAGTGATTCTTATCAAAGACGAAGAAGCCATCAAACAACGCCGGAGGGAGCACATCAGAGATCTCCACAAACAGGGATCTATCATCGATCTGAGTGCCCTTGAATGCATGATACACATGCTCAGCAACACCCCAGCACTACATGAAGTAGAGAAAGCCATCCACCAGTGTAAGAGCAACAAGACTACTGTAGCAAATGGTATCTTTGCTCAGGCACCGAAGTGCAGAGTCAAAGAGTTCTTGCTGCAGCTACACACCTTTGTCTGCCTTATCTGGAAGGAGGAGAGCATTCTGGGTGAGCTCTGAGTTGCCATAGTCATGAGCATTTTCAAAAAAGGGCACAAATCTGATTGTGGCAACTGCAGGATAATCTCCCTGCTGTTGATTGATGAAAAAGTGATTGTCAAGGTCCTCCTCAATCGTGTCCTCCCTGTGGCTGAGGAACTACTCCTGGAATTGCAGTGTGGCTTGAGGCCATGGAGGGGCTGAACAGACATGATTTTCCCTGCGTGACAGCTATAGGAGAAATATGGAGAAAAGAACCTGTATATGGCTTTCTTCAACCTTATATAAGACCTTTGAAAGCATCAAACTGGAAGCATTATGAAGCATCCTTCTCCACTTTGATTGCATGTTGAAGTTTGTCACCACCCCTTGCCTGCTCCACAACATAAAAGTCATGGTAATGACAAATGGCTCCACTACAGAGCCATTCTCCGTTCAGGCCAGTATCAAACAGGGCTGTGTCATCATCCCAACACTGTTCTCAATCTACCTTGTTGCAACGCTTCAACTCACTGCCAACAGGCTCCACAATGGAGTGGAGATAACTTACAGAACCAGCAGGAATATATTCAAATTCCACTGCCTTCAAGCTAAAACCAAAGTCACTCCAAGTGCTGTCATCGAGCTGCAGTATGCAGATGATGCTTGTGTATGTACAATCTCACAGGATGTACTCCAAACCATTATCCGCACCGTTATAGACATATATTAGAGCATGGGTCTCACCCTGAACATCTGCAGGCCTCCACCAACCTGGCTGGTGTTGTGGATTAAACCCCTGATTATCAGTGTCCATGGGGAGGCCTTAGAGAAAGTTGACCATGTCCAATATCTTGGGAGAATCCTGTTGGCCAAAGCAGCTATTGATGAAGAGATCCAGCATGGCCACCATTGTGCTAGTGCAGATTTCGGTCGCATGAGGAAAACGGTGCTTGAGGACAACATCAGATCTGACACTATGCTCATACTTTGCAGACATGTGGCAGTTCTTGCCCTCCTATATGACTCTGAGATTTGGACTGACTATAGCAGACACCTCAAGGTGTTGGAGCAGTACCACAAATGTTGCTTGCACGAGATCCTGCGAATCCACTGAGAAGAAAGGCACATCAATACCAAAGTCCTCAACCGGCTAACATCCCCAGCAATGAGGCACTGACCACTCTTGATTGGCTGTGATGGGCTGATAGGTCATCCACATGACCGACACGAGATTCCCCAAGCAGGTGCACTACTCCGAGCTCTAGAATGGCAGGTAAATCTCGGGTGGACTGGGGAAGCACTCGGTGATACCCTTAAGGCCTCACTGGTGAAGTGCAGCATTCCCACAAACACCTGGAAATCAATGGCCCAAGATTGTCCAAAGTGAAGGAGGGGCATCCTGGAAGGCGTTAAGCAACTTGAGACTTGCCATTGGGAAAAAGCACAAGCCAGGCGAGAAAAGCTTAAGAGCACACTGCCACACCAACTCCCCAACCACCCCTCCCCTAAAGTATAACAGAGCTTGAAGAAGCCACATCCCTTCATACAGACATCTACACACTCACCGAGAGAGGAAAAGAGTCATTCTCATCTGCAAAGGATCACCAATGATAATGAATGATGTACCATATTTAGCACTATCCGTGACGATTCAGATACTGAAGCAGTCCATCTTTAAAATGCAACAATATCTGAAAAGTATCCATCTTAGGCTGACAAGTAGCAAGTAAGATTTGTGCAACACAAATGCCAGACAACGACCATCTCCAATAAGAGATAACCTAACCAACACCCTTGTCATTCAATGGTATTACCATCACTGAATCCCTCAGTATCAATATCCTTGAGTTACCATTGACTGAAACTCAACTGGACTCCATTCATAAATACAATGGATACAAAAGCAGGTCAGAGGCCAGAAATACTGCAGTGAGTTACTCACCTTCTGACTCCCCAAAGCCTGTTCACTCTCTATAAGGCATAAGGCAGAAGTGTGGTAGATTACTTCCCATTTGCCTGGATGGGTGAAGCTCCAGCAACACTCAAGAAACCATCCAAGGCAAAGTAGCACACTTGATTGATACCATATCCACAGTATCCACTCCCTTCACCAATGATGTTCAGTAGCAGAAGTGTGTTCTATTTTGAAGATGCAATGCAGAAATTTACCAAAGGTCCTTAGGTAGCACCTTTCAAACCTAAGACCACTTGCATCTAGTAGAACAGGAACAGCAGATACGTGGCAACATCATCATCTGCAAATTTCCATTCAAGCTATGTGTCATCCTGACTTTGAAACTTGGGAATCACCATTTCTGCACTGCCGCTGGGTCAAAATCTTGGAATTCCATCCCTATGGGTAATGTAGGGCATCCACAAGGACTGCAGGAATCCAAGAAGGCAGCTCACCAACATCTTCTCAAGGGCAAATAAGAATGGGCAATAAATACTGGACAGCCAGTGTTGTTCATGTCACATGAATGAACAAAACAAATTGAATGTTGTCCAATCCTATTTTTTCAAAGCATTGACCTCAGGACTATGAAATATTTTGTAAGAATATGTTGGCCCTTATATCATTGTAGGGCTCAAAATTTCTGGCAGAGTCAATGGATGCTAGGTTTCTGCTGCCAAAATGTTCCAATATACATTTCATGATATTTCGAGGTGTTACAAAGTAGATAACATATTGGACAGGCAAAAGAATTTTAATTTGGGCAGGATTACAAGCAAGGTGGACAATGGGGATCCAGTGGATGTGGTGTGCCTTGATTTCCAAGAGGCCTTTGACAAGGTGCTGCATAAAAATCTGCTGCATTAGATAAGGTTGCTTGGCATTAAGGGTAAAGTATTAGCATGGATAGAGGATTGGTTGACTAACAGGAAGCAAACAGTGGGGATGCATGAGTGCTATTCTGGCTGGCAATCAGTGATTAGTGGTGAGCCTCGGGGATCGGTGTTCGGACCACAATCATTTACAATTTATATAAATGATTTGGAGTCGGGAACCACGTATACGGTGTCAAAGTTTGCAGATGACATTAAAATGAGTAGTACAGCAATGCATGAAGAGGACTGTGCAACTTTGCAGAGGAACGTCGATAGATTGAATGAGTGGGCAAAGACCTGACAGATGGAAGATAATGTAAATAAATGTGAAGTCATACATTTTGTTAGGAGTGATAATAATAAAAAGGATCATTACTTGAATGGTAAAAAGCTGCAGCATGCTGCAATGCATGAATCACAGAAGGTTAATCTGCAGGTACGGCAAGTAATTAGGAAGGCAAATGGAATTTTGTCTTTCATTGCTAAAGGGATTGAGTTTAAAAGCAGGGAGGTTATGTTGCAGCTGTACAAGGTGCTGGTGAGGCTACATCTGGAGTACTGTATGCATTTTTGGTCTCCTTACTTGAGAAAGGATGTACTGGCACTGGAGGGGGTGCAGACAAAGTTCACTAGGTTGATTCCGGAGTTGAGGGTGTTGGCTTATGGGGAGAGACTGAATAGATTAGGATGATATTAATTGGAATTCAGAAGATTGGGGAGGGGGGGATCTTATAGAAACATATAAAGTTATGAAGGAAATAGATAAGATAGAAGTAGAGAGGATCTTTTCACTGGCAGGTGAAACTAGGACAAGAAGGCACAGCCTCAAGATTAGGGGGAGCAGATTTAGGACTGAATTGAGAAGGAACGTCTTCACCTAGAAGGTTGTTAATCTATGGAATTCCTTGCCTAGTGAAGTAGTTGATGTGACTTCAATGAATGCTTTTAAAGCTAAGGTAGATAATTTTTAAACAATAAAGTAATTAAGGGATACGGTGAGAGCATGGCTATGTGGATCTGAGTCCACAAAAAGTTCAGCCATGATCTTATTGAATGGCGGAGCAGACTCGAATGGCCAGGTGGCCTACTCTTGCTCCTAGTTCTTCAGTTCTTTTGCTTATAATGCCACTCGTTGTAAATACTATTTCTTGAATCTTTCAGTCAGGCCTTGTGACTGTTCACCTTAATTCATATGGCAGTTACTCAAGAGAGATTAATCAAAATCAAGTAATAATTAATGCAATGTAGCTAACTGAGAATGTTCGTGGATATTTCATGCTATGTGTTGGTACTTACAACTGTTAAAAACAATTTTCTTATATATTCTTCATTCTACATTGAGTTCTATTTTAAGACAGTTGTTGAATAAATATTGGAGGCTGTATAATAGGTTTCCCGTTGGGAATTCTAAGATTAATGCAGAAGGGCTAGGTTCTGGGTTTAATGCTGACCAGTAGGTAAGTTAGATTAATCAGAAACACCAAGGAGAGCTAAAACCTCTTGGTACCACTTACTCACTAGGATGGAGAGAACCAGGCTCACTTTCTGAGACATTTTACTTGAGTTAAATTTCAAGGTGAGATCTATTCATTGCTACCACTTGGTATGGCAGTTGTACAGTACAACTCTTGTATGCTGAAGAAAGAGAATAACATAGCTGCAAGCTTCTATGACAAAGGATAATTTTATTGAGCCACACATGATTTCTATCAGCTCAATTAATTTGCTGTGTGCATCTCTACGAAGCAAGGCACCAAGCTCAAGAAAATCTCAATTCATACAATTCAACAGTGTTACTAAACACATGCCTGAGGAGAAAGTTAGCTAGAAGTTGGGCTTGACTGGCCTGTGGGAGGAAACTGGAGATCTTGGCAAAAATCCACATAGACACGGGGAGAATGCGCAAACCCCACACAATCGTCGAAGGCGGGGATCAAAACCAGGTCCTGGCACTATAAGGCAGCAGTGCTAACCACTGGGCCACCAATGACCTAGATCTGCTTGTTTTTTTATTAACCTTTTTTTGAATCAATTTGTTCAGAGATGTTGTTAAACGTCTCCAGAGCAGCTGGGACTTGAACCTGGGTTTCTTGGCTCAGAGGCAGGGACACTACTATTGCACCACAAGAGCCCTACTTTGTAAAGCACTCAGGTGATGAGTTCTAGCTTGGCAGGCCTGTTACCAACAAGCTCCAGAAAGAGATTAATTAGTGATTCTTCAAGAGTCTTATAGGCCTTATCATACTAGAGTGCTAGACTCATGGGGTCACACAGTATGGAAGCAGGCCTTCGGCCCAACGTTCGCCTGCATTTGGCCAATATCCCTCTAAGCCTTTCCTATCCATATTCCTGTAAAAATGTCTTTTATATGTTGTAATTGTACCTGGCTCTACCACTTCCTCTCGCAGCTAATTCCATACATGCACTACCCTCTGCATGAAAAAATTACCTCTGCTGTCCCTTTCAAATCTTTCCCCTCTCATCTTAAACCTGTGTCCTCTAGTTTTGATTCCCCTACCCTGGGGAAAAGGCCTTGGCTATTCACCTTATCTATGCCCGTCATGATTTTATAAACCTCAATAAGATCACCCCTCATCTGCCTATGCGCTCAGGAAAAAGTCTCAGCCTATCCAGTCTCTTCTCATAATTCAAACCCTCCAGTCTCAGGAATGTCCTTTTAAATCATTCTTGCACTCTTTCCAGTTCAATAACATCTTCCAAAAGCAGGGTGATCAGAGTTGTGTAGTAATTTGAAGGCGGCCTTATCAATGCCTTATACTGATTTAACACAATGTCCCAACTCCTGTGCCAAATGTCTTCTTCACTACCTGTGACACCACTTTCAAGGAACTGTATACCTGTATCTCTAGATCTCTATGTTCAGAAACACTCCCCAGGATCCTAATATTACCTGTGTAAGTCCTGCCCTGGTTTGTCTTATCAAAATACAACACTTCATATTTATTTGAATTAAACTCAATCTGCCATTCCTCGCCCCACTGGCCCAGTTGATCAAGATTCCATTGTATTCTTAGATAACCTTTTTCACTGTCTACTAAACCATCAATTTTGATAGAACATAGAACATTGAAAGTTACAGCGCAGTACAGGCCCTTCGGCCCTCAATGTTGTGCCGACCTGCGAAATTAATCTGATGCCCATCTAACCTACACCGTTCCATTATTATCCATATGTATGTCCAATGACAATTTAAATGCCCACATGATGCCATCCACAAACTTATTAGCCATGTCTCCTATATTTTCATCCAAATCATAAATGATGAACAAATTGGGCCCACCACTAATCCTTGAGATACAACACTGGTCACAGGCCTCCACTCTGAACTTCAACCCTCTACCATCATTCTCTGTCACCTATTGTCAAGCCAATTTTGTAACTAATTGGCTAACTGTGTCTGGATCCCATGTGATCCAACTTTACAAACCAGCCTACTATATGGAACTTTGTCTAAGGCCATGCTAAAGTCCATGTATTCTATTTTGCGTTTGTCTAACTTCTTGGTCACCTCTTCAAAAAACACAAGCAGATTTGTGAGACTGATTTTCCATGAAGAAAACTAGGTTTTGTTTATCCCAATCAGTCCTTGCCTTTCCAAATGCATATAGATCCTTCTCTCAGAATCCCCTTCAACAACTTACCCACATTGACATCAAGTTCACCAGTGTGTAGTTCTCTGGCTTTTCTTTGCAGCCTTTCTTAAGTAATGCCACAACATTAGCCACCCTCCAGACTTCCAGCACCTGACCCATGGCTGTTAATGATATAAATGTCTTTGCTAGGGACCCTGTAATTGCATCCCTCACTTCCCACAAAGTCCTGGGACAGACCTAATCAGGTCCCAGGGTTTTATCTACCTTCATATATTTTAAGACCTGCAGCACCTCCCCTTCTGTAACGTGGATTCCTTTCAAGAAATTCCTATTTATTTTTCAGAGTTCCTAGCTTCCATGTCTTTCTTCATGGTAGGTGCTGGCAAGAAATATTCTTTTAGGATCTCACCCATCTCCTGTGGTTTCACACATGGACTGGTCTCATTGATATTTAAGGGTCTCCATTCTCTCCTTCGTTACTTCTTTGTCCTTAATTAGAATATTTTTGGACTCTCCTTTATTCTATCCATCAAAGCTATCTCATGTCCTATTTTTGACCTCCTGATTTCCCTCTGAAGTATACTCCTACACTCCCTGTACTCCTCAAGGGATTCACTTGATCCCAACTCTGTGCCTGACATATGCCTCCTTCATTTTCTTAACCAGAGCCTCAATATCTCTAGTCTTCCAGTATTCATTACACCTGTCAGCCTTGCCTTCACACTAACAGGAAACATGCTGGCCCCGAACTTTCATTATCTCCCTTCAGAAGCCTCCTCTTGCCAGATGTTCTTTCACCTGCAAACAGCTTCCCCCAACAACTTTTGAAAGTTCCCATCTGATACCATCAAAATTGGTCTTGCCCCAATTTAGAGCTTTAACTGATAGAATTATGGTCACAGGTCCCAAAGTGCTTTCCCACTAACACCTCAGACACTTGGTTTGCCTTATTTTCCAAGAGTAATTCAGGTTTTGCTGCTTCTCTAATTCACCATCTATATATTAATTGAGAAATTCTCTTGAATGCAATTAACAAGTTCCTCCCCATTCAAGCCCTATGGCAGTCTCAGTCTATGTTTAGAAAGTTAGATTCCGCTACTTTTACATCCCTATTATTCTTACAGCTATCTGTGATCTCCCTGCATAGCTGCTCCTCAATTTCCCAATTTATACAATCCCATGAAAGTGATTACACCCTTCTTATTTCTCAGTTCCACTCATATAGCTTTATTGGATTATCGCTCAGGAATATCCAAAGTATGAATGGTCTGAATGGATCTCTCAAATTTTAAATTTCAATGTTGATCTCATTGTTTGTGAGCCTTTTCTGTATTGTATTCTTTGCTCAGTTATATTACCCTAAAGTTCATTGAATGATATGATCTGCCTGAACTGCATGCAAAACAAAACTTTTCATTGTACCTATGTACATGTTGAAAAACCTAGCACTGGAAAAAGCATCGCAGGCCAGGCAGCATCTGAGGAGCAGGAAAGTCAACATTTCAGGCTGAAAGCCTTCATCAGGACTGGGGAGGAGGGGGAGGACCCCAAACGTAAATACAGGGAGGCAGGGAAGGGGGTGGGGCTGGTGGAAGAGTAGATTGGATGATGATTGTTGGATTCAGGTAGGGAGTTAATGTGATTGGTCAGCAGGAACGGGAATTGACTTATTATATTTGGACTACTACTAATTTACATATTATTTTCCTGTCAGTAATGCCAGAGAATTGTGTGGAAAGTGGGCAAAGTTCATTTAACAACACAGCAAACATTAAGGCTGAGCATTATAATTCTAGTCAAAACATGGAATAAAGCAAAGGTTTCTTAAAATGTTGAGTTGCAAATCGGTTAATCTGTATTTTAATCCCCATCAAATATGCAGAGTTTGGTGAAGTAAAGAAAAATGTGTAACAGGACATATTAATAACTCTCATTTTTAAAAAATCTTATAACTTGATGAAGAATGATATGACGACTTGGAATAAAATGAAAGGAGTTACAACTCCAGTAAAATTACAGCAGATTAGTGGGAATTGTTCAAAAATACTTCAATGTGATACAGAAATTGTTTATATCTTGAAAGCATAACAGTTCTATTTGCTAGAAAACTCAAATATGGAGAATGAAACACATAGGTAAATGACAATATAAGACTAAAACAAAGAAGCAAACAAAAATATAAAACAAAAACAAAATCATGGTGAATGGGAAAAATAGAAAGAATCCAATTAGTAAGAGTTACAAAAAAAAAGTGTGATAAGCATGGAAAGAATATCAAAGTCAACATGAACTCATATTTATACTCAGAGAAAGCAAATGATCGGAAGCAATATGAGCTCAGAAAATCTGATGATAATTGTAGTGATTGGAACAAGATCAGCTATGTGGACCTCATAGAATATGAGTTTTCTGATTGGGGCTGTTAACCTGGTTCAAACAGGGAGCAATGGTTGACAGGGGTCAGTGTCATGTACTATGTATGCATAAATAAAGGCTGACATGGTGACAGGATACTGGGCTTCGTGGAGTTATTTCAGTGGTGACGAGAGAAAAACATGCTTCTGAAGATACATGCATGCTCGCAACAATTGTCTTTGAGTTAGGGTAAGCATTTCTGACATTATGCTGCTATTTTGGATAGTTTGACTCATTGATTCTGTTGTCAAAGACTGGGCCCAGAATGTGGAAAGAATGTGTTTACTTTCCAGGCAAATGACATCAGGGCAGACAAAAAAAAATGTAATCCTTCTGACACCTTGTAGACCTGCAATTCTTTCAGTTATTAGAAGCCTAACTTTCCTCAAGGCACCAGATAAAACAAAAACATTTCAAGAGTTGATAGATTTAGCCGAGTAATATTATAACCACAAGCCTTCTTTAAATCTGAGATGCTATCAGTTTTACTCAGCAGTTCGAGAACCAGAGGAATCCAAAATGGAATTTTTGACAAGGTTAAGACGACTGGCAGAGGCATGTGACTTTGATTTAACTCTGAATGAGGTGCTGAGAAATCATTTGGTATGTGGGATGAATGATGTGACCATGCAAAAGTGCCTACTAGCTAAACCCTAACTTGACTTCAAACAGGAACTGCAACTGGCTTTATTGTTAGAAAATATAGCAAGTAGAGCCTATGAGTTATTGGGTATTCTGACGTAAGTGGACACGCTCACCAGGCTGACTGAGCTCAGGGAATTCCACTTAACTGAAGGCAATTGCATAGCCTCACTCACATTCTGAACAGAGCAGCTGTAGGTCAGCCTGCAGCAAAATCCCTTCTTATGGACCAGACTAAACCTCCTCAAAATATATTAAGAAGGCAGCCTAACTTTTTCTTATTTTAAAGGCGATGTGTTCCAGATGCAATTTGATTGGTCAAACTACCAGACTTGAAGCAAAACATACTTTGGTTATACACCATAGTTAAAGTACAACTAAAGAAAGAAAAAATTCAAATAACAACAGAAAAACCAGATTATTTAACGACTAAATAGTAACTGTTTCAAAGTAGTAACATCCCATAAACGCACTCTTGGCAAAGGCAAATTCAATTAAATAGATTGTCTCAAATGTCATTCTTCAGTCCAGGGGGAAAAACATCAACAGACAACTTTGAGACAGAGAGCAGCAGGGAGAAATGAACTGCAGCTTTCAAATCCAGCCTCAAGATCTCAGCAACTGCTACTGAAAAGCTAAAACTAAAAGTGCTGGCTCTGGAGGAGCTTGATGCCACCCATTCGGGCTGCTTCAATTGTTCCAACATTGAAGGAAAACCCAAGGACTCACAGGTCAAATACTTTGTTTGATTCAAATAGACAGCTGGCACCTCATTATTAAAACATCTCTTCAAAACAAAGAACAAGTACATTTTCTAAAGCCATAGTATCAGCACACCCAAAACAAAGCCAAATGGTTAGAAGTTTCTCAAAAATCCAAGCTAGCAGGCCATTGTAGTTGTTGCTGGTGTTTGGATTTGAGAAAGCAAAAGTCCCACCAAGCCTGAATTGAGTAAGAGAACGAAGAGGCCAGTACCTGGGCAAGTACACACCTTAGAAAGTCCACCTATAGCTAGCTTGGAACAGTTAAATTGCTTAGCAGCTTTCAAATCAGAACCAATCAAAATAAACACCTGGTTAAATGGTCACCCAGTTCTAATTGAGTTCAATACTGATGCAGCTGTATCAGTGATCCTGGAAAGCCGGAAGGTGGGTAGGCCGTCCTGACTGCTGTGACCCTGGGCGGGTACCGGGGCGGGCTGTCCTAGAGGTGGTCGAAAGGTGTCAGGGCGGACCGAGAACTGGAAGGGGCATGGGGTGGACCGAGAACCGGAAGGTGGGTAGGGGCGGGCTGCCTTAGAGTGGTCGGAAGGTGGGAGGGGCGAGGGCTTGCTGGGTCTGTATTGTCTGCACTTTTGTATGCAACGGTATTGTCTAATGTACAAATGTCATTGTTACTGTCTTGTCACATGTGGAACTGGAATTTGAGGTTTGTCCTCCTCTCCCTGTAAAATGGTTGAACGGTAGGGTTTGGGGCCTAGCTTTGCTGCTCCTCTCCCTTGTAAAATTGCTGTCTCTTGTGTACAGCTGTTAATGTTTTTTGTAAACTGTTTTGTAATTTGTTTAATAAAATAATATACTCAGTGATCCTGGAAACAGTCTTTACCAAAATTCACTCTGGACTCCAACCCTTAGGTTTGCGTGAGACCTCAGCAAACTTATAACTGATAACTTATACCAGGGAACCCCTACAAATGAAGAGTACAATTTCAGTTCCAGAATCTGATGAGAAATAACTGGCTGGGTTATCACTTATTATTGTAAAAGGCTCAGGCCCAAGCTTGATGTGGCAAACCAGTTGAGAAAAATTCAATTAGTTTGGCTCAACATTTTTCATTAGCAAAGTGCAGTTCTATTTAAACCAGAATTGTTTTCAGGAAGGTCAAAAGACAAGCATGGGGACCAAGGCCACCTTGCAGGTTGACCAAGAAGCAATTCCACAGTTGGGGTGACACAGTGTGACACAGTGGTTAACACTACTGCCTCACAGAACCAGGCACCTGGGCTTGATTCCACCCTTGGGTGACAGTCTCCCAGTGTCTGCATGGGTTTCCTCCGGGTACTTCGGTTTCCTTTCTCTGTCCAAAGATGCACAGGTTTGGTGGAATGGTTATTCTTAAATTGCCCATAATATCTAGAGGTATGCAGATTAGGTGGGTTAGCCATGGGTAACGTGGGGTTACAGGGGTAGAGTAGTGGGTTGGTCCTGGATGAATTGCTATTTGGAAGGTTGGTGTGGACTCGATGGGCCAAATGGCCTGCTTCCACACTATATGGATTCTATGATTCAATGAATTCTGCAAAGCCTGCCAGTGCCATTTGCCTTACAAAAATCATCAAACCAGTAGAATTTACGGAACGGTCACACCGATTATGAAGTGGGATTCCAACAAACAGTAAACCGGTTTTCACAGCTGGATACATATCCAAACCCTTGCATTGAAGACTTATATGCAAAACCGGTGGGACGAGAGTTGGCAGGGTATGCTGCCCTTTACAAAGCAGGATGTGAGCCTGCATACCTGCAATTGCGATTAGGTGAGAATGCCCAGATGTATGCTACAATTAATACCAATATATGAGATTGCCTTTTGAAGTATCATCAGCCTGTGCATTTTCCAGTGGACAATGAAGAACATTTTTCAAGGCCTACCTCAGGTTGCCATTTATCTGGATGACATGCTAATAATCAGGAAGATCAATAAAGAGCATTTAGCAAACTTGGACATAGTGCTTAAGCATTTCTCCAACATGTATGCCTTAGGAGGAAAAAATATGAGGTCCAGGCACCCAAGTGACTTACCTGAGCTACAGAATCGTCTCCCATGGTAAGATAAAGTGAGGGCAATCCCCACTTCTGTACTGGAGCTAAGGACTTTCCTTGGGTTGGTGAACTATTATGGAAAATTCATATGTAACCTGGCCTTCATTCTGGCATGCTTACGTATAATATTCAACAAGAGTCAGTCATGGAAATGGTCTCATAGCCAACATGTAGCCTTTAGAGAAGTGAAGAAGCAGCTAACGTCATCTAACGTGTTGGTCCACTATGATCCTGAGCGAGATGTGGTGGCATGCAAGCCTCCCTGCACAGTATCAGGGTAGTGTTGGCTCACCAATGGTCCGGTGGAATGGAATGCCAAATAGCATATGCTTCCTGGACTTTGGCTGATGCCAAAGAGAATACACCTAGAGAGAGAAGGAAAGTTTGGTGGTTATCTTTGGTATGAGAAAGATCCACCAATACCTTAATGGATGTAAATTTGTAACAGTAACAGATCATGAATCTCTGCTAGATCTACTTAAAGAGGACAGGGACATGCCGTCCACAGCTTCAGATCAAATTCAACACTGGACTCTTATTCTGAATGTGAAAATTACAAGTTGGAACACTGCCCAGGAGGCTTTAGCAAATGCAGATGCCTTGAGCTATCACCCACTGATGGATACATTGCTGGTGTTGCTGTCACTAGAAGGGCCTGTTTTGGTTTTAAACTCTCTGGACACTCTTCTACTGACAATGTCAGACTGTGAACTCAAAATCAAATCTCACCCTGGAAAAACTAAAATAGCTGGTGGTGATGAGGGTAACAAAAGGGTCATCACAGAATTGAAGTTTCTGGAACTAGTGAAACCAGATCACTATTTTATAATGGGAGCAAGAGTGATTGTCCCGAGCAAAGGTTGATGTCTGATACTGACTGTACTCCATCAGGGCCATCCAGGGGTTTCCAAAAAAAGCTGTCAGTGAGAAGTTATGCCTGGTGGTCAGTATTGGATGGCAACGTAGCCGCATTGGTGGGACGATGTCCAGGGTGCCAACAAGGACAAACATTACCGCCAGCAGCTCGCCAACATTTGTGGGAATGGCCTGGTAAACCATAGACTTGGTTACATATTGAGTATGCCAGTCTTTTTATGGCTCTATGTTTTTAGTCATTGTGGATGCTTACTCCAAATGATTAGATATGCATTGAGTTCATTCGTCAAACCCAGGAGTGATGATTGAAAGGTTACGAGCATCTTTTGTAATACACAGAATCCCAGAAGTATTGGTGACAATGGACCATCATTTCAGCTTGGAATTCCAATATTTCCTGAAGTTGAATGGCATTTAGCATGTAAGGACTGCTCCATGCCAAACGTTGTCTAATGGTCTGGCGGAAAGAGCAGTCTAAACTTTGAAGGCAGGCTTAATGTAACAGACTTCATTCGATATCAAACTGTCTTGGTTCCTGTTTTATTATAGAACTAAGCCTCACGCAACTAAAGGGATAGCTCCAGTTGAATATCTACTAGGGATAAAACGCTGCACCAGGTTAAATCTAGTCTTTCCAGACCTAGTTGGGAACGTGAAATGGCATCAGAAACACTAATAGATTCCTCTAAGTGAGAAAGGCAGTTTACTTCAGGAGCCAAAGTTTGTTGGCGAAACCACAGGAATGGCCCTGCATGGCTAAGAGTGGTTATCGCAAAATCAAGCCTCATCGCGTACAAGGCTCAGGTAGGAGAAGCGATCCTGAACAAGCATGTGGACCACATCAAGGCTCCAACCTCGCAAATGGTGCAGGAACAAAACATACCAGACCCTCAGATCATCTTAGAATCCAGCTTCTCTCTCTCTTCCTAGTGTTGAAGAAACCTCTGAGGATCAGAGGGGCATGTCAGATGTCACAGCCTTAATGTCATTATTGCCTCAAGAAGAAGGTAAATTTCAGCTGAGATACTCTGGACATAAGAGGTAGGCTATGGTCTGGTGCACACTGCCAGAATCCAAGGTAGAGTTGGAGAAGGAAGAGCCCACAGGAAAAGGAATGAACCAATATCCCAGGATTTTGGAGTGTGAGGTCAGGGGGGAGGTGGTCTGGAATATTGATTGGATGAGTGATTGGATTGTGGTCAGCCAGGTGGAACTCATAGAATGTGGCTATTAATCTGGTTCAATCAAGGAACTCTAACTGACAGAAATAAACAGGAGTATCAGAGGTTCTGTTCACTCTAGGAACCAGCTCTGAGCTAGCTAGGTCAGTGGCATGTACTATGGGCTCTAAATAAAGGGTGACTTGGGAATGGGATACTGGCCTTATGGATTTATGACAATAATCTTGTGAGGAAATGATTAGTCATTTCAGTTGATATTTACCATAAAGGAAGAAATCAAAACAGCAGACATTTCAGAAAAGCTGTGAACAGGCATTGTTCATAGTCGAGAACAAACACTCATAAAATGTCAGTAGAAAAGCGATAATGGAGAAATTTGATGGCACGAAAGAATAACATCCAGGATCAGAAGTGGGGATATGGCACTGAATACTTGACCTTTAGAAGGGCATCTTGGGACGAAGAGGAAGGGAGAAGGCATCTGACACATTCTTGGATTTCTTCAAAGTTTCCTCATCTTTTCATACACCTTCACAGAATTCTTTAAGACAAAATTTTGAAATAAAAGTTAGCAAACTTATGTGTAGAATTGAAAGAGATGGAGATACTAAACAAGTATGTTGCGTCAGTTGTTACTGGGGAGAAGGATATGGAATGTAGAGAACTAGGAGAAATAAATAGCGACATCTTGAAAAATGTCCATATTTCAGGATAGGAGGTGTTGGATGTCTTAAGATGCACAGAGGTAGATAAATCCCCAGGACCTGATCAGGTGTATCCTAGAACTCTGTGTGAAACTTGGGAAGTGATTACTGGGCCCCTTGCTGAGATATGTGGATCATCGATAGTCACAGGTAAGTGCCAGAAGACTGAAGGTTGGCCAATGTGGTGCCACTATTTTAGAAAGGTGGGAAGGAAAAGCCAGGGAACTATTGACCAGTGAGCCTCACATCAGTGGTGGGCAAGATGTTGGAGGGAATCCTGAAGGAAAGGATTTACATATATTTGGAATGGCAAGGACTGAAGGAATAGTCAACATGGCTTTGTGCATAAGAAAACATGTCTCACTAATTTGATTCAGTTTTTTGAAGAAATAACAAAGAGGATTGACAAAGGCAGAGTGGTGGACATAATCTATATGAATTTCAGTTAGGCATTTGATGAGGATCCACATGATAGACTGGTTAGCAAGGTTAGATCACATGGAATTCATGGAGAACTAGCCATTTGGAATTCAGGGAGAACTAGGAGATAGGATGGTGGTGGAGGGTTGTTTTTCACCCTGGAGGCTTATGACCAGCAGTATGCCACAAGGATTGGTGCTGGGTCTGCTGCTTTTTGTCATTTATATAAATGATTTGGATATGAACATAGGAGGTATGATTCATAAGTTTTCACATGACACCAACATTGGAGGTGTAGTGAACAGTGAAGACGGTTACCTCAGCGTATAATGGGACCTTGATCAGATGGGCCTTTGGACCAAGGAGTAGCAGATGGAGTTTTATTTAGACAGATCAGGGCAGGACGTATATATTTAATGGTAAGGGCTTGGGAAATGTTGCTGAACAAAGAGACTTTGGAGTGCACGTTCACAGTTCATCGAAAGTGAGTCGGATAGGATATTGTATATAGACAGGATATTGAAGAAGGCATTTGGTATGCTTGCCTTTTTTGATCAGCACATTGAGTATAGGAGTAGGGGGGTCATATTGCATTGGTTAGGTCACTTTTGGTATACTGCCTTGAATTCTGATCTCCCTGCTATAGGAAGGATGTTGTGGAAATTGAAAGAGTTCAGAAAAAAAATTACAAGTATGTTGTTAGGGCTGGAGGATTTCAGTTATGGGAGACGCTGAATCGGCTGGGGCTATTTTTCCTGGAGTGTCGGAGGCTGAGGGATGACCTTATAAAGATTTATTAAAACTATGTGGAGTATGGATAGGGTGATAGGTCTTTTCCACAGGGTAAGGAAGTCCAGAACTATGGGCATAGATTTAAGGTGAGAGTGGAGAGATTTAAAAGAAATCTAACGGGCAACTCTTTTTACACAGAGGTGGCAGACCTGTGGAATGAGCTGCCAGAGGAAGATGTGGAGGCTGGTACAATAACAACATTTAAAATGCATCTGAACGGGCTCCTGCCTGAAACATCGATTTTCCTGCTCCTTGAATGCTGCCTGACCTGCTGTGCTTTTCCATCACCACTCTAATCTTGACTCTAATCTCCAGCATCTGCAGTCCTCACTTTTGCCCATATGAATAGGAAACGTTTAGAGGGATATTGGGCAAATCCTGACAAGTGGGATGAGATAAACTTAGGATATGTGGTCGGTTTGGACGAGCTGGGCTGATGGGTCTGTTTCCATGCTGTACAGCTCTATGACTTTATTAGAAGAAACATTCCGTAACAACGCGACTCAACATTTCCAATAGTCCATATTAAACTGTACAATTCACCATCTTGTCATGATGGTGACAATGTATTGAGTAATGATTTTCAAATTTATCATTTGATTTTAATTCTTTTGACTTTCATGGCCTGAAATTGTTTTAAAAGGAACAAAATACTGACTTAAGATGACCAATCACCTGACCACATAGACTAGCTAATATGAATTAAACAATTGAAAGTAAAATACTGTGAATACTGGGAATCTGAAATAAAAGCAGAAAGTGTGGGAAAGTAACAATGTTGTGAATATGTCATCCTGAAGAAGGATATTAGGTTTCTGCAGTAAAGAGCCATTTATTTTTGTGAGGCCCTACTTTAGACAAATTGCAATGTTGATGCAAAGTGACACTTGATCCATTCTGCCTGATTTCCATTCCCATGTACTTAAAAGACCCTGAAGCCTGACTTCCAAATTTGAATTTTGATGCAAGTCCCTTTATGACAATGTTTTCAAATTCACTGCTTCCATCCCTCAAAATATCATCCACATGCATCATAAAGATATTTGAAAGCTGCTTCCATGGTGCCAGTAAAGAATGCTTGGGTCTGCTTTCAGCTGGAAACAAACAAAATTACATAGGCTGGACTCTGAGAAATACCAAAATCCAGATACATCATTTAGGACAT
This sequence comes from Chiloscyllium plagiosum, assembly GCF_037043375.1. Lineage (NCBI taxonomy): Eukaryota > Metazoa > Chordata > Chondrichthyes > Orectolobiformes > Hemiscylliidae > Chiloscyllium > Chiloscyllium plagiosum. The sequence continues at coordinate 78,710,187 of NW_028270142.1, forward strand.
ATACATATTTATTTAACTTCCAGGGTGTTCTCACTGTGTTGTTTGCTTCTTTTGGAAGTCCAAGAAATATTTCTCTTTGAAGCAGAAATGCAGTTTTAATATCAATTGATCTACAATCACAAGTAGCTATTAGAACATAGAACATAGAACATTACAGCGCAGTACAGGCCCTTTGGCCCTCGATGTTGTGCCGACCTGTCATACCAATCTGAAGCCCATCTAATCTACACTATTCCATGTACGTCCATATGCTTGTCCAATGACGACTTAAATGCACTTAAAGTTGGCGAATCTACTACTGTTGCAGGCAAAGAATTCCAAACCCTTACTACTCTCTGAGTAAAGAAACTACCTCTGACATCTGTCCTATATCTATCACCCCTCAATTTAAAGCTATGCCCCCTCGTGCTTGCCATCACCATACTTGGAAAAAGGGTCTCCCTGTCCACCCTATCTAAACCTCTGATTTCTTATATGTATCTATTAAGTCACCTCTCAACTTTCTTCTCGCCAACGAAAACAGCCTCAAGTCCCTCAGCCTTTCTTCGTAAGACCTCCCCTCCATACCAGGCAACATCCTAGTAAATCTCCTCTGCACCCTTTCCAAAGCTTCCACCTCCTTCTTATAATGTGGTGACCAGAACTGTACACAATACTCCAAGTGCGGCCGCACGAGAGTTTTGTACAGCTGTAGCATAACCTCATGGTTCCGGAACTCGATCCCTCTATTAATAAAAGCTAAAACACTATATGCCTTTTTCACAACCCTGTCAACCTGGGTGGTAACTTTCAAGGATCTGTGTACCTGGATACCGAGATCTCTCTGCTCATCTACACTACCAAGAATCTTACCATTAGCCCAGTACTTTGCATTCCGGTTACTCCGACCAAAGTGAATCACCCCACACATGTCCGCATTAAACTCCATTTGCCATCTCTCAGCCCAGCTCTGCAGCTTATCTATGTCTCTCTGTAACCTACAACATCCTTCGTCACTATCCACAACTCCACTGACCTTAGTGTTGTCTGCAAATTTACGAACCCACCCTTCTATGCCCTCATCCAGGTCGTTTATAAAAATGATGAACAGCAGTGTAGCCAACACTGACCCTTGCGGTACACCACTAGTAACTGGACTCTAGGATGAACATTTCCCATCAACCACCACCCTCTGTCTTCTTTCAGCAAGCCAATTACTGATCCAAACTGCTATATCTCCCACAATCCCATTCCTCCACATTTTGTACAATAGCCTACTGTGGGGACCCTTACCAAACGCCTTGCTGAAATCCATATATACCACATCAACCGATTTACTCTTATCTACCTGTTTGGTCACCTTCTCAAAGAACTCAATAAGGTTTGTGAAGCAGGATCTACTCTTCACAAAACCATGCTGACTATCCCTAATCAAATTATTCTTTTCCAGATGATTATAAATCCTATCTCTTATAGCCTTTTCCAGCACTTTACCAACAGCTGAAGTAAGGAATGAAAATAAAATCGTTGAACTTCCTTTTCCTGCTGTTCATGAATTTACTCTTTCATCTTGGCCATCTAGGTTTCCTCCAAAAACATGTGTCATTAGCCTTAGTTTAACTCTATGAGTCCCATCACCTCTGTGAATGCTCTGAATTCCCTCCAACTTTATAAACTTTACTATTTCACAGCTTTTTTTAGCTTCTAATATTTTGCAGCCATTAACATTTTCTGATCACTATCCAAGAGGGCATTGGATAGGTATATGGAGGATAGTGGGTTAGTGTAGTTTAGGTGGGCTTGGATCGGCGCAACATCGAGGGCCCAAGGGCCTGTACTGCGCTGTATTCTTCTATGTTCTATGTTCTATGTTCTATCAATTCTGCTTTTGCTCCTGGTGGTACTCTTGGTTTATATTATATTCTTTAGCCTTGTTAAGCTCTATTGTGTCTTTTTTGTTTGAGTTTGTTACTGTTCAAAGGACACCTTTCAATGGTTTGTGAACTCTTTTTGAAAACATATCCACTTCCAGAGCCACTATTCAAGCTTACACTATGTGTTTTTGCCTTAACTTTTGTATTTCATGTCCCAGAGACTTAGCCTGTTTCTTCTCATCCAGTACATTCAACCTGCTCCTATACATTCTAATGGTCTTCTTTTTATGAGGTTTTAGTTTTAAGGAAAGCCTTTTTGCCTGAGTGCAGTGTATTCAAAAGCTTAAAAAGGTGTAGTTAATGGTAATTCCTTTCCAGACTTATTACGAATGAAACTTTTGGATTTCTGTGATAAACTAGCTGATGTGGGTTATATCTTCTGACCATCTATGGTGAAGTCTTAGCGTAGAAATCCCATATTCGTGCAACTACTAATATACAATTTGGCGATCTGCCAAAGATTTTTGACCTATTCTGTGTATTACTGCATGGCTCATTTCACAACGCTATTGATTAATGGACTTTCTTAATCCAAATTCATAACTATTCTGTTTATAATTCACACACATAAACCTAAATTCATCATTAGCAAATTCTTCCTCATGATCAGTGACAAATTATGCCAATGGTCCAAGTCTAGTCCCTGTCCATCTTCCATTAATTATTTTATCATTGTTATGCAAATTACTGTTGACTGTCTGAATCTGGTTGCAAAGACTACAAAATGTAAAATGGATATTTTTTTCTTTATTTCACAGCTTAAAGTCTTGTTGTAATCCTCTCTAAGGGCAGGTTTAGTACAGGTTATGAAGATGTCCTTTGGTATTTCTTACAAATGTCACATCTATTACTTATCTGTTTTACATTATTCAAGAATACTTTGCTAATTTATTTTCATTTTTTGGAAGTTGAATGGGCAAATTGCCGATGTAATTTCAACACAATTAACTTCTTGTCTTAAAAATTCTCACTCTGTTATATTAGTAACACTTCATTAACTCCTTTAGAAGAGAGGTATGCTATGTTAAAAGAATGCAAGCATGTTCAGATTGTGTGAAGTGCAAATTCATAGATTTTCCAACCATTATAGCTTAAGTGTTTTCCATATTGAGTTTCATCTGCACTCTTGTCATTTATCACCTACTCATTAACAGCATTTCACTGGATATTACATAGTGCTCATAAAATTCATTGTAAAATGGCTATTTTACAATGAATGCCTGTTCTTTTTAAAGATTTTAGCTATCACTCTCAAATCTCAAACTGGTGGAACTCTCAAATTCTTTAACTTTGGTCCAATCCTTATTACAAAGACAGACTAGGTAACATTTCACAATCTATGCCACACATGGTATATATATCCATTGTCTAATATTAGAGACAGGTGATAGCAGGGCAGTAAACATCACTGGACTGGGAATCCACAACCTTAGGTTAATGTCCTGAAACGAGGATTTGAATCCTACTATGGCAGATGGTGAAATTTGAAATCAGAAAATAATCTGAAATTAAAAGTTAGACAAATAGTTGTTGAATTGTTGTAAAAAGCCATCTTATTCACTAATGCTTCTTAGGAAAAGAAACCTGTCATCCTTAGGTGGTCTGGCCTACATGTGACTATCAACAGTTTTGACTGATCCTGGGCAATATGGGTAGCCAATACATGCCAGCTTAGCCAGTAAAGCCCAAATTGCATGAACAAGTAAAAAAGAAATGCAACTGAAGGATTCTGCCACCAACACATTCATTACTGGACTGAAACTTCTTGTGACCAAAACAATGCTCTGTTTTTTGATCCATGTCTCCATTTTTTCTGAATCTTCTGCGTTATGTTTAGTTTCAAATACAGTTTATGGCTTAATGGCATTGTGAATCACAACTAAAACATCGACTAACCACAGCCTGGACATTTCTGGGACTCATTATTTTATTGTAAGTCTGAAATTCTCTTTGCCACTCAAAATTAACAAAACATTTTTGTTCTCATTTCTCTCAGTTAAAATTCTTCTTTTGTACTGTCACCAGTAATCTGTACCTAGTCAGTCTTGCCAGCCAGTAAATCTTGTGTTCTCTACTTACTGTTACATTACTGATTGCCATTTGTGACATGAGTGCTGCTGGAGAAAAAGATGTGTTCCAAGCAATTACTTTTAATGTTTCCAACATTTATTCCATCAGAGTTTTCATCTGAAAGTTAAAGTCCTGTCAAAATTACAAGTCAATCTAATCTCAATGATTTGCACCATCTAATAACTTAAATAACAAATGTTGTCTCCTTGTTCAAGTAGAGACGTAGAGATAACACTGAAAATTATAGACCAGTGAGTCTTACGTCAGTTGTGGGTAGAGTGTTGGAAAAGGTTATAAGAGATAGGATTTATAATCATCTGGAGAGGAATAAGTTGATTAGGGATAGTCAATACGGTTTTGTGAAGGGTAGGTCGTGCCTCACAAATCTTACTGAGTTCTTTGAGATAGTGACGAAACAGGTGGATGAGGGTAAAGCAGTTGATGTGGTGTATATGGATTTCAGTAAGGCATTAGATAAGGTTCTCCATGGTAGGCTATTGCACAAAATGTGGAGGCATGGGATTGAGGGTGATTTAGCGGTTTGGATCAGAAATTGGCTAACTGAAAGAAGACAGAGGGTGGTGGTTGATGGGAAATGTTCATCCTGGAGTTCAGTTACTAGTGGTGTACAACAAGGATCAGATTTGGGGTCACTGCTGTTTGTCATTTTTATAAATGACCTAGATGAGGGCATAGAACGATGGATTAGTAAATTTGTGGATGACACTAAGGTTGGTGGAGCTGCAGACAGTGCTGAAGGATGTTGTGGGTTACAGAGGGACATAGATAAGCTGCAGAGCTGGGCTGAGAGGTGGCAAATGGAGTTTAGTTCCTTTTGGAAGGAGCAACAGGAATGCAGAGTACTGGGCGAATGGTAAGATTCTTGGTAGTGTAGATGAACAGAGAGATCTTGGTGTCCATGTGGGCGGCACGGTGGCACAGTGGTTAGCACTGCTGCCTCACAGCGCCTGAGACCCGGGTTCAATTCCCGCCTCAGGCGACTGACTGTGTGGAGTTTGCACGTTCTCCCCGTGTCTGCGTGGGTTTCCTCCGGGTGCTCCGGTTTCCTCCCACAGTCCAAAAGATGTGCAGGGTCAGGTGAATTGGCCATGCTAAATTGCCCGTAGTGTTAGGTAAGGGGTAAATATAGGGGTATGGGTGGATTTCGCTTCGGCGGGTCGGTGTGGACTTGTTGGGCCGAAGGGCCTGTTTCCACACTGTAATGTAATCTAATCTAATGTAATCTAATCTAATCATGTACATAGATCTCTGAAAGTTGCCACACAGGTTGATAGGGTTGTTAAGAAGGCATATAGTGTGTTAGCTTTGATTGGTAGAGGGATGAGTTTAGAGCCACAAGGTCATGCTGCAGCTGTACTTGGCATATTGCATTTAGTTCTGGTCACTGCATTATAGGAAGGATGTGGAAGCTTTGGAAAGGGTTCAGAGGACATTTACTTGGATGTTGCCTGATATGGAGGAAGGTCTTATGAGGATAGGCTGAGGGACTTGAGGCTGTTTTCATTAGAGAGAAAAAAGTTGAGACATTACTTAATTGAGACAGTATCTTATATCAGAGGGTTAGATAGGGTGGACAGTGAGAGCCTTTTTCCTCAGATGGCGAGCACGAGTGGACATAGCTTTAAATTGGAGGGCAATAGATATAGGACAGATGTCAGATGTAGTTTCTTTACTCAGAGAGTAGTAGGGTCATGGAACGCACTGCCCGCAACAGGAGTAGACCCGCCAACTTTAAGGGCGTTTAAATGGTCATTGGATAAACATATGGACAAAAGTGGAATACTGTCGGATAGATAGGCTTTGGATTGGTTCCACAGGTTGGTGCAATATCGAGGGCCGAAAGGGCCTGTGCAACACTGTAATGTTTTATGTTCTAAATGCTGGCATCAATTGGAGATGTTAAAAAGTCATTTGCAAGATGAGGGTATCACTGACTGGGCCAACAATTATTGCATATCTTATTTGCCCTTGCGAAGGTAATGGTGAGCAGGTTTCTTGAACCACTGCAGTTCATGTGCTGTAAATAGACCTACACTGCCATTAGAGAGGGAATTCCAGAATTTTGTCCCAATGACACTGAAGATTTGGTGATATATTTACAAGTCAGGATGGTGAATGGCTTGGAGGGAAACTTGCACGTGGTGCTGTGTCCAAGTATCTGCTGTCCTTATCCTTCTAGAGGGTATTGGTCATTGATTTGGAAAGTGTTGCCGAAGGAACCTTAGTGAATTTCTGCAGCATAACTTGTGGGTGGTGCACACTTCAGTCAAGCAGCTGCTTTGCCCTGGATAGTGTTAATTTTCTTGAGTGTTGTAGGAGCTGCACAAACCCAAGGAAGTGGATAATATTTTGTTAGACTGCTGAATAGTGTTTGTAGATGGTGGATAGACTTTGAAGGAACAGGAGATGAGGTTTTCGCTGCAGGATTCCTAACATTTGATGTGCTTTGATAGTCACTGTGATCATATGCCGAATCCAATTCAATCTGTGGTCAATAGTAACTCTTAGAATGTTTATAGTGGGGATTTAGCAACAGTCATACCATTGAATGTCAATGAACAATGTTTAGATTTTCTTTTGTTGAAGATGGTCATTGTCTGGCACTTCTGTGGCATAAATATTACTTGATATTTGTCTGCTCAATCCTGGATATTATCCAGATCTTGCTGCTTTTGACATGGATTGCTTCAGTATTGGAGGTGTTGTGAATGGCACTGAACAAACAACAGTAAGCGTCTCCACAGCTGACCTTCTGTTCGGCTTGTCCTAGGATGGATGTGTGGCCCCAGTCGAAGTAGTGTCCTTCCTCATCTGTAGGAAAGGGTATTAGTGAGAGAGGGTCATGTCGTTTTGTGGCTAGTTGATGTTCATGTATCCTGGTGGCTAGTTTCTTGCCTGTTAGACCCATGTAGTGTTTGTAACAGTTCTTGCAAGGTATTTCGTAAATGACATTAGTTTTGCTTGTTGTCTGTATAGGGACTTTCAAGTTCATTAGCTGCTGTTTTAGTGTGTTGGTGGATATATGGGCTACCATGATGCCAAGAGGTCTGAGTAGTCTGACAGTCATTTCCAAGATGACTTTGATGTAGGGGAGAGTGGCTCAGTTTTCTGGACATGTTTTGTCTGCTTGCTTGGATTTGTTGCTGAGAAATCGGCGGACTGTGTTCATTGGGTACCCATTCTTTTTGATTACACTGTATGGGTGATTTTTCTTGACTCTTCATAGTAAAAAGGGTCATTATCACATTGGCAGGCTGAGAGTAGTGAGGTGCCTTAAGGATCAGTATTTGTGCCCCAGCTGTGGCCAATCTATAGCAATGGTTTAGGGATGGAAATTTGCAAATGATAGGTATGACTATGTGTTGTCAGGAAGATCTTAAATGGCTTCAGGAGATTGTCAATATACTCAATTCAAACTTGATTGGAAATTGATATTTTTTCAGGGAATAATTTAAACTGATTGGCCTAATTCAAAACTGTTTTTGCCGTTTCCAGGCAACCAGCTAGCACGTTACATTGTGTCTCATTGAGACTACTTGGTGCTGTCACTGCTAGCCTTTAACTCTCTTAAAAGGTATAGTACACCCACATCTTCATAATAACCCCCACTTAAGAAAAAAATGAACCATCATAATGAAAAGATGGCTTCATTTTTTTCTCTACTTTTAAAACACATCACCCTAACATAGAGATAACTTTAATATAAGTTTACCTTAACTTCTTCCCATATAAAACATTAAATAAAGACAAATCTCATCTAGACTCTATCAGTTAAATATACGATAATGCATCTGTGATTACATTCTTCTGACCAGCAACATATATTATTTTTAAATTAAACGTCTGTAACATAAGACTCCAACAAAATAGTCTTATATTCTTATTTTTAAAATGTTCTAAGAATGTAAGTGGATTGTGGCTAGTGCACACAACTGTCTCCGACACATTGTTCATGACATACACATTAAAATGTTGTAAGGCCAGTACCAAACTCAATTGTTCCTTTTCACTTGTGGAGTATTTCTGCTGGTGGATATTGATCTTCTTCAAAAAGTAACCAACTGGCAGTTCAATCCCATCCTCATCTTCCTGTAGGAGGACAGTTCCATCTCCACTTTCCTCAATTGCAATTTAAGTTTTCTACCTCTATTGCATTTGTCTGTTTCTCTGACACACCTAAGTGTTTGAGTAACCGCTTTACAATTTCAGCTTTACTTTTGTCCTTGGTTAAACCCAAATGTAATTTATTTGCTAATTCTTGTGGTATGGCCTTTTTGTTTCCTTCTAAACTTTCTTGGCAAATTCAGGAATCATCTTCAAATCCCAGAACCTCTTTAGCAATTTTAGGAGCCATTTCTCCCACTTTTAATTTAATCAACCACAAGTCACCGAAATTAAACAAATTATCTCACCTATGTTTTATTTAAAGATTTAGGACATTAACCTGCAAGTGTTTAAATCTGGGATTTTTTTGTACCCCCAGATTTATTCAAACTGTCTAAACCAGTTCAGATCATGGACCTGAGCCCCCAAACTGTCACGGCATGGAGTAAACTCTCCTGCTTAATTTAAAACCAGCAACACAGAAGAGATTTATCCCATGCATGTAATCTGTAAAAATTTGAGTGGCCAAGAACTATTTAAAGTAAAAAATAACAACTTTATTTCTTAAAGTATAACAGAGAATAATTAACTAACAATTATTCACAAGTCCTTCTCTAACCTGTCTTTTACCTTCCCTTCTATAATATTAATCCGATAAAACTCCCAATTAAGATTTACAAAACAACACTTATCTCAAAACCAGCCAGCTTTTGGTTCTTCTATTTGGATCTCCCAGTGTCTTCCTTTCTACTTCTTAGGGATTCTGCTTCACAGGTTACTGATTGAAAAAGGTGCCTTAAAGAGAACTATTTTTCAGGCAGTTTTTTACCCTCTTGGGCTTGGCAGTTCTCCTCCAAACTGTTTATTTCCCCCCCCCCCCCCCAATGTCTTATACCCCAGAACATTGGATTGTGTCATTGGCTTTTACGACTGTCAATATACTGTATTCAAAGTTGATTGGAAATTGGTACCTTTTTGGGAAATAATTTAAACTGATTGGCCTAATTTGAATCTGTTTTTTGTCACTTCCAGGCAACCAGCTATTCCAGTAGCTGGAGCACATTTACATTGTGTCTTATTGAGAACACTTGGTGCTGTCACAGCTTTTAACTCTCTTAAAAGGTATCGTTCACCCACATCTTCATAACAGCAGAATATTTCTTAGATTGTAAGAGATTGGTAAAAGGCAGTGTACAAAGAGACTTCGGTGTCACTAATTCATTGAGGACTAACATGCAAGTTATTAGGAAGGCTAATGGAATATTAGCCTTTATTGCAAGAGGATTTGAGTACAGGAGTAATGAAGTCTTGCTTAAATTTTATCAAAGCTTGGTTAGATTTGTTATGAAAATGTGGGTGTACTGGACCTTTAATAAAGTTAAAAGCTATCAGAACTACCTGTAGCATGTGGTCTAGCAGTTAGTGTGGTTGGTTGCCGAGAGACAAAAAAGAGATTTGAATTAGGCCTATCAGTTTAAATTATACCCTGAAAAATACCAAATTCTAATCAGGTTTGAATTTAGTATATTGACAATCTTAAAAGCCAATGACACAATCTGATGCTCTGGGGGGGTATAAGACCAGGAAAAATTGAACAGTTGGAAGGAGAACTGCCATGCCACCAGCAGGTAGACACTGCCCAAAAAACGCTCTCTTAAAGGTACCTTTAGCGATCTGTGACCTGTGCAGCATAATCCCTAAGAAGAAGTCACAGCAAGATCCAAATAGAAGATTTGACAGCTGGCTGGTTTTAAAAACTAGAATTTTTGGTAATTCTTAACCGGGTGTTTTATTAGATTAGTATTATAGAAGGGAAGATAAAAGACTGGTCAGAGGAAGGAGTTGTAAATAGTTGTTAATTAATTATTCTGTTATACTTTAAGAAATAAAGTTGTTAATTTTTACTTTAAATAGTTCTTGGCCTCTCAAATTTCCACAGATTACTGCACAGGATAAATCTTTTCTGTGTTGCTGGTTTAAATTAAGCAGGAGGGTTTACCCCGTGTCATAACAGATTGCACTTGAAGTATTGTTTGCAGTTTTGGTCAATTCATGTCAGGAAAAATATTATTTTTTCAGAGGAAGTACAACAAACTTCACCAGACTTGTTTCTGGGAATGGTGGGTCTGTTCTATTCAGAGATTGGGTAACTTGGCCTGTGTTTCCTAGAAGCTTACAAAATAATGGAAAAGATAGATGGGGTAGATACAAGCAAAATGTTTCTCTTGGTTAGAGAGTCCAGGGAACACAATTTAAAAGTTGGGGGGTGGGGAACCACTGAGGTCTTAAATGAGAATCTTTTATTAACTCAGAGGGATCGGGGGAGCTCAGTCTTTCAATATGGTTTAGGTAGAGCTTGATAGATTTCTGATAACTGACGGTGTACAGAGAAATGGGCTGGATAAAGGACATGGAAGTCTTTGATCAGCTATCATCATATTGAATGGCAAGACAGGCTTGATGGACGGAATCTTCCCCAGAACCCACATTTCCACTTACCTTTGTGTTATTGACAAATTTGGAAATATTACTTTATCCCCATCTCCAAATCATTGATATATATTGTGAACATCTGGTACCCAAGTACTGATCCTTCAGACACCCTCCATGCCTACAATGTGAGAATGGCCTATTTTCCTACTTTCTGTTTACTGTTCTTTTAGACAATCATTAATCTGTAGCAATACATTATTACTATTCCTTAGGATATTGATGGAAGACGCTTCCTGAAAGAATGGTGGAATTGCAGAATCAATAGTACTCAAAAAGCTGAAATATCTGTAAGGGGAATAAAGGAAACAGCAAGGATGTACCAACTAAGTGCCTTTTTATTTCACGAACTCCCATAGATATGGTCTGCTGAATGGCCTCACTGATACTTACCATGAACTAATCAGCCACAATGGGGTGACTCCATTCATGGCATCCTTGCAAAAAAAAGTCTTAATAGCTCCAACCACTATTTCTGGTCATGCGGATTGGACAATATGTCATGATTTGGAGACATATTGTTGGACTGGGGTGTACAAAGTTAAAAATCACACAACACCAGGTTATAGTCCAACAGGTTTAATTGGAAGCACACTAGCCTTCGGAGCGACACTCCTTCATCAGGTGATTGTGGAGGGCTCGATCGTAACACAGAATTTATAGCAAAAATTTGCAGTGTGATGTAACTGAAATTATACATTGAAAAATTGATTGTCTGTTAAGCCTTTCATCTGTTAGAATACAGTGATAGTTTCACTTCTTTCATGTGTAAATCACAAAACCCTTTTTTTTAAAGTTGCATTCTCGGGTTAGCTGTTAACAATGGTGATAGCTAGACAATATGTTGAAGGTGTTAGCCCCCTGTGTTCTCTGTCTATGACTTGATGTTTAGATTGATTCTAATCTAAAAAGTGAGATAACAGAGTTTTACATAAATTCATGCAGTTTTTGAGCTCAGAGTTCTACATGAATGTATGCAGTTTTTGAGCAAAGTGCAATGTAACTCTGCAAGTACAAATTCACCACACAAAATATGTGTGCATGTGGGTCTTTGTCTGTCTGTCTGGGGTGGGGGTTGTGAGTGTGAGAAAGTGTGTGTGTGTGTAGTGAGTGCAGAGTGTCTTAAGTCTGTGAGGGGGTGCATGTGTGGGAGTGTGTGTGTCTATAAGGGTGTGTGTGGGTGTCTGTGTGCGCGTCTGTGTGTACCTTTGTCCTTGTGTATGTGAGAGTGTGTGTGTGTAGTGCAAAGGTGATCACCTGTAATGTGACATGAACCCAAGATCCCGGTTGAGGCCCTCCCTATGGGTACCGAACTTAGCTATCAGCCTCTGCTCGGCCACTTTCCTCTGCTGCCTGTCCCGAAGTTCACCTTGGAGGATGGTCACCCGAAGGTCCGAGGCTGAATGTCCTGGACCACTGAAGTGTTCCCCAACTGGGAGGGAACCCTCCTGTCTGTTGATTGTTGTGCGGTGCCCATTCATCCGTTGTTGTAGCCTTTGCTCGATTTCCCCAATGTACCATGCCTCCGGGCATCCTTGCCTGCAACGTATAAGATAGACAACGTTGGCTGAGTCACATGAGTACCTGCCATGTACAAGGTGGGAGGTGTTCCCACGCGTAATAGTGGTATCTATGTCCACACTCTGACATGTCTTGCAGCGTCCACTGTGACAGGGTTGTATGGGGTTGTCCTGAGAGCCGGGCGGTTTGCTATGAACAATGATCTGTTTGAGGTTTGGCGGTTGTTTAAAGGCAAGTAGTGGAGGTGTGGGGAAGGTCTTGGTGAGGTGCTCATCCTCATTGATAATGTGTTGCAGGTCACGAAGAACATGGCATAGTTTCTCAGCCCATGGGAAGTACTGAACAACGAAGGGTACCCTGTCGGTTGCAGCACATGTCTGTCTCCTGAGGAGGTCATTATGGTTCCTTGCTGTGGCACGTCGGAACTGGCGGTCGATGAGTTGAGCATCGTACCCCGTTCTTGTGAGGGCATCCTTGAGTACTTCCAGGTGTCCGTCACGTTCCTCCTCATCTGAGCAGATCCGGTGTATGTGTAGTTTTATCAGTGACTCCTCGCCATGGGTCCAGAGGAAGAAAATGTCATCAATGTACCAGGTGTACAATGTTGGTTGGAGATCCTGCATAGAGAAAAAATCTTGTTCGAACCTGTGCATAAAAATGTTGGCATATTGGGGTGCAAATTTGGTCCCCATGGCTGTTCCGTGTGTCTGGATGAAGAATTGGTTGTCAAAGGTGAAGACATTATGATCGAGGATAAAGCGGATGAGTTGTAGGATGGTGTTTGGAGACTGGCAGTTGTTGGTATTGAGTACTGAGACTGTTGCCGCGATGCCATCATTGTGGGGGATGCTGGTGTCGAGTGCGGAAACGTCCATTGTGACGAGGAATGTTCCCGGTTCGACTGGTCCATGGGTGCTGAGTTTCTGTAAGAAATCCGTAGTGTCGCGACAGAAGCTGGAGATCCCCTGTACAATAGTTTTCAAGATGCCTTCCACATAGCCAGAGAGATTCTCACATAGGGTCCCATTGCCCGACACGATGGGACGTCCCGGTGTGTTGGCTTTGTGTACCTTTGGAAGGCAGTAGAAGTCGCCTACACGAGAAGTACGTGGGATGAGGGCACATAGGGAGCTCTGAAGGACTGGATCCAAAGTTCTGATCAGTGCGTTTAATTCTCAGGTGTGTTCTTTGGTCGGATCAGCTGGTAGTTGCCTGTAGTGTTCCTGGTTGTTCAGTTGTCGGTACACTTCCTTGCAGTAATCTGTTCTATTCTGAATGACAATGGCTCCTCCTTTATCTGCTGGTTTGATGACAATGTTGTCATTAGTTTTGAGAGCCTGGATGGCATTGCGTTGTGAACGGGTGATGTTTTGCTCGACCTTGTGGGTACGGCTGATGAATCTGGCATTTATATATTTCCTGACAGTTTGAGCATACATGTCAAGCCCAGGAGAGCGGCCCTCCGGTGGGGTCCATGTTGACACCTTCTTTGGTCGCTCCTCTGCAGATCCCTGTGATGACTGTTCTAGTTCATCAGTGGGCTCAGTGGGATCACTGCCGGCACCTTGAAAGAATTCCTGGAGTCTCATTCATCTGATGAACTCCTCTGTGTCTGCTGCCAGAACAAACGGGTCCATTTTTGTGGTGGGGCAGAAGTTGAGACCCCTACTCAGGACTTCAATCTCTTCCCGTCGAAGGGTGTGGCCCGATAAGTTGACAATAGGCTTCCCCGCAGTGATAATGTTGTCTATCGTGGTTCCAGGGCGGGCTTTGCTATTACTGGTAAGAATGCCAAGCTTCTCCAATTTTTTGTTCTTGGCGTGCATGTACGTGGTGTAGTTTTGTCGCCTTGTCTGTTTGGCAATGTCACGTAATTGTACTGATGTATCCTGTGTGCAAGCTGTGAGTGTGGACTCCATCTGAATTTCAAGGTTGTGGCGCCTGCTGTAGAGTTGGTGCACGAGATGATTGAGAAGTTTACGAGAGTGCGGTGGCAAAGAAGTGAAATTATCACTGTATTCTAACAGATGAAAGGCTTAACAGACAATCAATTTTTCAATGTATAATTTCAGTTACATCACACTGCAAATTTTTGCTATAAATTCTGTGTTACGATCGAGCCCTCCACAATCACCTGATGAAGGAGCGTCGCGCCGAAAGCTAGTGTGCTTCCAATTAAACCTGTTAGACTATAACTTGGTGTTGTGTGATTTTTAACTTTGGACAATATGTGGCATCGTCATCTCTAAATAATCGGATGAATGGGTCTGTAAGGAACAGTTAAGATAACTTGAGAAATTTCGAGAATACAGAATCAGCTTTGATCCACGGTACACAACATAAAACAAAAAGCTGCGGTTTCTGGAGATCGAAAACAAACAACATAAATTACTGGAAAACCCTCCCTCAGAACACCCTTCATTTCACAACCAGCCCCTTTAAGAACGGCAGGATCACGTGATATATCACATGACCTTTCACATGACGGCGATACGTTCGGAGTGTTTCACATCTGCTTCTGTGGGAGGTTTCGCAGGAGGCGTTCACCTTCACCGGTTGATGTTGGAGCAGCTGCCCGTTCTCGGTGTGTAACCAGCCCCTATCCACCTCCGCGCGGCTTGTTATTAATAATATGGCGGCTGTTAGTGTCTGTATGAGGCCGGGCCCAATAATTACAACCCCTGTCAGTGCCTGTATTGCTGTGTAGATTTCGAAGCTTTTCGGATGCTGCCTTAATTGCTGTGCTCTTCCAGCACCACTGATCCAGAAAGTGCCTGTATTATCCTGGGTCCCATATCCCCCACCATTGCCAGTGCCTGTACAAGCCTGGGACCTATCACCCCACCACCGGATAGTACATGTACCAGCCCAGACCTTGTTGCCCCAACCTCAGGCCCTGTTGGTGTCTGTATCAGCTCAAGTTTCATCTCCACCCCCCCAGCCCATGTCTCTGTGTGTGTGTACCAGTCTATGTTCTGGAGTAGCGGTGCTGGAAGAGCACAGCAGTTCAGGCAACATCCGAGGAGCAGTAAAATCGACGTTTTGGGCAAAAGCCCTTCATCAGGAATAAAGGCAGTGAGCCTGAAGCATGGAGAGATAAGCTAGAGGAGGGTGGGTGGGGAGAAAGTAGCATAGAGTACAATAGGTGAGTGGGGGAGGGGAAAAAGGTGATAAGTTGGGGGTGGGGGAAGGATAGAGTGGATAGATGGAAAAGAAGATAGGCAGGTAGGACAAGTCATGGGGACAGTGCTGAGCTGGAAGTTTGGAACTCGGGTGAGGTGGGGGAAGGAGAAATGAGGAAACTGTTGAAGTCCACATTGATGCCCTGGGGTTGAAGTGTTCCAAGGCAGAAGATGAGGCGTTCTTCCTCCAGGTGTCTGGTGGTGAGGGAGTGGCGGTGAAGGAGGCCCAGGACCTCCATGTCCTCGGCAGATTGGGAGGGGGAGTTGAAATGTTGGGCCACAGGGTGGTGTGGTTGATTGTTGCGGGTGTCCCAGAGATGTTCCCTAAAGTGCTCTGCTAGGAGGCGTCCAGTGTCCCCAATGTAGAGGAGACCGCACCAGGAGCAGCGGATACAATAAATGATATTAGTGGATGTGCAAGTAAAACTTTGGATGTGGAAGGCTCCTTTAGGGCCTTGGATGGAGGTGAGGGAGGAGGTGTGGGCACAGGTTTTGCAGTTCCTGCGGTGGCAGGGGAAGGTGCCAGGATGGGAGGGTGGGTTGTAGGGGAGCGTGGACCTGACCAGGTAGTCACAGAGGGAACGGTCTTTGCGGAAGGCGGAAAGGAGTGGGGAGGGAAATATATCCCTGGTGGTGGGGTCTTTTTGGAGGTGGCAGAAATGTCGGCGGATGATTTGGTTTATGCGAAGGTTGGTAGGGTGGAAGGTGAGCACCAGGGGTGTTCTGTCCTTGTTGGAGGAGTGGGGTCTGAGGGCAGAGGTGCGGGATGTGGACGAGATGCATTGGAGGGCATCTTTAACCACGTGGGAAGGGAAATTGCGGTCTCTAAAGAAGGAGGCCATCTGGTGTGTTCTGTGGTGGAACTGGTCCTCCTGGGAGCAGATACGGCAGAGGCGGAGGAATTGGGAATACGGGATGGCATTTTTGCAAGAGATAGAGTGGGAAGAGGTGTAATCCAGGTAGCTGTGGGAGTCGGTGGGTTTGTAAAAAAAAAAAAAATGTCAGTGTCAAGTTGGTCGTCATTAATGGAGATGGGGAGGGAGGTGTCAGAGATGGTCCAGGTAAATTTTAAGGTCAGGGTGGAATGTGTTGGTGAAGTTGATGAATTGCTCAACCTCCTCGTGGGAGCACGAGATGGCACCAATGCAGTCATCAATGTAGCGGAGGAGGAGGTGGGGAGTGGTGCCGGTGTAATTACTGAAGATTGACTGTTCTACGTCGCCAACAAAGAGACAGACATAGCTGGGGCCCATATATGTGCCCATGGCTACCCCTTTGGTCTGGAGGAAGTGGGAGGATTCAAAGGAGAAATCGTTAAGGGTGAGGACCAGTTCGGCCAAACGAATGAGTGTGTCGATGGAAGGGTGCTGTTGGGGACATCGGGAGAGGAAAAAACGGAGGACTTGGAGGCCCTGGTCATGGCGGATGGAGATGTAGAGGGATTGGATATACATGGTGAAGATGCGTTGGGGGCTGAAGAAACGGAAGTCTTGGAGGAGGTGGAGGGCGTGAGTGGTGTCTTGAATGTATGTGGGGAGTTTCTGGCCTAGGGGGGGATAGGACAGTGTCGAGGTAGGTAGAGATGAGTTCAGTGGGCCAGGAGAATGCTGAGACAATGGGTCGGCCAGGGTGGTCAGGCTTGTGGATCTTGGGAAGGAGGTAGAACTAGGCAGTGCGGGGTTCCCGGGCTATGAGGTTGGAAGCTGTGGGTGGGAGATCTCCTGAGGTGATGAGGTTCTGTATGGTCTGGGAGATGATGATTTGGTGATGGGGGGGGTGGGGTCATGGTCGAGGGGGCGGTAGGAAGAGGTGTCCTCGAGTTGGCATTTGGCTTCAGCGGTGTAGAGGTCAGTGCGCCAGACTACCACTGCGCCCCCTTTATCCGCTGGCTTGATGGTGAGGTTGGGATTGGATCAGAGGGATTGGAGGGCTGCGCGTTGAAGGTGAGAGTTTGGAGTGGGGAAGGGGGTTAGACAGGTTGAGGCGGTTAATGTCCTGGCGGCAGTTGGAAATAAAGAAGTCAGGGCAGGTAATGGGCCAGTGCGGGGTGTCCAGGTGGATGCAGTGTGTTGGAGGTGGGCGAAGGGGTCCTCGGAAGGTGGGAGGGAGTCCTGATTGTGAAAGTAAGCTCGGAGGTGGCGGAAGAAGTGTACCAGTCTATGCCCCATCGCCTGGTTACAGTCAATAACAGACTGGCCTAGACTTCCTACACTTGTCTGTCTGTTCTAGTCTAGGCTCAGTCTCCCCATTTCCCTGTCAATGTTAGTAATAGACTGAACCTTATTGTCTCCCCCACAAGAACAAGGGGACAAAGATTAAAGTGATGTGAAAACATTGAGTAGATGTGAAATGTGCACTCAGATGCTGGCATGGTGTAGGCCGGTTCAGTTGAGGTATTCAAGAGGGCATTGGACATCATTTCGATAGAAATAGTGCATGGGTATGGACAAAAGCTGGATATTGTCATTGGTAATGACACTTGTTTGAGGAGCTGGTTTGGCTATGATGGGCCAAAGGTTTCCTGTATCAGTTTGGATTCTGCACTAACCAGGACTCCAATTGATTTTCTTCTTTGCCTTGAATACCAGTCCAGGCTTGTACTCACTGGGCTGCTTGTGTTTTTACTCCTCTTAACTTGCTTCAACCCACCTTCTGTTGAGCTGAAATATCTTGTGGTGTTTTGACAACACTACTGTCTCATTCTTTGAATAAGGTCACTAGTTATTTTTTTTCTCTGAAATAAGTATGAGTGTAACTAGTATGGGTAAGATTGCTAAATAATATTAATGCGAGAATGGTTCCATTGTGGTCCTTCAAAAAGGAAACCTATACCTAATTGCACAGCATTTAATTTGCATATTTCTAGTCTTTCTTCATAGTAAAGCTTTTTTTTTTGGTTCCGCAAGAACTCCAGCATCCCTAATAGGAGTGCTGAGAATTGTATATGTTATTTTAACTGCAACCTAACCAACCATATTCAGTATTAGCCAAGTGCATGTTATGCAGTTGCTTTTTGCTGAGGTATGTAATTGAGAATTATCAGGATATAATGCATGTGTTTGATAATATTAATTCACAAGTTAATGTCTTGTGGTGTTATGAGTGATTTGTTAGCTTGGATAGTAAATTGGCTAACCAACAGAAAGCAGAGAACATTTTTCCAGCTGGCAATATGCAACTAATGGTGTGACACGGTCCTCAGGACCACAACTATCTACAATCTATAATCTAACGATTTTTAAATGCAGGCATAAAAAGTACTGTATTTACTGATGGCACTAAAATAGGTGGGAATGTAAATTGCAATGAAGAAATAAGAAATTTACAAATGGACGTGAATAGAGAGATGAATGGGCCAAAAATTGGCAGATGAAGTTTAACATTGCTAAATGTGAGGTTATCCATTGTAGAGCAATAGAAAGGCAACTTATTATCTAAAATGGAGAGAAACCTCAGGGTGCTTTGGTGTAAAAGGATGAGGGTGTGTTCAAGTATGAATTGCAAAAAACTAGTATGCAGGTACAGCAGTTAATAAAACTGATCTGAATTTTGGCATTCATTATTATTGGAATAAAATTACAGAAATGGTGTTGCAATTACACAAACCATGAGTGAGACCACACCTGGAGTACTGTGAAAATTTTGGTTCTCTTGAGAAGGGTTGCACTGGAGGCGATTCAGAGAAAATTCATGAGATTGATTCTAGACATTATTCTTTTTGTGCATCTGTTGATTAAATGGCAAGAGGAAAAGTGTGCATCAGTCCCTTGAGTGTTGGTTGTTAGTTATCTAAAATAATATATAACACTAATGAAACATTAATCACTGTGGCAACACCATCAATGTTGTAGCGAAGGGATTATTCATGGTCAACCAATCTCAAAACTACTTCATGCTAGCTGAAGAAAGCAAGCACCACCAAAAATTACCTTCTCCAATATGACAATGGGCAGACATTGTCTAGTTGTATTCTGGATGCAAAACCGTGTGGGTCTGGTACTTTTCATTTTGTAAGTTTGTGTATTCTTGTTAAAAAATTGCTGAAATTTAGATATACTGTGTGTGAGAAGTTTAGGCCAGAGTTCTAAACTTTGGTTTAGAAAACTAACTAGTAAATAACAATATGACAAGAATTCTGTTTAGACAATAGCTTTTGTAATTACAAGGCATTCCAAAATGTGTTGTAGTAAATGAATGTCCTTAAAGTAATCGTAGGGTAGACCAATTTGCATGAAAGCTTCCACAAGCAACATAATGAACACTGAGGAATTAGGAATTAATATTGGATGGGATTTGGGATTTCCCCACTCTTGTCTAAAATAATGCTATTTGGTCTTGCATATTTTCTTGGGGCAAATATATTTTTCATCCAAAAGACTACCGCTAGTACTGCATTAATGCCTAGCTTTTATTTCTGCGCAGAAAGTCCTGAAATTGAACTTGAATCCATAAAGTTGAATCAGATGAGAGCTGGCAACTGAGTTACAACTGTCACATGTTAATAATATATGCAATTTATGAAGAACAAAGCAATACTTGTATGTGCTTTATTGCTAAAATTTGTAAACGGTGTTCAATTGGTATAGTAGCTACATCTCTGGCTTGTCAGCAATTTTTAGTAGGCAGCAATAGTCTCAAATGTTTCTTCAATGACTTTGAACATGAAAGGGAATGATATCAATGCTATTATGCTGTCGACGAAGAGAAAGAAACTCCCATTTGATACAGTGCAAGATGTTTGTATGATGAGCATAATTCATCACCCAGTTTGTACTGGCATTTTTTCACTGGTGTTTATAAACTTCAGTCTAACTGTGTTGGTGGCTATATGGTTGCATTAGTTGTATTGCAAATATCTATGATTCATGTGTTTTAGTATAAAACTTTCCAAATGTTAGAGTAAAAATAGGATAAATGCAATTGCACATTGAGGTCCAGTGCACTTTAAAAATTTGGGACTTTTTTTTTTGCTTTAACACCTGGGAAGGTAGCACACATACAAACAATTAAAATATTGGACTTTTTGTGATTGCCAGAACAGCTAAAGCAAATAGTTTAGAAAGTTGACCTTTGTTTAAAAAAAATAGTGGTTATACTATAAAACAGTGGCTCAAAATATGTGCAATGCTTGGCTCTCAAGTTTGGCGCTCAGTCCTTCAGGACTACCTTAAGAGCTTTCAGTCATTGCTAAAGGACAGCCTGGAACAGGCTGTGTTGTCATGTGCCAAAAATAGGCCACTTGACCCATTAAGGAGAAAGTGAGGACTGCAGATGCTGGAGATCAGAGCTGAAAATTTGTTGCTGGAAAAGCGCAGCAGGTCAGGCAGCATCCAAGGAGCAGGAGTATCGACGTTTCGGGCATGAGCCCTTCTTCAGGAATAAGGAAAGTGTGTCCAGCAGGCTAAGATAAAAGGTAGGGAGGAGGGACTTGGGGGAGGGGCATTGGAAATGTGATAGGTGGAAGGAGGTCAAGGTGAGGGTGATAGGTCGGATTGGGAGCGGGGGTGGGGGCGGGGAGGTCAGGAAGAGGATTGCAGGTTAGGAAGGCGGTACTGAGTTTGAGGGATTTGACTGAGACAAGGTGGGGGGGAGGGGAAATGAGGAAACTGGAGAAATCTGAGTTCATCCCTTGTGGTTGGAGGGTTCCTAGGCAGAAGATGAGGCGCTCTTCCTCCAGCCGTCGTGTTGCTATGGTCTGGCGATGGAGAGTCCAAGGACCTGCATATCCTTGGTGGAGTGGGAGGGGGAGTTGAAGTGTTGAGCCACAGGGTGGTTGGGTTGGTTGGTCCGGGTGTCCCAGAGGTGTTCTCTGAAACGTTCTGCAAGTAGGCTGCCTGTCTCCCCAATATAGAGGAGGCCACATCGGGTGCAGCGGATGCAATAAATGATGTGTGTGGAGGTGCAGGTGAATTTGTGGCGGATATGGAAGGATCCCTTGGGGCCTTGGAGGGAAGTAAGGGGGGGAGGTATGGGCGCAAGTTTTGCATTTCTTGCGGTTGCAGGGGAAGGTGCCGGGAGTGGAGGTTGGGTTGGTGGGGGGTGTGGACCTGACGAGGGAGTCACGGAGGGAGTGGTCTTTTCGGAATGCTGATAGGGGAGGGAAATATATCCCTGGTGGTGGGGTCCGTTTGAAGGTGGCGGAAATGACGGCGGATGATACGCTGTATATGGAGGTTGGTGGGGTGGTAGGTGAGGACCAGTGGGGTTCTGTCCTGGTGGCAGTTGGAGCGGCGGGGCTCAAGGGCAGAGGAGCGGGAAGTGGAGGAGATGCGGTGGAGGGCATCGTCGATCACGTCTGGGGGGAAATTGCGGCCTTTGAAGAAGGAGGCCATCTGGGTTGTATGGTATTGGAACTGGTTCTCCTGGGAGCAGATGCGGTGGAGACTAAGGAATTGGGAATATGGGATGGCGTTTTTACAGGGTGGGAGGAGGTGTAGTCTAGGGTGGGAGTCGGTCAGTATATAGTAAATGTTTGTGTTGATTCGGTCGCCCGAGATACAAGTGGAAAGGTCTAGGAAGGGGAGGGAGGAATTTGAGACGGTCCAGGTGAATTTGAGGTCGGGGTGGAAGGTGTTGGTAAAGTGGATGAACTGTTCAACCTCCTCGTGGGAGCACGAGGCAGCGCCGATACAGTCATCGATACTGGCACCACCCCCCATCTTTTCCTCCGCTACATCGATGACTGATTCGGCACTGCCTCGTGCTCCCACGAGGAGGTTGAAGTATTCCAGCAAGGCTCAACACAAGCTGAAGAACAGCACTCATTTTCCATTTGGGGACTCTGCAGCTTTCAGGACTAAATATCAAGTTCAATAAGTTTAAAACGTGAACTCTGTACTCTACATCTTTTATCCACATCCAAACCACAGGCCCTATCATGATATGGGCTGCTTTTGGCTTAGCCAACTCATTTTCACCCAAATGTGATCCCCATCATCAGCTTTTTCTTTCTCCAAGACATGGTATTATCCATTCCTTGGTATCCATCGCGCTCTCCAGCACCTTCAGCATACGTACAGCCTTTTCCTGACAATCAGTTCTGAAGATAGATCGGTGGTCTCAAAACTGAGACAGAAATATTGCTCACTTGCATGTTCTGGTTTAATGGCAAAACTACATAGGTGGTGGTTTACTAAACCTTCAATTTTGGGAAGATATGAAATGATGACTACATATCCACCTGTAATTATTAGCCTATAATGATTGGTAGAATAGATTGTATTCAACTAACAACTTTTAAATTCTTGATGAAGGGCCATGGAGACCCAAGATCCTACAGTGTAAGATTATATAGAGTAAACTAGAAAGGATCTCTTTTCTTTTAGCTTCTATAGATCTTGATCATTATTGGCTTGTAGTAACACCCAGAATATGAAATAGAAATCTTGATTTCTTAAAACATTTAATTGTTTAAATTCTTCAAAAATGGGCACTTGCCAGATTTTGAATTGGCTGCTATTGACCACAATGAGCAAGTTGATGGTTTCTACTAATTTTCAAATCAATGAAAAGTCATCACTTCCTGAAATGTGGCACTGCTTGCAATGTAAGAACATTCCAGACAAGACACCATTAATATGTATGTGCAACACAAAATGATTTTGGATGAAAATGTCATTGGTCTATTTAGGTTCCATAGATGACACAAATTGGAGTTGCAGTAAAGATGATGTTTGGAGCATGGTCCCTTTCCAGACTGAAGAGATTCTCTTTGGCTCATTAAGTCCACACTGACCCTTTGAAGAGCATCCCACCCAGATCCAGACCAACCCTGTAACTACACGTTTAATATTGCTAACCTACCTAGCCTGCATATCCCTGGACATTATGGACAATTTGCTATGGCAAATCTACCTAATCTGCACTACTTTGGACTGTGGAAATAAATCCACACAGACACGGAGTACGTCCAAACTCCATACAGTGACCCAAACCTGGAATCAAACCCCAGGGTCCCTGGTACTAACTCAGTAGTGCTAACCACTGAGCTACCTGAGCCCATGGCATGCTTGCCTTTTTTACTTGGGGCACTGAGTATAAAAGTTGGCAAGTCATGTTGCAACTGTATAAAACTTCTTCAGATAGGCCACATTTGGAGTAGTATATGCAATTAAGTTTGCCACATCATAGGAAGTATGTGGAGGCTTTGTTGAGGTTGCAGAAAAAGTTTGAGGAAGTTGTATGAATTGGAGTGTGAGAGCTATAAGGAGAGGTTGGACGTACTTGGATTGTTTTTGCTAGAGCGCTGGAGGCTGAGGGGTGATCTGCTAGACATAAAATTGAGAGGGGTGGATAGTCAGTCTCTCTCCCATGGTGGAAATATCAAACACTAGGAGGAGTAGCTTTAAGGTGAGAATGGAAAAGTTTAAAGAAGATGTACAAGGAAATGTTTATTTACACAGGATTGTAGGCACCTAGAATATGCTGCCAAAGAAAGTGGCAAAAGTGGATATGATAGCAAAGTTCAAGAGGCGTTTAGTCAAACATGTACAGGCAGATGTGATCAGTTTGGAATAGCATCATGGTCAGCACAGACATGGTGAGCCAAAGGGTCTGTTTCTGTGCTACATTGTCCTGTGTTTTTCAATGTACTGGTAGATTAAGTCTATCTCGGCCAGTTCTGAAGAAAGGAGACTATAAAACCTGTTATTGTTGACTTAGTGCACACATTTCCACAGTTATCTGCTACAAATCGCAATGGTATCTGACAAGAGTACAAAATCACCTCCTAACTGGGTCTTCACTTTGAGACATTCAGTTACATGCCTGAAGCTATGTACTGGTTTGTTTCATTCACCTTTAACTATACAACTTTGATCAGTATTAAGAGTATTCTGGTAACACCAAAACAGTAAGCAGCCCGAGATTTAGCTCACCACCCACCTGTGATGCCGATATCACCAAAAATTGTTTAATTCCAGAAAAGCCTGTGTTGCACCCATGAAGTGAGCAAGTTCCTATTTTACAACTTCTACGTTCGTTAGCAAATCAACTGCATCTCCTACAAAGCTGATTATGCACAAATCATTTAACAGAACTGCATATTGACTTACTGGATTCTCCACTTGACACAAACTAGTTCTGATATCTTTGATTTTAAATAATTTCCACCTTCCCATTTTTGCTTTCTCTTCTGTATGTCTTGGGATTTGTGTCTTAAACCTTTTACTCAGGTCTTGAATGCAGTGAAAAATTGTACTTTATTTTAACCTTGAATGTTTTTTCTAATCATTTGTGAGAAGCGGGCATTGCTGGTTGACCAGCATTTATTGCCCATTTCTGGCCCCCTTGAGAGAGTGTTGGTGAGCTGGTTTATTGAAATGCTGCAGTCCACCTGCTGTGGGCTGACCCACAATGCCACTAGGGAGGAATTCCAGGATTTTGACTCTGACAGTGAAGGAACAGTGATTAAATTTCCAAGTCAGGGTGGTGTGTCGTTTGGAGGGGAACTTGAAAGCGGAGGTGTTCTATGTATCAGCTGCCCATCCCCTTCTAGATGGAAGTTGTCATGGGTTTGGAAGGTCCTATCTGATGCATTAGTGAATTTTTGCAATGCCTCTTGTAGATAGTACACTGCTGCTACTGAGTGTAAGTGGGGGAGGGAGTGGATGCTTTTTGATATGCCAAACAAGCATGCTACGTAGTGCTGGATGGTGTCAGGCTTGTGTTATTGAGCTGCTCTTGCCCAGGCAAGTGGGGAATATTCTATCTCGCTGTTGACTTGTGTGTGGTAGATGGTAGACAGGCGTTGGGGGGTAAGGAGGCAAGTTACTTTCTGCAGTATTTCTAGCCTCTTACCTATTCTTGTAGCCATTGCATTTGTGGTGAGTCCTGTTGAGTTTTTGGTCAGTGATAACTCCCAGATGTTGTTAGTGGGCGACTTGGTGGTGAAAAAAACATTGAGTGTCAAGGGGCAGTGGTTAGGTTGTCTCTTATTGGTGATGCACAATCATGCCACAAATGCCAGGCAATGTTACTTGCCACTTGTCAGCCTAAGCCAGGATATTGTCTAGATCTTGTTGCACTTGAATATGGACTGCTTCAGTATCTGAGGAGTTGCAAATGAGATTCTCACTTCTGCCCTTATGATTGGGGTGGGGTTAATGAAGCAGCTGAAGATGGTTGGGCCTGGACACTACCCTGAGGACCTCCTGCAGAGATATCCAGCAGATGAGATGACTGACTTCCAGCAACCCCGACCATTTTCCTATGTGCCATGTATGACTCCAACCACTAGAAAGTTTGCCCTCAATACCATTTGATTCCAATTGTTCTATGGCTCCTTGATGTCACACTTTGTCAAATGTAGCCTTAATCACAAAGGCTGTCACTCTCTCTTTATCTCTGGAATTCCGCTCTTTTTGTCCACATTTGAAGCAAACTTGTGAAGAGGTCAGGAGATTAGTGGTGCTGATGGAACCCAAACCTGGCATTGCTGAACAGGTTATTACTGCACAGGTGCTGCTAGATAGAATACTTCATGACACTTTCCTGATGATTGAGAGTAGACTAATAGGCGGTAATTGGCTAGATTGAATTTGTCTTGTTTTTTACGTTCAGAGTGGACCTGGGCAATTTTGCACATTCAGGTAGATGCCAGTATTGAGACTACTGGAAGCAGTTCGATATGGGAGCGGCAAGTTTTGGAGCACAAATATTGTTGGAATGTTGTCAGGACCTGTTGCCTTTGCATATCCAGTTTTGCCAACCCTTTTTTGATATCACATGGAGTGAATCAGATTGGCTGGAGACTGGTATCTGTAATGTTGGGGGTCACTGGAGGAGCTGAGATGGATCAACCACTCAACACTTCTGGCTGAACATTACTGCAAATGCTTCAGCCTTGTCTTTTGCACTGATTATACTGGGCTTTTCCATTACTGAGGATGGGGATATTTGTGGAGCGTCTTCCAGTGAGTTATTTAATTGTCCACCATTCATCACTTGATGTGGCTGGACTTGTAGACTTGATCTGATCTGTTAGTTGTGGGATCGCTTAGCTCTGTCTATCACTTGTTTATGCTATTTGGTATGCAAGTAGTCCTGCTTGATGCCTCATCTGCAGGTGTGCCTGATGCCACTCCTTCACTCTTCACTGAGCCAGAGTTGATCCTCTGGCGTGATGGTAGTGGTTGAGTGGGAGATATACCAGACCATGAGGATTTAGATTGTGGAGTATAATTCTGCTCCTGTTGATGGCCAACAGCACCTCCCATGGATGCCCAGATTTGAGTTGCTAGATCTGTTCAGTCAGTCCCATTTGGCACAGTGAAAGTGCCACACAACACAATGCAGGTTATTTTCATCCTGAAAACGGCACTTCGTCTCCACAAGTTCTGTTTGGTTGCTCTTAGTAATACTATCATGGACTGATGCATCTGCAGCTGTCACATTGGTAAAGGTGTGGTTAAGTATGCTTTTCCCTCTTGATTTCTTCCTCACCTGCCACAGACCCAGTCTAGCAGTTATGTCTGTTAGAACCTGAGCAGTAGTACTACTGCCAATCTTGGTAGTGATGTTGAAATTCCTCACAGTAAATTTTTATGCCATTGTCATCCTCCATGCTTCCTCCAAGTGTTGTTCAACATGGAGTACCAATCATCAGCTGAGGGAGGATGGTAATTGGGTTTTCTTGCCCATGTTTAACTGGAGCTGCAAGACTTCATGAGGTCCACAGTGCATATTGAGGACTCCCAGGGCAAGACTATAAGACAAAAGCAGAAGTTAGTGCAATTGACCATTGAGTCTGTTCCGCCATTCAATTATGGCTGGTAAGCTCTTTTTTTTTTCAACCCCATTCTCCTGCTTTGTCTTCATAATCCTTGATCCTCTTGGCAATCAAGAATCTGTCTATCTCTGTTTCTCTTCCTAACTGTATACCACTGTGCTGCCACCTCTACTGGGTCTGTCCTACTGGTGGGACAGGACATATCTAGGGGTGATGGTGGTGTCTGGGACGTTGTAGGTAAGTTTCCATGAGTGTGATTGTCAGGCTGTTGTTTGACTGGTCTGAGATAGCTCTCTCAATTTTGGCACTAGCTCCCAAATATTAATAAGGAGGACTTTGCAGGGTTGATAGGGCTGTTTTTGCTGCTGCTTTTATGGTTTCTAGATGATGCCAGGTTACCCATCTGGTTTCATTTCTTCGAGATTGGCACAACTGTCTTGCAAGGTTGTTTCGGAGAGTAATTGAGAGTTGACTGCATTGCTGTGGTTCTAGAGTCACATGTAGGCCAGACAAGGTGAAGATGGGAGATTTCCTTCGCTGAAGGACATTAGTGGACTAGATGGGCTTTTCTGAAAAATCATCAATAATGTCATGGGTCATCATAGTCTTAACTCCAATTTTTTAAAAATTGAATTCAAATTCTCTTTTCTGATGTGGCTGGAATCAAACCTGGGTCCTTAGAACATAAGCTGAGTTTCTGGATGATAGTGGTAATACCATTAACTGTGAGTCACTTTCAAATTGCACTTCACAACCAGTGTTTTGGGGACGCATCATAATGGAAAGGAAAATTAAAATACTTCCTGTTATGGATAAAACAGGGGGTCATAAAAACTTTTCATTTCATTTATCGCTGGTGATGCTAGTTGATTGTTGACAAAGCCTTGAATTGAGAAACACATTGGATATTTTCCAGAGTCTGTTGTGGATGGCTGACCGTGTTCCTGATAATCCACTGTTATTTTGCAGCTGGCTGGAACTGAGATCCCACTTTCTAACCTTGGAAGAAAGTTACTTTGGGTGTGTATGAGACAAGGGATCAGTGAAACTTTGAGCCCTCACTGGATAGCAACACAGATTTCAAAATCAGCTAATTTAAATTGACCAAATGAGTTTGTAGTCAACATTGTAAACGCTAATCCCAATGTTGAATGACTTGTGCTAATAATGTAGTTGTGGGGGCTGGGGTGGTGTAATTGATTTGTATGATACACTTGCTTTTTGCAGTTGTTAGTGTAATTGCAGAATACTTTTCCAAATTCCTAAATGCTTTGGAATGTTTAAAATTACTTAGAATCAATTTCTGTTCTCGTGAGCGCAGACATGTAAAATAGGATACGTTACTGTTGTGCTGCTCGTTGCCTTAAGCATGTTCAAAATCAGTTTAATGGTTTACTGTGGCTTGAACGGTCCTGCCAGTGATTCTGCCTTTGCAGTGAATGTACATGAAAATATAATCAGTTTTGCCCATTTTATTAAAAAGAAGGGATTCTGTATGAAATGCTTTCATAAATGTTGACCACAATATTCACGTTTTCCTTGCAGCATTAATTCGAACAGGGTGAAATTCAGTGTGGACATACACTAGAACAACTAGATAGCTATTTCCAATAATTAGTTACCTTGTGAATGATGATCTGGAGTCTAAGACTGCTGTCAGTGAAATTGTTCATACTTTCTTCCAGTGAAATTGTTCGTCTTCTAACTATTCAAACATACACTCAAATCTTTGAGCAAGATGGACATCAGAGGTGCTGTGGATGCTGCAGTTCCTACCAATATTATTGCTGCAAAGGCTGCAGAAGTTCGAGCAAATAAGGTCAACTGGCAGTCCTATCTTCAGTGAGTATAAATAAATTGTTTAATTTAATTCACAGCAATGTCCACCATGGGCAAAAATGTGGTAATTAAGAATTATGGTGCACAGAGGTGTAACATTATTCTCATGTGGCAATCAGAAACCTGGCACAGATGGGGATAACAAGGTACTACAAATTGTTGGGTATGTGGTGTTCAGGAAAGTTAGGGAAGGATGAGAAGCTTGAAAGGTGATGGTAATAAATTAAGAACAGCATTGCAGCCATGGTGAAGGAGCATGCCCTAGGGGTCAAAGATTCTGGCTCAAGCCATAGAATAAAAAATGCATAATTTCATTGCTTATGTAGCATCTAGGCCACCAGTAAATGGAAAAGATGCAGAGAATGCATTTTCTGGGAAATTAGTTCTGGTTCAATAGTTATGGTAATATGATGTAACAAGAAAAGATGCACTGGCAGACTTGGGACTGAGTCAGTAATTAGATTTAGGTGACAGTGATCGTGATATCATAAGTTTCATGTTGGCTATTGAAAAGGATAATGAACAAGCCAGACTAAGAATTTTCGGAGGGAAAGCTAACTACAGTAAGATAAGAAATGGGTCTAAGCCAGAAGTTAAAATATAGAACTAACTGGGCCTATACATTAGGCATTCAAAAGGTTTAAGATATCCTTCGCAGAACATGTGGGAGTTACCATTCAGTTTAAAGGCTCAGTTTGCATTAAGAGGTTTGAAGATATATCAAGCTTGTGCTTGGAGGAAAAAAAAAATCTGTGGTGTAATCCCACAACCCAGAATTGTTTCTGGGCCTTAGAAGTAAACCAGTTATGGAAGTATAAAAGAAGCAACCCCACTGGAAGTTGGGCAAAGCTGAATTTTTTTTTACAAGATTTGTAATTCTGGGAAGGGTGACATGGACCAAATTTTATTTTTTTAGTTTAAAGTAAATCTATCTTATATAAAATAACATTTTGTCATTTGATGCTGTAAGCATTATTTTACAAAAGTAAAATCTTTTTGTTGTCATCTCACTTAGTTGAAAGTATCATTGGAGGGATCATAAAATTACACATTAATGATGATTCAGAGCATTATGTGCTGATATTTGTGCTTTTTTATAAGAGGACAGATGATTTCAGGTGAAGATTGTGAATTCATTAAAAAGTTTGAAGCAGCTCGTTCAGAAGATAAACAACGGATACTGGATAATGAAGGCCATCAGGTAAAGTCTGGAATTGGTGTGTATTTATTTATTTTCTGTTTTAAATTTAATGCTTGGGCTTCTTCAAGTAGATGACTTTCACATTGAGTGGAAGATACTTTTACTGAGTAATTTTTGATAATGCTGGTGAATTGCAGTGAAATTTTGAGTTCTTTGTATTATAGTGAGTTTCCCATTTTTTAATTCTTTTTTTCCTCTGAGTTCCCCATTCCTTCATAACTATTGATTGTTTTCAAAAATAAAACAAATTCTTAATGTCTGTTATTCAGCTACCAATCTGGATCTAGTAGAGTTTTAGGAATGAATTTGGATTTCATTGAAAAATTTTAATATGGTCTGGATGATTTATAATTGTTTGAATTACAAGCTAATGTAGAATGCTTGTGTATAAAAATAGTGATCATTTTTTTGATGGCTGTTAATAATTTTCAGCTATTAGGGTGGCCCATTTGAAAAATTATCAGCTATTCTGTTTGGAACGTGCAAAAATTGTCTGCCTTTGAATATTGACAATTTTGTTGTTGAATATGTTAAAAATCCACTTTCAGATCTTTATCTGAAGCCAGGTCTGACCCAAAGTACTATGATCTTCCCTGGCAAGCTAATCCTGGATCCCAGCCAGCTGAAAGTCTGTTCTGTTAATAGAAACCTGATCTACACCAATGACCCAGCTGGATTAAAATTTAAGCAAAGCTTAGTTAACTATCAGTTGTCATAAACTGGCAAACTTATTTATAGAGCATTGCCGTGGACAAAGCTCTACTTGTCAACTAGTCATCAGTTTCCTCTTCTACCAAATTTTTTTTTGTCTCTTTGGTAATTTTTGTGAACTGCCCTGATGAGTGCAAGAAAGGCTTTGGCAAAAGGTTTTTCCATCAATACTCTGGTTTTTGTACTATCAAACTACTACATGCATATATCTACATTCTGTGAATTGTGATGGCAGTGGTTCCAATCTTTCTTCGCCAACGCATAGCTGATCAGAATCTCTTGCTCTTACTGTCTGCTATTGGCCTATATTGGAAAGATTTACAAATTTGTATTCCATCTGTTTTGATTACGTTATGAATGCATCTTCCTTGGCCATCAAGTCCTGGAGTGAATGTTAAACCTGGATCTTCTGACTCTGAGGCAAAGTCTGAGCCACTGTTCACAAGATCTTCATTAAAATAAAAATGAGATCTGTTTTATTTCGTGTTGCAAAATTTGTAATTTTGAGGAACACTAATCGGGAAGTTTTTTTCCAAAAAAACAGTAGAATGCAACTTGCATTTTTGTACCATGGGCAATATATATTCTGAGAGTCTTTCACACTACAAAAGTACACAAAATTCCTGTTTTACTTCTTTGCCAGTTTGTAGATTTCTAAGTATTAAAGTGTATTCCATCTACTAATAGGAAAAGGAAGTGTGTTTTTGGCTTTTAGATTTTGCCATTCTGTTACTGCAATAAATAGCTGTTTTGATATTCTTTCCATAGGTCCTAATGTTGAGGGGGGGGTGAGAAATCCCAAGTTCATAACTGAAGGCAGACATAATTCAAGATTATGCAATGTCATTGGGGCCAACATTAATTGTATTTCAGAAGAAATGCACTGTCACTGTTTATATGGATTAAATGTTGTGTACAAGTGAATGTGCTACTTCAAATTTGAAAGTAGTTGAAATTGTGTGTAAAGATTATAAATGTTTGTTTTATTTTAGTGTGCTAAAACCTTTTTGAACTTAATGACGCACATATCTAAGGAGCAAACGGTGCAGTACATTCTGACGATGATTGATGACATGCTACAGGTATGTTTACTGTTGCTGAATATGTTTGAGCATTGTCTGTTTGTTTCAAAATACTCAAGGACTCTGCTTACACAACTTTCAGGAAGTGATCCCAAGACTTATGACCCTTGAAAATGTCTCTTAATCTTTACCTTAAGTGTGTGTCCCTTGGTTTATAAACAGTCATCCTTAGTTCCATGTTCTCCCATAAGAAGAAACCTCCTCTTCACATTTATCTTGTGAAGACTCCTGAGGGTCTTTTTATTTCAGAAAAGTCACTTTTTCATCTTATGCATGTCCAATACATAGTCTGTTCAACCTTTCCTACTAAGATAACCCTTGCATAAGGCATTATTCTAGTGTACCTTCTGTACGCAAGCAGTTCACTATCGTCTGCATATGAGAATTAGGATGGGCAATGAATATTGATCCAGTCAATGGTGCCCACATCAGATTTACTAAAACAATATTAATTATTGTTTAATCAATCTGCTCCCTTAAGTGATCTTGCCTTTATTATTTCTCAATCGTACCTGAATTGTTTGCTTATTTTACTGTCCTGAACTTGCACTTTAGAGAGAGCAATGACAAATACCATCATTAACAGAACTACTGCTCCATTTATTCCTAGCTTTGTCTTTCCTAAGCATAGTGTATCCTTCAAGATTTGTATTCAAATCATGTCATGCTGTACTCATGCCCCTGTTATAGCTATAACATTGTATTTGTGGAAGAATCTATTGCTAAGGATGGTAAAAGTTAGAGAAAACAAAATCAATAGAGCACCTCTTTTTTTTTATTTTTATCCCCCCCCATTAATTATCCTAACTGTAGTACTGTATTGTAAATCACTCTAAGTTTATAGATTTATAGAACATAGAACATAGAAGAATACAGCGTAGTACAGGCCCTTTGGCCCTCGATGTTTCGCCGATCCAAGCCCACCTAACCTATACTAACCCACTATCCTCCATATACCTATCCAATGCCCGCTTAAATGCCCATAAAGAGGGAGAGTCCACCACTGCTACTGGCAGGGCATTCTATCAACTTACGACTCGCTGAGTGAAGAACCTACCCCTAACTTCAGTCCTATATCTACCCCCCCTTAATTTAAAGCTATGCCCCCTTGTAATACCCGACTCCATACGCGGGAAAAGGTTCACACTGTCAACCCTATCTAACCCCCTAATCATCTTGTACACCTCAATCAAGTCACCCCTAAACCTTCTTTTCTCTAATGAAAACAGCCCCAAGTGTCTCAGTCTTTCCTCATACGATCTTCCTTCCATACCAGGCAACATCCTGGTAAACCTCCTCTGCACCTGTTCCAGTGCCTCCACATCCTTCCTATAGTATGGCGACCAAAACTGCACACAATATTCCAGATGCGGCCGCACCAGAGTCTTATACAACTGCATCATGACCTCAGGACTCCGGAACTCAATTCCTCTACCAATAAAAGTCAGTACGCCATATGCCTTCCACACCGCACTATTTACCTGGGTGGCAACTTTCAGAGATCTGTGTACATGGACACCAAGATCCCTCTGCTCATCCACACTACCAAGTATCCGACCATTAGCCCAGTACCCCATCTTTTTGTTATTCTTCCCAAAGTGAATCACCTCACACTTAGCTACATTGAATTCCATTTGCCACCTTTCTGCCCAGCTCTGCAGCTTCTCTATATCCTGCTGTCACCTGCCACATCCTTCCTCACTGTCAACAACTCCTCCGACTTTCGTATCATCATCACCTTTTATGTCTGTAAATAAAAGGCCGAGTTGACTTTTGATGAGGGTCCAGCTTCAGTTGCTGCTTAATTAGGCCCAGCTGTGCTTCTTGACACCTTAAAGGCCTTGCTTTAGGCTGTGACTTGCAGGATTTAAACTGAAGAACTCCCTTTATAATGCCACTTGCGGTACTGGAAAAACCAGCTCTGGTTAGAGTGAATTAGTTATCTAGTCCAGATGGCTAACATACAGCAAGAGAATATGGATAAGCAATCATTCTGTTCATAATTATCAGTTCCTTATCATATCTTGCTATCAATTTACCAAGCTGTTGTTCGTTGAATGCTGCAGAGCCTAGTGCTGGTGTTAGGTTCTTTACCTGAGGTTTCATACACAAGATGCAATTCGCATATTCCAACTTCTGCAAACAGTTAGTTTATTAAAGCTTGTATAAGCTAGATGACTCCCCTGACACTCTATGCTGGTCATGCGAAAGAGTCAAAGTGAGGCACTGAACAAAGGAAATACATTCTGTTTATACAGGTGAGTTGGTAAGGCTCACAGGTACTTCAGCCACTCTTTCTCTCTCACACTCACTCTCTCTCACCTACACACACATAGGATGAAGTCATCCTCCGAGATAATGTAAATGCCCTAATCCTGGGGAATCGTTATGACACCTTCACGGAATCAGGAAATAGTTTGTATATGTCCAAGCTTCGGAGTGGCCCTGCAAATGAGTTCTGGCTCCATTACTTCCCCAGACAATGCAGAATGTGATATGCTTCAGTATCAGGGGATGATCACGCAAATGAACCTGATTGGCTGGGAGATGGCTATAAAAGTATTTCTGAATGGAAGGGACTGAATGAGAGTTTAATTTGATAGTAAGAGAGTAGTAGTAAATGCTTGCCTAAATGAAGTGGGAGTCATCTGCATTCCTGCATAAATGTCATCCCTGTGCACTTCCAGCATGTTCAAGTTCATGGTGGCTCAGTGGTTAGCACTGCTGCCTCACAGCACCAGGGCCCCGGGTTCAATTCCAGCCTCTGGCGACTGTCTGTGTGGAGTTTGCATGTTCTCCCAGTGTCTGTGTGGGTTTCCTCCTGGTGTTCCGGTTTCTTCCTGGTGATCCAGTTTCCTCCCACAGGTGAATTGGCAATCCTAAAATTGTCAGGGGTAAATGTAGGGGAATGGGATTGGGTGGGTTACTCTTTGGAGGGTCGGTGTGGACTTGTTGGGCCGAAGGGCCTGTTTCCATACTGTAGGGAATGTAATCATAATTACGTAATTATCGGACAGTTTAACCCTTTTTTAATACTACGTTAATGTCTAGAGAGATCAACCAATTTAACCTTTTAACGTTACATTCCACCCTTATCATTCCATGATAACTCCCCTAGTTAGGGGCTGAGAAGGGCCTTAACAGCTTATTCATAATGATCCTTCAGCCACTGTTTAAGCAAGCCATTGAGACACAGCGTACAATGAGTAGGACAGCAAAAATTAATAGCTCGAGAAGCAAGTAGGATCCCCCAGGCAGCCATCCAAGTCAGTCTTTGAAATTCTGAGGGCCCTGTCTGAAATCATCTAATTGGTGCTGAATGGAGTTGCATGTTATGTTCTGGATGTAGGTTTGCTTGCTGAGCTGGAAGGTTCATTTTCAGTCTCCAGATGAAGCACTGCTGGTGTTTCCTGCTTCCTATGCAGTTCTTCGTCTGGAGGCTCACTGACTATGTTACCTAGTATGGTGATGAAACGTCTGAAAATGAACCTCCCAGCTCAGTGAGCAAACCTACATCCAGAACCTCAACCTGACCTACAGATCTTCTCAAAACTTGCTAATGTGTTTTGTATGATTCATCCATAACATAGGTAGTGCATTCATTTCCCACAATTGTACAGACGCAGTCCTTATTGAGCGAATAAATAGTCAATGGCATGTCTGGTCTGTGCAGCAGGTCAGGCAGCATCCAGGGAACAGGAGAATCGATGTTTCGGGCATAAGCCCTTCTTCAGGCTTATGCCCGAAACATCGATTCTCCTGTTCCCTGGATGCTGCCTGACCTGCTGCACTGTTCCAGCAACACATTTTCAGCTCTCATCTCCAGCATCTGCAGACCTCACTTTCTCCATGTCGGGTCTGTAATGTGTCGAGCCTTACAAGTAACTGCATTTAGTGCCCTTCTGGTACTGTTTCCAAGAATGGTTCACCCACAAATGAGGTCATTTCTGTTCTTTGCTGTGATTGTCCCTGCTGATCCTCCTAGGGACAGCATCCCCAAGAACCCATAGCCCAGGGAGGATCCCAGAGTTACTGGGTCCCTCCAATCTGCACAGAATCTTTCACTAGCAGCTCAGGCTACTATTCTGTGGTGGGTAGGGACCTTCTGTGGACACGGGACAGTGAGTGGTCCCGCTGTCCCTACAGTGAATAGGATAGGGAGCATCTGGGTGCCCGTTGTGAAGGTTCCATTGAGAAGGAACGCAAACCCTATTTTGGCCCGGGAGCACGTAATTGTTGTACAGCTGTCAGTCGCGAACTACATGTACCGCCAGCTCCTGTCCTGGCTGGAGTTTCCCCCGATCAGATCATCTGGTAATCAGAAAAAGGATATGCCCTAAAGGCCGAGCTGACATGGGTACCGTTGCAATGCCTGCAAATGAACTGCTGTCCTGAAGTATCATTTAAGTGCCTTTGCTTGTCACAGGTGCAGGTGAACAATCCATGGCTAGCTTGGTGAAGTCTGTGGGTACATTGTCTCTGGGCACAAGAGGCGTTCGTGGGGACCAAGGCATAGGTACAACCCCACCCCTGTCCTGAGAAGCAGTGCCTTCTCTCCCCTGGATCCCGTGTAGTTAGTTAGGGGACTGAGTGTTACCAGAATTCATCAGCTCTCTGCGCTGACCTGAAGCCACCCTTCTAAGCCCTCCCACTCTGGCCTACACAGATATCTATCGTGTACAGGTTAAGGGGATCCCACCTGGGAATGGCAACAAATAATGCACCTACAGAGTAGAAGAGTGGATAACATACAGTCCGATTACCGTGCAAATGCATAGGAGTCTTAAAAATACAAATTGTCCTCTAGGTCGAATACCGCGATGGCGGCTAATACAGTTATTAGGTTGTTTGAGGGAGCCATTGTTTACAGTCACTTAAGTGGACTCAGCTGCTTTGTCCTTGGACTTTGACTGCCATCGATGCTCATAGGAACATCTGGTACGGTCCTTTCCACCTGTGTCCGAACTTTGGGGTGTTCAGTTTTTGGTCAGCCCGAGCTGTCTTGTCTGCAAGTTGGAAAGTCTGTCCGGGTCATTAGAGTCCTGGTACACTGTTTGTGGTGGTGATCCGAAGGTGTTCCTGACTTGTGAGTAAAGGAACTTGAGAGACTAGGTTAGCTGCTGAAAGTATGCCTGCATTTCCTCTCCCATAATATTTAGGTCTATGCGGGTGGGTGGGTTCGTGCGTATCTCCCAAGGGGTCCTACTGGGTAGGCTGTAGATTATCTCAGTTGCCTACAGTCCAATGGTTGCGGCTGGGGTAATCTTCATGTGACACAGGGCAAAAGGCAAGAACCACTGTTGAGGCAGTGTTATGAGTAGTTGGAAAAGCCTCGATCCATCTACTAAATACATCAAAACAACAAGGCGATACTTATAGCAAAGTACATGCAGAAGTTCAATAAAAGCAAGCTGAATACATTCAAATGGACCCGCTGGTGTGGTGAAAGGGTTAAAATTGTGTCCCAATACATGTGTGAATCTAACCGGAATGGAGGTGTTGCTTAGTCCCGTGTGAATCTTATTACACACCTCCCCGTGTGAATCTTCTTATCTGTATGTAACCAGAATGGAATGTGTTTTTTAGCCTTGCTCTGCTGTTCACATGAATGTTTATATCTGGAAAAGAGTATATCAGCTGGAAAAGTCTCCAGTTCGGTGAGTCTGCTCCGGGGTTACGTTTAACCGCCGAGCGTGGGTTGTTGGCAACCGCTCTACGAGAACTGACGGCTCCCAGTTCCGGTAACATGTAGAGTGAGTATAAGCCAGACCCGGGAGTCTGCTCCGGGGTTACGTTTAACCGCCGAGCGTGGGTTGCTGGCAACCGCTCTACGAGAACTGACGGCTCCCAGTTCCGGTAACATGTAGAGTGAGTATAAGCCAGACCCGTTGTAAGTATGAGACCTGGTTGTGGCGACGCTGCGGGGAATAAAATGCTCATATTCTAGCAGACTCGCCTCTTGGTCGTTTGTTCTGTGTCACACTACTCTCCTACGAACCTGACCTTGAGAATTTTTTAAAACAGCTGGCAAGGGAGGTTTTCCTGTTACACACTGCACGCCTTGACCTGCATTATCTTACTGACACATCAAACATGATCTGACTCACTTTTGAACTGCCTTGGCCAGTCGGGTGGCCACTAACTATGCAACATGATACTACTCATTCCCCCCTTGCCAAGGTATGTATCAGCATGAAGGCAATCAATGAGCATTGGTAACAAGCTATCAGGTATACATACTTGACTGATGGGGGGGGGGGGGGGATGTCAAGAAATGGCTGCACCAAAGGCAGTCATGGGGAGCTTCGGAAAGCTCCTCTGGAGAGGCACTGAGGAAAGTGGCCAGGTTAATGGTCGAATAGTAGGAGAAGGTCAGAAGAGGATTGTTAAGAAGGGCTGCCTCGTAACAACTATGTTGAGTCTCTGTAAGGTGTTGGTTCTGGTGGGAAGTCTGGAGGACTACAGTCATGTGTGACAAATACAGTTGAGGGTTTTTGGAGGGTTATGTTGGATGTGGCTGTCACAAGGGAGTAGATAGCCGGCACAATTTGTGAGCAAGGCGGGGTTCCCCGGTGACCGGGTCGAAGCGAGTTGAGTGATAGGCCACTGGCCACTTGTGTTCTGAGTCTGGATTAAAACAATTGCTCAGTCCTCCAGGATAGTGGCATACAGCTAGGAGGGTCTGTCATACAGTGGTCTCCAGAGGGTTGGGGCACTGGCGAGGGCTGCCTTTAATTCGTTGAAAGCTAACTTCGGGTTTTCTGTTAGAATGAAAGTCCCTGAGGCCTTATTGGAAACTAAAGGGATTACCTGCTTGGTAAGTGATGTTACATTAGGGAGCCACTGTTGGCAGTAGTTCACCACGCCGAAAAAGGCATTCAATTGCTTAGTGCTCATGGGTGGAGGGGTTGCCAGGATGGATGTGATGCAGTCTGGGGTCAACTGCTGGTCTGAAGCACTGAGCAATGTCGCCAGAAATGTAGCTTGCCGCTGGGTGTGCTGAACCTTGTTGGATAGTATTACATATTCCCAAGAGTGAAGGGAGTTTAGGAGACAGTTGGTATCTGCAATGTTAGCAGATTCTGAGGGGCTAGCTAGGATTAAGTTATCCACATATTGGACGACTGGAGCCGTCTGAGAGCTGAAGCTCAGAACTGCCGGTGCGATACCTGGGAGAATAAAATGGGCGAGTGGACAAATCCATGGGGGAGTTGCTTCCAGGTGTATTGCTGACCCTTAAAGATCAAAGCAAACAAATACTGAGGCTCTGCTATCAGGAGGAGAGCAAATAAAGCATGATGTAGGTCAACGATGGTGAAAACACAGCCGCTGGCAAGGATATTGCTGAGAATGGCACGACCGGATGTCGTGGCTGGACCATTCTGTTGATCTGTCGGAGATCCTGTACTAACCTCCACTCTGGGTGTCCTGGCTTC
The DNA here is from genome assembly GCF_037043375.1 of Chiloscyllium plagiosum. Lineage (NCBI taxonomy): Eukaryota > Metazoa > Chordata > Chondrichthyes > Orectolobiformes > Hemiscylliidae > Chiloscyllium > Chiloscyllium plagiosum. Next base: position 78,749,485 of record NW_028270142.1, read on the forward strand.
GGGACAAGTAGAATGGGGGTGTTACAGGGCAATTGGCAGGGTACTAGAACTCCCTGTTGGAGGAATGAGTCTATCAAAGCTGATGTCTCTTCTATGGCTTCTGGTCTTTGGGGGGTATTGAAGGCAGTTCTGCTCCTGGTGTAATTTGGGTCTTGATAGGATCCACAGGAGTGCATGCTACTTCATGTTTAGAGGCCGATCAGAGGTCAGGGAAGGGTTCTTCTGAGGGGTCGTGTCGGGGCTGATAGTGGCGAAGTAAACCCACAACAGTGAAAGGGCTAGCGTAATAAGTTAACTTCCCATTAGTCAGTGATACGAGAGTCTGACTGCTGCTGTAACTGGTGTGCTAAAAATCCCAGGGCCTTCGCTTTGTATCCCTCGTTCACAGACAAGGTAATGTGGAGAGAAACTGACCCTGGTTGATTCCAGAGATGGATAGGAATGTCTGCTAAAAGGGTAGATCCCTCTTTACCTTCAATGTGCCTTACGATAACAGTGATAGTGGAGTCTAAGAAGGGGGCAAAGGTGGCTACCAGCTTGGTGGAGGCTCCATTGGAATTGTAACAAAGGATTACGTGGGGATCAGGGGCTTACGGAGGAGGGGTAAAATCCTTTGGCTGCAATTCGACAGCCTACCATTGGGAGCATGCAATAAATCCAGAACTGTCTCTTGGTAGAATTATGTCTAATTGTAATGCTCTCATCAAGGCAGAGAATCTAGACTTGAAAGGCACACAACAAATCCCTCCCTGCTTGGTTAATCCCTAAATTAGGGGTTGGAGTGAATTGAACCATACAAGTTTGGGTTCCAAACTGAACTGAGTGATTCTGTTAGGGGATACTCCCTCTCCTGCCCAGTTACTCCATTAAGATGTATAAAGGTGGGTTTGCCAGAACTGTTCCTTGTTCTGGGGGTCATCACTGCATAATTGATAAAGGAGTTCCAGCCCCTGGAGACGTGGGATTGATTGAATGTTAAGCATTAGAGAAAGAGATCAAGATGAATCCTACTTTGTGACCCATCCATCTCACACAACCAACACTCAGACGATCGCTTATTTAGTTCACCTGGAAGCTCCGTGTATGTTGAAATCCCACTGCTGCCACCTGAGGTTTCATACACGAGATGCAATTCTCACTCACCAACTTCTGCAAACAGTTAAAGTTTATTAAAGCTTGTACAAGCTAGGTGACCCCTCTGATACTCTTCACTGGTCGTGCAAAATCGAGTTAAAATGAGGCCTCGATCAATGGAAACATATCCTCTTTATACAAGTCAGTTGGTAATGCTCACAGGTACTCTGCCCACTCTTCCCCCGCCATAACCACATGTTACCCCAGGTACGATGGTAGGGTGAGGTCATCCTTGGAGAGAAGGTAAATGTAGATGCCCTAATCCTGGGGAATCATCATGCAAATGATTTCCTGACTCCGTGATTTCCCCAAGACAACGTAAGTGTGATATGTCCTAGCTTTAGAGCAATCCTGCAAACGAGTTCTGGCTTCGCTACTTCCCCAGACTGTAGGTGTGATATGCTTCAGTATCGGGGGATGGTCACACAAACGAACCTGATGGGCTGGGGGATGGCTATAAAAGTATTACTGAATGGAAGGGGCTGAATGATGGTTTAATTTGATAATAGTAGGAGAGTAGTAGTAAATGGCGGACTAAATGGTGTGGGAGTCGTATTCATTTCTGCATGAACGTTGTCCCCACCCACTTCTACCATGTTCAAGTTCTGGAGGAAGACAGTACAGCTAAACCCTTCAATATTACATTAATGTCTAGAGAGAGTCCAATTTAATCTTTTAACATTACAGTGGGTTCTGAACTATTTACAATTTGTGATTTAGGTGAAGGGACTGAATTTGCTGATGATAGAGATGGGTGGAAAAATAAGTTGTCAAGTGGAGTTGGGGAAACAAGTGTAATAAGTGAGTGGGCAAATTTGGCAAATGATATACAATATGAGAATATGTGCATTTGTTTGTTTTGGGTGGAAGAATTGAAAAGCCAAATGATTGGAGAAGAACTGTAGGAAACATTGATTCATTTCATATGTTACCCAGATCATGCTACTTCACCTGATTAGGGAGAAAGCCAATGATTTGTATTCTTTACAAGCAGTCAAGTTGTTTTAAAGCTGTTCTGGACTTTGGTTCGTTTACATATGGAGTACTCTGTGCATTTCTGGCCTCCTTGTTTGAGGATCATGTTAGATGAGATTCTTTCACCTGATTCTGGAGCAGAAGGAGCAATCTTGAGGAAATATTGAGCAGAGTGGGGCCACATCCATTGGAGTTAAGAAAGAAAGGTGATCTTATTGAATCATAAGATTTTGAAGGTAGTCGTCAAGATGGATCCTGAGAGAATGTTCCTCTGTTTGGAGAGCTTAGAGCTAGGATATGTAGATTTAAGGACTTTTTAAGAATGCGATGAGGATAATTTTGAGGGTAGTTAGTCTGTGGAATTTTCTTCTGCAGTGAGAATTGATGGCTGAGTCTTTTAATATATTAAAGCCTTTTGATTACTGGTTATGAGGAGCACAGCTAGAGCCATAATCAAATGTCAGGTTGGGTATGAAGGGTCAAATGACCTACTTCTGCAACTTCTTGTCTTTCTTTCCATGTTGCTGAAGCATGGACATAGCCGATGGATCTTTAGATATGAGTCAGGTTGGCTCCAAAACATTTCCAGCAATGAAGTAAGAATGTTTGGAGTAAATACATTTTAACATCAGTGATTACAACAAATAATTGGGGTATAAGTTAAGTAGATAGGCACTTCGAGAGCTTTGAATTCATTATGGTGAGCCAATATAGATTTGTTAAGGAAGATAGTCCTTGAGTAACCAAGTTTGATGTAGGAACAACAAGTTGAAGAAGGAATGGATAGATTTCAAAAAAGAGATTTTGAAGAATCATAAGCCTTCTTTATATGATCAAGATTTGTGGAATAGAAGAGGAATTCATCAGCTTGGATGCAAAATTAGTTAAGGACAGAAAAAGCAAATCCGTATAGGTGTTTATTTTACACAATGCTATTGTCTAAGAATTATTTGGACATTTTCTGACTTGATAATGGAATAGGGAGTAAAATTTCAAACTTTGCTTAAATTTGGAGGTGAGGCAGACTAAAGATAACAATTGACTGCAACAGGAATTATGCTAACGATGGTTAGACGAGTGACAGATCTTAAGATGAAAGTGAGGCTTAATGAACTTTGGCAGAAAAGGTAGGCTGAGGAAATATGGACTTAAGAGCACAGTTCTAAATTGTCAGAATAATGGATCTGAGGTTCATGTGCATAGACATTTGAAAATAACAATGTGTTGAATGAACAGTAAGCAGACTATGTGAGCTCTTGGATGTGGTCAATAGTATTGAGTACAAAGCGTGGAGGTGATTCTGCACCCTTAAAGTTCTGGTTTGGCTACACAGCATCACATTCCATTCTAATGGCCATGTTTTTGGAAGATTGTTCTCATCTGCACAATGAAATTTTGAGGTACTTGTTGTTTAAAAAGTACAGGTTTTATGACCGGTAAAGTGAAAAGCTGTTGCCATTAGCTGGTTGTATTCCCAGTCTCTGCACACATTTTGGGGATGTAATATAGGAAGAGCACTCGAACTCCCTGCCTACAATGTTTGGAGAGTCTGAGGCAATCAGTGATTTTTAAAGAGTGCTTGTAGAGGCAGGTGAGGGAAACTAGCAGAGCTGTCTATAAAGATTAGGGAAATGAGACTGACTGGATTGCTTTACAGTCATTGACTGTGGATGAATGCCCTCCTTTTATGCTTTAATGATTTCTGATTTTTGTTCATCAATATTGGAGTAGACTGCAGGTATTTGAGAGCATGTGCGATAAGGTCCTTTTGATCAAACATTAGAAGTGAGTGTACATAAAACAGAGATTGAAGTGTAAGTTGAATGTTCAGTCTTGTTGTGAAAGTATGTCTCAAAGTTTGCAGATGATACCAAGTTGGGTGGGAGAGTGAACTGTGACTCGGTGCAGAGATCCTTCATGATCTGGACAGACTGGGTGAGTGGGGAATTCAATACCAGATGCAGTATAATTTGGATAAATGTGAAGTTAGTCACTTTGGAAGCAAAAACAAGAAGGCAGCTTACGACATGAATGGCTGTAAATTGGGAGATGGGAGTGTGCGGCAGGACCTGGGTGTCCTTATGTACCAGTCACTGAAGGTAAGCATGTAGGTGCAGCAGATGGTAAAGGAGACAAATGGTATGTTGGCCTTCATTTTGAGAGGTTTCGTGTACAGGAACAGGGATGTGTTGTTGCAGTTATACAGGGTCTTGGTGAGGCTATGCCTAGAGTATTAGTCATAGAGATGTACAGCATGGAAACGGACCCTTCGGTCCAACCCGTCCCGACCAGGTATCTCAACCCAATCTAGTCCCACCTGCCAGCACCCGGCCCATATCCCTCCAAACCCTTCCTATTCATATACCCATCCAAATGTCTCTTAAATGTTGCAATTGTACCAGCCTCCACCACTTCCTCTGGCAGCTCATTCCATACACGTACTACCCTCTGTGTGAAAAAGTTGCCTGTTAGGTCTCTCTTAAATCTTTCCCCTCTCACCCTAAACCTATGCCCTCTAGTTCTGGACTCCCCGACCCCAGGGAAAAGACTTTGTCTATTTACTCTATCCATCCCCCTCATAATTTTGTGAACCTCTATATGGTCACCCCTCAGCATCTGTCACTCCAGGGAAAACAGCCCCAGCCTGTTCAGCCTCTCCCTATAGCTCAAATCCTCGAACCCTGGCAACATCCTTGTAAATCTTTTCTGAACCCTTTCAAGTTTCACAACATCTTTCCAATAGGAAGGGGACCAGAATTGCACGCAATATTCCAACAATTCCTGTACAGCCGCAACATGCCCTCCCAACTCCTGAACTCAATACTTTGACCAATAAAGGAAAACATACCAAATACCTTCACTATCTTATTTACCTGTGACTCCACTTTCAAGGAGCGATGAACCTGAACTCCAAGGTCTCTTTGTTCAGCAACACTCCCTAGGACCTTACCATTAAGTGTATAAGTCCTGCTAAGATTTGCTTTCCCAAAATGCAGCACCTCGCATTTATCTGAATTAAACTCCATCTGCCACTTCTCAGCCCATTGGCCCATCTGGTCAAGATCCTATTGCAATCTGAGGTAACCCTCTTCGCTATCCACTACACTTGCAATTTTGGTGTAATCTGCAAACTTACTAACTGTACCTCTTATACTTGCATCCAAATCATTTATGTAAATGACAAAAATTAGAGGACCCAGCACCGCTCCTTGTGGCACTCCACTGGTCACAGGCCTCCAGTCTGAAAAACAACCCTCCTCCACCACCCTCTGTCTCCTATCTTGGAGCCAGTTTTGTATCCAAATGGCTAGTTCTCCCTGTATTCCATGAGATCTAACCTTGCTAATCAATCTCCCATGGGGAACCTTGTCGAACGCCTTACTGAAGTCTACATCGATTACTCCCACCACTGTCCTCGTCAATCCGCTTTGTTACTTCCTCAAAAAACTCAATCAAGTCTGTGAGAGACGATTTCCCACTTACAAAACCATGTTGACTATCCCGAATCAGTCCTTGCCTTTCCAAATACATGTGCATCCTGTCCCTCAGGATTCCCTCCAACAACTTGCCCACCACCGAGATCAGGCTCACTGGTCTATAGTTCAATGGCTTGTCCTTACCACCCTTCTTAAACAGTGGCACCATGTTCGCCACCCTCCAGTCTTCTGGCACCTCACCTGTGACTATCAACGATACAAATATCTCAGCAAGAGATCCAGCAATTACTTCTCTAGCTTCCCACAAAGTTCTAGGGTACACCTGATCAGGTCCTGGCGATTTATCCACTTTTATGCGTTTCAAGACATCCAGCACTTCCTCCTCTGTAATCTGGACATTTTGCACGATGTCACCATCCACTTCCCTACAGTCTATATCTTCCATATCCTTTTTCACAGTAAATACTGATGCAAAATACTCATTTAGTATCTCCCCCATTTTCTGTGGCTTCACACAAAGGCCACCTTGCTGATCTTTGAGGGGCTGAAAATGTGTTGCTGGAGAAGCGCAGCAGGTCAGGCAGCATCCAGGGAACAGGAGAATCGACGTTCTCTCCCTAGTTACCCTTTTGTCCTTAATATATTTGTAAAACCCCTTTGGATTCTCCTGAATTCTATTTGCCAAAGCTATCTCATGTCCCCTTTTTGCCCTCCTGATTTCCCTCTTAAGTATACTCCTACTTCCTTTATACTCTTCTAAAGATTCACTCAATTTATCCCGCCTATACCTTACATTCGCTTCCTTCTTTTTCTTAACCAAACTCTCAATTTCTTTAGTCATCCTGCATTCTCTATACCTACCAGTCTTTCCTTTCACCCTAACAGGAATATACTTTCTCTGGATTCTTGTTATCTCATTTCTGAAAGCTTCCCATTTTCCAGCCGTCCCTTTTTACCTGCGAACATCTGCCTCCAATCAGTTTTCAAAAGTTCTTGCCTAATACCATCAAAATTGGCCTTTCTCCAATTTAGAACTTCAACTTTTTAGATCTGGTATGTCCTTTTCCATCATTATTTTAAAGTGCTGGCCCAAAGTGCTCCCCCACTGACACTTCAGTCACCTGCCCTGCCTTATTTCCCAAGAGTAAGTCAAGTTTTGCACCTTCTCTAGTAGGTACATCCACCTACTGAATCAGAAAATTGCCTTGTACACACTTAACAAATTCCTCTCCATCCAAACCCTTAACACTATGGCAGTCCCAGTCTATGTTTGGAAAGTTAAAATCCCCTACCATAATCACCCTACTTTTCTTATAGCTGAGATCTCCTTATAAGTTTGTTTCTCAATTTCCCTCTGACTATTAGGGGGTCTATAATACAATCCCAATAAGGTAGTCATCCCTTTATTTCTCAGTTCCACCCAAATATATTTCTGGGAATATCCTCCCTCAGCACAGCTGTAATGCTATCCCTTATCAAAAATGCCACTCCCCCTCCTCTCTCGCCTCCCTTTCTATCCTTCCTGTAGCATTTGTACCCTGGAACATTGAGCTGCCAGTCCTGCTCATCCCTGAGCCATGTTTCCGTAATTGCTATGATATCCCAGTCCCATGTTCTTAACCATGCCCTGAGTTCATCTGTCTTCCCTGTTAGGCCCCTTGCATTGAAATAAATGAAGTTTAATTCATTAGTCCTACCTTGTCCCTGCCTGCCCTGACTGACTCACTTCTGTTCTCACCTGTACCAGACTCGGATTGATCTCTTTCCTCACTATCTCCCTGGGTCCTACCCCCACATCTTACTAGTTTAAATCCTCCTGAGCAGCTCTAGCAAATCTCCTGTCAGTTTATTAGTCCCCTTCCAATTTAGGTGCAATCCGTCCTCCTTGTACAGGTCACTTCTACCCCAAAAGAGATTCCAGTGATCCAAAAATGTGAATCCTTCTCCCATATGCCAGCTCCTCAGCCATGCATTCATCTGCTCTGTTCTCCTATTCCTGCCCTCACTAGCTTGTAGCACCGGGAGTAATCCAGATATTACTACTCTTGAGGACCTCCTTTTTTAAATTCCTGCCTAATTCTCTCTCATCTCTCTCCAGAATCTTGATCTTTTCCCTTCCTATGTCTTTGGTTCCAATGTGGACAGTGACCTCTTGCTGGCCCCTCTCCCCTGTGAGAACATTCTGCACCCTGTGAGACATCCTTGATTCTGGCACTAGGGAAGCAACACACCATTGTTTTTTCGCTGCTGACCACAGAAACATCTATCTGTACCGCCGACTAGAGAATTCCCTGAAACAATTGATCTCTTGGAACCCGACGTACCCGTCGTTGCACCAGTCTCAATACCAGAAACTTGGCTGTTTGTGCTACGTCCCCCTACGTCCATCATCCCCTACCTGTTTGAAATGGGTATATCCACAAAAGACTCCTGCACTAGCTGCCTACCTCTCTTACCCCTCCTGGAGTTAACCCATCCATGTGACTCTATCTGAGACTTTCACCCCTTCCTATAACTGCCATCCATCACATACTATTGCTGTTGCAAATTCCTCATCGCTTCTCCCTGTCTCTCCAACCGATCCATTCGATCTGATAAGATTCGCAGCCAGCAGCATTTATGGCAGATATAATTCGCAGTAACCCTTAAACTCTCTTTCAACTCCCACATCTGACAAGAAGTACTTATCACTCTATTAAAGGTGATTTTTGCTCCTTCAAAATCTACAGACCCAGAAAATAACCCCGTCTTATTCCTCTACAAACACTGCCCCAGGTTAAATTAATAGTTATGGCTTATTTTAAGTTTAACCAAGAGACATATCTCCAAAAACATTTAATCAAGAAAGAACCTACTCTACTCACTACTGCAGATTGTCTGTAGGCTACACTTAAAACAACGATTAACTTATCTGATTCTGTGCTGTGAACTTCGTCCAACAATTCCTCCAAGATCAGTTGTGAATTTCACTGTTTGATTTTCCCAGATGCACTCCTATGTCCAGCGATACATGAATTCAAACATCACAGGCAGGAACTGTGCAGGTTCTCTCTCTCCTGCAATGACCTCACTATGTGCTTCCCTTGTCTGATCTTCTTCTCCATTTTAAAACTGCTGTTGTTTTGACTTTTTTTGTCAAAGTTCCAAAACAATGCAACAGCATATGAAACAGTAATTGCTGCTCCTGCAACTTGAAGAAATCGCCTCCATCACCTAAAATACCTCAAAGAGAAGCAGCTGTTACAGCCAGAAATTTTTCCCATCCTGCAGTTTTGATCTCCTTTTCGGAGGAAGGATGTTCTTGCTTTTGGGAGTGCTGCAAAGGTTTGCCAGGCTGATTTTGGGGATGGCAGGACTGATGTATGAGGAGAGATTGACCAGATTAGGATTGTTTTTTTGGAGTTCAGACTGATGAGGGGGCATCTCATATATACTTAAAATTTTAATAGGACCAGAGAAGGTAGATGCAGGGAGGATGTTCCCAATGGAGGGTATGTCCGGATTCGGGGTGGACCATGTGGATGGAGAAGAGATATTTCTTCACCTAAAGAGTGGTGAGTCTGTGGAATCAATTACCACAGGAAGTATTTGATGCCAAAACATTGAATTCAGGAGGTAGCTAGATATAGCACTTGGGGCGAATGGGGTCAAAGGTTATGGGGAGAAAGCAAGGTTAAGCTATTGAGTTGGCTGATTACCCATGAAGGGCAGAGCAGGGCCAAACAGCTTTCTCCTGCTCCATCTTCTATGTTTCTATTTCCCTTCATGCTGACAAGATATCAAATAAATAGGCTAAGTTTTTCTTTTGGCATTCTGACCGTATATATTTTATGGTAATAGGTACTGATGTTATGTATTCTGTTTGCTTTAAACAGGAAAACCACAACCATGTCAACATCTTCTTTGATTATGCTAAAAAAACCAAGAATACTGCGTGGTCCTACTTTTTACCAATGTTGAATCGACAGGATCTGTTCACTGTTCATATGGTGAGTGAAGAGTGTAGTATTCTGACTGCATTTTTAAAAAGAAAATTGAGCTAATTAAGGATTCTGTTATATTTCTGTTTGATGTCTTTCTGCGACTGTATGATATCAATGCAGGCAATGGTCATTGCAGCAACATAGACCAGAGTTGTTGATGTGGAGTCCCAACAGAACTGAAATTTAATGGAGTAATTACTCAGTGTCTCAAACACTCTAAAATCACTGACCCGAAACAGAATCAGGAACATTTCAGAATTCTAACTCATTTAACCTTGATAGCTAACCGGGAAAAGTTTGAAATCAAAATCAGCTTTAACATTTGAACCCAGACACACACCCTGCTCACTTAGCACTTGTGATCCTAAAATTGACAATCTCCGATTCTGATCATGTTTGAAAGATTTGGGGCAATATTTGTCAATTTGAAAGCAGTGTTCCATTTTCTGGGGCCTCCATCTGTAGTAATCTTCGAGACAAAACATATTGAACTGCAATATTCAGAATCGCTGTTAGTTGCTGCTGTTGGGTATGTTCCTGTTCAGAAAAACAGGTTTTTTGTTCATGTTGCTCTACATTATTCAAGAACATGTTTTCTATGTGAATTGAAAGTTGGGATGAAGAGATGTAGTTAGGACATTAAATAAAGTTTGGAATGACAATTTAAAAATAAAATTGTAACAACTGAATCAGAAACACTGGAAGTTACCTTGGGTCCAACAGAGTGCATTAGATTTCCATGCAAAGTATTTTCTTCTGGCTTCACACTGCATTGGAACTCTCGAGTATCACTTTCCTGGGGCAAAGATTGTTTTTATCATTGTTTTGTTATCTTTGCTGATTAGTGATAGGACCCTGCATTGTCAACCAGATAGAGCCCCTGCTCGTACCCTACTGGGAACTTTGTCCATAGTCTCTTAAGCTGTTTCCTGTGCAGGCTCATTGTAATGTAGGTGGTGAATTGCACTTTTTTTTTAAGCAAAGACCATATTGGTGTATGTTCTCTAAGTAGTTTTGATTTGAAAATATCATTTTATGATGCGATAAATAGCTTTGCATCCCCTCAAATTACATAATTTCCTTTAAGATGATTTTCAAGTTAACGGTGTGGAGTGGCACTGTTTACTACAAAGTGTCCCTGTTTGAGCAGGTATTGCTAGTTTTCATAGCATGGTTGAGTTTTGACTGCATTTTGTCACTCTACATTGTTGGTCTGAATGGTCAAGGTTGTTTGTAGGTGGTTTTATTTAATGAATCATCTGTCAGAGATCCAGTAATATTTCTGTTTGGAAAGAAGACTGCACAAATTGAATTCTTCATTACAGAATGCGTTTTCTGAAAGTACTTGGCTTTCAGACAGGTTTAAAATGTTTTTTCTCTTTTGTTTTTCCAAATTTCTTTCGGATTACTTTTTTTTTCTTTGATTTTGCATTAATCTCTCTTTTAATTTGTAAAAAAGGATGTGGCCATTGCTAACCAGGACAACTTTATTTCCCATCCCAAATGATCCTTTAGGTGAAGCTCTAATTCAAGGGTGTAGGTGCACTCGGTGATGTAAAGGAGCATCAGAATTTTTAACTCGCTGACCGTGAAAGAATGGCAATATAATTCCAAGGCAGGATGATAGGTGGCTTGGAGGGCCTTGAGCAGACTGTTAATCAACATGATATAGCTGATGCTCAATCTCGCTTCCATATCCGGCAAGACATATTAACTTCTAGAAATGTATTTTGTTATTTTAAATATTTTCAGTAACGTGACCTTCTCAACCTTCTGTGGTAGAGAATTCCATAGGTGCATCACCCTCAGGAGAAATTTCTCCAATCTCCATCTGAAATGGCCGTCCTTTGTAACCTGAAATCGTGGTCTCTTGTCCCGGAACCTCTGGCCAGGGGGAAACATCATTCCTGCATCCAAACTGTCCAGCTCTGTCAGAGGTTTGATGTGTTTCAAAGCAATCACCATTGTTCTGAACTCCAGTGAATACATGATCATTCAACCTGGCTTCTCTTTGTATGACAAATCTACCATCCCAAGAATTGGCCTGGTGAACTTTTGTTGCTTTGCTTTGGTGCATATGTATCCTTCCTTGAGTAAGGAGACTAAAACTGCATGCAGCTCTTCAGGTGAGGTTTTACTGAGGCCCTGTACAACAGCAACAAGCCCTCATTACTCTGCGCTCAAATCCTTTCCACTCTGAAAATGATTCATTCATTAAGTACACCATGCCCATTTATTCTCCCCTTCTATTCTATTAAATACATCCTGCAAAAACTTTAAGTTTATCCACCACATTTTTCATAAATCTATTGTTTTGTGTAATCCAGTTGGTAATCAAGTGTCCTGTTATCACATCCTGTATATACGTGGCTTGACATTTTTCTCAGTACTGATGTTCCGCTAGCTAGTCTGTAATTTCTGGTTTTCTCCCTTCTTCCATGTTAGGGGTCCTGATCCTGCTGGGGTGCAATTCCTCCAGCTTTAACAGGTCCCATCTTCTCCGGAACTGGCCCCAATGAAGAACTATATCCCTCCCTTCTGTACCAGTTCACTTTGTTCTGGACTTCTTTGTTCAGACTTTGCTCAATCAAGGAAAATAGCCTGGGAAACACTCCAACGAGGTCAGACAACTACCCAGGCTTGCTCTACTACTACTGTTTTTCGAAGAAAATAAAATTCTCCTTACTGTCCCTGTGCATGTTAGTTTCACTTTTTGTAAATAAAAACATTGCAGCAAATATTCAAGATGCTAATGTTTGAATAGAATTGATGCCACTAGGATAAATAAGTCAATTTGTGCATTGTCTCTGTAGTTTTTGACTGGCATGTGTTTCCAGCACTTTCCATTGTTTGATTTCAAACATGTAGTGAACTATTACTTACTGAAATAAATAAAGCCAGAAAGGCTTTTATCTGTGACAATGTTTCTGACATTTTTTTTTAAAATTTCAGGCTGCAAGGATTATAGCAAAACTAGCTGCTTGGGGGCGTGAATTGATGGAAGGGAGTGATCTAAATTACTATTTCAATTGGATTAAAACCCAACTAAGTTCTCAGGTAAATGTTGGGCCAGTTAAGCACTTTAATAATGGGTATAATGTGTATAAAATATGAATGTTAGTGAATTGAGTCTTATTTTCCTTATCACTTCATAGTGTTACAAATCATTGGAGTAGTATGCTGGTATTTTTTGAATCATTACAAACGTTAAGACTTTCTGAATGTGCATGCAAAATTCACAATTTTTGTTTTGTTTTAGACCCAGGTTTCTAGAGAGCATAGATCATGTTTCTGTACTTAACAAGAATGATGATTTTACTACAAATGAATAGATTATGACTATAGATGAGGTGTGAAGAATTGTTGACATCAACTCTACTAGTTAGAACTCTGAAGCTCTTGTTAAAAACCTTCCTACATATGCACAAACAGTGGGGATTAAGGAGGGAGGAAAAGATGAGGGAGGTGGTTTACTGGTCATGTTCTTGAAGTTTATTGAGATTGTTTTGCTGATCATGATGCTACTTCTCAATTTATCTTCTCCAAGTACTTTAACTTGATCTCTTCTGGAGTACTGTATGCAGTTGTGGTTGCCCTGTTATAGGAAGGATATTATTAAACTGGAGAGGGTTCAGAAAAGATTTATCAGGACGTTGCTGCGAATAGAGGGTTTGAGATACAAAAATAGATGGACGTTTTTCAAAGCAGTTTTGGAGGCTGAAGGGTGACCTTTTTATTGAGGGTTTTATGAAGGGTATATAGATAAGGTGGATGCCAAGAGTCTGTTCTCTAGCGAGGGGGAGTTCGAAACTAGTGGGCATATTTTTAAGGAGAGAGGAGCAATTTTAAAAAAGACATGAGGGGCAACTTTATTTTTAAGAGATTAAAGTGTGGAATGAACTACCAGATAAAGTGGTGGATGCAGGTACAGTTACAATCTTTAAAAGACCTTCATGAATAGGAGGGGTTTGGAGGAATTTGGCCAAATGGAGGCAACTGGGACAAGTTTAGGTTGGGAACATTTTCAGCATGGCGAGTTGGACCAAAAGATTTGGTTCCATGCTGTGTACCTCTGATTCTGTGATTGTGCCTCGATGTACAGGGTGACTGGGTGCATACTTGTAAAGGTCTCTGACTTATTAAAATTCATGGCTAACAGCAACTGATAAGAGGAAATAAACTGGCTATCTTCAGGTTGAAGATGCTTTTTACTGCAGAGCTGAAATGGCTTCTGACCTGAACGTTCGCACTCCCAAACTGCTCAGGTACATGGAAACCAATCGGTGTTGGCAGGCCTTTAGTCAGTTGTCCACAGACCAGTTCTTGATGATTAACCGCTTGTTGCCAACACAACCATTCGTACACTACTCTCGCTGGTGTGTAACTAGTTTTTCTACATTGCTTAAACAAACAACTGTAAGCAATATTTCATGAGTGGCAGGTTACTTGCCTTTTAAGAAATGAAGCAACCCTTCAATAATTGGCTTTTAAAGTAGTCCTTCCCCATTTTAGTTCACAATCAAAAATATAAAAAGTGAAAAGACGTGGTCATTACATCAGTGTGAGGTAAATTTACTGACGACAACAGCAGTTCCATTATTAGCATATACTACAGATGCAACCACTGAATAAAATGGCAAAATTCGTATCTATGACTTCCAAACTGCAGCATGTGCTGGATCATTTTAAGAAGACAAAACTTAATTTTCTTTATTGCCAAAGATGTAAGTTTTGGGTATTTTACCACTTCTCAGTGATGTGATTTTGGTGCATTGTTATTTTGTTTTAAGCAAGGATTGATACCTGTTTTTGCCAGAACAGGAGTTTGTAGTTTTGAATGAAAATTAGCTCATCTGTGCCATGCTAGGTATAGTCTCTGATCACTTCTTATAGGAATGATAAAGGATGCTGCCTACTTTTATTTTGGATTTCTCAAAATCCCTCATCCTCGTCTTGCCTGAGATCCTCTAGTTGGCCCTTGACTCTAACCAACCAGGGATTTGCAATTTTTGAAATTTAATTGTTTTCTTCTGTTGCTGGATCCTCTTCCAAGGTCAGCCCTTCCTTTCTCAATAGCTGTACAACCTTACTCCTATTACTAGTTTTTTTTTAAATGCAATTTTTGACGGCAGATACAATCTGAGAAAGAACATGTTTGAGGAAATACCCCAATTCCCTGTCAAAGATGATTTTGTATTCTCTAGTGTGGCAGAAGTTGTAGCTGTTACCTCCATCAACTGTTCTTGAAAATTTGGGACAGGAGAATTCCTTGCCGATCTTCAGCATTCGACCATTGCCAATGACCTCAAGAAAGATAAAGTGGACTTCAGATATTACCAGAGAATTACTGTACTCCCTATTGCTAGGGAGATCACCCAAATTCTTGCCAGTGCCTTTTTTCAGTCTCTAAGGAAATGTCTCTTGAAGGCCTGTGACTTCTAACCACACCACAGGGCCATCAATGATGTTTACTACTTGGCAACTCCATTGCCAGGCTAGAATGCCTACCACTGTATTTCAGTAATTTAACCAGTACATTTGACTCTGTCAATTGTGAAATGCTGTGGAAGACTCTATCGATGGCTGGCTGTCTGGAGAAATTACTCAGCATCCTCCTTCTCTTCCGCGGCAAGGTGTTGGTGATGGTCCTCACCAGAAATGTGACAGATTCCTTTTGAGATCTTGACAGGGGTTAAGCAGGATTCATTGTTGTCATCCTTTTTCTCCATTTACATCACCACCCTTCATCTTGTCAATAGCTAGCTTTCCAATGGTTGTGGATGTTTTCTACGTATGGATGGAAACTCTTCAACCTCAACTGGCTGAAATTCAAGAAAGGAAAGAGATGAACCTTGCTAGTGGAATTTCAGAATGGGGATGATGACATTGCTGCTTTCTTGAAACAAGATATTCCAGCTTGGTTTAGTGCCTTCATGGAAACATACTGCAGAATTGGTTTCAACGTCAACTTCAAGAAGACTTAAATTCCTCACTGACCCATCCAAGGGCAATTGCCAGTCCATCCCATCCCCCTCAAGGTTAGTAAAGCGATCCTTCCAAATGTTGAGCATTTCCCCAACCTGGGAAGTTTTTTCTGTTTATCCTATTTCTTATCTAAAGCTGACAATGCGAAGATTCAACACTACATTCAAATGGAGTGTCACTTTCGGATGCCTAAGAATAGTGTCTTTGACTACTGTGACTTCTGTGCTGATTCTAAGGTCCTTGTGCCTAAGGCAGTTATCCTTCTCACCCTTCTATATGGCTCAAAAGCCTGGACTACATGTCAGGGCCCTTGAGAAGTACCATCAAAGCTGTTTGAGAAAGATTCACTGCATAATTTAGAGGGCCGTCATACTGACATCTGCATCCTTGAAGCAGCCAAAAGACCGCCGATGGAGGCCATGGTCATCTGAAACCAACTGCTCTGGGCTGACCACATGCTCCGGATACTTGAGTTCTGATTGCCAAAGCAAATCATTGTTGCCCAGTTCAAGGGACGCACTTGAATGAGAGAAAAACAAAGGAAGCATTTCAAATACTCCCTGAAGAAATACTTGCTTAAGAAATGCTGCATAGATCTCAACATGTGGGAGACACTCGTTCAGAAAAGACTAACTTAGAGAAAACTGTATGAAGAGTCACAAGTCTTTGAGAAACCTGTCTAAGAGTACAGAAAAGGAATGTCAGTGATCTTTAAGCCAAGGGCTATTCCACCTCCTGGAAATACCTGCCAAATGTGATTTATGACCTAGGATCTGGCTCATCAGCCATGCAAGGGTCAATAGAACCCAGGTTTGGTGATGTAGAACTTCCAAGGTGTTCTGTCATTCTTGCTAGTGAATGATTATTGCCACTGATGAGATGATTTTGACATTTTATTGGGATCTAACTTGGAGGGAGGGCCTGCCATTTGAGGTTGGCTGTCTTCCAGACAAAGGAAAAAGTTACAATCCATTCTTTGCCTCTAATCTCAAAAGTCAAGGGGCAATTGAATGGTCTCTAGACTTCATAATCCTTGGTAAGCCAGTCATCAACTTCTGATAATATTCAGTGTGTTTCCCTTAACTGCTGCTTTGAGGTTGAAGCCAGAATATCTGTTATCTTGTATTTCTGGTCTGTTTCTCAGGCCATTTGTTCTCAAGTTCCCATGTTTTGCCTTCTGCAATATTTCTTGTATCTAAATAGATTTGTGTCATGTAAGCCAAAAGCTGTCAAGCACCAGTGCCCATTTAGCTGTATTCTTGTTTGATTAATATGAAAAGATGAATTTACAAAGATGCTATGGTGCTAAAATATTTGTTAAATTAATCAATGTATGTGTAAGTTTACAATAGGATATATATCCAGTATAGGTTCAGGTATTTGTTCATGAAAGCAAAGAACCTTTTGTTTGTATTTAGAGTTTGCTAATTAGATGAAATTCTTAGCTGTTTCTAATTATTAGCATGTCCTTTAAAATAGCTTGAAATAGACACTAATCAGGTTTGTGCAAAAAAATCAAGTCAATTTTTATGTCACAAGTCTGAAATCATGCCACTATAGAATGTTTCACTTTTTATCCAGTGAAAGTAATTGTGCTTTGCTGCATAATTTGCCTATTGCTATTTAAAAGTAAAAACACTGTTGTGAATCAGAAATAAAAATAAATGCTGAAATACTTCGCAGATATGGTAGCATTTGTGGAGAAAGAAGCCGTTAACATGTCAGGTAAATGACCTGGTGTCGGAACTGGGAAAAGTTGGAGGTATAGTGAGGGCTGTGGAAGATTGTGGTAGAAGAACAAAATGTAAGTCTGTGACTAAGTGAAGGTGAAAGATTAATAAAAGGGAAGGGACAGCAAATAGAGCAAGTGAAGAACTAAAACAATGGATTTAAAGGTGTAAATGACAGTAACGTCAACATTCCTTATTTTTTGGGGGGGTGGGACAGTGGTAATTTGTAGACCAATATTTCTAATCTGAATTTTTGAACTCTGGAGCTAAAGGCTGTCAAGTGTGGATTTGAGTGATGTGAATATTTGTTACCCAGAATGGGTTTCACCATTTGTAATTTGAATATATCTATTGCAGAAATGTATACCGGTCAGAAAGAAGGCCTCTGAGAAGGGTGAGCACTCATGGTTAACACTGGCAATCTAGGAGCGCATGTAATCAAAAGCTAAGGAATGCAGAGTGGAAAAACTGGTTATGGCCAAGAGGAGTGGGAGATTTATAAGAACCAGCAGCTGATAAGTCAGTCATACAGCACTGAAACAGACCCTTTTGGTCCAGCTTATCTGTGGGTGGGAGGCTGTTCGGAAGAATAGTGTGAACTTGATGGACCAAATGGCCTGTTTCCATGCTGTAGGGATTCTATCCTTATAACTCAAGCTCTGTAAGTCCCAGCAAAAACCTGGTGGATATTTTCTGAATCCTGTCCAATTTAATAATATCCTTCTTAATGGCAGGGTAACCAGACTGTACAGTGTTCCAAAATTGGCCTATTCAACATCCTGTATGATGTTAACATGATGTCCGAACTCCTATACTAAATGGTGTGAGTAATGAAGATGAGCGTGCTAAATGCTGTCTTAACCACCCTGTCTAACCGTGATATAACAAGCTAATAAATGGAACAAAATTGATTTGTTTTTGTATCAATTACCAATGTATTTGCACAAGTGGCTATCTTGGTATCTGAAAGAGGGAGACTAGCTGAAGTGACTGGGACCCTGGCAGATGCCTCTAGGGGATTGACCAAGAGATCTGGGAAATTGCAGATAATTTGTCAATATTTTGCAGTCTTTGTGGTGGAGAATACAATAAACATCCCAACAATAACAGATGAGCAAAGTTCTGATAGGAAAGGTCTCTAACATAAGGGACAAATATTTAACAAACCAAGTCAGGCTAGTTGCAGGATCTGATCTCTGCATCCAAGGATTTTAAGGGAACAGACCATAGTGACAGTGGAGGTATTGGTTGAAACATTCCAGAATTCAATAGGTTTTTGGCAGTGTACGAGTACACGAGAGAACTACTGTTATGACACTCTGCTTAATAAAGGAGGGGTACTGAAAGTTTGTATTTATTCCTATGGGAATGGTGCTTAAAAGTTGAGAATTCTTATTACAACTGTACTGGGCTTGAGGATGCTGCTGGAATATGATGTATTTTAAAAAAAGCTTCATAGAACCAACTCCTCAAACCTAGCAACCCTCGGTGACTCCGAATCACGAGCATTCCAACAGTCTCTGGTCTAATCTTAACTGCCATAATCAATGCGTGTGAAAGCTTGGTTGGCCATTCAATCAGAAAAAATGCCAAGACTGGTTTGGAGGATGATTGATATCCAGAAACTATTAAGCGAGAAGGACATGGCATTTGAGTGTAAAAGAACAACTGCATTCAAGAAAAGGCAGAGTTCAACAGGAAACCCATGACATGAAGAACAGGTGGTGGTTGGATGAAGCACTGGAGCCTAATGAATGGCTGACAATCATAGATGAAACACCCACTGCCCCACCCCACTGCTGACCAAGGATGGAGTGACTTATCAAAGATAAAGATGGCATGACAAAATGCTGGAGGAAGCACTCCAGAGGTGCCCCCCCCGCTCCCAACCAGTGCTCTGAACAGTTTTGAATGCATCCCACAGCATACTACAAGCCACCAGCTCAGCAACATCCTAGCCTTGCACAAAGAAGAGAAGGCTGTCTGCCAGCTTAAGAGCAACAAGGCTGCTGGAGTAGACTGTATCCCTGTTGTTGTGGTTCTGTTCGCCGAGCTGGGAATTTGTGTTGCAGATGTTTCGTCCCCTGTCTAGGTGACATCCTCAGTGCTTGGGAGCCTCCTGTGAAGCGCTTCTGTGATGTTTCCTCTGGCATTTATAGTGATTTGTATCTGCCGCTTCTGGTTGTCAGTTCCAGCTGTCCGCTGCAGTGGCCGGTATATTGGGTCCAGGTCGATGTGTTTATTGATTGAATCTGTGGATGAATGCCATGCCTCTAGGAATTCCCTGGCTGTTCTCTGTTTGGCTTGTCCTATAATAGTAGTGTTGTCCCAGTCGAATTCATGTTGCTTGTCATCTGTGTGTGTGACTACTAAGGATAGCTGGTCGTGTCATTTTGTGGCTAGTTGGTGTTCATGGATGCGGATCATTAGCTGTCTTCCTGTTTGTCCTATGTAGTGTTTTGTGCAGTCCTTGCATGGGATTTTGTACACTACATTGGTTTTGCTCATGCTGGGTATCGGGTCCTTCGTTCTGGTGAGTTGTTGTCTGAGAGTGGCTGTTGGTTTGTGTGCTGTTCAGTTCCACTGGTCGCAGTAGTCTGGCTGTCAGTTCGGAAATGTATGGTAGTGTGGCTAGTCCTTTGGGTTTCAGCATGTCCTCATTCCGTTTTCTTTCCCTTAGGCACTTGTTGATGAAATTGCGCGGGTATCCGTTTTTTGCCAATACATTGTATAAGTAGTGTTCTTCCTCTTTTTGCATCCCTGCTCTGGATTAGAGTGGTGCTGGAAAAGCACAGCAGGTCAGGCATCATCCGAGGACCAGGAAAATCAACGTTTTGGGCAAAAGCCCCTCATCAGGAATGAGGCTGGAGCCCCCAGGGTGGAGAGATAAATGAGAGGGGGGTGGGGCTGGGGGGAATGAAGTGTGATCTTTTCGTGACATGAAAGTTTCTTCGAGGGCTTGATAGGGTTGATGTTGAGATGTTTTGGGTAGTTGGGGAATCTCGTAGCAGGGGATGTAGTTGCAAAATAAGGGGATAATCATTTAAAACAGATGTGAAAGAATTGCTTCTCCTGAGGGTAGTGAAGTTCTGTCTGGAATTCTGAACCCCAGAGAGCTGTGGATTACTGAACACATTTAATGAGGATGCAAACAAAATTTCGAAATACTGAGTATGTGGAGCTGGCATGAAAGAAGCTGAGGCCTGAGTAAATCTGCTAAGGTCATCTGGAATGACAAGGGGCTTGTGGTGATAAATGGTCTATTCCTACATCATAAATTCTTTTACAGAATGCCTTCAATTCAACATCCCTGAACAATTCCAATGTTTGGGAGAAAGTGACGACTGCAGATGCTGGAGATCGGAATAGAAAGTGTAGTGCTTGAAAAGCACTGTAGGTCAGGCCCCATCCGAGGAGTAGGAGAATAGACGTTCCGGGCATAAGCCCTTAATTCCTGATGAAGGGCTTATGCCCGAAACGTCAGTTCTCCTGCTCCTCAGGTGCTGCTTGACATGTGCTTTTCCAGCACCACACACTCCACCCCGATTCCAATGTTCATATGCTCCATTATTTCAATTTCTTAGTTTTCTGCAATGTTCTAATGCTGCACAATAGCAGCTGAAACATCAACTAACCTATAGACTTTTAGACTTCAGCCTACAAGATATAAATTTCATTAAAAGTTAAAATCCAGTACAGTGTCCAATTACATTCACATTAACGATCACTAACTGAATTGTAACAGACCCGTTCTGATAAACTTGGAAAAATTTAGGAGCAACCTGTAAAGTCTGTACAATAATTACTTCCTCAAGCAGAAGCCATTGTGACCACATGTAACCTCACGGTTTAGGAACATTGGAACAGGAATAGGCTATTTGGTCTCTTGGGTTTGCCTCCCCATTAGATGATATTGTTACTAACCTGGTTGTGGTGATGATTTGTTCCAAGAGATAAAATAAATTGTCTAACTCCGCTTTGAACGTGTTTACTGTTTTCTAAAGTTGGTACAGTTATTGAAATATTCATTTAAGTGATTTAGAGATTACCTTGGATATAGGACAATAGGTGCAGTATTAGGCCATTCTGTCCTTCGAGCCTGCACCACCATTCAATATGATCATGGCTGATCATCCTTAATCAGTATCCTGTTCCTGCCTTATCTCCATAACCCTTGATGCCACAATTCTTGAGAGCTCTGTCCAACACTTTCTTTAATGAATCCAGAGACTGGGCCTCCTCCTCCACTGCCCTCTAAGGCAGAGCATTCCACACAGCCACCACCCTCTGGGTGAAGAAGTTTCTCCTCATCTCTGTCCTAAATGGTCTACCCCGTATTTTTAAGCTGTGTCCTCTGGTTCGGCACTCACCCATCAGCGGAAACCTGTTTCCTGCCTCCAGTGTGTCCGATCCTTTAATAATAATCTTATATGTCTCAATCAGATTCCCTCTCACTCTTCTAAACTCAAGGGTATACAAGCCCAGTCGCTCCAGTCTTTCAGTGTAAGGTAATCCCACCATTCCAGGAATTTACCTTGTGAACCTACGCTGCACTCCGTCAATAGCCAGAATGTCTTTCCTCCAATTTGGAGACCAGAACTGCACACAGTACTCCAGGTGTGGTCTCACCAGGGCCCTATACAGCTGCAGAAGGGCCTCTTTGCTTTTATACTCAATTCCTCTTGTTATGAAGGCCAGCATGCTATTAGCCTTCTTCACTACCTGCTGTACCTGCATGCTTACCTTCATTGACTGGTGTACAAGAACACCCAGATCTCTCTGTACTGCCCCTTTACCTAAATTGATTCCATTTAGGTAGTAATTTGTTCTTGCCACCAAAGTGGATAACCATACATTTATCCACATTAAACTGCATCTGCCACGCATCTGACCACTCACCTAACTTGTCCAGTTCACCCTGTAATCTCCTAACATCCTCCTCACATTTCACCCTGCCACCCAGCTTAGTTATTACTAATACCATCTTCTATATCATTAACATATATTGTAAAAAGCTGCGGTCCCAGTACTGATCCCTGCGGTACCCCACTGGTCACTGCCTGCCATTCCAAAATGGAGCCGTTTATCACTACTTTGTTTCCTATCAGCCAACCAACTTTCAATCCAAGTTAGTACTTTGCTCCCAATACCATGTGCCCTAATTTTGCTCACTAATATACCATGACCCCTAATTTTGCTCAGAGGTACATGACAAAGACAGCAAATTGTCTTGTAAGCTTATTTGCAATCTGTTGTGCATTCCTAGGTCATCCTTTCTGCACCTCTGACCTGATCATCATTTAATAACGAAATACAATGGTGATTAAATTACTGCAGCCAAATGTATCTCTCTAAAACCTTAGCCAGTATATTGCCCACCTTAGTTCCAGGTTCAAGAAAGGATTGCTTATTTTGACATTATAATTGAAATCAGTTTTGGGCGTGTTTATGATTGACCATGAATGTAGGAGCAGAAGTAGGTCATTTAACTCTGAGGACTGCAGAATCTGGACATTAGAGTCTAGATTAGAGTGGTTCCGGAAATGCACAGCAGGTCAGGCAGCATCCTACAAATAGGAAAAATCAATGTTTTGGGCAGGAGCCCTTCATCAGGAATGAGGCTGGAAGCCTCTGGGGTGGAGAAATCAGCCTCATTCTTGATGAAGGGCTCCGCCTGAAATGTCAACTTTTCTGTTCCTCAAATGCTGCCTGACCTGTGCATTTCCAGAACCACGCTAAACATGATTCAACCAAAGAATCTGCTCCACTATTCAATGTGATCATAGCTGATCATTTTCAACTCCAATTCCTCAATCTTTTTATTTTCCCCCAAACCTTTTTGATTCCCTTGCTGATTCTAACAAAAATTGGTCTTTCTCATCCTTGAATGGACTTAATGACACGGCCTTAACAGTCTCCGGTAAAGAATTCCACAGATTCACTATCCTTTTGAGAAAAAAATTTCTCCTCATTTAGGTTTTAACTGTGCAACCCATTGTGAGATTAAGCCCATTGGTCCTGGAGTCTCACAGTGGGAAACTACATTTCTGCGCCTACCCTGTCAAATTTCCATCAAGGTTGGATCTCATTCTTCTAAATTCTAAACTCTTTAGGAAGGAAGGTTGTGTGTGAACCTGAGAAAATAGGTGAGATTCTCAATGATTACTTTGCATCAGTGAGGAGAAAGTGAGGTCTGCAGATGTTGGAGATCAGAGCTGAAAATGTGTTGCTGGAACAGCGCAGCAGGCCAAGTAGCATCCAGGGAACAGGAGAATCAATGTTTCGGGCATAAGCCCTTCTTCAGGAATGAGGAAAGTGTGCCCAGCAGGCTAAGATAAAAGGTAGGGAGGAGGGACTTGGGGGAGGGGCGCTGGAAATGCGATAGGTGGAAAGAGGTCAAGGTGAGGGTTATAGGTCAGACTGGGGTGGGGGCGGAGAGGTCAGGAAGAAGATTGCAGGTTAGGAAGGCGGTGCTGAGTTCGATGGATTTGACTGAGGCCCGCTCCTCCGCCCTTGAGCCCCGCCCCTCCAACCGCCACCAGGACAGAACCCCACTGGTCTTCACCTACCACCCCACCAATCTCCATGTACAGCGTATCATCCGCCGTCATTTCCGCCACCTCCAAACGGACCCCACCACCAAGGATATATTTCCCTCCCCTCCCTATCAGCATTCCGTAAAGACACTCCCTCCGTGACTCCCTTGTCAGATCCACACCCCCGACCAACCTAACCTCCACTCCCGGCACCTTCCCCTGCAACCGCAGGAGGTGCAAGACTTGCGCCCACAGTTCCCCCCTCACCACCCTCCAAGGCCCCAAAGGAAACTTCCATATCCGCCACAAATTCACCTGCATCTCCACACACATCATCTATTGCATCCTCTGCACCCGATGTGGCCTCCTCTATATTGGGGAGACAGGCCGCCTACTTGCGGAGCGTTTCAGAGAACACCTCTGGAACACCCGGACCAACCAACCCAATCACCCTGTGGCTCAACACTTCAACTCCCCCTCCCATTCCACCAAGGACATGCAGGTCCTTGGACGACTCCATCGCCAGACCATGGCAACACGACGGTTGGAGGAAGAGTGCCTCATCTTCTGCCTGGGAACCCTCCAACCACAAGGGATGAACTCAGACTTCTCCAGTTTCCTCATTTCCCCTCCCCCCACCTTGTCTCAGTCAAATCCATCGAACTCAGCACCGCCTTCCTAACCTGCAATCTTCTTCCTGACCTCTCCGCCCCCACCCCAGTCTGACCTATCACCCTCACCTTGACCTCCTTCCATCTATCGCATTTCTAATGCCCCTCCCCCAAGTCCCTCCTCCTTACCTTTTATCTTAGCCTGCTGGGCACACTTTCCTCATTCCTGAAGAAGGGCTTATGCCCGAAACGTCGATTCTTCTGTTCCCTGGATGCTGCCTGACCTGCTGCGCTGTTCCAGCAACACATTTTCAGCTACTTTGCATCAGTGTTCACTGAGGAACGGACGGTGATGAATGCTGAGATAAAGAGAGAGGTTTGTTTACTCTTGTTCACAGTGACATAAGGAGGGAAGATGTTTTGGGTAGGCTAGAGGTTAATCCCCAGGACCAGATGAGATCTACCCCAGGTTGCTGAGGGAAGCGAGAGAGGAAATAGGTGGGGCCCTGACAGATATCTTTGGAGCATCCTTAAGCACAGGTGAGGTGCCGGAGGACTAGAGGGTTACTCATCTTGTCCCCCTGTGCAAGAAGGGTAATAGGGATATTCTAGGTAACTCCAGATGAGTGAGCCTGACGTCAGTGGTGGGAAAGTTGACGGAGAAGGTACTGAGGGATAAAATCTATTTATATGTGGCAAGGAATGGGCTTATCAATGATAGGCAACATGCCTTTGTGTGGGGGGAGATCGTGCCTTACCAACTTAAAAGTTCTTTGAGGAAGTGACCAAGTTGATTGATGAAGGAAGGGCTGCAGATGTCATATACATGGACTTTATGAAGGCGTATGATAAGGTTCCCCATAGTAAACTAATGGAGAAAGTGAAGTCTCATGGTGTGCAGGGTGTTCTAGCTAGGTGGATAAAGAATGGTTGAGCAACAGGAGACCAAATAGTAGTTGAAGGGAGTTCCTCGAAATGGAGAAAGGTGATCAGTGTTCCACAGGGGTCAGTGTTGGAGCCACTGTTTGTGATATACATAAATGATCAGGAAGAGGGCATTGTTGGTCTGATCAGTACATTTGCAAATGACACGAAGATTGGTAGAGTAGCAGAAAGCATAGGGCACTGTCAAAGAATACAGGGGAATATCGATAGACTGGAGAGTTGGGCAGAGAAGTGGCAGATGGAGTTCAATCCTGGCAAATGTGAGGTGATGCATTTTGTGAAGTTTCATTCTAGAGTGAACTATACTGTAAACGGAAGAGCCTTGGGAAAAGTTGATGAGCAGAGGGATCTGGGAGTTCAGGTCCATTGTACCCTGAAGGTGGCTACACAGGTGGATAGAGTGGTCCAGAAGGCACATGGTATGTTTGTCTGCATCGGACGGGGTATTGAGTACAAGAGCTGGCAGGTCGTGTTAAAATTGTACAAGACTTGGTTTGGCCGCATTTAGAATACTGTATACGATTCTGGTCGCCACATCACCAAAAGGATGTGGACACCTTGGAGAGGTTGCAGTGAAGGTTTACGAGGATGTTGCCTGGTATGGAACAGAGGTTGAGTAGGTTAGGATTGTTTTCATTAGAAAAAAGGAGATTGAGATCTACAAAATCATGAAGGGTATAGACAGGGTAGATAAACTTTTTCCCAGGGTGAAGGATTCAGTAACAAGAGGTCATGCGTTTCGAGGTGAGAGGTGAAAGGTTTGAGGAGGATACACGAGGCAAGTACTTTACACAGAGGGTGGTAGGTGCCTGGAACGAGTTGCAGCAGAGGTGGTAGAGGCAGGCAACGGTAGAGGCAGATTCGTTTTAAGGTGCGTCTGGACAGATGCATGAGTAGTCAGGGAGCAGATGGATACAGATGCTTAGGAATTGGGCGATAGGTTTACACAGAGGATTTGGATCAGCTCAGGCTTGGAGGGCCGAAGGGACTGTCCCTGGGCTGTAAATTTTCTTTTGTTCTTTGGTCTTTGAGATTTCAAGTTGTGGTGATATATGGGCACCTGGCCCAATGTTTTGTTTTATGATCCTGTGGTGTCCATTGACTGTGTATATTGGGTTTGGAAGGTTGTACCCTTTTCTTAATTGTTGTTTGAAAAACATGTTGTTCATTTTGGTTGCACATCAGCCTCCTGCTTCTGATCTTTGTACACATTCAATGACCTGGACAACTCTGTGTAGGCCTGCAGGCTCCTAGTTCCTGACTGCTTTATTTTATCCTCCAACTCCAACTCCATTTTGATTTGATTTCATTTCCTTCACCACCCACACCCCATCTTTCCCTCACGTTTGCATTTGTTTAATTCATTAATGGAATATGGGTGCCACTGGCTAGGTCAGCATTTAACATAGAAACATAGGAGAAGACCATTTAGCCCTTTGAGCCTGTGCCACCATTCATGAAAATCATAGCTGATCGTCCAACTCAGTAGCTTAATTATGCTTTCATCTCATTCACGCCAAGTGCTATATCTAGCTGCTTTTTGAATTCAATGTTTTGGCATCAACTATTTCCTGTGGTAGTAAACTACACAGGCTCACCACTTTGGGTGAAGAGATGTCTTCTCATCTCCATCCTAGATGATCTATCCTGAATCCTTAGATTGTGATCCCTGGTTCTGGACGCACCCACCATCAGGAACATCCTCCCTGCATCTACCCTATCTCGTCCTCTTAGGAATTTAAGTCTCCTGAGATTGTCCTCATTCATCTGAACTCCAGCAAAACAATCCTAACCTAGTCGGTCTTTCCTTGTACATCAGTTCTGTCATCCCTGGAGTCAGCCTGGCAAACCTTCGCTGCACTCCCTCGAGCAAAAACATACTTGGCAAAGGAGACCAAAACTGAATACAATGTTCTAGGTGTAGCCTGTATAAGTGCAACAACACTTCCCTGCTCCATACTCAACCTCCCTAAATTTAAGGCCAACATGCCATTTGCCTTTTTCACTGCCTGGTGTGCAAAGACACCTAGGTCCCGCTGCATGCTCCCCTCTACCAATTTACAGCCATTCAGGTAGTAATTTGCCACCTTGTTTTTGCTTCCAAAATGAATAACCTCATATTTATCCAAGTTATACTGCATCTACCATTGATTTTCCCACTCACCCAACCCATCCAGATCATGCTGGAGGATCTCTATATCCTTGTCACAGTTCACCCTCCCACTGAACTTGGTGTCACCTACAAATTTAGATGTTACAATGTATATTGATTTGGATGAAGGAACAAAGTGTAAATAGCTGGGGCCTTAGCACTGATCCTTGTGGCACCTAGATACTGCCTGCCAATTTGAAAAAGACACATTAATTCTTTGTCTCCTCTCTGCCAACCAGTTTCTTATCCATCTCAATACACTTCCCCCAATCCCATACACTTCAGTCTTGCATCATAATCTCTTTATGTGGGACTTTTTGAAAGACTTTTTGAAATGCTTTCTGGAAGTCCAAATATATACCACATCAACTGGCGCCCCTTGTCAACTCTACTAGTTATATCTTCATGGAATTCCAACAGATTTGTCAAGCATTATTTCCCCTACATATATCCATGCTGACACTGTCTGATCCTGTCACTGCTTTCTAAATGTTCTGCTATAAAGTCCTTGACAATGAATTCAAGAATTTTCTCCACTACTGATATTAGACTTAAATGGCCTCTAATTCCCTGGTTTCTCTCTGCCTTCTTTGGGTAGATTTTAAAAACAAAAGGTTGTGTTCACCTGTAGGCCAGGAGACCTAGATCATGTAATTTGTCTAAAGGCCTTGGCTCATTGACTGCTGGTGCCTTATTCAGTGCCATTTCCTTGGCACCTTTTTGTCAGTGGTTATTTGTTATTGTCTCCCACACTTGGCAGGGCAAGGAATCAGACTTAAATATGTCTCAGCTGGAGCTGGAATTGAATCAGAGTAAGCTACCAAGCCAACTAAGATAACAGGCAGCATGTGTTATCAAAAGTGTGTTTTTAAAAGAAGTTGGATTTGTGTATGCATTTTCTAATTGTTTTTATTTTTATTGTCTGAAAAAGATGGATATGGTGATCAGCATTGGAGGAAAGTTCACAAATGGAAACAATTTTTTTTTTCTTTTGAGGTTCATGCAGAAAAGGATCTGTTAATGGTCTTGCCTACCATTTTGCTCCTTGTCTATTGCTGCTTCTCACAAGACTTTTAACTCTCCACTACTCCTCTTCCCACTGCCATGGATGTGTTCCCCTCCTGTTTGTTAAATGGTGGTAAGGGCTATTCCTCAAATGGTGGGACTGTGTGTCATGATGCTACCAATTTGAGATGTGCTCAATAAAGTATGTCTATGTTTAGAGCAATTTACGAAGTGTAAGTATTGCTTAAGATTATAGATGGGTTTTTTTTCTGTTAGCATGGTTTTCATTGTGTGTGTCTGTTTTATGTATGTACCTGGGAGAATAGAGACAAAAATGACAGTTGCTGGAATGCAAAGTAGACAGGCAAGAGGCTGGAAGAACACAGCAAGCCAGTCGGCATCAGGAGATGGGGAAGTTGACGTTTTGGGTGTAACCCTTTGTTCCTGGTCAGTTCTGGTGTATCTGATACACCAGAACTCGAGAATGAAGGAATTATAACTGCTATCAGAGGTTATTGGGAGGCTCAGGGACATACCTTGCCCATGACTGGATGACCTGCTTTCAGCCTTGGAAATCATTTGGAGACCTAGTCTTAAATACTTGCCATTTTAAAAAAAAATCTTCTAATTTGTGTTGCAAGTTACTTTGTTGTGAATGGCATTTTTCAAGGGAGCAATTAATTATTCAAGTTGGAAAATTACATTTTGACTTCTGGGCATATTTCCTGTTTAAGTCCATACTAGAGCCGAAGTGCATGTTTTATTTGTTGATCCCTTCAAAGTGAATTTCATTCATGAATTAGTGCATTGAGCAGGAATTATAACTGATGTAATTAAGGTGTCACCTGATAATGAGCTTCAAAGAAAATGGTACTTTGAGGCAATGTGACACTAATGCAGTGCATGATCATTGGTTTTACAAATTAGGATTTTTAAAATTGTGAATTCTTTATGAATGTATTTTCCATTGGTTTGACATTTATACAAAACAAGTTATTTTTATTTTTTGTTAGAAGTTGCGTGCTGTGGGTTCTGAAGCAGGAACTGTCTCGCCGAGTGAGGTAAGCTGAAGAGAAAAAGTTAGGAATAGTGTGCACAAAGTATAATTTGTGTAGTTTCCTGATATCTTGACATATTACTTTAGTTTATAACTCATGGCATTGTATTTTTGGGAGTCCTTAGTGGAGGGAATAGTTGAATGTTGAGTAAGTACAAACTTTGTTGAAAAAGACTTCCAGTTCCTAAGTGTGAAGAAGAAAGCCTTATTGGAAAAACTTTCTTTTTGCAGGACTTGGGTCCTGAGAAAAAGGTCTAGTGAAATCAATTGCAATTTATTATTTCTTTCCTTTCGCTAAAGAATCAAATGAAGGGTAAACTCTAAAATGTTTCAACTGAAACTTAAACTTACTTGTCAAATCCATCCATGGATTCATCAAAAATGACACTTTGTATGCAAAGTACTGCTGTTTAATTTGGTTTGGTCCACTTTTCACCTAAACCTGATGGTATGTTTTCAAGGCAATTAAAGGTGAGCAAATACTTGCCCAGTAGCAATATCCAAGTCCTGTGAATGAATAATAAAACACAATTAATTAGATCCCCTCAACTCCTGCACTACTATTTGTCAACTGCTTAGCTAACCTTGGTCAGTAGTTCTCGAACTATTTTGTTTGAAGGATCTCATTTCAAATGAATTAGTTATCACAGACCCCCTGCCAATCTAAATGATATCTTTATAATTTCTGTAGTAGAGGTACCAGTATAGAACATCTAAAATTCTCTTTGATGTATTAATGAGGCTAACCAGATAAACCAAAGGTAAAGACTAATCATGATTCTACTAATCGGCCAAATAATTATATTTAATGTGGTTCTATTACATTTGATTTGTGGAGTTTTGAGATTAATACACTACTTTAGTTTGTAGAAAGGAATGATGGTAGGACAAGGCAAAATCAGCACATCTCCCATTTAGAACATGAGAATTATAGTGAGGGCCCAATGGTTTGTTTGCTGCTAAGGGGGCCTGGCTTGACCTGAATCTATTCATGCAAGGATCATTCTTGTCAAACTGTCTATTAGGCTGATGAGATTTGCAAGAGATGTATCAGTGGTTGCTTGTAGGTTTTTTCCCCTCTTGATCCAGTGGATGACTGGTGATAATCTTGCTGAGGAAGATTGCTCCAGGTGAATGTACCAAGATGGAAGAGGTGTTGAACAAAGTGTTACAGTTATGATGTACACTGTTACATTCAATTGAGTAGCAGACAAGAAGGGTGTGCTCTGAACTTTGCAGACAAGGGCACTGTAGTCTTATGTGGAGCATAGTGGGTCAGTTGTAACACTCTGGCAGCAGCATCTCATGTAGATCAACCAGTTTCGTTAGGATGTTTTTGCTTTTGATATTGTACCAATGTTTAATGTTGGTAAAGATTGCCTTTAATGATGCACCCAATTAGTTTCCCAATCAGATAAAGTTATTGATCTCATCAGGATGTACAGCAGTCTGAATAATTTATCTTTAACTAAGCTAAAAGTTGCTATTTCATGTTTTTCAAAGGATATCTTCAGATAAGCCTGTTTCTATTTCCATGACAAAGTAGTCAATTGAACATGGTTTGTTAATTTTTTTACTCATCTCTGTTAAATCAGCTCAATTTATCAGTATTTAATTATTCAAGGAAATTACGTCATGGAAAATGTAGGTAGTTTAAATTGACAGCTTTTCCATGGTTCTAAGAATTTAAGGAACCAAAACTTGAGAAACCAAAACGCTCGAAGTACTCGGGCAAGACAACATTTATAAGAAGCATACACTCATTACATGAGCCAAAATGGAACCTTTGGTATTGTTACAATACAGGGTAAACCCCCCACTGGCTAATTTAAACCAGCAACGCAGAAAAGATTTAACCTGTGTGGCAATTGGTTAAAATTCAAGAGGCCAAGAACTATCCCAAAGATCACTGTTTAAAGTAAAAATTAACAACTTTTTTTAAGTCTAACAGAATAATTAACAACGACTTATAACTCCTTTCTCTAACCTATCTTTTACTTTCCCTTCTATAAGACTGGTCTGATAAAACTGCCAATTGAGATTTACCAAAAATCTCAACTTTCAAAACCAGCCAGCTGTCAAATCTTCTCTTTGTATCTTCTTCTATTATCTTTTCTTCTTAGGGTTTCTGTTTCATAGGTTGTTGGAAGATAAAGGTACCTTTTTAAGAGAGCTATTCTGTGGGCAGTCTGCATATGTTGGTGGCTTGGCAGTTCTCCCCGAACTATTCAATTTGTTTAATATTTATATCCCAAAGCATTGAATCATTTCATTGAATTTGATATTTTAACAATATTAAAACCAAACTTGATTGGAGTTTAGTATCTTGGGGCATAATTTTAACTGGAATTTGATTTTTTTTTTGTCTCATAGCAACGCAAATACTGCTAGCTGCTGGACAAATGTTACACTGCAAATTTTACAGCACTCTGTGTGCTTGCTAAGTCCTTCAAGTCTCTTAAAGATGCAGCACTTCTACGCCTCCACAGCAGTATCATGGTTGCTGCTGGCCTTCTATCACCCCTCAGTGGTGACCTACTTTGCGTGACTGTACATCAAATACTGTAGGAGGGAGGTTAACTAAATGAGTAAAACAAATAGATATAGCTCATATATTTGTATATCTCATCTATTTTCACCAGCGTAATTAATACTCATAATTCTTTAAGTATACAGTCATTGCACAATGTAGACATTTGGTCAACCAGAAAAAGATAATTTGAGTTTTTTCTGGGATAAAAGGCAACGCTGGATTGTTGATGTTCTGAGCCTCCCTCTTGAGAGGTTAAAGGTGGGGGTGCTATCAAGCGCTAGTGTTGCCTCCACAGCTAAATAATGATTTTCCACCTTCGGAATGTGTAGCAATACCTTTTGTCTTTAAATGTCAAGCTGCCACCAATGTGGTGCACCTTGGTAATGCCCCTTTTTCACTTTTTGAAAGGGCTGGGACTTAAAGTTTGGTTTCATTTCAGCCCCACACTTGTGATTATGGACACCTGGTGTGGGGAGAGACAGGCAACTTTGCGGGCCATCTCTTCTGTCCCTGGGCCTGGCTAAGGTGGCTATCAACAGGTCCAGGTAGCAGACCATAGAGGGGCTCATTGTTCTTGACTCTCTGCCCCCTTCACCTGCACATGGGTGTCGCTGGAGAAAGAGCATGTCATACTCACCAGCATGATAGAGGTCTTTAGAGACCAGTGGCAGCATAGAGGCTGGAATGCATCCATAAAATATCGGAGCAGAATTAGGTCATTCCACCCAGAGTCTCTGCCATTCAATCATGGCTGATGTTTCTCAACTCCATTCTCCTGCTTTCTCTCTGTAACCCTTACCAATCCAGAACCTATCTAATTATGTCTTAAATACATAAATGACTTGGCTTCCACAGCGTTTTTTTGGCAATGAGTTCCACAGATTAGCCAATGGCTAAAGAAATTCCTCTTTGCCTTTGTTTTAAATAACTGTGCCTTTGCTTTAAGGCTCTGCCATTGGGTCCTAGTCTCTCCCTTTTGTGGCAACATTTTCTCATGTAGGTCAAACCTACATGTTAACCTTGAAAGAATCTTAAATTCTGACTCCCAAGTCCATTTGTGATTTCTGAAGCCTTTCCCCTTAGAAAATAGTCTATACCTTTATTCTTCGCACCAAAGTTCATAACCTCAACATGGAGCCTGTGGAACTATTAGCAGCTGCCATCCTGAAAAAGACTCCTTTATCCCCACACTCTGCTTTCTACCAGGCAATTAATCCTCTATTTATGCTGTTCCTTGTCCTAAGACCATAGGCTCATGTCTTAGTTAGCAGCCTCTTGTAAGGCACCTTGTCAAAGACATTCTGGAAATCCAAATAGATCATGTCCACTTGCTGTCCTTTGTCCCTGCTTGTTGCCTCCTCAAAGAATTCTAACCAGATTTGTCAAGCATGACCTGTCCTTGATGAAATCATGCTCGCTCAGTCCTCATTTTTCATGCACTCTAAGAACTCTGCAAATTCATCCGTAATGGACTCTCAAAACCCGCCAATGACAGAGGTCAGGCTAACCAGCCTATAGCTTCCTATTTTCTGCCTCCTTCCTCCTCTTAAATGAGGGTGTTACACTAGTCATTTTTTAGTCATCTGGGAAGCTCCAGATTCCCGTGACTCCTGAAAAATTGCCACCAATGCCTCCACAATCTCTTTAGCTACCTCCCTTCTGAACTCTGGAGTGTAATCCGTCTGGTCTGGGTGATCAATCTCCCTTCCGAGCTTTGTTTCCACAGCACCTTCTCCCTTCATAATGGCTACTACACTTACCTCTGAGGACTGATCCTTTGAAGCTCTGTTATGCTGCTAGTGCCTTCTGCTCTAAAAACTGGTGCAAAGTAACTGTCCATATCTTCCCCATTACTATCCCTCATCCTACGTTTTTTTCAGTGGCCTAATGTGCGTTCTTGCCTCTTGAGCTTTTAAGATACATTTAAAAAAAAACTTCTCTTTTACGACTAACTAGCTTATCCTCATTTTTGCACTCCCCAATTTCATTTTTAGTTGTCCTCTGCTGGTTTTTAAAAGCCACTCCTTTGACTTTCCACTAATTTTCACATTGTATGCTCTTTTTTGTTTTTAAGCTGTCCCATCTCTTGCGCTCTGGTTGTCTGAGCAATATGATTTTAATTTAGTAAGGTTCTCTTGCCTTAAATAAGGTTCTGTTCAACCGTTAATTTGGTTTGTTTCAATATGGTGCCCCAACTGGGGTATTTCATTATTTTTGACTGCCTGTTTTAAAAAGGAGTAGAAGAAGTTTATCTCTGTCTTGCCCTGGGCTGGTCCTGTCCTGGGTGCATTTAGATGGGGACAGTGTCAAGGGACATTTATTCTGTTTAAAATATTAGGAAGTGTGATCAGTGTAGGTTTCACAGAATCTAAAATGCAGCTATCATTGACAGAGTTGCAGAATCTACTGTTGGGTATGCATAGCTACTTTGTTGTACTGTGCATTTTCTTTAATATTTTCATATTGTGTCTCTTGAAGAAAATATTGTTTGTGCATGGCACATTCCCAATTGTTGTGTGACCACATGACCTTGGAGACTTGATTATTCACCAAGGACAGGTCAGGGCAGTGTGGTGAATGGCAACTATCCACTCTCTGCTGAGGCAGCATAGGAAACATTAAAGTGATAACATAGGAAAAGATATGTATAGGTCGAATGTTAATATCGACAACACATTTATTTAAGCTATTTATTTTGATCACAGACATTTGTCATTTGTACCATTCCATAGTTGGTTTGAGTGCAACCTGCATAGTGAGTTGGAGGAAGGACTGAGATTTGTTTCTCCTGTTGAAACATCAGACTGATGTACTGAAGGTGAAGTGACTACTTGAGAGGGGTTACTAGCTGTTATGGCTGCAGTGTTTTGCATTCTATTAGAACAAATATCAAGTAACCGCTAACCACGCATGTCTGGCATTGCAAAGCACTACTCAGTTCATTGACTGAGTCCCCTTTGCATAATTACTGTAGCCTTCATATAATGAAGAATTAAAAACACTGCCTTCATCATTACCCTTCCTTGTAAGGAGATCGACCCGCTTCTCCAGTATTTGCATAACTGAAGTTTCTTACCCATACCATTCTAATCTCTTTACATCCCCTAAGGCTTTGACCTCCTTCTGAGGTATGGTGCCTGAAATTAATTATTACAGTTGAGGTTGAACCAGTGTTTTATGAGGGTTTAGTGCAAGTCTTTGATTTTGTGCCTTCCCTCTATCTCTATGAATAAAGCATACACGTTTTTTTCTTAAATCTACAGAGGTGAGAGAAGTTGTACACATGCCCACGCTTTGGTATAAATCATTGTGCTTTATGTGAAAATTTCAGCCACTGTGTATCTGCACAATTTTACATTGCTGTCTTCCAGAAGTCAATTATTGGCTGCTTTATTTACAAGTCTCAGTAATTTCTAAATTTTGAAATTGTCCTGTATCTCTAAGTTCAAATCATTAGGAAATATCAAACAAGAGGTTCCTAAAACTGAACCTGCAAGCACACTACTGTGTATTTCTTCATTCTGCTTTGTTTCTTGCTAATATCCTAGGTTCCTGCCACTATCCCCAATCCCATGAGGTTTGCTGTTCACAATCTTGTATAGTACTTTATCAAGCAGAGCACTGTTGATGTTGCTGTCACGTATTGCATGTATAAACGTGCCTGACATTCCGTTACTTGACAACAACCTATATTTGGCTGATTTCTGCTAGTTCTTCAGTTTGTAACCCTTTGGAATTGTATACCCTGAAATATGAACATGCTCGGTCAACAAATGTCATTAAACTTCAGGGATTGCAATATTTCACTTTTTTTGGCTCCTCGATCTCGAGCCTTTCTGTCAAAAAATTGTGTTATTGACCACTCCTGTTATGTTGTGCATCCTTGGATTCTAAACGGCACTCCAGTACTTATCAACAGGTACAATTTTCACTTTTACCAGCAGCGAGTTTTCCCTGAACTCTAATCTTGTTCAGTTGCATGAAGCAAATATTGTTTTGGGCTTTCAATCTCCACTTCACTTTATTGACCTAATAATGGTATTTGGCTTCATGTGAGTCACCACACCTTTTGAGATGTTTATAAATTCTGACTGCAGCACTTGGCCTATAACTCCTAAAACTTGATCTGAGTTCTAACGCATGCTAATCTTGGGACTTAACATATTGTCCCTACGTAGATCCCATGCTGTTCATTCATCTTTGCAAGATGGCTATTTTTGTGTAAAATCTGCATTATGCATTGTGTAGTATTTAGGAGATAATGTGGCTATACATGACATTGGTTAGGCCACTTTTGGAATACTGCATTCAATTCTGGTATCCTCCTTATAGGAAAGATGTTGTGAAACTTGAAAGGGTGCAGAAAAAAAATGGCAAGAATGTTGCCAGTGTTGGCGGGATTGAGTTATATGTCTAGATTAGAGTGGGGCTGGAAAAGCACAGCAGGTCAGGCAACTTCCGAGGAGCAGGAAAATTGATGTTTCCGGCAAAAGCCCTTCAGGAATATTCCTGATGTGCTGTGCTTTTCCAGCTGTGCTTTTCCAGCACCGCTCTTATCTTGACTCTGGTTTCCAACATCTGCAGTCCTTGTTTTTACCCGGGATTGTTTTTACCCGGGAAGAGACTGAATAGGCTGGGGCTATTTTTCCCTGGAGGATCGGAGGCTGAGGAGGTGACCTTTTATACAGGTTTATAAAATCATGAGGGGCATGGATAGGGTGAAAAGTCAGATCTTTTCCTTAGGGTAGGGAAGTCCAAAACTAGAGGTCATAGGTCCCTTTTAAATCTTTCCCCTCTCACTGTAAACCCAAGGGGCCACTTTTGCATGCAGTGAGTGGTGTGTGTATGGAATGAACTGGTGGAGCTGGCACAATTGCAGCATTGGATGGGTTTCTGAATAGAAAAGGGTTTTTGAGGGATATGTCCCAAATGCTGGCAAATGGAACTGATTAATTTCTGATATCTGTTGAGCATGGGCAAGTTGGACCGAAGGGTCTGTTTCCATGCTGTGCATCTCTGACTCTGACTTTGTATTTAAGAGCTAATGTTTTTTAAAAAGTATTCATAATGCCCAACAACACAATTCTTTGGATTCTGGGAAACTGAAATAAAACCAGAAAATGTTGGAAATTCTTAGCAGACCTGGTAGCATCTGCAGAAAGAAAAGTGTTCCGGTCTGAAGTTTCACCAGAGCTGGGGAAATTAGGGAATAGGTTTTGAGAAAGTAGAGTGGGGAGGGTGAGTTTCCTTCAGGGAAGAGAGAAGGACAAAGGGAAAGTTCTGTGATTGAGGAGAGTAGAAGTGAGGAAAAAGTTTCATTGGTGTATGATCATGTGGTGCAGTTAAAATTAAGGCAAGTAAAAATTCCATGTCTACAGGTAGCATGGAGGGCAAGTAAAGAAAATCTGGGGGGGGGGGGGGGCAAAGCAGCAGTGGAACTTCAAACAAATAAATTGAAGATATTTATTCTAAAAATTTTCATTTGTGTTGAATCCAGAAAAGTTTCCTGTCACAAAAATGTTCTGAAGCTTGTGCTTACGAAATGAGCTTCATTGGAACACTCACTGACCGAGGCTAGTAAGATCACTATAGGAGCAAAGCGGAGAGTTACGACAGCGAAGCCTCCAGTCACGTGCTATGTGGCGTTATTGTTTGGTTGATTAAGCAATAAATCAAGATCTGACTAAAGTATGTATATATATATGGGGAAAGACAAGTTGCAAGAGGGATACAAGCAGCTTCGATATTAAAAAGTTAAATGCGTGGATCGGAAGTTGGCAAATGGAGTATAATGTGGGAAAAGGGAGTGTTGGCCCTAATTTCAAAGAAGGTTGGAGTACAAGGGTAGGGAAGACTTCAACTGTACAAGGTGCTACTGAGACTGCATCTACAGTACTGTGTGTAGTATTGGTTCCCTCGTGTAAGGAAAGATATTTTATTGGAGGCAATTCCGAAAAGGTTTGCTGGTCTGATTGCTAATATTAAGGGATTATCTTGAGCAAAGGTTAAATAGGCTAAGAGTCTATTCATTGGAGTTTAGAACAGTGAGAGATGATTTCATTGGAACATATAGGATTCTTGAGGGGCTTGGTAGGATAAATGCTGAGAGAATGTCTCTCGTCACTGGAGAATCATGACCAGAAGGCATAGTCTCTGAAAAATGTTGGCTAATTTAAGACTGAAATGAAGAATTTGAGGGTCGTGTCTTTGGAACTCATTGCCACAGAAAGTTCTAGGGACAATCCCTAGAACTAGGGCTGATAGATTCTTGATCAGTCGAGGAATCCAAGGTCGTGGGGAAAGGGTAGGAAAGAAGACATAAGTAGTGTTAGATCAGCCATGATCCTATTGAATGGTGGAGCTGAAGCCGAATGGCCTTCTCCCTGTTCCTGTTTCTTATGGTCTGAAAAGACCTATTCAATTTAGCTGTGTCTCCTGGATTCAGGATAAGTACAGTTGACAACTCAGTTGTACCTGGTTGTCCTTAATGCATTGGAGACATTTTTAAATCCACAAGATAGGTCTTGATTTTGGTGAACATCTCAGCAACATGTTGGCTTTCCTTTGTAAAATAGACAATTGCAAGTAGTCCACATTAAATAAAGTTTGTTCCTTGAAGTTTAAGATCATGTGATTTTACAGCAATCCAAAGATCACCTCTATGATGAACTGGCCATGGGTTACAACCTATTGAACTTCTGTACCCATGCTGCAATGACATCCACAAGCAAGATGTGAAGATGGCTGACTCAAAAAGTTGAGAAACAGCGCTTCCTGAGGGGGTTTCACCATTCAGAAGGGCATTGGAAGGGCTTGGAGAAACAAAGCTGGATGAAGAGTGGAAGGAAAAGAATGACGAGTGAATCCGGCACATTCTCTCCCTTGCTCCCTCGCCCCCTCACC
This sequence comes from Chiloscyllium plagiosum, assembly GCF_037043375.1. NCBI lineage: Eukaryota > Metazoa > Chordata > Chondrichthyes > Orectolobiformes > Hemiscylliidae > Chiloscyllium > Chiloscyllium plagiosum. Next base: position 78,788,471 of record NW_028270142.1, read on the forward strand.
CCCTATCTTATGTATCAGAGACGACTGTACCAGAGAGGACATCTCAGCCATACCAGGCAATGTTCAACAAAGTCTCAAAGTACCATTCATGAGGCCGAAAGCACGATCATAGGTCATGTTTCACCTTTCTCTTCCTGACTTGTGTGGAGCTTTCCTAAATACAGAAAAGGTAGCCTTCTGCAGTTAGCTAATCATGGGAAACTGTCTCGCAAGGATATACAAACAATCTAAATACCACCCTCCAGCTTTCAAGGAGGATCGCAAGTGTGCATCTGTTCCTGCTTCTGCCATTGGTTTTGGTCCATTTTTTTCTTCCTGGCTCCCATTTATACCCTTTGTTCTTAAATTCCCTTCTGACTGTTAGCACAACCACTTGAGCTGCTGTGGTCCTGTTTGTCAACTTGCACTGATGTCCTGGGCCCCAATTGGTGCCAGATGTTGGTGTCTGCAAGTAGTCCGGCTAATTGCACCAACAATCTACTGTCACTAAATGGGACCTAGCCATTCTTAAAAATAGAGGGTAAGTGTAATTTTTAATGTTTACATTATAATTGGAAATTGTTGCATTTTAACTTGAGTCTTTTTGTTTTGAGAAACATCTGAAAGAATTAACTCTGCAATATTTTGCTGATATTTGAGTTTTAATATTTAATTTCTGTGGGAATCAATGTTTCATTAAGTCATTTCATTGGAAGTTGTGCTTTTCAGGAATGCTGCCACAGCCCTGTGAGCATTCCTTTTAAATGGAGAGGAAACTGCAAAGATAACACATTGAGTGGAGGAGCAGGAGGAGTCTTTGAATTATAGCCAGTTTTGGGTTGATATCTGGCACCTTGACAAGCCAAAATATTGAGTCTAGAGAAAAGCATTCATTAGCAGGCAAATGTCCTCCAAACAAGCACAGGCATCAATGAATGAGAGTTCTTTCAGTTACTTTTGTGCAAGACTTGAGCCTTTGTAAGTCTCCAGAGGTTTCTGTTTGCCCTCCATTTAATGTGTACTCAGTATCTTTGATTGCAATCTGCAAATCAAGGATTATGTGGTGAAGAGAGCTGAAGTCATATGTACATAAAGTAACACCAAATACTGAATGGGACACATCACTCTATCTAAATCACAGTTGAGAATCAGCTCTGAAGTGTGAATTTGAAAGATGAACTTAGTTTTTCTCACTCTGGCTTGGCAGCATCTGTGGATTCTCCAGCACTTTGTTTTGATTCAGCTCTCCAGCAGCTGCAGTTATTTATTTTTATTGCACATGATTTCTTAACTGAAGGTTCCAGCAGCCAATTAATGGCAAAGGAGGTTAAAATGGATGAAGCTGTGGAGGTAGTTGATCTTGCTAATGGAGTGTGTCTGGCTGATATGTTAGCTTAGCATTTGAGTGGAGCACAGAGCTTAGACTCTAGATGAGTCTCACACCTTGACAGTGAGATGGGTGGAGTTGGTGGTCAGAGCAGATGTGGGCTGCAGATGCTGGAGAGTCGAAGAATGTGGTACTGGAAAAGCACAGCTGGTCAGGCAGCATCTGAGGAGCAGGAGAATCGACATTTCGAGCATAAGCCCTTCATCAGGAATGGAGTTGGTGATAGTGGAGCTAAGTTTGTTGTTTTGAATAAATTGGTTTATAGTTTCAACTTTTATTTGCAAGAAACTTTTTTTTGTCCTGGATACTGGATGTCTGATAAACTGATTTACAAATTAGCGACTCTGGAGGGTGTATTTATAGCTGCTCTGCCTAAGGCTTCAAGCATGACAATCTAACAGTCCAGACTTTGTTGTAGTTTCTGTTGAAAATCACTGTTAAATGGTAAATATGGTGATCACTTTGCCAATGACAGGATTAAATCACTGGATCTGTTTGTGTGAGGAGAGTTTTCAATAATCTTGCATGACGCTGCATAGATTCTGTCAAATGATGACTTGAGCTATGGGAGCAAATGGGCGAGGCTGCAGTTTAAGCCAACTGGCAATACAATAGTCCTTTATAACGTGGAATTTTGTTTAAACACATTACAGGTCTTGGTATTCTAAACTTTTGCTGGTGACATCCAAGCGGTCATCTGGCCTTCCTCTTTATAGATGCTAAACCAACGTATGTTCAGCATTTTGTTTCTTACGTATTTACTGTGACAATGATTTCATTCATAGCACACCTAAAGCCTAGAGAAACAAAGGTGATTGCCAATTCATCTTAGTCTAATATTGACATCTTAATGAGTCCATCAATAGATCTGGTGCAGGAATCAAGGTCAATTTGTTTTATTTTTATGCCTTCAAAGAGGAAGTGCCTCCAGTTAGGAAGGCAAAGAACTGAGTGAGTGCCTGACAGTGTAGTTTTTTGAATAGTGAAGTGAAAGTGGATTTTTATTAAAAGGTTTTGCTTTATTATTTTGGATGTAACAGGAGCACAATTAGTGGCTAAGTTACTGTGTTAAGTGATCTTAACAATATCCACTGTATTTCAAATGAAATCCAGTTTTCTGGTTAGCCTTGTCAGCATTTGTCAAGTTACCTTTTTATGATGCACTGATGAAATCACAATTTAGTATACAAGGTGAGTGAAAATGAAGTACTGGAAATATTCAGGTCAGGCAGCATCTGTGAAGAGAAATAGAATTGATGTTTTGGGTCAGTGACATTTTTGTTAGAATTTGCCAGCAATAGTTGAGGAAGGGTATTTGATTGGGACGTTTTGGTACAAATCTGATCGAATGTACCCAAGGAAATAAAGCAAGGCAAGTGGATTGAACTCATGAAAGATGGTGCAATTTCTGACAACCTTCCTCACTGTTCACGATTTCACCTATTATAGTGTCATCTGTAAACTTACTAATCATGCTATGTACATACTCATTCAAATCATTCATTATGGATAACAAACAGAAATGGGCCCATCACCGACCCCTGAGGCAACTGGAAATTCTGCTGGAGAGAAGAGCAGATGGGCTCTTCTCTCCAGCAGATGGGCTCTTCTCATGGTTGAGAAGTGGCAACAAATTAAACATCTACAAAAGCAAAATGCCATAGATGCTGCGAATCTTAAAAAAATGCTGAAAGTACTAATAGGATCAACATCTGTAAAAATGTTAGCAGTTCACATCAATGATCTTTCATCATGACATAAGTTGAAGGCTAATCACCAGTTTTAATCCTTTTTATGCAGTGTGGTGATGTTCTCTGTAGCGCCAGCTGGTGATACTTAACTTGAGAGTTTATCTAAAGTAAACTCAATCTAGGACAGATACTTCAACTTAGATTGAAAATTGTGGGTTGGAGGCAGGCTGAGTCATAGAGTCCTACAGTGCAAAGATAGGGCCTTTGGCCTTAACTGGTCCATGCTGACCAAAATGTCCATCCACGCTCACCCCATTTCTTTGCACTTGGCCCATATCCTTCTAAACCTTTCCTATCCAAGTATTTGTCCAACTGCCTTTTAATTGTGTTAATGTACCTGCCTCAACCAGTGCCTCTGGCAGTTCATTCCATATGTGTACCAACCTCTGTGTTTCTAAATGAAAAAGTTGCCCCTCAGGTTCCCTTTTATTCCTCCCCCCCCACCTAACATTGAACTGACGTCCTCAATTTCCCAACCCTGGGAAAAAGACTCAATGCATTCACCCTACCCATACCTCTCATGATCTTTGATACTTTTATAACATCTCCTCTCCGTCTCCTTTGCTGTAAAGAAACAAGTCCTAGCTTGTCCAACCTCTCCCTATAACTCACTCCCTTGAGTCCTGGCAACATCCTTATAAATTTCTTCTGCACTCTTTCCAGTTTAATAATATCCTTCCTATACAAGGTGACCAAAGCTAAACACAATACTCCAAATGCAGCCTCTCTAAAGTCCTCTACAACTGCGGCGTAACTTCTCAACTTCAATACTTAATGTCCTAACTGATGAAGGCCAGTGTGCCAAAAGCCACCTTTACTGCTGTCTACCTGTGACTCCACTTTCAGAAAACCGTGCACCTGAACTCCAAGGTCCCTCTGTTCCATTACACTCCTTAAGGCCCACTTTGAAACTCCTACCTTGGTTTGGCTTTCCAAAATGCAAGACTCACTGGCCGTTTCTCTGCCCACTTCCCTAGCTAATCAAGATCCTGCTGCAGTTTCGTATAATCTTCGTCACTGTCCCTGATACCACTTATTTTAGTGTCATCTGCAAACTTGCTAATCATGTCTTGTACATTCTCATTCAAATCATTGATTATAGGTAACAACCAGTAATAGGTCCCTTACCAACCCTTGAGGCACACCATTAGTCATAGGCCTACAATCTAACATGCATCCTTCCGCTATTATCCTCTGCTCCCTACCATTGTGTATCTAATTTGCCAGCTCTCACTGGATTTCATATGATCTAACCTTCCAGAGCAGTCTACCATGTAGAACCTTGGTAAAAACAATGACTGCAGATGCTGGAAACCAGATTCTAGATTAGTGGTGCTGGAAAAGAACCCCAGGGCATCAATGTGGACTTCACCTGTTTCCTCATTTCCTCTTCCCCCACCTCACCCCAGTTCCAAGCTTCCAGCTCAGCACTGTCCCCATTACTTCTCCTACCTGCCTATCTTCCTTTCCACCTATCCACTCCACCCCCCTCTCTGACCTATTACTTCCATCCCCACTCCCATTTTCCTATTGTACTGTATGCTACTTTCTCACCACCCCCACCCTCCCATTTATCTCTCCACCCTGCAGGCACTCTGCCTCTATTCCGGGTGAAGAGCTTTTGCCTGAAACGTCGATTTTCCTGCTCCTCTGATGCTATCTGAATTGCTGTGCTTTTCCAGCACCACTCTAATCTAGAATCATGTAGAACCTTGTCAAAGGCCTTACTGAAATCCATGTAGCCTACATCAACAGCCCAGCTCTCATCAACCTTCCTGGTCACTTCATCAAAGAACTCCAGCAAACTTGGGAGGCATGATCTCCCATACATGTATTGATGTGATGCAATTCTCAAAAAAAATTGGATGAATATCAAAAAAAAATCTAGAAAAAGACATTGCTTCCTTGCGTTGTAAAAAGTACATGGCTCTTAGCTAACTAATGAGCAGTGGTTTTGCAATTTAAAGCTTAAAGATGTACAAAACTAATTTCATTATAAATGAGGTGAGAAATGTTTTCTTGATTATTTATTTTCTTTCTAACTTCAGAGCTCCCAATATGTTCAGTGTGTGGCAGGTTGTCTGCAGTTAATGCTGAGAATTAATGAATATCGTTTTGCCTGGGTAGAAGCTGATGGAGTGAACTGGTAAGAATTTTTAAGGACACTAATTATTCCGGGCAAATTGGTCAAGTAGTCTGTGTTTAAGTATTCGATGTGCTTTTGAGACCCTGTATTGTAGTGAATTGCTTGATCATTAGAGACAATATATTCATGCTGAATGAGCAATTTGTTATACAAACATTTTGCGTATCTGAGAAAATTCCAAGTAAATTGAAGATGCTAGGAGAAAGTGAGGACTGCAGATGCTGGAGATCAGAGCTGAAATATGTGTTGCTGGAAAAGCGCAGCAGGTCAGGCAGCATCCAAGGAGCAGGAGAATCAATGTTTCGGGCATAAGCCCTTCTTCAGGAATGAGGAGGGTGTGCCAAGCAGGAAGATTGAAGATGCTAGGCTTACTCAGCCTGGTGACATTGCTGAACAGAGAATAAGGTTTAATATATGAAATTCTGTGGCACAGTGGGGTGCTGTGCACTTTTCTACCTGCCGCTGTTGATATTTTAACAGCGTGGAGAAGGTGCTGTATGCCAACTCCAACAAATTAAGGGCCTTTATTGGCTAAACTGTAAGCCATCTACCAATGCTTTGGTATTTCACTCTGTTCATTTGAGGCAGAGTGTCCAAATCTAGTGATAGTCAGCATTAGATACTGTCTGCAGGCCCACCAGTGCTCGCCATTCCTGGTAAACTACTGGGAATTAGTGAGCTGATGGCTATTTGATTGGCATCCATTTATTGGCAGTCATATTTCATCCAGCTGATGAGCCATTCTGAACCAATTGACAGTCCAGTTACCGCCAAACTAATTTGGAGTGGATTGTGTCAAGCTTGCCCTGACTTCAAAGCCAACAGCAGAATTCCTCCTACCCTTCCAGTTTCATGAATGGGCCAATTTCAAGGACCATGGAATCTGTTCTGTATTTTCACATTTTGATAACTTTATTATATTTAATATATCTTGCTTTCACTTCAGTACATAATTCTGTCAAAAGATTGTCTATCATTTCTAACCGCTCATGTAAGTTGCAAACTCTATCCTCAGGTACAAATCCTCTATTTTGAAATTCCCTTCTATAGTTATGATCAGTATTTAATTTTCTCTCCAATATATAGAGTAAAAGTAGAAATTTGCCACTTAAACTACTTTGGACCGTATTATATTCTACAAATGTCATAAACTGGGAATTATTTAAATCATGGAAAAATCACTGAAAAGACTAAGTGCTTACAGTGGCTAAGAGCGTAAATTTGTATTTTGTACAATTTTTTTTTTTTCTGTGGCTTCTAAGTGGCATTTAACTTAAGTCTACAGTTTTTTAAATTCTGTTCCCAGCCCCATTTCCTCTAACTTCTCCAAGCCATTACATTGATCTCCAAGGTTCATGCATTCCAAAGGTTGGAGAAACCAAAAGTGAATGCATTGATGCACCAGCCAAAGTACGTAGATCCTCTGAATAATGGCACAGTCGTGCCATTTAGAGAAAGCCTTGGTTCCCAGTATTAAGCAGGTTCTTTAAGAAGATCTCCAGAGGAAGAGTAATTGGGTTTGCTTACAAAGCAGCTGAAAACAGTTCCTCACGAAGTGAGTCAACTAGGAGCATATAAAACTAACCAACTCAGTATGATCTATGATACATTGAGTGTTAAGGGAGGTAGAGAAAGAGGTGGCCTTTTCTAACATTGGTGAAAGTGAGGACTGCAGATGCTGGAGATCAGAGCTTAAAAATGTGTTGCTGGAAAAGCGCAGCAGGTCAGGCAGCATCCAAGGAGAAGGAGAATCGACGTTTCAGGCATCCTTCTCCTTGGATGCTGCCTGACCTGCGCTTTTCCAGCAACACATTTTTAAGCCCTTTTCTACCATTTCCAATCTCCTGGAATTGATACTTGTTCTTGTAGTATGGAGAAGACACAGTAAATAACTAGCTTCTAAATTTTGCTTTACTATCAGTTGCTATAACTAATAGAATATATAAAAATGTGAATGAATACATTAAACTAATGAAGTAGTTATTAAAAATAGTTAAAGAATAGTAGGACAGGCGATGTCACAGTTGCAACATGTAGAAGTTCCTGAATGAAAGTTTCATCGAGCAAAGATGTCTATGGCAAATGTTTGAAGTTCAAGCAACTTCAGCTCAGTTTTATCTGAACTACAGGTATTGTAATACATCAAGGAGGGCAAAGTTACCTGTATTATTTACACCAGGAGACAGTAAAACACCTTAGACTTGGGTAATCTGATTTTTGTTTCCTGTTCACAGACAGGAAGGTGTAACTGAGAGACTGGTTAAGGAACCCAGAATGGGGTTGGGGGGGCAGGTTGATGGAGCCTGTCTTTACAATTGTCCAACATATTTGAGATTCTATAAGCTTATCTGAGTGAGAGTAAGGGCTTGCAAGATGGGTGAGCTAACTGGTTGTGACACAGGGAAACCATTCAAGAGGGAGAATGAGAGAAATGTGATAATGGCAGGCTTAATTTAGTTAAAGGGACAAACATAGTTCTCTGCAACAAGGAGCATAATTCCAGACTGTACATTGCAAATTGAGCTGCTGTTTAGAACCAATGAGGGGGAGGATCCAATCATCATGGTCCACACAGCATCCCCACAGTCACCGTCATGGGTCACCGCATCCCCACAGTCAGGAAACCGGCCCTTCGGTCAAACAGGTCACACTGACCCTCTGAAGAGTAACTTCCCCCAGACCCATTCCATTATCCTATTACTCCACATTTACTCCTGATTTATGCATCTGACCTGTGCATCTTTGAATTGTGCGAGGAAACAGGAGTTCCCGGAGGAAACCCATGCAGACATGGGGAGAATGTGCAAATTCCACACAGACAGTCGTCTGAGGATGGAATTAAACCCTGGTCCCTGGCGCTGTGAGGCAGCAGTGCTAACCACTGAGCCACTGTGCCAATGATGTGGAAAGGATCAAGGGAAATGTGCCAAATTTAGACTCAGAAGCTCAAAAGTCAAAATCTCTAATTTGTACTTGGTTCATGTGTGTTTAGATGGGGTGATTAGAGATGAATGTGTGAACCTAAGATAAATGGGAGTAATGGGTCTTGGTTCATAGGTCACTATGCCACAACTGGAGAAAATCAAATCTGTAATGATGGGGTGGTCTGCACCTGAATCATGCTGGGGCCAGTGTTTTTGTAAGCCATGTAATTATGGAAATCAGAATTTTAAATTCTATGATGGGGGGCAGGGAATTAAATTGAAGATGAATCTAAGTAGAGTCAAAGCCAGAGAGTTTTTAACAAGGAAATAAGGGTCTGAATCTAAGAATAAACCAACAGGTTAGACTAAAATTTACATTAAGTGCAAATGAGTGACGGTAAGAGCTTTATTTTTGAATACACATAGCACTTAACTGAGAGCAAAGATGCAGCTGCAGGTTAGTGTAGATGTGAACATGCATCTTAGAATACAGGATTTTTAGGAATTAACTTGAAACTTGGAAAACATGATTCCGTTAGATGATGGTATTGGTACAGTATGATGCATGTTCAGGAAGCCAAAATATAGAAATGGTTTGGGTAGAAATGACAAGAAGTTGCTTTTTGGAAGTGATGCACGAGTCCTTAAAGAGAAGACATAGGATAGGGTGAAGCATAAAGAAAGAATGAGAACCTGCCTAAAAGACAATTTTAAAAAACACAATGAGCAAACAAAAAAGGAAAAAAGAGAAACCTAGCCATAAATATAAACACAGTTAGATCTCTGCAGATGTTTGAAAAAAAGTTAAGAATTGATCTTTGGTCAAATAAATAGTGAGACTGGGAAATTAGTGGTGGAAAAGGTAGATGTACGGACTTATGCCGTAGATCAGTCATGATCTCACTGAATGACTAGACAGGCTTGAGCTGAATGGCCACCACCTCCTGTTCCTATTTTAAATAAGAAAATAGCAGATAAATTGAAACAGTGTTGTTGAATTGACTGTCAGTATAAAGGATATAGTAGCATCCCAGAATCAACAAAAAAAATCAGGAATTGGGAAGAACCGAGGAACTCTGGGGAAAATCACAATTATTGGAGGAGTATTAATAAATCAGAATTGCAGTCTGACAGCTCCCCATGTTCTGGTGGGCTTCATGCTCGGGTCTTAAAGTGCCAAGTGCAATAGTTAATGCATTGATTTTAATTTTCTAAACATCCTTGATTTGAGACAGTTCCATTCGATTGAAGGATAGTGAGTATAAATTTTATTCAAAAAGGGGACAAGGAGGGAAACTAAGCCATTTAGCTTAACAGCCGTCAGATTGAAAATAAAATAAATTACACCAAGGCACTCAAAAATTTGTTAATCAGGCAGATTTGACATGGTTTTGAAAATAGACACTCTGTTTAACTCCTTTTTTTGAAGACATGCTGTGTGTGAAAATACTGCACCTAGATTTCCAGATAAGGCATCAATTCAGGTTATTGGGGGTAAGTAAAAGCTCACTATATAGTAGTAGTAGATTGGCATTAATAGAAGATTAGTCAACTAACAGGAAATAGAGTAGGCATAAATAGGACTTTAAGGTTGGCAAATGAATAAATTTATGTCCCACTGGGATTAGTGTAGGATTTTCAACTATTTACAATTTGTATATCTGATTTGAATGAAGAGAAGGAAGATATGATTGTCATTTTGTCTGATGACACACATAAAGAGGAAAGTAAGTTGTGTCGAGGACCTGAAGCTACAAAAATAAAGGAAGATTAGGTGAATGGGCAAAGATGTGGTAAATGGAGCATAATGTGTGAAGTTGTCCATTTTGGCAAGAAGTGTTTTTTTTCAGATCTGAGTGGTGAGAGATGGCAGAACTCTGGAGATGTTCAGAGATCTGGGTATCCTTGAGTGAATCACAAAGGTTAGTCTGCAGGTCCAGCAAATATGACTTGATTAAAGCATACAAAATTTCTTCCTCCTCTCCTCCCAGAATTGGGAACTAAGGGTTGCTGTTTACAATCCGGAGAACAACTATTTAAGCAGATTAGATGAACCTTTTGGAATATTGTTTGAAATGCTCCTCTGAAAAGGTAGTGGAGGCAGAATCCTTGAATATTTTTAAAGGCAGCGGTAGGTACTAAGATGAACGATACCAGTAAGCAGGAATACAGATTTAAGGTTATAATTGGATCTGTCAGAATTTATTGAATGGCGCAGTAAGCTTGGCTGAGTGGCGTACTCGGCTCATTTGTATGATAAAAGTTTGAAGCATGCTATTAACATCGAAATGTACTCTGCGTCAACTTGTTCTACTGTCTGTCTCAACAGGCAGTGGCTCTCCCTTACTTTCCCCACTCTTAAGGATTTGATTTAATTGTACTTTAAATGCTCATTAAATTCATTGTAGGAAGGTTGAGCTCTTGTTTAACTTTATAAATTTGCTGTTAGCAGTGTGATAACATTTTTGATCAAATTGAACAACAAAAATACAAAGGTGGTGATTGACCAAAGGATTGAGAATATTTCAAAAGATGTCAAAAAGAGAAGATAAACCTTCATGAGAAGATGCAAGTAATAGCAAGACAGACAGAGCTTCTTGAAGATATTAAAAGGAAGAGAAGTTAGCATAGGCATAGATAATGAAAAACAAGAAAATGGTAGAATTGAATAAATACTTTGCATTAGTTTTCATAGTAACAGATGCAAGTAATAATATTCCAAAATTATGAAATAATCAAGGATGAAAAGATGCAGAAGAAACAAATACATTATAGAAGTACTGGACAAACAAATGAGGATAATTCCTCAACACCTGATGGGCTACATCCTAAGGTAGGAACAGTAGCTACAGAGATAGTGAATGTACTGGGAGTAATCTTCTAAGAAGTTTTTACGTTCTGAGGAGAGTTCCAGAGGATTGGAAAACTCTGTAACACCTTTATTTATTTGACAGGGAAGTGTGATAAAAATATCTATAGGCCAATTGGCCTAATGTCTTGTTATTGGGTAAGTGTTAATCTATTACAAAGGATGTAATAAAACATTTTGTTCCAAATGGTATGATCAACAATCAGCATGGTTTCAAGAAGGGGAAGTAATGCCTGACAAATTTACTAGAATTCTTTTGAGACAGTAGCAAGCAGGACAGAAAGCAGAAGCAGTGGATGTAACTTTGATTTTCAGAAGACATTTCAGATTCCACATATTAGACTATTTACAATAAGCACTCATAGTATTGGAGGTAGTATATTATTGTGTATAGAAGATTTGCTAACTAATAGATAGATAAAAATAAGTAGTGAGGCGTACCTTTAGAATGACAATCTGTAACAAGTGGAGTGTCACAGATTGGTGCATGGGGCTATGTTAATGACTTGGATGAGGAAAGTGAATGTACTACTGCCAAGTTTGCAGATGACATTAAAATAGGTCGGAAGGCACGTTAAGAGTATAGTTGTCTGCAGAGAGATTCAGACTGATCAAACGAGTGGGCAAGCACTCGGCAGAATATAATGTGAGAAAATATAAAGTTAGTAATTCGGCAGGAGAACATAAGTTGGATATTACTTAATTGGAAAAAGATTGCAGAAGTTACAGAATAGGAGGATTTGCGCATCTTTGTGCATGAGTCACAAAAAAGCTTGTGCCCCACTTCTGTGGGTAATAGGGAAGGTAAATGCTCATCCTCCTCCATCTAGGACAATCCAACCATCCCAGGAATCAATCTGTAAGCATCTGTTGCATTCCTGTATGGTAAGTACATTCTCCTTCAGAAAAGAGATCTAGAACTGTACATCATACTCCAGGTGCAGTCTCAGTAGTGTTCTGTACAGATGAAGCAAGACCTTTATTTTGCTCCTGTACACCTATCCTCTTGCAATAAAGGCTGACATACTGGTTTGCTTCTTGTACCTGCATATAGTGTTATGATTTATGAACAAGAACACCCAAGTCCCTTGTCTATCAATGTTCTTCAATTTTGCATGATTCAAGAAACACCTCACCTCTTGGTAGGAGAAACATAAATAAATAATCTCTCAGCACTTGAATTTCATTTGCAATGCTCTTAACCTGCTTAAAGCTTCTTCACACCATTGTCATGGTTCACATTCAGCTCTGCTAGCTATATGCTCCAAAAAAAAAACTGGTTAGACTTACTTTCACTTCATTAAGCCATATTGATTGTGCTCAACAAGACAGTTATTTTCTGAAGTACGAGATTAGTGGATATTTATAATAGATTCCAGTAATTACCCTTCTGATGTCAAGCTAACAGATCTATAGTTCACTGTTTCCTCTCTCCTTCCTTTCTTAAACATTGGGGTTAAACTTGCAATCTTCTAATGTTCAGTACCATTGCAGAGTTAATAAAATTTTGAAACATTATCACCAATTCATCTTCTATCTTTATAACCATTTTTCTTAAACATTCTTTAATGTAATTGGTTTCTTGAAATATTGTTCCAGAAAATACTGTCAAACACAGCATGAAATTATTCTCCCAAAGCATAGATGCAAGATAGATTAACTCAGTCATGCAGTGTGAAATGGCCCTTGATCACTTCATTCTCCTTACTATATGAACTTTTGATTTCCTGATTTATTCCAAGCTCTAAATTACCACTGCTGTTTGGTAGACATTAAATTACTTGGAGAAACATTTGATGACGCTTGCTGTATCTTGATTCCATCCAAACAGATATTATGTCCTTTTCATCAGATTGAAGATTCTCGCCCGCTCTTCTCGCCCCTCCCCTCTCTGTTCCATGTTGTCAGCTAGCTACTATTGCTCTTTACCTGTCCTTCCTAAATATTCAATACCTTTTAAATATTGATTTTCTGGTCTTGGTCACCCTGCATCCACATTTCTGTAAAGCAAATAAAATCATACTCCTTTATTTTAATCTTATGCCTGTCTTATGATTTCTTTTATCGTGTCTCTTTCCTATTTCTTAATCCTAAATTTTAATTGCTTAATTTGATAGGGCCAATAATCTTATCATCCACCAAGGTCCTACCTATTACCGGACTGTTTACAATCTCACCAACTTAGAGAGCAAAACTATCTTGAATTGAAGGTGCTTGAAGGGAACCAAAAAAAAATGTAGCAGTGTTACCTCCTTGAGCTTTAGGTTGTCATTTATTACTCTCATCTGTTCTCTTTTGAAATTTGTGATTAATTTACTCCTAGTGGACAAGCATTGTAGGCTCCAACAGTACCCTACACTGGAATTTTTAAAATCTTGCTCTTAGAAAAGATTCTGAATTGATGACACTCCATCACTGATGTCTTTCTTATATTTTATAGAACATCTCCACTCAACCTGACATTTATCTTCCAATGCCACTGCAGAAGTATTGCTATTATCTGAGGATTGGATTTTGACAGATGAATTGCAATCCTGACATGATTGGGTCAAGAGAATTCCTTGGCAATCTTCCCATCTGCATTCTATTAACATATTAGACAGGGCAAGTGCCGAGTAATGAATGTAGTCGAAAGTCCTGGCAAGTCCATGTTGAGGGTCCAATTCAAGTTAATAAAAAAACCTGTAGTGATGGAGTGCGAAATGCTTTGACAAGTCATCTCATTAAAGTAATTTTGAAAATCAGAATAGAAGTAAATATTTAGCACATTTGAAGCAAAGATTGATTGAGATCTGAACATTGATAAATATCTAGAAATATGCAGCATTTTACATTGTGTTTGATTGTGTACATCACAATTTTTGTTTTGGATATGTTGCTGAAGTGTGACATTGACCGGCAAGATGAGATTTACTGACACCACAACACTATGCAGACTGCAAATAGGGCCTACAAAATATTTTAATCAATAAAACCTAAAATTTAGAATATGGATTAAGAACAGAAAAAGACACACTAAAACAACGGTAGCTAAAGGAAATACAGTAGGACAAACTCGCATCACGATTGAAGTAGGCACATTGAAACAGTGCCTGAGTTTCTCTATTTAGGTCATTTGGTACTAATGACAAATTATGTGGTGCAGCAACAGGGATAGATAGCTGGAAGTAATTTTGTGAAGATGTGTTCACAGCAAGAAAACTCAACGAATGCATACTAAGATTGTATGCTAAAAGTTCCATATGTAGGCGATAAGATAAATTTGAGGTATTTGAAATTGCAAGCAAAGAAGTAAGTTTTGGTTTAAAAAACAAGTAACATCAAGGAAAGGTGTATTTTGGACTTATATCCAAAATACATCAAAGTTGAAAAGCCACAAAGTGGAGTGTAAAGTGGAATGGGGTTAGTGAATGATTTGATGTCTTTAACTGGTTGCTAACAAGCAGCAGCATCTGCTGACTCATTCAAGAGTCTTCAAATCCTAAATATTTCTACCCCTCCACTCCCTGCATAATGGAATTATTAAGCTTATATTTCTTCCTTGCTTTTCTTCTGAAAGCATAATTTCACTTCCTTTTTCTTTGTAACTGTAATCACGCTGCCAATTTCACTTTGTCCTGTTGAAATGTATGCTGAATACCCTACATTTCATTGTGAAATAAATTTAAATATACCTAAAGCTTGTTTTTATCCTTTTGTGGGTTGTGGGTGTCACTGGTTAGCTATCTTTTGTTGCCTTTGAGAGGGTGTTAAGCTGCCATCTTGAACAGCTGTAGTCCATCTGCTGTATGTAGACCCTCAATGATGTTGGAGTGAAGAGTTCCAGGATTTCGAACCAGTGGCACTGAAGGAATGGCAATCTATTTCTAAGTTAGGATGGTGAATTGTTTGGAGTGGAACTTACAGGTGTTCCCATGTGTCTGCTGCCTTTGTTCTTCGCGATGGAAGTTATTTGGAAGTACATCGTGCAGGTGACACAAGCTGCTGCTGCTGAGTTGGTGGTGAAGGGAGTGGATGCTTATAGATTTGATGCTAATCAAATGGATTGCTTTGTCCTAGATTGTGTCAAGCACAGCATTGTGCACTCCAGACAATTGGGCAGTCAGGAGTGAGTTACTGTCTGTTAGTATTCCTAGCCTTTGACCTGCTCTTGCAACCATTATTATGTGGCTTGTCCAGCTTAGTCTAAGGTGCTGGGGCCATACAGAACTGTACTCCAGTAAACTGCAATCTCCTGGCTCAGCAGATCCCCCACTTAAACATTATGATCAGATGAGGAGATTAACCTTGATTCAATAGAGACTGCAGGAGACAGTATTAACCTGGTGAATTGCAACTTTCCTGAGTGTTCGTGGAGAAATTAGTGATGGTAAGGCCATCATGTTTGGTAGCATCATCAGGTTGACATTGTCTTCTGCAGTCACCATTGAATCAAGATTAATCCCCTCATTGAATAATGTTTGAGTAGGGGATCTGCTGAGCCATGAGGTTGCAGATTATTGGGGCACAGTTCTGCTGTTAATGGCCCCAGCACCTTGTAGATGCCCAGTCTTGAGCTGCTAGATCTATTTGAAGTCTGTCTCATTAGCAAGGTGATAATGCTGCACAATATGATGGAGGGTATTTTCAATGTGAAGGTGGGATTTTGTGTTCACGAGGATTATGCAGTGGTCGCTCTTTCTGATATTGTCATGGACTGATATGTCTGCAGCAGATTAATGAAGATGAGGTTAAGTATGTTTTTCCCTATTTGTGGTTACTTGCCACCTGATGCAGACTCTGTTTCACAGATAGGTCCTTTAGGACCCGAGTGGCTCTATAAGTAGTGCTGCTGCCAAGCCACTCTTGGCCTTGAAATCTCCCACCCACAGCACATTCTACACTCTTGCCATTCTCTGCTTCCTCTAAGTGTTGTTCAATGTGCACTGTTCTGATTCATCAGCTGAGGGAAGCAGGTATGTGATCATAGAACATAGAAGAATACAGCGCAGTACAGGCCCTTTGGCCCTCGATGTTGCGCCGATCCAAGCCCACCTAACCTATACTAACCCACTATCCTCCATATACCTATCCAATGCCCGCTTAAATGCCCATAAAGAGGGAGAGTCCACCACTGCTACTGGCAGGGCATTCCATGAACTTACGACTCGCTGAGTGAAGAACCTACCCCTAACTTCAGTCCTATATCTACCCCCCCTTAATTTAAAGCTATGCCCCCTTGTAATACCCGACTCCATACGCGGGAAAAGGTTCACACTGTCAACCCTATCTAACCCCCTAATCATCTTGTACACCTCAATCAAGTCACCCCTAAACCTTCTTTTCTCTAATGAAAACAGCCCCAAGTGTCTCAGTCTTTCCTCATACGATCTTCCTTCCATACCAGGCAACATCCTGGTAAACCTCCTCTGCACCCGTTCCAGTGCCTCCACATCCTTCCTATAGTATGGCGACCAAAACTGCACACAATATTCCAGATGCGGCCGCACCAGAGTCTTATACAACTGCATCATGACCTCAGGACTCCGGAACTCAATTCCTCTACCAATAAAAGCCAGTACGCCATATGCCTTCCTCACTGCACTATTTACCTGGGTGGCAACTTTCAGAGATCTGTGTACATGGACACCAAGATCCCTCTGCTCATCCACACTACCAAGTATCCGACCATTAGCCCAGTACCCCATCTTTTTGTTATTCTTCCCAAAGTGAATCACCTCACACTTAGCTACATTGAATTCCATTTGCCACCTTTCTGCCCAGCTCTGCAGCTTCTCTATATCCTGCTGTAACCTGCCACATCCTTCCTCACTGTCAACAACTCCACCGACTTTCGTATC
This sequence comes from Chiloscyllium plagiosum, assembly GCF_037043375.1. Classification (NCBI taxonomy): domain Eukaryota; kingdom Metazoa; phylum Chordata; class Chondrichthyes; order Orectolobiformes; family Hemiscylliidae; genus Chiloscyllium; species Chiloscyllium plagiosum. The sequence goes on from NW_028270142.1 coordinate 78,805,367, forward strand.
ATCCGCAAACTTGCTCACCCAACCTTCTAACCCCTCTTCCAGGTCATTTATAAAAATGACAAACAGCAATGGTCCCAAAACAGATCCTTGCGGAACACCGCTAGTGACGGCACTCCATGAAGAAACTTTGCCATCAACTACTACCCTCTGTCTTCTTCCATCCAGCCAATTCCTAATCCAAACCTCCAACTCGCCCTCAATGCCATATCTCCGTATTTTCTGCAGTAGCCTACCATGGGGAACCTTATCAAACGCCTTACTAAAATCCATATATACCACATCTACCGCTTTCCCCTCATCAACCTCCTTCGTCACCTTTTCAAAGAATTCAATAAGGTTTGTGAGGCACGACCTGCCCTTCACAAAACCATGCTGACTATCCTTGATCACATTATTCCTATCCAGATGTGCATAAATCCTATCCCTTACAATTCTCTCTAAGATTTTGCCCACAACAGAAGTGAGACTCACCGGCCTATAGTTACTAGGGTTATCCCTACTCCCCTTTTTGAACAAGGGAACCACATTTGCTATCCTCCAGTCTTCTGGCACTACTCCAGTAGACAAAGAGGACATAAAAACCAAGGCCAATGGCTCTGCAATCTCCTCCCTTGCTTCCCAGAGAATCCTAGGATAAATGCCATCAGGCCCAGGGGACTTATCTATTTTCACCTTTTCCAGGATTTCCAACACCTCTTCTCTACATACCTCAAAGCCATCCATTCTACTTATTTGTGACTCAGTATTCACATCGACGACAATGCCCTGTTCCTGAGTAAATACTGAAGAAAAGTATTCATTCAGTGTCTCCCCAATCTCTTCCGCCTCCACACGCAACTTCCCACTACTATCCTTGACTGGACCTATTCCTACCCTAGTCATTCTTTTATTCCTAACATACCTATAGAAAGCCTTAGGGTTTTCCCTAATCCTACCGACTAAGGACCTTTCATGTCCCCTCCTTGCTGCTCTTAGCTCTCTCTTCAGGTCCTTCCTGGCTACCCTATAACTCTCAATCGCCCCAATTGAACCTTCACGTCTCATCTTGAGATAGGTCGCCCTCTTCCATTTAACAAGGGATTCCAATTCCTTATTAAACCACGGCTCCCTCGCACGACCCTTTCCTCCCTGCCTGACAGGTACATAATTATCAAGGACACTCTATAGTTGCTCCTTGAACAAGCTCCACATATCATTTACACTCTTGCCTTGGAGTCTACTTTTCCAAGCCACACATCCTAAGTCATGCCTCACCGCATCATAATTTCCCTGACCCCAGCTATAACTCTTGCCCGTAGTACACACTTATCCCTCTCCATCACGAGAGTAAAAATCACCGAATTATGGTCACTATCCCCAAAGTGCTCACCTACCTCTAATTCTAACACCTGGCCTGGTTCGTTACCCAGAACCAAATCCAGTATGGCCTCACCTCTTGTTGGCCTGTCTACATATTGTGTCAGGAAACTCTCCTGCACACATTGAACAAACACTGACCCATCTAACGAACTTGAGCTATAGCTTTCCCAATCAATATCAGGAAAGTTAAAGTCCCCCATAACAACCACCCTATTACTGTCACTCATCTCCTGAATCACCTTCCCCATCCTTTCTTCAATGATTCTAGGACTATTAGGAGGCCTGTAAAAGACTCCTAACAGGGTGACCTCACCTTTCCTATTCCTAACCTCAGCCCAAACTACCTCAGATGGCAAGTCCTCATCCATCGTCCTTTCCACCACTGTAATACTATCTTTGACAAGCAATGCCACACCTCCCCCTCTTTTACCCCCACCTCTGACCCTACTAAAACATTTAAATCCTGGAACCTGCAACAGCCAATCCTGTCCCTGTTCTAGCCATGTCTCAGTAATAGCCACAACATCGAAGTCCCAGGTACCAACCCACGCTGCAAGTTCACCTACCTTATTTCGTATACTTCTTGCATTGAAGTATACACACTTCAAGCCACTTTCCTGTTTACAGACACCCTCCTTGGAAATTGATGCCATGTTCCTAACCTCCCTACACTCCAGGCCCTGCGCCCTGAAGCTACAATCTGGGTTCCCATGCCCCTGCAGAGTTAGTTTAAACCCCCCCCAAGAGCACTAGCAAACCTCCCCCCAAGGATACTGGTGCCCCTCAGGTTCAGGTGTAGACCATCCTGTTTATAGAGGTCCCACCGTCCCCAGAAAGAACCCCAGTTATCCAAAAACCGGAATCCCTCCCTCCTGCACCATCCCTGTAGCCACGCATTTAAGTGTTCTCTTTCCCTATTCCTCGAATCTCTATCACGTGGCACGGGTAACAAACCAGAGACAACAACTCTGTTCGTTCTAACTCTGAGCTTCCAACCTAGCTCCCTGAAAGCCTGTCTAACATCCTCGGCACTCCTCCTACCTATGTCGTTGGTGCCAATATGGACCACGACTTCGGGCTGCTCCCCCTCCCCCTCCAGGACCCGGAAAACACGATCAGAGACATCACGTACCCTTGCACCTGGGAGGCAACATACCAAACGTGAGTCTCTCTCGTTCCCACAAAACCGCCTATCTGTGCCCCTAACTATCGAGTCCCCAATTACTACTGCTCTGCTCTTCTTCACCCTTCCCTTCTGAGTAACGGGGACAGGCTCCGTGCCAGAGACCTGAGCCCCGTTACTTACCCCTGGTAAGTCATCCCCCCCACAAGTATCCAAAACGGTATACTTGTTCTTGAGGGGAACGGCCGCAGGGGGTCCCTGCACTAGCTGCTTCCTCCCAGTCCCCCTCACTGTCACCCATCTATCTGCCATCTTTGGAGTTACTACCTCCCTATAACTCTGATCTATGAACCCCTCTGCCTCCCGAATGATCCGAAGTTCATCCAACTCCAGCTCCAGTTCCCTAACACGGTCTTGGAGGAGCTGGAGATGGGTGCACTTCCTGCAAGTGTAATCGGCAGGGACGTCGATGGCATCCCTCACCTCATACATGTTGCAGGAGGAACATTGCACTGCCTTCACTGCCATCCCTCTAAAGCTAACTTTTATTTTTAAAAAAACTGGGTCTAAAGAATACAACAAGCAAAATTCAGCACTTACCTACTTACCAAAACAGGTGTTATTATTAGGTTAGAGGAGGAGGGTGGGTGGGAGGCACTACCCGTGTAGTGCCTCGGGTTCCTCTCCTTCGCGCTTTTAAAGGGGGAAAAAACCTACCCAGGTAAGCTTACACTAACTGCTTCCGGGTCTCGGCTGCCCCTCTGGTCGTCGTCACTTCCCCCTGGTGCTCCCGCTCTTTCTGTGAAGAGAGAGTGAAAGAGAAAAAAAAACACCGCTGCCCGCTACCGGTAAGCACTTTTAAAACCAAACGGTCTTACCTTCGCTGCTGCTCGCACTGGAAATGACCGACCGCCTCAAAGGGTGAGTATAAATACTCACCGCTTTCCTTCCCAGCTGCCCCTCTGGTCGTCGTCAGCAAGAATTTTTTTGTTTCTTGTCTTCTGGTTAAACACGTTATTCATGGAGTCCGGATTCAATTTTGAGAATTCCCAGATCAACACTATCCCAACAGTATACCACTGTGCCACCACCTCTGCTGGATGTGGCAGCTCACAACCAGGAATGCTAATGGTGGTGTCTGGGAAGTTGTTCACAGAAACCTACCTTACAGACAATTAACTAGTCAGGCTGTTACCTGACTGGTCTGAGACAGCTGTCCTAGTTTTGACATTAGTGGAGGACTTTGCAGGGCCAACAGGACTGTCATTGTTACAGTTGTGCATGGTGTTTAGGTTAGTGTCAAGTGTTTTGTCCTGTCTCATTTCTTTAGGACTTAATTGATGCAACGCTTGCTGGGCCTTTGCAAAAGCCAGTTTAGAGTCTGCTGCATTGCTGTAGCTCTGGAGTTGCATGTAGTAGAATGGCAGATTTCTTTCTCTGAAGCACTTGAGTGAACCTGATGAGCTGTTCTGAATATCAGTTATTGTTTGATTCTTAATTCCAGATTTATTTTTTATTGAATTCAAATTGCACCATCTGCCATGGTAGGATTTTGAACCCACGTCCTTAGAACATTAGCTGAGTTTCTGGATTAATAGTCTAGTGATAACATCAATGGTTATTCATGTGATGAATGCACCTTATAGTAATTGAGTCATTGATTTTGTAGTGGCTGTTTCTAAGTTAGGGAGGGGCTGGCTGGTTTAATGGACATTACCAGTTAAAAACAGGAACACTACCTATTAGTGCAAGTTGTTATTACATGGGCTAGCTCTGTGGAAATGGAATCTGCTCCATGTCAAAGAAACTAAGAAACAGTTGACAGTTGTTCAGCCCCATTTTACCCCATTCCCATGTCAGAGGTACAGCATAGTGGCTGATCATGGTTTTGTGAACCCAACTTTTAAGATGGCTGCCTGCCATTCAGATTTTCAGTCTAAATTAGGTGAGTTAGGTTGAAAGCTGGGCTGGTGACTAGGCAAGAGGCTGCCTCATGCTCAACTAATTGATTTTCAATAGTACATGTTTTGATTTGATTTTTTTGTAATAAATGTAAGAAGTCTTGCTTTGAATCCATTTGGTTTGCATTATACACTTCAGGAAAGTCTGGCAAAGATCAGATTAAAAGGTTCATAATTGCTTTGTCTGGATTATTGTTTTGGGTTATTATTTCATACCAATGGCAAGAAAATGATGTAGGATGTGAATAGACATGTTAGTTAAAGGAGACACATGATACAGAAATATGAGCTGATAAAATAGTTTGATTCAATTTTTCTGCAGCATTTTAGATTCAAACTTCAGTTCTGATTTCCAAACTTCAGTACAGGGGAGGGTTGCACACTGGGTTGAAAAGTCATTCTGAACAGATTTTTACTTGTTTTAGATCAAAAATTCTATTTGATAATGTGGCAAGGATTATTTCAAATTTTTCTTTTCACTCCCACTCCTACCCGACACAGCATTATAGCTGTTATAAACAACAAATGTGGCTTCCAGCTGCAGTATCAGATGATCTTCTCCTTCTGGTTACTGGCCTTCAGTCCACAACTGTGTGAATATCTGCGCAGATTGAACATCGTTCCAGCCCTATCAGATATTCTCCAGGAATCTGTGAAAGAAAAGGTTACCAGAATTATTCTGGCAACATTTAGGGTATGTATGCAAATCATTTTAATAGATTGCACTCTTGTCATTAAATTCCAGTAATTTTTATTGTTAAACATTTCTGGAATGGCTATGGAATATATATCTTGTCATGGCTGATCAAGTAGTTAACATCAGATTGTTGAAGCCTTTTAAAAGTTTCACAATTTGAAGTTAAGATTCGTTCCAGAAATGTGTTATTCATTTCATTGAGCTTGTCTGCATAGATTGTCATTTTTTGGATAAGCCGGTGCTTAAACCTTGTTCTATCTATTGTAGTTCAGTGCTAACATGTATTGATATTATAAATACAGTGCAGCAGGAGTGAAAACAATGGCATCGATCATTTTATAGCATTCTGTGGATTCTATAAGAGTTCCAATGGACTGTAGGGTAGCTAATGGAACTCTACTTTTTTTTGAGGGAGGGATAAAATGGGGAATTAACGGTGGGTTAGCCTGACATTGGTGGGAAAAATTCTGGAGTTGTGCAGGAATAGAATTGGTCCAAGTCAGCATGGATTCATGAAGTGGAAATCGTGCTTGACAAATCTAGAATATTTTGAGAATATGACCGGTAAAGTAAACAGTTTTTTTGAAGCAGTAGATGTTGTTTATCTAGACTTTCAAAAGATCTTTGACCTCTTCCACAGAAGAGATTAGTGTTGAAAATTAAAGCACTGTTAACTGAGGTAATGTATTGACGTGGATAGAGAACTGGTTGGCAAACAGGAAGCTGAGAGTTGTAATAAATGGGTCCTTTTCAGAGTGGTAGGCAATAACAAGTGGGGTGCTGCAGGGTTCAGTGCTGAGAGCTCAGCTGTTTCCAATATAAATAAGCAAATTTGATGAAGGAATTGGAAGCAATATCTCCAGATTTGCAGAGGGCACTAAGCTGGTTGGCAGTGTGTGCTGTGAGGAGTTTGCTGAGAGGCTGCAGGGGGACTTAGGCTGGCTGAGTGGGCAAATACTTAGCAAATGAATATAATTTGGATAAATGTGAGGTTATCCACTTTGATCACAAACAGGAAGGCAAATTATTATCAGGTGGCAGTTTAGGAAAAGATGAGATGCACCGAGATCTGTGTATCATGGTAGAATGGTCACTGAAGGTTGGTGTGCAGGTGGAACAGGCACTGAGGAAACCTACTGGCATGCTTTCCTTCAAAGCGAGACAATTTGAGTATCGAAGTTGGTGAGGCCATACCTTGAGTATTTGTCCAGTTTTGGCCTTCTAGTCTGAGGAAGGGCACTCTTGCTGTTGACAGTGTCTAGCGAAGGTTCACCAGACTGATTCTGGGATGGCAGGACTGACGTGAGCAAAGACCGGATTGACTGGACTTATAATCACTGGAATTTAGAAGAATGAGTGGTGGTTCATCATAGAAACATACAAAATCCTGATGAGCCTGAACAGGCTTGATTGGGAAGAATGTTACCACTGTTGAGGAAGCCCAAAACAAGGGCTAAGTCATTCAGGACAGAAGAAGAATTTATTCGGTGGATTGTGAACCTGTGGTAGAAGCTGTTTAGGTCAGTTCATTAGATATATTCAAGAGGCAGCTGGACATGGCTCTTGTGGCTAAAGGGGTCAAGGGGTATGGGGAGGGGGCAGGAATGAGATCCTGAGATTCCATGATCATATTGAATGGTGGTGCAGACTCGAACAGCTAAATGGCTATTCCTGCACCTGTTTTGTTTCCTGTTTGTTTCATGAAGATCTTGAACTTTGTAAAGTCATATTTTTGTCCCTGCTTCAGTTAGATATGCTTTTGGTTTATAATGGTAACATTATAACATTTTTAAATTTCATTTTTGGCTTTTTTTAGATTTAGTTCAGATCATTTAGGTTCTTTTATATTTTTGGTAGTTTCATTGGATAGTTCTCAACTCCACAATTTCAGAAGTCATAGAGTCATTATCTGCAACAAACTTTGTTTGAACCAGCATGCTTGATAAACCTGCAAAAATTATAAACCCACAAATACAGTAAATCTTATTGTATTATTCAGTCTAATGTGACTGTAGGTTTTGTTTATCTCCATATAAACCATCGAATGGCTGCATGAAATATCAATAGTATATTCCATTTTGAGTCGATTTCTCCTCAAATACTCCAATCTACTGTGAAGACCAAATAGTCAGTTGAGGGTGAGAGTGAAAAGGTTCTCTGTCGGTAAATTTTACTTAAGGCAAAATTGCATTATTATTTGTGATTTATGCTGTTAATAAAGAAAGAGTGTGTATGACCCTTGCATTACATTTCTATTACTTACTGTGCATTTTTACATTGATTATGTGGACTTGATTATCCACGGTATTTGATTAACTAACGCATTCCTGGCCCCATAGGTGCCAGTTATTAAACCGCTGTATTTTCACCTTAATTTGGGAAATTGTTTTCTAACTGTTTTCTAATTGTTTTCTAATTGTTTTGTAACTGTTTCAATATGTTTCTTTTATGTTTCCACTTTTAAGATCTCCCTTCAAAAGCAGTAAGATACCATGAAATGTCTCTTTTCAGGTTTTAATTTTGCTTGATTTTAAATGAACAAGTAAATAACCTAATGGTGACATAATGCTTAAACTCTATCAAACTGTACACTATGTATTCCATAAGCCATTTTAAGCCTGCAATCTTTAACCACCTTTAAACATCAGTCAAAACCAGTTAACAACATTCACCTGGACATGTCTGTAGTCTCCCTTTTAAAAGTTCTAATCACTATTATCAGTACCAGAGGAAATATGGTTGCTTCAGCAATAAGCAGAATTTGAAGTCATTGTAAAATGTGTTGACTTACATGCTTCCAAAAGAAACTTTGGAGGTGTCGTTGGACTGGAGTGACCAAGTCAGAAATCACACAATGTATCATCGTCCCAACAGGTTTATTTGAATTCACAATCAAATTTTCCACTTTGGGTGCAGTTGAAGTCTGGATACATTGGGCCCACAATTTATTTGGTTTGGACCGTGTCCTCCACCTTTTTAAGCAATTGGATCCTGTATTAATGCACAGTGGCAGCAGTGTGTACAATGTGCAAGGTGCACCTCACTAAAGTTGCTTTTGGCAGCACATTTTCAAAGTCTTGACATATACCATGTAGAAGCTGAAGAGCGATAGAGCCATGGGAATACTATCACTAGCAAGTTTGCCATCCTGACTTAGAACTAATATTCTGCAGCTGCATTGCTATCTCAAAATCATTAAACTACTTTATCAGCAGTGGTGAAAGTGCTCCTACCTTACAGGGCTGCAGCAGTTAAGGGAGCTCATGATCACCTTTGAGGGCACGTATGGTTGGGCAATACATTATTTACTTGCTGAAAATGCTGACATCTGGTGAAAGAAAAAATCCTCACTGACTCAAACTGGCATTTTAGAATTTACTGAAATTGCCATTTTAAATTTAATACTGTCTTGGTATAATTTGCCATATGATACTTTTTATAAAGCAGCATGTTCTTCACTTGACTGTGAACAGCATGAACGCCCTATTGATATGCAAATGTGCTGGGAGGCAAAATTCTGAATATCTGTCATGCAAAATTTGCACCACTTTGAGCAACAGGACAATCTATCTAAAGGTCGATTTAAAAAAAAAATATTTTTAATAATATCTGCTGAACTTTCATAACTGGGCATTTCTGACAGATTTTAGATTTCAAAAGTGGTGTGTATTCAAAACTGAAGTTAATAGATTGTAGGCTGTTTATGGAATTGAGGGATATGATAGAACAGGTGAAAGGAGATGTAAAAGTTCATCATGGTCTTAATAATGGTGAAGAGTACTCTTACGATGTTCGGAGTGTTTTTATTTTCATGTTAATTGTTTTAATATTTCAGGAACAAATTATTTTCTATGTGATAGACCATTAATGAAAGCAATTGACATTTTGATTACTAAAATGATTATAATCCAATTTCCAATTTACATTGTGATTATCGATTAGTATCAAATTCCTATCAAGTTGATTTTACAGTTATTAAACTAAGTGGAGTACTGAATTGACTTGAAGTTCAAAATAAGTTGAATCAGAAACGACCAAGCTTTTTGATGTCTGGCTGTTCAATGCAAAACATGGTCTTGTGTAAGCCACATATAAATTAATTTAACTCCACTTTACATCTGCATGTGCAAACATCTTGTTATTCAGGATTTACGCACTAACCAGGAGCAGCCTATAGGACCACAAACTTTGCTGTTCAGAGTACCCAAATAGAAACTCATGAATTGACGTATGCATCTTCTGAAATAGATGCATCATTTTAGTGAGTGGAACAGTGACAAAACAACATTTATGCATGAATAGCTGCGTGCAAAGAAAATATTAAAAATGTTTCGTAGTGCTAACACAAACTGGAAATTCAAGATCTAGCCGCCATCAAACGTTTGTGTCATGATAACAAAATATTTTAAGATAATTTGATACCTGGGAGAGTTATGTTCAACTTTTAACTTTTAATAAAAAATAATAAATTTGCATTGTGCAAAAGATGATATGGTTTGATTGCAATCAATCAATCTTGATTGTTATGTTTTATACCAGTTATGTTTTCCTGTACCTACACAAATCCCGTAATTGCAAAGTTTTCATCATGATCCATTGACAAGTGATTGTTATTTCAGTTAAATAGGAAATTATTTTCACAAAAGGAGTGCATTCCCTTATTCCTTTTGAGAGATCTTCTTTGCTTTTGAAAGGTTTTTAAGCAAGTGAAATATGTCTTTAAGATTTCTAAAATTAATTTTGGATGAGGGTTGACTGACGAAGTCATAATTATTTCTCTTGTGAAGGATGTGGCTGATTCAGGAGATGTGTATCGAGAGATTGACAGGGTTTATAGCCTTTTGTTCTGGTGCCATTAGCGATATCTAGATTGCTAATCTAATGTTAGATGATTATAGAATGGGCACAAGTACACAGATTTTTGTAATTTCTTGTATTTACCATGTGCATGTGCAGCATATAGTTTTGATTTGATTTTCTTTTTAAAAATTAAAGTAAAATTTTGAACACTCTTTTAACAGAACCTTCTAGAAAAATCTGCAGAAAGAGAAACTCATCAAGAATATGCACTTGCTATGATTCAGTGCAAAGTCCTTAAACAGTTGGAGAACCTTGAACAGCAAAAGTATGATGATGAAGACATTGCTGATGACATCAAATTCCTTTTGGAAAAGCTTGGAGAGAGTGTCCAAGATCTTAGGTTAGATATGATGGTACCCATCATTGTCTTTTTTTTAATTAAAAAAAACAAGTTACTCCTAAAAATAGTCCCAACAATCATGTAATTATTATTTGTGGAATGCCTGGATTGTGGCTGACCTGAATGCTCATTTGATGTATTTAACTGCCCTACTAGAGCTGACTTTATTATGACAATAAGTGGAGAAGTTGTTGAATTATGGAACATATCTTTAAATTTTAAATGTTTTTCCTTTATTTTATATACTATAATTCTCATTAAAAGCTGTAGAAGCATTAAGTACAAAAACACAAAACTTAGAATAATGTTTTACAAAACTCTTAACCTGTTTCAACTGGAATATTGTGCCCAATTCTGGATTCTGACCTTTAGGAAGGATAAGAAGATATCAGTGTGTGTGGAAATTAGGTGGCTTTGAGTTGCTTTGCTTTTTGTGGACAAGACTTTTCTGGACAATTTTTGTGATGTTGAGAGATGCTGGTGTTGCAGCTGTAGTGAAACAGCTTGAGAGTGGAGGTTGGCAAACGTGGTGCCACTGTTTAAGAAGAGCGGTAAAGACAAGCCAGGGAACTTATAGACCAGTGAGCCTGACCTCGGTGGTGGGCAAGTTGCTGGAGGGACTACTGAGGGACAGGATGTACATGTACTTGGAAAGGCAAGGACCGAGTCTGGATAGTCAACATGGCTTTGTGCATGGGAACTCATGTCTCACAAACTTGATTGAGTTTTATGAAGAAGTAACAAAGAAGATTGATGAGGGCAGAGCAGTAGATGTGATCTATGTGGACTTCAGTAAGGCGTTCGACAAGTCTCCCCATGGGAGACTGATTAGCAAGGTTAGATCTTGTGGAATACAGAGAGAACTAGCCATTTGGATACAGAACTGGCTAAAAGGTAGAAGACAGAGGGTGGTGGTGGAAGGTTGTTTTTCAGACTGGAGGCCTGTGACCAGTGGCGTGCTGGGCCCTCTACTTTTTGTCATTTACATAAATGATTTGGATGCGAGCATAAGAGGTACAGTTAGTAAGTTTGCAGATTACACCAAAATTGGAGGTGTAGTGGACAGCAAAGAGGGTTACCTCTGATTACCACAGGATTTTGACTAGATGGGCCAATGGACTGAGAAGTGGCAGATGGAATTTAATTCAGATAAATGCGAGGTGCTGCATTTTGGGAAAGCAAATCTTAGCAGGACTTATACACTTAATGGTAAGTTCCTAGGGAGTGTTGCTGAACAAAGAGACCTTGGAGTGCAGATTCATAGCTCCTTGAAAGTGGAGTCACAGGTAGATAGGATAGTGAAGGCAGCGTTTGGTATGCTTTCCTTTCTTGGTCAGAGTATTGAGTACAGGAGTTGGGAGATCATGTTGCGGCTGTACAGGACATTGGTTAGGCCACTGTTGGAATATTGCATGCAGTTCTGGTCTCCTTCCTATCAGAAAGATGTTGTGAAACTTGAAAGGGTTCAGAAAAGATTTACAAGGATGTTGCCAGAGTTGGAGGATTTGAGCTACAGGGAGAGGCTGAACAGGCTGGGGCTGTTTTTTCTCTGGAGCGTCGGAGGGCTGAGGGGTGACCTTAGAGGTTTACAAAATTGAGGGGAATGGATAGGACAAATAGACAGAGTCTTTTCCCTGGGGTGGCGGAGTCCAGAACTAGACGGCATATGTTTAGGGAGAGAGGGGAACGATATAAAAGAGACCCAAGGGGCAACTTTTTCACGGAGAGGGTGGTACATGTATGGAATGAGCTGCCAGAGGATGTGGTGGAGGCTGGTACAATTGCAACATTTAAGAGGAATTTGGATGGGTATATGAATAGGAAGGGTTTGGAGGAATATGGGCCGGGTGCTGGCAGGTGGGACTAGATTGGATTGGGATATCTGGTCGGCATGGGCGGGTTGGACCGAAGGGTCTGGTTCCATGCTGTCCATCTCTATGACTCTGACTAAATATTGCTATTTTAAAATTTGCGTTGCATGGAAGACACTTGCCAAGGAAGTTGTAGATAATATTATGGTCATAGGTCTGTACCCTGAAGTAATGTAGATGCTTGGAACATGTAATTCCAAAGTGCTTTTAAAGATGACTGCAACCAAAATGGCTGTCTATAAATTAAGTGAAATATAATCCCTATAACCCTGTATTTACTACCTAACCTGCACATCTTTGGACTGTGGGAGGACACCAGAGCATCCAAAGGAAACCTGTGCAGATACAGGGAGAATATGCAAATTCCACACAGACAATTGTCCTGGTTCAAAAACAGAAATTGCTGTAAAAATGCAGCAGGTCTGGCAACATCAGTGAAGAGAAATCAGAGTTAACACTTTGGGTCCCTTGGAGCAGGTTACCGGACCTGAAACATTTAACTCTGATTGTTCTTTACAGATATTGCCAGACCTGCTGCACTTTTTTAGCAATTTTTAGTTTCCAATTTACAGCATCTGCAGTTTTTATTTAGTCGTCCTGTTCCCTGGCGCTGAGAGGCATCAGTACTAACTGCTGAGCCACCGTACTACTCCTTGGAAGAATACATAAGAACAAGCGTTAAAACATTTTGAGCTTCAAAGGTCGCAGTTGAAGAACTATTCCCTGGTCATCACTGTTACTGATCGCGATTCTCTCACTCAGTGCTAGAATCAGTCCGCAAAACCTTTTACATTGGCAGTCAAGTCAAGTCTAAAAACACTGGTAGTTTCCATTACAATGGCTACAATATTCAACTAATTGCTCTTGAGCAATTCAGAAACTGATCCATACATATTTCTTAAACTTATCTTTTTGATCCTGTTTCTTATTTCTAATCCATGTTAGTATTGAGTTACTAATTCATTTCGCATTTAGTAGGTGGTAAACTTTGTTTGCATAAAAGCTTGGTTAAATGGGATGCTTTGAAAAGAAGGCCATTTATGCTTGGTATGAAAGAACATGAAAGGAAAGCATAGAATTAAAGAAACTAAATGTTAAAAATAAAGCAAAAGGAAAAAGTATTAAGATAGCTTTGCTGGGAAAAGCAGGAAGTCAGCTCTGTACAGGAACAAATTTAGGCAGCTATGAAACTTAAAAAATTAGTCATTAAGGAGGAACAAAAGCCTTTGACAGATCACTTCAAACTTTAAAGTACCTGCAAGGAAAGACAATAGGGGTTTGAATAGAGTTTACTGATCAAGCAAATGAGGTGGAAAACCATGAGGAATGGGGTTAAGATATAAAACCAGCAGTAATCCGGTTTAGACAAGGACATGAAGTGATGAGTATGTGACCAAATTTTCGAGGATATCGACACTTAATGTCATCAGCCGAGTCAGTACAAAGGCAGTTACATTATTACTATTCTAGTAATGTGATCAGTCAACAAAAGACTAACAAGTTCATCACAAGCACAGCAGGGATGTGGGGAGGACGTCATGTTCATCAGCAGGAGTTTAACTGACATGTTTAATGGGCAAAAACTGTAAAAATGCTAGACATTGAGTGCCATTTTCGGAGTAGTCAGAGAGCATGAGGTTGGTGAGTGCTGGTACTGCCATCCTAAGGTTTTAGAACCTCTACTAGACTAGGGCTTGGTGTCTTGTTACTCTGTAACTGTGGTACTGGAATAAATGTTTAAATAAATGTGCTATACCTTTTAATGGACTGCTTGTAGGAATTTTATTCCAAGCAATTGAATGACTCAAGGAAAGAATCCAGGAATGTTGAGTAGACTTCATTAGGGAGTCCACCCTTATCCACTGATTTGGAGATGCTGATGTTGGACTGTGGTGTACAAAGTTAAAAATCACACAACACCAGCTTATAGTCCAACAGGTGTAATTGGAAGCACACTAGCTTTCAGAGCGCCACTCCTTCATCCAACTATCACCTGATGAAGGAGTGGTGCTCCGAAAGCGAGTGTGCTTCCAATTAAACCTGTTGGACTATAAGCTGGTGTTGTGATTGTTAACCTTATCCAGTGAAGCTCTCTGGGAGCCTTCGACAATGGGAGAGAGGTATTCACAAAGGAAGTTTGGTCACATGTTTTATTTTAAACAATCGAGGGAGGTAGATCAATAAAGAAATGGAGCCAAGTAATTCCCCAACCCCTCGCTATAGAATTGATGATTTGGTTTATCTCCTGAAACTACAAAAATTAGGAAACCTTGCCCAGAGTTTGGATATATCAATTGATTTGGCAGAGCTAGGTATTGAGGAAGCTAGTAATACTATTACATTGCTTGCCATGAGCAAAGCACCATGTGCTGATGCTATATCACTAGAATTCATCAAGCATGAAAAACCAGGTTCCTGCTGTTTCTGCACAAGCTTCTGCCTCCTGGAAAATCATAACCATTGTTGCAGCATCTCCTTGCTGAGCATCGTGGGAAATGTATTTGCCCATGTTCCCCTCCTTGGATTCTAGATCCTGACTGAATGCGTTCTCAGGATCTGAATGTAGTTTTGGAACTAAAAGGCCTACAATTAACATGAGCTTCTTATACCAACTGTAAAAGCAGTGCCATAAAAGAAAGAGACAACCTTCTGTTTTCTTCATCAGTTTCACCAAGGGATTCAACCATGAGTTAAGATTGTTTTCTAATATTCTTTGGGCTGATTGCTAAGCGAGCATTTATTGTCCATCCCTTATTGCCCTTGAGAAGGTGGTGTGCTTTTTGAAATGTGGTCTGTTTTGTGAAGGTGGACTCAATGTTATTAGGGAGGGAGTTTAAGAGTTTTGACCGGGTGGCAGTGAATGAATGATATAGATTGTAGTTAGTGGTTTAGAAAGTGCTTGTGGGAGCCTTGGTGAATTATGTAGTTTAGTTTATAGATGGTAGAAATTGTTGCTACTTCGTGGTGGGAATGCATGTCTGTGGATGTGGTGCCAATCATTGCAGGTTGCTCTACCCTGGATGGTATCAAGCTTCTTTTAAAGGAACTGCATTCATCCAGGTGGATAGGCAGTATGCCATCACTCTCCTGTCTTGTGCTCTGTGTTTGGATATGCTTTGTGGAGTCAAGAGTTATTATTTCCATGATTCCAACCCTCTGGCCTGTTCTTGTATTAAATGGTTAGTCCAATTCAATTTCTGAAGTGTTGTTTGATAGAACTATTGATGACATCTTTTATCAAGTTACTGATTTTTTACTTCTATATATTAGACTGAAGCCATAATTGACTGTTGTATCTATCCTGTTGATTGTGTGTGGGACAGAACTGGCAGTTTTATACATTGCCATGTGGACCTTTGTACTGTTACAGCACTGGAACAGCTCGTCGAGAAGAGTGGCACATTCAGGAGTACAGGTCTTCTGGACTGTTACTGAAATGTTTCCAGCTGTTTCTTGATCTTGTGGTGAGAATTGAATTGATTGAAGACTAGCCTCTAGAAGTGACTAAATTGATCAGTCACATGGCTCAGTGGTTAGCACTGCTGCCTCACAGCACTAGGGCCCCAGGTTCGCTTCCAGCCTCGACACTCTGTGTGTGGAGTTTGTACATTCTCCCCATGTCTGCGTGGGTTTCCTCTGGGTGCACTGGTTTCCTCCCACAGTCCAAAGATGTGCAGGTTAGGTGAATTGGCCATGCTAAATTGCCCATAGTGTTAGGTGCAGTAGTCAGAGGGAAATGGGTCTGGAGGATCAGTGTGGACTGGTTGGGCTGAAGGACCTGTTTCCACACTGTAGGGAATCTAATCATTTCTGGCTAAAGGCTTTTGTAAATGCATCAGCCTTATCTTTTACGCTGATCTATGTCTCCCATGAATGACAATGGGGACATTTATAGTGTCACTGCATTCAGTGAGTAACCTAATTGTCCAATACCATTCAGAGTTGGATGTGGCAGCACTTTGGTCTGATTTGGTTTTGGAATCTCACTTTTTTTCGCTGTTTTGGCTTGCATGTATTCCTGTTCTGTAGATTCATTAGATTGGCGCCTAACTTTTAAGTATACTTAGTGATGCTGCTGGCATGTCCTCAAGTATGTTTTTCTCGCTTATTTCTTTCTCTTGGGGTGGTTGGTGTTAGTGTCCCAGAGGTGTTCTCTGAAACGTTACGCAAGTAGGCGGCCTGTCTCCCAAATGTAGAGGAGGCCACATTGGGTGCAGTGGATGCAGTAAATGATGTGTGTGGAGGTGCAGGTGAATTTGTGACGGATATGGAAGGATCCCTCATAGTCCCACAACCCCACACCGGAAGATGGACTGTTCCACATATCCAAAGAAGAGGCAGGGATAGCTGTAGCCCATGCGGGTGCCCATGGCTACTCCTTTGGTTTGGAGGAAGTGGGAGGATTGGAAAGAAAAGTTGTTCAGAGTGAGGACCAGTTCAGTCAGTTGAAGGAGGGTGTCAGTGGAAGGGTACTGATTGGTTCGGCGGGAAAGGAAGAAGCGGAGGGCTTTGAGGCCTTCGTGATGGGGGATGGAGGTGTATAGAGACTGGATGTCCATGGTGAAGATAAGGCGATGGAGGCCGGGAAAGCAAAAATCATGGAGGTGGAGGGCGTGGGTGGTGTCCCGAATGTAGGTGGGGAGTTCTTGGACTCAGGGGGATAGGACCGTGTTGAGGTATGCAGAGAGGAGTTCGGTGGGGCAGGAGCAGGCTGAGACAATGGGTTGGCCGGGGAAGTCAGGTTTGTGGATTTTAGGCAGGAGGTAGAAAGGGGCGGTGCGGGGTTGTGGGACTGAGGTTGGAGGCGGTGGATGGGAGATCCCCTGAGGTGATGAAGTTATGGATGGTCTGGGAGATGATGGTTTGGTGGTGGGAGGTGGGGTCATGGTCAAGGGGGCTGTAGGAGGAGGTGTCCACGAGCTGGCGTTTAGCCTCAGCAATGTAAAGATCAGTGCGCCAAACTACTACCGCACCTCCCATGTCTGCCGGTTTGATAGTGAGGTTGGGGTTGGAGCAGAGGCAGTGGAGGACTGCACGTTGAAGGTGAGAGGTTGGAGTGGGTGAGAGGGGTGGACAGGTTGAGGCGGTCAATGTCGCGGCGGCAGTTGGCTATGAAGAGATCGAGGGCAAGTAAGAGGCCAGCATGGGGTGTCCAGGTGGATGGGTTGTGTTGGAGGCGGGAGAAGGGGTCGTCAGAGGGTGGGCGGGAGTCCTGATTGAAGAAGTAGGCGTGGAGGCGAAGGCGGCGGAAGAATTGTTTGATGTCTCACTGCGTGTTGAACTCGTTAATCCGGGAGCATGGGGGAAGAAGGTGAGGCCTCTGCTGAGGACTGATCTTTCATCCTCAAGGGGGAAGTCTGGAGGGAGGGGGGGAAAAAAACGGCAGGGCTGGGGTCTAGGACCGGGCGCGGGGATCGGCGTGAGGGCGTAGATCGGTGCGGGGGTGGCGACTCGTGCGGTGTGGTCATTGTGCAGGTGAGTGACGTCACTGGAGGCGGAAGTAGATGCGGCGACGGCAACTCGGGGCGGAAGTGGCTGCGGCGACGGCAGAAACAGTGTTGTTCCCGATCGTTGTGGACCCCACGGAGGCCGCGAATCTGTCGGCGATGGTCTTCCTGGCGATCGTGGAGGCGGTTGGCTGGGCGGCGATCGCGGAGGCTGCATGGTCGGTGGGGGCGGAAGAGACGTCATGGTTCGTGGCAGCGGTTGCATTCTTCTTTGCTCCTGTCATGTGCCTTCATTTCAATTACAGATGGTGCCTCCTTCCATGCCAAAATAAAGAAATAGCTGTTCAACTTTGCATACATGAAATCTAACCTAAAGCTGTGCCAGTTCTCATAGACTTTTTAAAAGTGAATTAAATTGAATTTATTGTCGCATGTACCGAGGCACAGTGAAAAGTTTTGTCTTGCAAGCAATATAGGCAGATCACATAATTAAGTAGCATAGATAAGTAAATAATAGGTAAATAGCGGCAAAAACACAGATGCAGGCCAATGTTAAGAGTTTGAGTGTCCATTCGGTATTCTAACAACAATAGGGTAGAAACTGTTACGAAACCGACTGGTGCGTGTGTTCAGGCTTCTGAACCTTCTCCCCGATGGTAGAGGTTGTAGAAAAACATATACGAGGGTGGGTAAATCTCTGAAAATGCTGGCGGTCTTTCCTTGACAGCGGGCCTAGTAGATGGATTCTATAGATGGGAGGTTGGCCTTTTGACTTTTCCGGGCCAGTTCACCACTCTCTGTAACCGTCTCCGATCTTGAATGGTACAGTTGCTGTACCAGGTAGTGATAAATCTAGACAGAATACTCTCAATGACGCACCTATAAAAGTTGGCAAGGGTATTCTCCATCATGCCAAATTTCCTCAGCTGCCAGGGGAAGAGGAGATGTTGGGCCTTTGTGACCAGTGCATCCACATGAAGAGTCTAAGAAAGCTTGTTGTGGATGAACACTTCCAGGAGCTTGACACTCTCTGCACTTGTTTCACTTCTGTGCTGTTAACGTGTAGGGGGGGCATAAGTAACATATTCCTGATGAGGGGGTTTTGCCCGAAACGTCGATTTTACTGCTCCTCAGATGCTGCCTGAACTGCTGTGCTTTTCCAGCACCACTCTAATCTAGACATAAGTAACATTCTGCTGAAAGTCAATAATGAGCTCCTTTGGTTTTGCCAGCATTTCACTACTGCAAAGACACATGATCTAGTGATATTATCCAGATATCCAGGTAATGTTCTGGGGAGCAGAATTAAATCTTACCATGTCAGATGATGAATTCGATAAAATCTGGAATTAAGTCTAATGACCATGAAATTGTTGTCAATTGCCATGAAAGTCCACTGGCTCACTAATGTAATTTAAGGGGGAATTTAAGGGATATCCTTACTTGGCTTGGTCCCTGTGTGACTCCAGACATTCAGCAATGTTATTGACTCTTCACTGTAATTAGGAGTAGGCAATAAATACTGGCCTAACAATGTCTGCGTAACTTGAATTTTTTATTTTTGAAAAATATTTTGAAGTTAGATTGGAATTCTGGAAAGTGGTGTAGTTTGGAAGTTGACAACACCTACAGAGAGGAGAGGAAAGTTGGATATTGGTGGTAGTTTGTAAAAAGCTGTTGATTTTTTTTTTAAGGAGAGGGTGAGAGAACCAGTTGATGGAAATAATTGGTAGCTGAAGAGAGAATGCTGTGCATACCAGGAAGGGAAGTTGATAGATAAAGTGGAAAAAAAAATGTCTGACAATGTGGAAATTATCACAATCTTTGAATGATATTGTGTTTAAAGGGAGTTTGAAATGTATGAGAGAGGAGGACATATTGGTAGTGTCCTGTGAGGAAGGAAAAGGAATGTCATTATTAAGCATAAATATTGATGTGTGCTAATTGTGCTTTGATTTTTTTCTTTCCAGTTCTTTTGATGAATACAGTTCAGAACTGAAGTCGGGGCGCTTGGAATGGAGTCCTGTCCATAAATCAGAAAAATTCTGGCGTGAAAATGCTGCAAGATTGAATGAAAAGAACTATGAACTGCTGAAGTGAGTTTCATTCAACTTTTATTTCTTTCAGATAAATTGGCATAAATGGCAAGATAGTTACTAGGTATTAGAAACTTAGTTACTGCCTACCTACC
Organism: Chiloscyllium plagiosum; assembly: GCF_037043375.1. Taxonomy (NCBI): domain Eukaryota; kingdom Metazoa; phylum Chordata; class Chondrichthyes; order Orectolobiformes; family Hemiscylliidae; genus Chiloscyllium; species Chiloscyllium plagiosum. Next base: position 78,825,216 of record NW_028270142.1, read on the forward strand.
TTTCACATTTGTTTGCAGAATTTGGGTAACCCAGTGATATTTAATGGTATTTATAGTGGATTTTTGTCATTTAGTTTACATTTTATTATTCAAATAAATCAAATTTTACTTGTCTTTGTTATTAAGGACCATAGACTAGAAATGTTTTGGTGCATTGAGTAAAGCAGATGATCATTTAGTCCTCTAAGAAGGTTTACAAACTGTTACACAACAGCTGCCTTCCCTTGCTGGATTACCATAGCTAATGTTATTTCTTACATCAGTACCAAATTATTAATGCTAGAATTTTACCTCAATACTTTGACACTTTGTTGTATAAGTCCATGATAATTACAGCATTTTAAGAATCGACAGGTAAGGGAGATGAGCCTATGGCATAGTTGGGAACACTGGACTGGCAGATCATAACAATTACAGAAACATAGCCTAGAAATGGACAGGACTGACAGTTTAATGTTCCAGCGTATAGATGCTATTGGAAGAATAGAAAGGAAGTGGCGGGGGGGGGGGTGGAAATAGAGGTGGGAGAGTTGTTTTTGGTTAAAGATAACAGTACTTAAGATATTCCTGGGACATCATCTGGTGAAGTGGTATGGATAGACCTGAGAAGCAAGAAAAGTGTGATCACATTGGTATCGTGTTAAAGAGCTACCTGCCCTCCATTAGTCAGCAGGAAATTTTAGAAGCAAATATGACAGATATCTAAAAATAATGTTGTAGTGGTAGTGGATTTTAACTTTGTAAACATAGTCTGGGGCTACCATATTGTTAAGGGCTTGGATGGGGAGGAATTTGTGTGTACAATAAAATTTTCTTATTTAGTGTGTGAATGCACCTACTGGAAAAGAAACAATATTTCCTGTTGGGGAATAAGGCATGTGACTGAGGTGTCAGTGGGGAGCACTTTGGGGCAAGTCATCATAATTCTGTTTTAAAATAGTTATGGAAAAGGATAAAACTGATCAAAAAGTTCAAGTTCTAAATTGGAGGAAGGCCATTTTTGATCGTATTAGACAGGAACTTCCAAAAGTTAATTGGGGGAGGCTATTCACAGATAAGGGGACTGTTGGGAAGGGATTCTATAAAGTACACTAAGGGCAAAAGTGTAACTAGGGAGAGAATAAGGCCCCTTTTAAAGATCAACATGCCCATCCACATGTGAAACTACGCGATGGATGTGATACTAAACTAATATTTTCTGTTAGTATTTACTGTGGAGAAAGATATGGAAGCTAGGGAACTTGGTGAAATAAATGGTGACACCTTGAAAAGAGTTTATATTACAATAAAGGAAGTGCTGAAGGTCTTAAAATGCATAAAAATAGATAAATCCCCAGGACCTCATCCAGTATTTAGAGTCATGGAAACAGACGCTTTGGTCCAACCCGTCCATGCCGACCAAATATCCCAATCCAATCTAGTCCCACCTGCCAGCACCCGGCCCATATCCCTCCAAACCCTTCCTATTCATATACCCATCCAAATGCCTCTTAAATGTTGCAATTGTACCAGCCTCCACCACATCCTCTGGCAGTTCATTCCATACACGTACCACCCTCTCCGTGAAAAAGTTGCCCCTTAGGTCTCTTTTATATCTTTCCCCTCTCTCCCTAAACCTATGCCCTCTAGTTCTGGACTCCCCGACCCCAGGGAAAAGACTTTGTCTATTTATCCTATCCATAATTTTGTAAACCTTCTCAGAACCTGTGGAAAGCTAGGGAAGAGATTGCTGGACACCTTGCAGAGATGTTAGTATTGTCAGTAACCATTGGGGAGGTGCTGGAAGATTGGAGGTTGGCTAATGTGGAGCCACTATTTAAGAAATGCTGCAAGGAAAAGCTGGGGAACTATCGACTGGTGAGCTTTAAGTCAATGTTGGGAAAGTTGTTGGAGGGGATTCTGAAGGACATGAGTTTACATGCATTTAGGAAGGCAAGGTCCGATGGTCAATATAGCTTTGTGTGGGAATTCGTTAGTGTCTCACTAACTTGATTTGAGTTTCTTTGAAGAAGTAACAAAGAGGTTTGAAGGCAGAGAGATCTATGTGATCTAAATGGCCTTCACCAAGTTTCCATATAGAATACTGGTTAGCAAAATTATTTCACGTGCAACACAGGGAGAGCTAGACATTGGATACAGAACTGGCTCAAAGATAGGAGACAGGGTGGTGGTGGTGGAGGTTTGTTTTTCAGATTGGAGGCCTGTGACCAGCTATTGCCACAAGGATCAGTACTGGTTCCACTGCTTTTTATCATTCATATAAATGATTTGGATGTGTATATAGGAGGTTTGGTTAATAAGTTTGTAGATGACCCCAAAATTGGAAGTGAAGCAAGTTACCTCATAGTATAACAGGATCTTGATCAGGTAGGCTGAACAATGGCAGATGGAGTTTAATTTGAATAAATTAGGTGCTGCGTTTTGGAAAGACAAATCAAGCCAGGGTTCGTACAGGGAGTGTTGCAGAACAGCGAGACCTTGGAGTGCAGGTTCATAATTCTTTGAAAGTGGAGTTGGAAGTAGACAGGATAGTGAAGGTGGTGTTTGGTATGCTTGCCTTTATTGGTCAGAGTATTGAGTACAGAAATTGGGAGGTAATGTAGCTGTACAGGACATTGGTTAGGCCACTTTTGGAATACTATGTGCAATTCCGGTCTCCCTGCCATAGGCAGGTATGTTGTGAAACTTGAAAGAGTTCAGAAAAGATTGACAAGGATGTTGCCAGGGCTGAAGATATTGAGCTGTAGGGAGAGGCTGAGTGGGCTGGGGCTATTTTCCCTGGAGTGTCAGGGGGGTGATCTTTTGTAGGGGTTTGTGGAATCATGAAGGGCATGGATAGGGCAACCAGCCAAAGTCTTTTACTCAGGGTAGGAAAGTCCAAAGCTAGAGGGTATAGGTTTAAGGTGAGAGGGAAAAGATTTAAAAGGAATCTAAGGAGCAACTTCATGCAAAGGGTGGTGGAATTTTGGAATGAATTGCCAGAGGAAGTGGTGGTAAGATTACAACATTTAAAAGGCATCTGGATGGGTATATGAATAGGAAGAGTTTTGAAGGAGATGGACCAAATGCTGGCAAATGGGACTAGATTCGTTTTGGAAACCTGGTCGGCATGGATGATTTGTACTGAAGGATCTATTTCCATGCTGTACAGCTCTGACACTAAATATATGCTGATTTCATTAGATTGTATTTTAACTTCTCTTGCAAAGGATTCTGACTAGGCTTTTGGAAGTCTCTGATGACCCTCAGGTGTTGGCAGTTGCTGCACATGATATTGGTGAATATGTGCGCCACTACCCTCGGGGAAAACGGTAAGTTTTCACAGTAAATATAGTCAACATAATTACATAGCATGCTTTCTGAATATTTAATGTGAAAGTGTAAAAATTGCTTATTTAGAAATTGTCATGACTACTGGTCGGAACCCTTAAATAGTTGTGGAAATTTTGGCTTGTAGTTCCAAGATGTATCTGATGCCTTTTTTAAAAAGAAAACCTCCTAAGAAAATAGTTTTGATGTAAATTCTGGTTATCTGGAGAGTTACTGGCCTTTTTGACTATGCAAGTGCTGAACAAATGTCTCTTTAAGGTGCAATCTGGTAACCACCTTTACCCATATAACATGCACTTCTGGAAAGCCATGATACTCCTTAAAGCACTCACAGTCAAGTAAAATTGTTTTCATCATTAGGGTCTAAAATGTGGCTATGAAAATAGATGTGGGAAGAATGCTGAGTTAGCGTTTCGAGTCCAATGACGTCCTCTTCAGAACTACTTAGCAACCACGAAAAAGTGTTGCTTCCACAAAAGCCAAAGTGTTTTTTGGTGGGGAAGGTGTTGAAGGGGAGAATTTATTAGATTTGTGGACCACCTTGCAGTTCTGATGAGTCATTGGTCTCCCTGTTAACTCTGCTTTCTCCCTACAGATGCTATCAGACCTGTTGAGTTTCTCTCGAAATTTCTGTTTTAATTTCAGGTCACCGTCTATTTTAGTTTAAGATAATAAATGCATTTGCTGTGACTTTCCAAAATTCCTGAGATTCTGCAAAGATCCCAATAGATTCAAATATATTAGCAGTATTCAAGAAAGGAGGGAAGCAGAAAGCTGGAAACTCTGATCACCTGATGTTTGTCATAGGAAAAATGCTAAAATCCATTCATAAAGAGGTAGTCGCAGAACATTGCCTAATTATATCAGATTTTCTTTTTCCAGAGTCAGTGTGGATTTGTGAAATGAAAATAAGTTATGAACTTAATTTTTTGCAGTCAATAGAGGGAAGCCATAGAAATGATGTAATTGTATAAACAATTGGGTCAATGGGCTGAATAGTGGCAGATGGCGTTTAATTTGGATAAATGTGTGGTGTTCATTTTGCTAAAGCAAACCAGAGTAGGACTTATACAGTTAATGGTAAGACCCTGGGGAGTGTAGGAAAAGCAAACAAAGACAAAGTTTATACAATTCAGAGTAGAACCTAGAGTAGTGTTAGAATGGAGACCCAGGGGTTCAGGTACATAATTCTTTGAAGTTTGCATCACATAAGGCATTTAACATGCTTGCCTTCATTGCTCAAACCTTTGAATATAGGAACTGGGATGTTATGCTGAAGGTGTACAGGACATTGAGGCCTGTTCTGGGGTACTGCGTCCAGTTCTAGTTGTCCTGTTATAGGAATGATATTATAAAGTCAGAGAGGGCTCGAGATTTATTAGGATGTTGTCTGGCATAGAAGATTTGAGTTACAATGACTGGGACTTTCATTGGAGTGTAGGAGGTTGAGAGGTGACCTTAGAGGTTTGTAAAATAATGAGGGTATTGATCAAGTGAATGGCAGGTGTCTTCCTCTAGGGTGGGGGATTTCAAGACAAAGGGGGCACATTAAGGTGAGTGGAAAGAGATTTTTTTAAAATGTGGTAATTTTGTGCTTTGTACGTGGAATGAATTTCCAGAGGAAGTGGTGATTATGGGTACAGTTACAATGTTGTAAAAAGCTTAAATAATTACATAAATAGGAGGTTTGGTGGGATATGGGCCAAGTGCAGGCAGGTAGGACTAGTTTAGTTTGGAATTATGGTTGGCATGGACTGGCTGTACTGAAGGGTCTGTTTCTGTGCTGTATCCCTCTGACTCAAAAAGTACTTGACGCGATGCCGTGATAAAATACACAAAGTAAGCATGTATGGAGCAGTGTTATCTTGAGGCATATTGGCCTGTGTAAAGGAGCGGTTAGCTAACAGAGATTAGAATAAACATAAATGGGTTATTTTGGGTTGGCAAGCTTTTTAAAGTAGTCAAAAGCTTTAAAACTACTTTTAAAGATTCTGTGGAAGATTAGTGGATAAAAATCAAGACTTTACGAAAATCAGGGAACGATCAAATAGCTCAGTTGTAGATTTAATAAAGATATTGGAAGACGACTCGAAAACAAATAAGGAAGGTTGTAAAGAGTTAGATAGTATTATGGATGAGGTAGTGGAGAAATTAACGAAGAAAAAGGAAAAGGGAAGGATGACGATTAATGATAGAAATAATGCTACCACAGAATCATTATTCTTGAGTATTTACAATCTAGATCACTGACTTAGATGAAGGCACCAAATGTATGTTAATTAATGTTGTGGTTCTGTTCGCCGAGTTGGGAATTTGTGTTGCAAACGTTTCGTCCCCTGTCTAGGTGACATCCTCAGTGCTTGGGAGCCTCCTGTGAAGTGCTTCTGTGATCTTTCCTCTGGCATTTATAGTGGTTTATGTTAATTAACTTTGCTGATGAGACACAGGTAGCAAAGTAACTTGTCAAGATGACAAAAAGAATCTATTATGGGACAGAAATGTTAAATAAGTGGGCAAAAAAATTGGTTAGTGGAATATAATGTGGGAAAATGTGAAGTTATCCACAGAGTAGAAAAGCAGAATACGATTTGAATGGAAAGAGATTGCAGAAATTGGTGGTACAGAGGGATCTGGATGTCCTGGTACATTAAGCAGAAAAGGTTGTAGAACATAGTACAGGCCCTTTGGGTCAAGATGTTGTGCCAAACATTTATCTTAATCTAAGATCAACCTAAACTACATACCCCTCAATTTACAGCCATCCATGTGCTTGTCTAGCAGTTGCTTAAATGGCCCAAATGTCTCTGACTCTACTACCACTGCTGGCAGTGCATTCCACGCACCCATCACTCTGTGTGAAGAGCCTCTCTCTGACATCTCCCCTGTATCTTCCTCCAATCACCTTAAAATTATGACCCCTTGTGACAGCCATTTCTGCCCTGGGGAAAAGTCTCTGGCTGTCTACACTAAGCCAGTCATTACCTTGTACACCTCTATCAAGTCACTTCTCTTCCTTCTGTCCAGTGTGAAAAGCCCTAGCTCACACAACCTCTCTTATGACAAGCCCTCCAATCCAGACATCATCCTGGTAAATCTCCTCTGCACCTCTAAAGCATCTGCATTCTTCCTATAATGAGGTGACCGGAACTGGACACAATATTCCAAGTGTGGTCTAACCAGGGTTTTAGAGCTGCAGCAAAATGTCGCAGTTCTTAAACTCATTTATCTCCCATGTTAATGAAAGCCAAAACACCATTCGCCTTAACAACCCTATCAACTTGGGTGGCAATTTTGAGGGATGTGGACCCCTAGATCCTGCTGTTCCTCCACACTGCCAAGAATCCTGTGTTTAGCCCTGTATTCAGCATTCAAATTTGATCTTCCAAAATAAATCCTTTCCAGGTTGAATTCCATCTGCCACTTCCCAGCCCAGCTGTGCATCCTGTCAATGTCTTGTTTCAGCCTACAACAGCCCTCAACACTATCTACAACACCACCGACCTTTGTGTCATTGGCAAACTTACTTACCCACCTTTCCACTTCTTCCTCCAAATAATTTATAACAACTACAAAGAGCAGAGGCCCAAGAATAGATCCCTGTGGTACATCACTGGTCACTGACCTCCAGTCTGAATACTTTCCACCCACGACCACTCACTGTCTTCTTTCAGCCAGCCGATTCTGTATTCAGACAGGCAAATTTCCCTGTATCCCTTAATTCCTAACTTTCTGAATGACCCTACCATTGGGAACCTTTATCAAATGCTTTACTGAAATAAATATACACCACATCCACTATTCGACCTTCATTAACTTGTCTCGTCACATCCTCAAAGAATTCAATAAGGCTTGTGAGGCATGACCTGCCCCTCAAAGCCATGCTGACTATCTTTATTCAAACTGATTTTTCCACATGTTCAAAAATCCTGTCTCTCAGAATCCTTTCCAGTACCTTGCTTACTGGAAGATGTTAGACTGACTGGTCTGTAGTACCCTGGGATTTCCCTATTTCCTTTCTTGCACAGAGGAATAACATTCGCCTCCCTCCATTTGTAGGTACAGGAAGTAGTTGGAAAGGTAAATGGAATATTGTTTATTGCATGGAGAATCTAGTTCAAAACCATCCTGTAGGAATCCAGGATCCTAGTTAGACCACAGCTAGAATAGTGTGTACAGTTTGGGCCTCATTACTTGAAGGATATAATTGTGTAGAAGTTGATTAATTATGCAAGTGGGCAATTGCATTAGAAACAGTTCTAAGGTAGCTTGATTCCTGAGATGAAATGTTCATCTTTGCCTGATTAAGATAACTAAGTTGGATTTATTCTTCTAAACACTGGGCATAAAAGCTGATCTTTTTGATATATATGAGATAAAGATGGAGATGAGATTTTTTGGCTGTGGTCTTGTCTTACACAGAAAGCAGTTGAGGACAGTGTCCCTTTATTCAGAAGGCTAAGGTGAAATATTTAATCAGAGAATTGAAGGTAATTGATGGCTTTGGGAGTTTGCAGAAAGGCAAGTATAGTTAAGGGCTAAATCAGATCATCCATGATATAATGGAATGGCAGGCCAGACTTGATGGGGCAAGTGGCAAGCTCATACTCACAATCGTGTTGTTGTGTATTCAAACTATTAAATTGTTTGAAGAAATAAATGAATGTTTTAAAATATTTGAAAATTTACTAATCATTATAACTGGTTTCAGTGTAATTGAACAGCTTGGAGGCAAGCAACTTGTCATGAACCATATGCATCATGAAGATCAGCAAGTCCGCTACAATGCACTTTTGGCAGTTCAAAAACTGATGGTGCACAATTGGTATGTATTATTTAGAGTAATAAATTTGGAACTGTATTTTAAGTCATATTATTTCCAGTGGAAAATACCATCATATTTTCTCATAATTGTGACAGTGTTAAGGCAGTTTCTACTAAAAAATTCAAAAATGAATTGAAAAGCAAAATGCAGATTTACTGGACATGTAATATAAAACCAAAACACTCAACAGGTTAGGCAGAATCTGTGGAGAGATAAACTGTTCATGTATGAGGTCTGTGTTTCACCAGAACTGGGGGGAAAACAAATTGTTGAAATACGTTTTGAGCTAGGGGTGGGTAGACCAGAACAAAAAGAAAACTTTTATGAAAGGGTTAAAGTCTGGAGCAATTGGCAGGAAAGGTAGTCTTCCAGGATCAAACAAAATGGTGAAGGGACAAAAGAAAGCAGAAGTAAAAGGCATTCATAGAGAAACCTGCTCCCATGCTGACATCTCATTCCTCTGTCTACTGCACTGTTCCAATGAACCGTGAGCTTGAGGAGCATTGTCTTTTAAGTAGGTATTTTAAAGCTGACTTAGTTAAACTGTCTTAAAGTTTTATTTCAGACCATAATCACTCATGGATTTTGAAAGTAGAATAGGTTGACCTCTCTCTCCCTTCCTTTCTTAAAATCCATTTTCTGACAGTTACAGAATGAGCTCTTCAGACCGGATTTCAGATTCAGATGGGGAAAAGGTCCTGATATTTGAAACTTTAGATTAGATTAGATTCCCTACAGTGTGGAAACAGGCCCTTCGGCCCAACAAGTTCACACCGACCCTCCGAAGAGTAACCCATCCAGACCCATTTTCCTCAGACTAATGCACCTAGCACTATGGGTAATTTACCATGGCCAATTCGCCTAACCTGCACATCTTTGAACTGTGGGAGGAAACCGGAGCACCCGGAGGAACCCCATGCAGACACTGGGAGAATGTGCAAACTCCACACAGACAGTCACCCAAGGCTGAGAATCGAACCTGGAACCCTGGTGCTGTAAGGCAGCAGTGCAATCCACTAGAGCCACTGTGCTGTCCACTTGATCAGAATTTCAAGCTACTCAGTGGAAATATGGTTTTGCTTTAAGTATTGTCTCTTGGTGACAGCTTGCTTTTCCTTGCGAGTTTCTCAAACAACCTCCACCCAGGTCTGTGAACAGCACCTCAGTCCAGAAGCTTCTGCTAGGCAACAACAGAACAGAACCTAGTGTTTTTCCAACAATTGAGGGCCATAAAATTTACTGCTTTCAAATGCTCCATTAACTCTTCTTCCAAAATTTTCCGGTGAACAGCTGCTAATAGACAGTTCTCTTTTATATTTTGACTTTTGATTTACAAAAAATCATGTAATAAATTTTCTTCAACCCAGCAATGTCTAAACCGTTCTACATTCTAATGTTTTGTAATCCATAAATGTATTTGCAACTTCCATGGAGATCAATGCCAGAACCACTGCTGCTTATAATTTCTCATTGATGGTTTAGGCTTTAGAATCAAAAACGTTATTTTTAAATTTGCAGATGATTCCAAATTAGGTGTTGGAATAGCAAATGCTGAGAAGGACTAACAAATTAGCATTTTAATAAACTTGCAGAACAGGGAAATAATTGGCAATTCAGATGTAACTGTACATTTGATAGGAGGAATAAGGATGTCACTTACTGGAATTGAAAATTTGAATTTGAGTGCATAGGTAGGGTAGAAGAACAAAGATTTGAGTATAGAAACGTAATCACTAAATTGTACCACAGATTAAGTAGTGCATTTTAAAAGTAGTGTTCTAAGGTTTTTAAAAAGGAGAGAATGGAAAAACAGGATTGTTAACTGATCTTTAATTGAACATTGGCCTTATTTAGTTCATTCATAGGATGAGGGCCTCACTAGCTAGGCCAGCATTTATTGCCCATCTCTATTTGCTCAGAAGGCAGTTGAATCCACCACATTGCTGTGGGTTGGAGTCACAAGTAGATCAGGCAGTTAAGTATGGTAAATTTCTTCCCTAAAAGACATCACTGAACCAGATCAGTTTTTCAAACAATCGACAGTGGTTTTATGGCCTTAATTCCAGACTTCAATTCAAATTTCGCTAATAGCCATGATAGGATTTGAACCCAGGTTGGCAGAGCATTTCCTGGGTCTCTGGATTAACAGTCCAATAATAATACCACCAGGCTGTCACCTCCCCAAAATTTTCCACTATATTTTAGAGAACTATGTGCACTGTTGGTTAGATTATTTTAAAAATAAATGAAGTATGGATTGTGCAAATAAAGTACATGAATGGTAGGGAAAATGAGTGTATACATGTCATGGAATTATAAACAGGCTGGGTCTTTTTTCTTTTAGGATAAAGAATAAAGAGGGGTGGTCAAATGAAATTCTTTTAGTAGTTTTTTAATAGAGTAGTTATAAAGATGATGTTTCTACTTGTGGAGAAGAGCATAACCATAATCCTGTAAAAATTCCAATAAGGAATTCGGAAGAAATCTTATTTACTCCGAATTTTGTGAATATGGAAGTTGCTACCATGTCGTGATTGAAGCTTTGAAGGGGACTTACAGGTGAGCAAGAGAGATTAGAGTTGCCACTAAATTTAAATTAGAAAAGGTGGGAGAGCCTTGAGTGGACCGTCAACTTTGCAATGGATGGCTTAGGCCAAATGGTCTGTTTATAAAATTTATGTGCTTGTTCACTTGTAACCATTTATAATGGCAATCGGATGGTGTTTTCCATCTGTAATTGCACTCATGACTCCAGAATTTGTTGCAAGTTAAAATGCTTTAAAGTCTTAAATGCACAGTTTTAGAGCACAAGCCAAAGTTAAGCTGGTCTATATTTGTTCATAATTGCTTGTTTCCAATTCATACAGATGTTTCTAACAATTAAATACAACTAGACTTTATGTTAAAAATTGGAGTGCTGTATGACCCAGTACTTGGCTGTCACGTTTTCTTTGGAAGGTTGGGCACCTTGAGCCTGCACATGCTGATCTTATTTGCCATTCCTGTTGAGCAGTATTCTTAAAAATTGCCAAAGCTTATCTTGTCCTGTGTCACTTAAATCTTCAAGAGAACTATGGCAATCTGGCATCTGCCAGTCTTAAAAAAAAAACTCATCAGAAGTACAGGGATTAACCTTTGTAGAAATGTAATTTGTTTTTGGGACATATAGATGCTGTTCCTTAGCGATTGTCTTCCTAATTATAATAAATACACAAGAACCCTACCGCCTCTGTTAGTTTTGATATGGAAGTGCCAGTGTTGGGCTGGGGTGGGCAAAGTTTAGAAAAAAATCTCTCAATGCCAGGTTATAGTCCAACAGGTTTATTTGGAAGCACTAGCTTTCAGAGCTGCTCCTTCATCAGTTAGCTGTGGAGCAGGATCATAGAATTTATAGCAAAGGATTAGTGTCATGCAACTGAAATGATATACTGAACAAACCTAGATTGCTGCTAAGTCTTTCACCTTTTAGAATGGGTTTTAGGTTTCGATTCATTAATATTTAAATCCCAGAATAACTATTCAATCACGTTCTCGATAACTTAAGGTTGGCCTTAAGTTAATCTCGAATGTGACTTGAAAGAAGTGTTATGATCCTGCTCCACAGCTAACTAATGAAGGAGCAGTGCTATGAAAGCTAGTGCTTCCAAATAAACCTGTTGGAGTATAACCTGGTGTTGTGCAATTTTTAATGCTGTTACCTTTGACAAAGCTTGGTAATTCCCACCTACTATTAATATCATTTGTCTGATTTCCTTTGACTAACTTCTGCAACCTCCCCTTCCTCCCCCACAATTTATATTTGATTTCAATCTACAGTCTATCCTCCAATTACTAAGAACAAAGAATGCTGACACATTTTGTCCTTCCACACTAATCATGTCTTCATTTCCAGGATCCATGAACTTCTGTTCTCTTCCTGTTAATGTATTTGTCCAAGTATTTCTTGAATATTTCTGGTATTGTCTGCTTCCACCATCACCTCTGATAGCACATTCCAGGCACTCACCAGCCTTTGTGGAAGAATGTGCCTCACGCACCTCTTAAGCTCCCCACACCCCTGTACCCTGCCACACCTTGAACCTGTGTCCCCCTAGTAATTCACCCCTCCACTCTTGGGGGGCTATACTTTTCACTCTATCAATGCTATTCTCAAACTTTTAAACTTGTATCAAGTCACCCCTCAACCTCCTGTGTTCATGTCTATCCAACTTTTTCTTCATAACTAAAAGCACCCATACCAGGCAACATCCTGGTAAACCTTTTCTGCACCTTCTCCAAAGCATCTGGATAGTGTGGTGACCAGAACTGTATGCAATATTCAAGATATGGCCTAACTAAAGTTCTGTAAAGCTGCAGCATGACTTGTCTATCATAGGCCTTTTTTTCACCACATTATCTCCTTGCACTGCCAACTTAGTGATCTGTGGACCTACGCACCCAGATCCTTCTGCAGATCAATACTCCTAAGGGTTCTGCCATTCACTGTATAATTTCCAACTGTACTTGACCTTCCAAAATGCATCACATCATTTGTCCAGATTAAACTCCATCTGCCATTTTTCTGCCCTTGCCTCCAATTGACCTAATCCTGCTGTATCCTCTGATTATCCTCCTCCCAACACCACCTAACCTTTTGTATCATCTGCAAATTTACTCATTAGACAAGCTGTTTTCCTCCAAATCATTTATATAGATTGTGAATAGCAGAGGTCCCAGCACTAATTCCTGTGGAACTAGTCAACCTTCCAATCCAAAAAGTATCCTTCCACTGCTACCCTCTGTCTTCATGACTAAGCCTGTTCTGTATCGATCTCGCCAGCTCACTAATTTTGCTTTACAAAATGTGACAGTTAGAAGTTGCCTTGATAACATAATAACAATTTTATCAGGCTTCAGGAAGTGTTGTTTCCATTATCCAAGAAATAATAGTAGACATTTTCTGTCTATAGATCTCATCACTAAGTGTCATCACTAAGGATTTAAATCTTTAGCTACCTTAATATAATTTGAAGTGGCTTATGTAAAATGAGTATGGTAATGATAGATGAAAGATGATTGTCCAGAATAACGTATCTTACAATCAAAAACATCTGCATAAATTTTGTAGTACATGGTTATGCCAGACCTTGTAAAAGTTTTACTATTGATCCTAAGATGGAACTGAACAGTGTGAATATGCATTGCAGTCTAAACTTCCCTTTACACCACCTCACCCAAGATTTTGCTTTAGAAGGACTTTCATCAGGCATTCTGATGAAGGGCTTTTGCTCGAAACTTCGATTTTTTTTTCCCTGCTCCTCGGATGTTGCCTGACCTACTGCGCTTTTCTAGCACTACTCTAATTTTGACTCCAATTTCCGGCATCTGCAGTACCCACTTCCACCCAGTTTGCTTTTAGAAGTCCCATTTGGGTTCTAAAACTATTGCAACTGATTTGTCTGCTACATCTATTTTGCAGGATCTTTGTTGAACCTGCCTGCTTTAAGGTAACAACATAGCTTGGAAAGATACAAATCCGCATCTAAAACTCAAGGATGAGAGTATAGTCCATTTGTCCAGTAGGAATAAAGGTGATCCTATCAGCATCAATTCTATTCAAGATCAACTTTTATTCACTGCATACACTGTTAGTTACTGAGGTTGGAGACAAGGAGTTTTCCTACAATTCAAGTTTTAACTGTTTCAGATTGAACAAGTGTGCAACATTGTATAATATTTGTAATTCTCCTGTGCCTTGGCACCATTCCTTTGTCTGAAGTAATTTGAAAGATTATGGCAATGTTTCTTCAAATTCTGTTTTTCCTTTTACTGTCCTCAGATGCATCCCGTTGAGTTGTGCTGATTTATCAACTTTAAGCACAACTTCCCTTTTCTAATATATTCACATTTGGCCCATCTAAAACCTTAACTGCCACCTATTTCATGGTCACTTTTGCAGCATCTTCCTTTGTAAGGATGGATCCAAAGTACTCAGTATCTCAATTGTATCCACTTGTCCATATGCAAAACCCCCATTTAGTCTCCTTTCTTACTACCATTTTACTGTTTATGTACCAGTAGAAAATCTTTAGTTTCCCTGTTTTAGTTACAAATCTCTTCTCATACTCTGCTTTTTTTTTTAACTTCCCTTTGTGGGGTGGCATGGTGGCTCAGTGGTTAGCACTGCTACCTCACAGCATAGTGTTCGTTTCCAGCCTTAGGCAACTGTCTATGTGTGTGAAGTTTGCACATTGTCTCCATTTCTGCATGGGTTTCCCCCCATAGTCCAGAGATGTGCAGGTTAGGTGAATTGGCCATGCTAAATTGCCCATAGTGTTCAGGGATGCGTCGGCTAGGTGTGTTAGGAGAACTGTAAAGCCTTAGGTCAGGGAATGGGTCTGGGTGGGATATTGTTTGGAGGGTTGGTGTGGACTTGTTGGACCGAATGGCCTGTTTCCACACTGTAGGAATTCTGTCTGTGATTTATCCCATGTGCAAATTGACATAAGATAAACGACATTAGTTGTTCTTGCATCACATGTAAGGGAAGTAGAGAATTCCAAACTAGTGAGGCAAGAAGCCAAATTTGTGAAGATATAATTCAGTTAGAGGAGGCAAAGATAATTAATGGAAATGAAAAAAATGAAGATGAGGGATAAAGAGAATAATGAGGCAATAAATAGATAAGGCTACATATTAAGGTTCCAGTAATAAAAAGATAAACTAAGATGTCTGTTTCTGAATGCAAGTAACATTTGAAACAGACAAATTGAAGGTAAATGGAAGTAATTGTGAACATTCTGATGGCCAAGACAGCAACATGGCTTCAGGATGGCAGGAGTGGGACCTAAATCTTGAATACAAGACATGAAAACAGGAACTAAAAGGAGGGGAAGAACGGCTTTGTTAGTTGATGACAACTTCCGATAACTAGGGCGAGGAAACACACTTTTTGGTAGAGATGAGAAATGATAAAGACGTGAAGTCACTTGTGGCAGTGGTGTGCAAGTCTCTTAATAGTAACCACTAAACTACTACGTATGTAGTCTCAGTTTGTTAATTGTTCTAGGAAATCTATAAAATGTGAAATGTTTTAAGTCATATTTTCCTTTTTGTTTTTTTTTCATATTTTTATCCAGTGTCTTTCCCTTCCCCCTCTATATCTAATTGGACATTGACTTCACATGTTCAATAACTTTTCCCTTCCATTCTTCCACCATGTTTGTTACACTGTCCTATTCACCAAGGTTCCAGCTATTCCATTGCCCTTCATGTGGTGTCATTAATTCGCATTCCAACAGTTGTGTGAGAAATATTGTTAAAATGAACTTGTATGAATAAATATAACTAATGGAATGTGCTTCAGCCAATCATAATGTTAATCAAATGTTTTTTAAAATAAAAACGTTATGAATCTTATCTGTGTCTCAAATGGTTGCACGTGAATGGTAGTGAATCAAGTTGTAATTTTGAGTTGAAGATGTTCAATCATGCATCACATGAAAAGTAATTGCCCAGTATTTTTTGTCATCAGACTGAACAAGTTTATCTATCATTTGAATTCTCTCCTTTTTGATGTGCAATTATAAATTTAAGCTTTCCAAAATGTCAACAGAAAATAATTCAGCTACGACATCTAGAATTTCCACTAAATCTACTTTATAGGAAGAGTTAAAACTATAACGTGATTGCAGTTCTATATTATATTTCATTATCTAAGTTAGAGATGAAAAGGGTTCCTTTTCAAAAAATATTACCGGAACTAGAATCTTGTTATGGAGTTACTTAAGTGATTTTTCACTTGATAGTAGATGCAAGTTTTATGGTTGAAAATTTTCAATTGTTTAAACAATTCTTCACTTTAAAAGCATATAGTTATCATCATCACTTGTGTTAATTAAGTACAACCCTGTATATACGTTGTGAAATCAACTTTAATAATTAATTACTTGGAAAAGTAGGTTGGGCAGGATACAAGGAGTTTGCAAAGGGAGATTGAGGCCAAGTGGGTAAAAATAAGCAGATGAAATATAATGTGGGAATGTGTGTGGCTATCCACTTGGCAAGAAAATAGCAAAGTTGGACAGTGGAATTAGAATTAGACATAAGTTGTCTGTGCAGTGATAGTGTCAAGTGTGTGGTGCTGGAAAAGCACAGCAGGTCAGGCAGCATCAGTAGAGCAGGCAAATCGACATTTCGGGCATTAGCCCTTCATCAGGAATGGCCTGATTCTCCTACTCCTTGGATGCTGCCCGACCTGTGCTTTTCCAGCGCCACACTCTTGACTCTGATCTCCAGCATCTGCAGTACTCACTCTCTCCGAGTTGATTTCAACCCAACTGTGAAACCTCTTCCAAGAATGCCTACCTTGAAGTTCTCTTTCTCCCTCTCCAAGCATCTCAGTAAGTCTCTCTCACTGCACCTTCCACATCATCCTCTCTGGCCTGAAGCTGTTCAGCCACCATCCTGAAGCAGACTCGCTACCACAGCCACATCCCCTACCTCAGCACCTGCCAATGGAACCGACTGATTCCGCATGGTACTCCAGACCACATTCAGGCCAACACAATTTGGACCTGACAAAAGAGAAACCAGTACATAGTACAAATCTGAAACCATCAGAAATGGTTCTCCTTCCGGATGCTCCACTCCATGCTCGCAGCCATGCGCTGCCACCTAACCTCTCTACAGTCAGCCCTGTTTCAGCTCAGGGCGACACTCTCCCAGACCCACAAAGGACCACTGTTGTTTTACATCCTCGGAAGAATTCATATGCTCAACAAACACTTTTTCTTCACCATATTGGACATAGAAGAACCTAAGTTAAACAAGCTTTCATGTACTGACCTCAATACTCCTGTTTCCTCGACCATTCCATAACCACCTCCTGGCCTCGAACTGCTAGCCATGCAGCCACTCCAATCACAACCGCCTCAATGAATTATGATTTCATTTCTGCCCCTGCTACCCCACAGACTGCTGACCACATCGCCTCCGCGATCGCCGGGAAGACAACCACCACAGGATCCGTGACCATCACAAGTGCCACCGCTGCCGGCACTGATGCGATACCTGCCCTGCACGTCACTTCCTTCACCACCGCCACCACTTCCCCCAGAGACGTCACTCACCGGAACTCTGCTGGTGACCCTGATGTTACAAGTTACATCACTTCAGCCCCTGCGGTTACTGCCGTTGGCCCCATGTGCACCTCCAGGGTGTGCACCACTTCCGTTGGTAACATCACTCTTGACCCCATAACCACACCCACTCCAGTGGCAGGCTCCGTCCCCATTCCCAACTCCAGCCCTACCCTGGATTCTAGCTCCCAGCCCTGCTGTGTTTTTATTATTCCCCTAGACCTCCCCCTCAATGAGGATGAACAATGAGCAAAGGCCTCACATTCATCCCTCTACACTCCCGGATTTATGAGTTTGACACACGTTGCAACGTTGATCATTTCTTCCTCCGTGTCTGAGCCCACTATTTCCAATCAAGACTACCGCCCACCCACCAAGGACCCCTTCTCCTGCCTCCAACATACCCCATCCACTTGGACATCCCATGTTGGCCTGTTACCTGCCCTTGACCTCTTCAATTCTAACTGCAGCCAAACCATAGTCTGCATTAACCTTTCCACCCCGCTCACCCACTCCAACTTCCCACCCTCGCAACATTCAGCCCTCCACTCTCTCTACTCCAACCCCAACATCACCATCAAACCCGCAAACAGGGGAGGGGGGCCAGGCGCTGTGGTAGTATGGCACACCGATCTCCACCGCTAAAGCAAGGCGCCAACTGGCAGACGCATCCTCCTATTGCCCCTAACCACGACATCAGCAAGCCATCCCATCCACAGCATCCAATCTCAGTCCGAGAACCCTGCACCACCCGATTCTACCTCCTACCGAAGATTCACAAACCTGACTTTCCCCGATTGACCTATTGTTTCAACCTGCTCCTGTTCCGCTGATCTCATTTCTGCATACCTTGACACCGTTGTGTCCCCCTTAGTCTGGGAACTCCCCAGCAGATTCCTGATGAAGGGCTTATGCCCAAAGTGTTGATTTCTCCTGCTCCTCGAATGCCGCATGACCTGTGCTTTTCCAGCACCACACTCTTGACTCTGATCGCCAACATCTGCAGTGCTCACTTTCTCCTGCATAGTGAAGAGTGTAGAGCATAGCTGTAAACTCCAAAATAATAAAGATGGCTTGGTGGAGTGGGCAGGAAAATGGCAAATGGAGTTCAACTCTTATACGAAGATGTATTTAGGAAGATCACAGTAGTGTGTTGCAGGAATCAGTGCTGGGCCCACTGCTTTTGTCATTTATGTAAATATTTTGGATGTGAATATAAGAAGTATGGTTAGTAAACTTGCAGGTGACACCAAAATTACTGATGTTGTGGGTAGTGAAGATGATTACCTCAGTACCATGGAGCCTTGATCAGATGGGCCAAGGGATGGCAAGAGGCGTTTAATCTAGATAAATGGGAGATCCTACGTTTTGGTAGGACAAATCCGAGCAGGACTTATGCACTTAATGGTATGGTCCTGGGGAGTGTTGCTGAACAAAGAGACCTTTAAGTACAGATTCGTAGTTCCAGATAGATAGGGTAGTGAAGAGGGCATTTGGTATGCTTGCCTTCATTGGTCAGTGCATTGGGTATTGGAGCTGGGCAGTAATGTTGCAGCTGTACAGGGCATTGGTCAGGCCACTTTGTGGATACTGCATTCAATTCCGGTCTCCTTGTTGAAGGAAAAATGTGCAACTTGAAAGGGTTCAGAAAAGATTTACAACGATGTTGCCGGGATTGGAGGGTTTGAGCTATAACAAGAGGCTGAAATAGGCTGTGCCTATTTTCCTAGAGTGTTGGAGGCTTTATTGAGGTTTATGAACTCAGGAGGGTGAATAACCAATGCCTTTGCCTTTTCCTCCAGTGTGGGAGAGTCCAAGGCTGGAGGGCAAAGGTTTGAGGGGAAAGATTTAAAAGGGATCTTGGGCAACCTTTTCACACAGAGTGGTGTGTGTATGGAATGAACCACTAGAGGAAGTGGAGGAGGCTGGTACAATTACAACATTTAAAAGGCATCTGGATAGATATATGAATGGGAAGGGTACAAAGGGTTCTGAAAGGTGGCAGTACAGCTAGATAAGGTTGTAAAGAACGCATGTGGAATGCTGTATTCCATCTATGGAGGTATAGAATGTAAAGTTAGGGATATAATGAAGCTGGTGAGGCCACAATGGGAGTATTGTGTGCACTCAACATTACAGGAAGGACTTAATTGATCTGGAAGGAGTGCAGAGAACATTTACTAGAATGTTTCCAGGACTGGAAAATTGTAGCTCTGAGGATACATTTGAGAGGTTGGGGTTGTTATCCTTGAAACAGAGAAGATGGGGTTTACATAGAGATGTACAGCATGGAAACAGACCCTTTGGTTGATGCCGACCAGATATCCCAACCCAATCTAGTCCCACCTGCCAGCACCTGGCCCATATCCCTTCAAACCCTTCCTATCCATATACCCATCCAAATACCTTTTAAATGTTGCAATTGTACCAGCCTCTGCCACTTCCTCTGGCAGCTCATTCCATACATGTACCACCCTCTGTGTGAAAAAGTTGCCCCTTAGGTGTCTCTTATATCTTTCCCCTCTCACCCTAAACCTATGCCCTCTCGTTCTGGACTCCCTGACCCCAGGGAAGTGACTTTGTCTATTTATCCTATCCATGCCCCTCATAATTTTGTAAACCTCTATAAGGTCACCCCTCCGCCTCCAACCCTCCAAGGAAAACAGCCCAAGCCTGTTGAGCCTTTCCCTGTGGCTCAAATCCTCCAACCCTGGCAACATCCTTGTAAATCTTTTCTGAATCCTTTCAAATTCACAACATTTTTCCGATAGGAAGGAGACCAGAATTGCATGCAATATTCCAACAGTGGCCTAAGTAATGTCCTGTACAGCCGCAACATGACCTCCCAATTCATGAACTCAATACTCTGACCAATAAAGGAAAGCATAACAAACGCCCGCTTTCACTATCCTATCTACCTGTGACTCCACTTTTAATGTTTGAATTATGCAAAATTGTGAGGCATAGAGAGAGTAGATAGGAGAAACCTATATCTGTTGGCAGAGAATTCAAAAACTAGGCATCATAGATTCCAGCCAGGTGTCAGAATGATCAGAGTGAATGCAGGGAAGATTATTTTTATGCAGACGTTTGATGGTGGTCTGGAATTAAATGTCTGAGTTGGTGGAAGCTGAGACCCATCTCTTGTTTGGATTAGCACCTTAGCTGCTGTAAACTACAGGGCTATAGGCAGTGTGGAGGGCGATGGGATTCGAAAGAACATAACTGTCATTGGGTCAGTGCAGACAAGATGGGCTGAATGGCCCCTTTTTCTGCTATATCATTTCTATAGTTCTATTGTTTGACTGACGTGGACATGATGAGCAAAAGGGATTATTTGTGTCATTAAAAAATTGACTTTCTGGTTAAACATTTATTAGACTACAGCAATCTGCAGTAGAGGGAGATCTATGTGAACTTGTAAATGAATCACATTTAGCATACAGAAAAAGCAAGTGACTGAAAAGAAAAATGAAATGTTATTTATTGCAAGAATGGGAGCATTGCAACAGTTGTACTGGAACTTAGACTGCCTCTGAATTATTATACTCCGTTTTGGTCTCCTTAATTATCAAAATATCTAACTGCATTTCGATGCAGTACTGAGAAGCTTTCCTTGAATGTTTCTTGGAGTTGAGGGATTATTTAATAATTACCAAATTCAAACTTGCACCACTTGATGAAGTGGAATAAATAGGCAAAGCCTTTTCCTTGTGGTGGGGGAGTCCCAAACGAGAGGGCATAGGTTTAGGGAGAGAGGGGGGGGGGAAGATTTGAGACCTAAGAGGCAACTTCTTTTCACGCAGAGTTTGGTACATGTATGGAATGAGCTGCCAGAGAAAGTGGTGGAGGCTAGTACAATTACTAATTCTAAAAGGCATGGTTTTAGGAATAGAAAGGGTTTAGAGGGATATGGGTCAAATCTGGCAAATGGGACTAGATTAAGATATCTGGTAAGAACAAGTTGGGCCAAAGGGTCAACTTCCATGTTTACATCTGATTCTGCTGATTTTAACAATCTTTGTAAGGTGAAACCCATAAAAGGAGAATGGCCCTGGAAACCCTGGTCAATAAATTACATCTTTTCTATTTAGAGCACAGAGGTGTAATATCTGTGTCA
Organism: Chiloscyllium plagiosum; assembly: GCF_037043375.1. Classification (NCBI taxonomy): domain Eukaryota; kingdom Metazoa; phylum Chordata; class Chondrichthyes; order Orectolobiformes; family Hemiscylliidae; genus Chiloscyllium; species Chiloscyllium plagiosum. The sequence continues at coordinate 78,846,607 of NW_028270142.1, forward strand.
AAGGGATGAAAAAAGTTGTGAACTGACCCCTCCTAATTGTTGTCATGAATCCATTGTTAATTGATATGATTGTCCATCTAGGAAATTCCATGTCACTGGTCATGAATTGTGTGGGTTCTTGCATGGCTGACAAGCCTGATTTCCAGGGCTGTTTCCTCCTGAGATCTAGTACTCAATGGCAGGTTTTTAATCTGACTGGCAACAGCCTAAGGCACAATGTTAAAAATCTTATATCAATAGAAGATTTATACCTCCTTTTGAACTGGATCAAAACATACTTTGGCTTGCTAGTAAATAACACCATTGTGGATATACTTGTGTCAAATTCTGACAAACTTGAAGTATTTCAAATTGTAAACAAAAGCAAATTTTATAGCTTAACAGATTGTTATAAGATCTAATCAAGAATAGGCATTTGACCCATTGATCTGTGCTATGATGCAACGTGATCATTGTTGGTCTGATTCAGGCTTAATTCCATTTACTTGCCTTCCTTCCATAACCCTCAACTCCCTTGTAGTTGAAAATTGTCTATTGTGTTCATGAAGAGAATTCACAGACCAATAACCCTTAATGCAGGTTTAAATGGAAGATTCCCAATTTTTAAAAATGTTTCTTCTAGATATAGACTTCATCACAAGGGGAAGTACTGGCCACTCATCTATTTCTATTTCAAGAAAATCTCCTCATTCTTCTAAACAATGGGTGTAAGCACAACCTGTTCAACATTTTCTCAAAATAATCCCTCAGTTCTAGGAAACATTTGAGCAAAGCTTCTCTCCTGCTTCTAATGCAATTAGTTTGATAATTAAGAAGACAGAAACTGTATACCATAATCTCTCCTTTCCTGTCCACGTTTTTGAAAAATAAAGAAAATTGAGTGATTACTCTGCTGAAATAGCTGCCACATATGCAGATGGGGCAGTGACATAGTTTTGCCATCTACATCAGGATGTGTTTATCCATGTGTAGATACTGTGAACAATCTGTTAAACTGTCAGTATACTGTGGTTTTAATTGAAACTGTATTGTGGAAAAATGATACATTACTGACACTTGCTTTCAATTCAAGACTAATTGAAATTTAATTTTTGGAATTCAATTTTTCCACCTGCTGTTGTGGCAGGATTTGAATACATTAACTTGAGACTCTGAATTATTTGCCCAGTGGCATTACCACATTCTCCCTTGAATGTCTAAGACTCTTGTTTCGTTGCAGCTTTGAGAAAGTGGAATTGATGATAAAAACATTAAATTATTGAATTTTCTTAGACTTGCTACATTTTGTTTGTGTTTTACAAGCATTTTCGTGTTATGGTGACATTGAAATTAAGGACTTATGAATGCTGTATGATTACTAGTGAAGAAGTACTGCTGCATTTCCGAGCTTTGGCTTCTTCAATATTGGGTTGCATTTTTTTTTTCTTTCTTTCTGTCTGACTGCCACATTAGTAAGAATGAATTTTTTTTTTGTTTAAATGTGTAACATCTTATATGGAAGCAAAGTGCCTTGCATTTCACTGAAACATTCTGTTTTTAAGTAACAAGCATGATAACCCTGACTTTATCATTTTCAGGGAGTACCTGGGGAAACAGTTGCAGTCAGAACAACCACCAACTGTAACCACCAGAAGCTGAATTCTCTGAAATCACTGTCGACACAATTGCATAGACTTATGGATTTGTTTTTGAAGCATAAAGGATTTGTTTTCTGAATATATTGAACTGAGCATATAATGTCTTGATGGATAATTGTTTTTCATAAATCCACATGCAGCATTTCTTTATGGTCTGTATTTAGCAAGATTGAATGTACATTGATTAAGCAGCTTACTGTATTGGACATAAAAGTATGTATGTGGCGAATCACCTGTAAGGTCAGTTGTCTGAATGAGTTGTTGATTATTTGTGCTCATCAAGTTTAATTTCTCAGTCAAGTATACTTATCTGCTGTGTATTGTTTGATGCTGTCATCTTGATTAACATGTCAATGTAGTGATAAATATTAATAAAACAACTTGCTGTTTGCCTAAATTGTTAGATTTAACCAAATTATTTACATCAGAACCGATGTTTAGAACACACATTACTAGTTGGTCCACTCTTGTGCTGGCAGTATGAGGCTTTTTTTAAAAAAAAAACACTATTTAGTGAATGGGTCCAATTTTATTTTACAAATAAACTGAAGAGTCAAATTAATTCCTATTTAGAACGGAGTATACAACTTGATTGTGAAACCATTTGGCAGAAAAGAAAACACATTGGAAACATGTAGCAAGTAGATTGAGGATCACATCGTGTAACATACAGGAACTCCATCCTAACAATTAAATTCCTATGAGGAAGTAGATTGGAATTGTATGGCAGGAGCATGCAGAAATCCCAACATGGTTGAATCAACACATTGACAGAAGTTGAAATTTCTTTGGGACAGTTACACAGCTTCTGGAATCCTCTGGAAAAAGTCTCCAGTTTGACTCTGAAATCTGATTCTCACTCAATTAAGCTTGATAATTATCCTAGGAAAATTAGAGGAATGAAAATCTGATCTAACCCCCTGGGTACCGATTAAGCTGAGCCTCCTGAATTCCTGATTGGGGAAATTAGGGCTATTTTAATGATTTACCTCATCTAAACAATTGAACAATGTGAGGCTCATTTCTCATTGTTTGGTATTTTGACTACAGTGAACACAGACAGGAGCTTCTGTGGATGTACTTCTGTTGTATGCCAATCCTCTCAAACTTTTAAATGTCTTTGACTCAAAATTTTCACTGTTTATTTGTTTAACCAATCAGCACAAAGAACAAATTCCCATCACAAGGATTAAATTTGAGGACCACAGGTAGTGAATACAGTGGAAACGTCATGCATTTCATATGGTAAAGAAACAGAAAGGAAGTGAAGAGTTGTATTGAGCTTAAAACCTAATTGTTGCTTTCTCTAGTCCAGTACCAGATCTCTTGAGTTTTTATCGTACTTTGTTTTCGTTTCAGAATTTCATCAGTGAATTCTGCTAAAATTTAATCTCCTTCGACTACATATGATCAGATTTGTTTTCTCTTTTAAAAGGCATTCCTGCTGGCATTTGGCATTCCTGTAATTGGAGATGATTAGAATATCTTGAGGATGGTTCCATCATTTGAGCCTGTTTAAATTATGATCACTTGTATACATTGATAAATAGCATACCTGGATCATGTGTGCAAAAATTTAGGGGTGAGAAACTTAATGCAATAACAAAAGTAGTTTTAATTACCTTTCAATATTGGTAATAAAATGAATCAATGGAAGCTATCCTGTTCTTGGTTATGACTACAGATGGAATAGATGATATTTTTCAGAAGTGCGTTGATGTTTAAGTTGTGATCTGGAAGGACATATTTTCTTTTGTTCATGGGATTTGGCACTGACATTTATTGGTTACCTTGAGGTGTTGGGGAGCCATCTTCAATCTATAGCTTCTGCCACACCACAAGGAATCTCATTGCTTCTTCAGGGAAACTCCAATCACTTGGTAGTTCAAAGATCATTTTTGGAATGTCAGTGTCTGTTTTATAGGCTTTGTAATTGTCTTGTGCACAGCAATAGAAATGTATAACCAAAATTAAATTTATTTTTGAATTATGTTGGTTGAGAGGAAGAATTTTGGCCATCTCATATGGAAAACTCCCTGTTCCTTCTCCATTCCTTTTTGGAATGTGCACATCACTGACAAGGCTTGCATTTGTTGACCATGCTGAATTACATTGTAACTAATTGGCTTGCTACACTGTTTCAGAAGACATAAAACATATTGCTTTGGATCTGGAGTCTCATAAGCCAGACTATGTAAAGATTTCAGGTCACCTTTCCTAGAGGACATTAATGAACCAGATTTTTTTTTACATTGACAACTTTGTGATCTAACTTTAATCCTATGTTTTATAGGACGGGCGGAATGATGGCTCAGCGGGTAGTGTTGCTCCCTCACAGCACCACGGACCCAGGTTCGATTCCAGCCTTAGGCGACTGTGCAAAGTCAGACAGACACATTCTCCCCGTGTCTGCGTGGGTTTCCTCCCACAACCCAAAGATGTGCAGGTCAGGTGAATGGGCAATGTAGTGTATGGCCAATAGTGTTAGGTTCATTAGTCACGGGTAAATATAGGGTAGGGGAATGGATCTGGGTGATTAGATTAGATTAGATTACAGTGTGGAAACAGGCCCTTCGGCCCAACAAGTCCACACCGACCCACCGAAGCGAAACCCACCCATATGTTTACCCTTTACCTAACACTACGGGCAATTTAGCATGGCCAATTCACCTGACCCTGCACATCTTTTGGACTGTGGGAGGAAACCGGAGCACCCGGAGGAAACCCACGCAGACACGGGGAGAACGTGCAAACTCCACACAGTCAGTCGCCTGAGGCGGGAATTGAACCCAGGTCTCTGGCGCTGTGAGGCAGCAGTGCTAACCACTGTGCCACCGTGCCGCCCGTGGGTGGGTTAGTCTTCGGAGAGTTGGTGTGGACTTGTTAGGCCAAAGGGCCTGTTTCCATACTGTAGGGAATCTAATCTAAACTAATCTAAAACCTACGTAATTTTAATTCCACTAACTGTCAAGGTGGAATTTGAATCCATATCCTCAGAACATCATCCTGGACCCATAGATTACCAATGGCGTTTACTATGCTGCCATCTGCCCAGTAGAGCCATGGGATCTTATACATTGACCCAAACAGACAAAGTCATCTGTTTTGAATTGCTTGAAAAGCACATGTCTGATGATGCAGAACTGAGGTAAAGTCGTGGTTACATGCTAAATTCCTGGAGTGAGACTTGAACTACTACCTTCATGCACCGAGGGGAGTACAACAATTTGAAGTAAACCAATGCGTACTTTCCAGGTACCAGTAAAGAATTACTGAGAATTGTTCTGCAATGATTTATGATAATTAGGCAAAGATTAAAAAAATGTGATCTGTTAATACATTGTGCTGGTATTCTGGTGTAGAGTTTGATCACAATATCACATAGCTTTTCCATTAGCGATGGAAACCCTCTGTCGTTCTTTTGAGATGGCCATGTGACTAATTTTACAGGTTAGCTTCTACCAGAGGGCACCTTTTCAGCAAGGAAATACATTTCCTGCAGCAGTATTCTAATTCCACTATGTCTATATGTCCATATTAGACTAGATGAGATTGAGGTTCATGAGGAGGTGTTAGCAATCATAGAGTCATAGAGATGTACAGCATGGAAACAGACCCTTTGGTCCAACCCATCCATGCCGACCAGATATCCCGACCCAATCTAGTCCCACCTGCCAACACCCGGCCCATATCCCTCCAAACCCTTATATTCATATACCCATCCAAATGCCTCTTAAATGTTGCAATTGTACCAGCCTCTGCCACTTCCTCTGGCAGCTCATTCCATACACATTCCATTCCATTCCATTCCTTCTCTGTGAAAACGTTGCCCCTTAGGTCTCTCTTATATCTTTCCCCTCTCACCCTAGACCTATGCCCTGTAGTTCTGGATTCCCTGACCCCAGGGAAAAGACTTTGCCCATTTATCCTATCCATGCCCCTCATAATTTTGTAAACCTCTATAAGGTCACCCCTCAGCCTCCAAAGCTTCAGGGAAAACAGCCCCAGCCTGTTCAGCCTCTCCCTCTAGCTCAGATCCTCCAACCATAGCCACATCCTTGTAAATCTTTTCTGAACCCTTTCATGTTTCACAACATCTTTCTGATAGGAAGGAGACCAGAATTGCACGCAGTGTTCCAACAGTGGCCTAACTAATGTCCTGTACAGCTGCAACATGACCTCCCACCTACTGTACTCAATACTCTGACCAATAAAGGAAAGCATACCAAACGCTGCCTTCACTATCCTATCTACCTGCGACTCCACTTCCAATGAGCTTTGAACCTGCACTCCAAGGTGTCTCTGTTCAGCAATACTACCTAGGACCTTACCATTAAGTGTATAAGTACTCCTAAGATTTGCTTTCCCAAAATGCAGCACCTCGCAATAGAGTCATAGTCATAGAGATGTACAGCACAGAAACAGACCTTTTGGTCCAACTCGTCTATGCCGACCACCTATCCCAACCCAATCTAGACCCACCTGCCAGCACGTGACCCATATCCCTCTAAACCCTTCATATTCATATCCCCATCCAGATGTCTTTTAAATGTTGCAATTGTACTTGCGTCCACCACATCCTCTGGCAGCATTTATCTGAATTAAAGTCCATCTGTCACTTCTCAGCCCATTGGCCCATCTGGTCCAGATCCTGTTGTAACCTGCAAAGTGTGAAAATAGATAAGTCCCCCGGGCTAGATGGGAATTATCCTAGGATTCTCTGGGAAGCCAGCAAGGAGTTTGCAGAGCCTTTGGCTTTGATCCTTATATCTTCATTGTCTACAAGAATAGTGCCAGAAGACTGGAGGATAGCAAATGTCCCCTTTGTTCAAGAAGGGAAGTAAAGACAACCCTCTTAATTATAGACCAGTGAGCCTTACGTCGGTTGTAGGTAAAGTGTTGAAAAGGATTATGAGAGGATTTATAATCATCTAGAAAGGAATAAGGTTATTAGGGATAGTCAACACGGTTTTGTAAAGCGTAGGTTGTGCCTCACGAACCTTTGAGTTCTTTGTGAAGGTGACCAAACAGGTGGCTGAGGGTAAAGCAGTTGATGTGCTATATGTAGATTTCAGTAAAGCATTTGATAATGTTCCCCATGGTAGGCTCTTGCAGAAAATATGGAGGCATGGGGTTGAGAGTGATTTAGTGGATTGGATCAGAAATTGGCTAGCTGAAAGAAGACAGAGGGTGGTAGTTGATGGGAAATGTTCATCCTGGAATTCAGTTACTAGTAGTGTACCGCAAGGATCGGTTTTGGGGCCACTGTTGTTTGTCATTTGTATAGATGACCTGGATGAGGGCGTAGAAGGATGTGTTAATTTGCAAATGACATTAAGGTCGGTGGGGTTGTGGACAGTGCTGAAGGATATTGCAGGTTACAGAGGGACATAGATAAGCTGCAGAGCTGAGCTCAGTGGCCAAAGGAGTTTAATGCGGAAAAGTGAGGTGATTCACTTTTTGAAAGAGGGAACAGGAATGCAGAGTACTGGATTATTGGTAAGATTCTTGGTAGTGTAGATGAGCAGAGAGATTTCAGTGTCCAGGTACATAGATCCTTGCAAGTTGCCATCCAGATTGATAGGATTGTTAAGAAGGCATATGGTGTGTGTTAGCTTTTATTGGTAGAGGGATTGAGTTTCGGAGCCATGAGGTCATGTTGCAGCTATATAAATCTCTTGGTGCAGCCGCACTTGGAGTATTGTGTCTAGTTTTGGTCACCACGTTGCAAGAAGAATGTGGAAGTATTGGAAAGAATGCAGAGGAGATTTACCAGGATGTTGCCTGATATGGGGGAGGGAAGGCCTTATGTAGAAAGGCTGAGGGATTGAGGCTGTTTTCTTAATAGAGACATACAAGATGATCAAGGTATTAGATAGAGCGTATGGTGAGAGCCTTTTTCATCAGGTGGTGATGGTTGGCAGAGGGGGACTTAGCTTTAAATTGAGGGGTGATAGATACGGGACAGATGTCAGAGGTAGGTTCTTTACTCAGGAATAAGGGCATGGAATGTCCTGCCTGCAACAGTAGTAGACTCACCAACTTGAAGGGCATTTAAATGGTCATTGGATAAGCATATGGATGAAAATGGAATAGTGGGCTTCAGATTAGTTTCTCAGGTCAGTGCAACATTGAGGACTGAAGCGCCTGTACTGTAATGTTCTATGTTCTAACTAGTCTAAATGCAAAGATTTTTTTTCATATTAATTTGAAATAATCCTCCACTTTATAAAATTACATTTCCAAATGTAACTTTTTTTTAAAGTTACTAAAACCTCCTTTCCAAACAGCTGTCAATAAAGCAACTATATTCTGTGCAGCTAGCATTACAACCATATTAGGATGTGCTTGTTAAGAAATATTGACTTCTGTTTGAGATAGATGTTGTTGAATCCATTTTATAGGCCTTCTCTGGGTAGACTGATTCCACACCTTGGACTAGTTATGGGTTCAAAACTTTGTATATATTTAAAAATTAGCAATATTTTGGTAAAATTAGTAAATTTAGCTACATTTGGATGCCAGGATTCAAGTTTTTGTTGGAGAAATTGTCTTCAGTGGCCTTTTAAAAACCCCTAACTTGTGTTATGTAAAACTACAATTTGCTGAACTTTTGCTGGAGAAAAGTGTGTGGTTAGAATCTGGAATATAATATTATTAAAAATGTACTCTCAGGATATGCATGTTGCTGGTTAGGTCACTATTTATTATCCATCCCTAGTTTCCTCCAAGAATTGTAATTTGGAGATGCTAGTGTTGGACTGGGGTTTACAAAGTTTAAAAATCACACAACACCAGGTATAGTCCAACAGGTTTAATTGGAAGCACTAGCTTTCGGAGCACCGCTCCTTCATCAGGTGGTTCCTTCAAGAAGTTGGTGATGAGTTGCCATCTCAAACCTTTGTGTCCTTATAGTGTAGGTACACCTGCAACATTCTGCTGTGGAGGATGATCATAATGTTAGGAAGGGAGTTCCAGGATTTTGACCCAGTGACTGTGAAAGAACACCAATATAGATCCAAGTCAGGATGGTGAGTGTCTTGGAGATTATGTTGTCCTTCTAGGTAGAAGAGGTTATAGGTTTGAAAGATGCTATCTAAGGAGCATCTTGTAGATGGCAGATACAATAACCACTATGATTTGGTGATGAATGTTAAATGTGTGATGTAGTACCAGTAAAGCTGGCTGTATTGTCCTGGATGCCTTCGAGCTTCTCGATTGTCATCGGAGCCACTTTCATCCAGGCAAGTCGGAAGTACCGTATGGTGATGTGTGCCTTGTAGATAGTGGACAGGTTTTGGGATGTCAGAAGGCAAGTTACTCAGGATGTTGGTGAGGCCTCTTCTGGAATACTGTGTACGGTTCTGATCATGCTACAGGAAAGATATCATTAATTTGGAGAGGGTTCATAATGCTTAACAGGATGTTGCTGGGAATGGAATGTTTAAGTTATAAAATAGGTTGGGATTCTTTTCACTGAAGCGTGGGAGATTGAAGGGTAACATTCTAGTGGTTGGTTGTCACGAAGTTGGTTTGTAAGAATGGTAAAATTGTAAAATGGCGGGGGGGGGGGGGCGGGGGGCAAGCATGCCTTTTAAGATAAAGTGCTTGTCATGCTGAAAGATTTTAAAATGAATGTGGGTATGCAGATGCTGAAATTGACACCAATATATCAGTTAGCAGACTTAAGCAGCATTTTTATCCTGATAACCGTTCGAATTCAGTCAATTAATTTAAAAAGGCACTTTGAGACTAAGCACTCTCACAGGAAATCTCTATTTTTAAAAAAAAGCAGCATTTTATCTATAAAGGTATGCAGCATGTTTAGATAATATCCTTGACACCAGAAAATGACAATGCATTTCGGAAAGAGGAAGATGATGGAAGAAGATACAGAACATTCAGGAGGATCCATTGTGTGAATTTTGAGAGACTGATTCACTTTAATTTTCTTATTAATTGGATTTAGTAAGTGGGACCTGTTAATGAAATAGCATACCTGTTAGAATTTAGTTCAATAAGGGAATAGGTGGTAATTAGAGATTTTTTCTTTAGTAATTCTGTTAAGTTGTTCCCTGTTGGAGTTAGATAAATAAATTGTTACTTGTTAATTATAGACTGGGTGAAAGGATTCCATTTCATTTAACCAGTCCTATGTAACAGGTTGGGCATGAGATAGTTACACCACTTTTCACACTTTTTTATTAGATTGAGACAAGGCGATCTTTTCTGGGTGTTTCAGTTTTGATTATCAAAAGGGTGTCTACCTCTGCTTCATACCATTATAAGATCATGAGCATAGATAAGGTGAATAGCAAGAGTTTTTTCCCTAGGGTGGGGGAGTTCAAAACTAGATAGCATATTTTTAACGTGAGAGGAAAGCTATTTAAAAAGGACATGAGGGGCAACTTTTTTTAGAGTGTGGTCCATTTGTGGTCTTTCTAGATGACCACATGCAGGACGTGCTCCCAGATGAAGAATCTTGAGCCATGGATATCCTTGCCCAAGCTGTGGATGGTGGCATACCTGTGAGATAGAGTTACGTAGCTAGCATGTTTAGAGATGTGGTCATACTGCAGTTTAAAGAATTAGAGAAAGAAAGGAAATAAGTGACTATCAGGCAGTCCAAGAGAAACCAATAAGGGGTGCAGCATTCCCCAGTGGTCCTACTCAAAATAGTTTTCCATTTTGGAAGCTGATGAGGGCACTGGTTCCTCAAGACAATTCGGTCAGAGCTAAGCTTCTGACACTACCTGTGACAATCAGGCAGATTGTGATGAGGAAGAAGAAAGGAGACGTAATGGTGATAGAGGGTTGATTAATTTAGGGGAACAGATAGGCTTTTCTATGGACATCAGTGTGATTGCAGGATGGTGTGTTGCCTCCCTGGATCAAGGATATCACAAAGTGGCTACAATACATTTTTGTGATGGAAGGTAAGCATCCAGACGTTATTAGAAATCTGTTGTTAGACCCAATGACTTGGGTCAGAAGGAAGATGTGATTCTGTAATCAGATTTTAGGGAGCTGAGTAGAAAGAGAGGAAGCAGGACTAAAAGTGCAATAATATTTGGATTCTATCCAGGGCCAGCACAAGCAAGTACAGAAATGGGTGGATAAGGCAGATGAATGTCTAAAAGGATTGTGCAAGAGGATGGACTTTAGATTCTTGGAACACTGGGACTGGCTCTGGGGAAGATGGTGCCTGTACAAGGCAGATGGATTGCACCTAGACAGAGCTGGGACTGAAGTTTTGCTAGTACCATTGTGATGGCTTTAAGCTAATTATGAAGATGTAGCAGTGATTGAAACCTGGCTGAAGGAAGGCCAAGATTTGGTGTTAAACATTCTTGGGTTAAATATGTTCAGGAATGATAGAAAACAAAGGAAAGTTGGAGTGGAAATGTTGGGTTAGGAGTATGTTTCAGTGCTAGAGAGGGAGAATGTCTTGGATGGTTCAAAGACTGGAGTGAGTGAGTTTGGCTAAGATTACTGAACAAAAAGGGAGCAATTTCATTGCTTGCTGTGGGCTACACATGACCAACGACTGGAGAGAATATAGAAGAATTAAAGAAATGCTAGCAATGTAGAGCAGTTATAATGGGGAACTTTCATTACCCAAATATAGACTGGAATACTGATAGTGTATGGGACAAGTGTTCCTGGGTTGTGTTGGGTGATGTTAATTACCACAGGGCAAATTACCATTCGGACAAATTACCTCAAAATGCCTCTAAATTGGCTGCTTATTAAGAAATTTCACAGACTATAAACTACTGAAATAATTACTTTTATTGCTTGCAGCAACCAAATCAGTAAGCAAGTTAAGCTTTAAAACCCAACTTGGCTATTACCTGATTAATGGTGGAATTTGGCTATGATTTCAATCAACAGTGCCTGTCTCTGGATGTCCAGGGTATGATCCTTGAGCAGTGTTGTTCTTCAAAGTTCTGCTGCTGAGAATCTAGAGTTGAATTAGTTTTCTGGCTTTCACGTTTGTGCTGTGACATTATTGATGATCCTTTAAGTTTGTTCTTCTGGTGTTCTCAAGTCTGCAGCTTTCCCCCTTATCCGAAATAGCTCCTCATTAAACTGTTAGGTGTCTGTTTGGAATAACTTGTCCTATAATTTTCCTCTTTGCCTGCAAGAAATATCCTGAGGTAGTCTTAATTGACCCATTTGTTATGAGGCAACAGGCTGTCAAGCAGTGTTACTTCCTTTTCTCCCAGGAAGCAGCAGCTTTATGTTGCTTTGACTCCTCCTTCCTGGAGAAGTTGATTAGCATGTTGCTTTTAATTTTTATAAAAGTTTCTCCTTGATCCATTCATCTCAGAAAATGGTTTATTCCAGAAAGTTATTACTGATATTTTCAATTCCTGAACAGTTATTAAAGTTCTGAAGTTAAGTACCACAGAGTTTCCTACAACAATATTTGTATTTGTCCAATCCAACAAGGAATAATTCATTGTTGGATCTGGTCTTTGAAAATGAAGTGTGCCAAATAAATTAAGTATCGGTGGGGACTATTTAGGAGCCAGTGATAAGTTTCAGCTTGATGATGGAGAGTGACCAGCAACAATCCAGAGCAAGGTGAATCAATTGGCAGAGAGTTGACTTCAATAAGACAATAACAGACAACAGGCAGAATGGGAAGAAAAATGGGCCACTTTCAAAAAGCATATGGTTCGAATACAATCGAGGTTTATTCCCTTAATGCAAGAGGCAGGACATTCAAATCCAGAACTCCCTTATGACAAAGAAGGTAAAAGTAAGATTAGAATCAAAAGCTGTCGCTAATGACAAATGTAAGACAAAAATGCAATCAAGAATAAACGGGAATATTGAAGGTTTACAAGAGAGATGAAAAAGCAAATAAAAGAGGTGCAGGTTTAGTGGATTGGTTATACTAAATTGTTCATAACATCCAGGGATCTGTGGGGTGTGGCACGGTGGTTAGTACTGCTGCCTGTCAGTACCAGGGACCCAGGTTCAATTCTAGCCTCTGGCGACTGTCTTTGTGAAGTTTGCATAATCTTTGTGTCTGTGTGGGTTTTCTCTGGTTTCCTCCCACAATCCAAAGAAGTGCAGGTTAAGTGGATTGGCAATGCCAAATTGCCCATAGTGTCTAGGGATGCACAGGCTGAGTAGATTAGCCAAGTGAAATACAAGGAGAGGATAGAGGGGAGGGTCTGGGTGAGATGCTTTTTGGAGGGTTGGTGTGGACTCAATGGGCTGAATAGCCTACTTCCACACTAGGGAATTCTACGATTCAAAGATGAACCATGAAAAAAGACTAACGGCTAGCACAAAGGGAAATCCCAAAGTCTTCTATCGGCATATAATCTGTTGTAAGATAGTTACCAAAGGAGGAGTAGGATTAGACATCAGAGAGGGGTTTTACAAATGAAGGCAGGGGTCATTGCTGAGGTATTAAATGAAAACATTGCATCAATCTTTACAAAAGAGGAGTATGCTGCCCAGGCCTTTGTAGTAGAGGAAGAAACCCTGTCACTAGAAAAACATCTAAATTAATAAAGTAGTAGTCCTGGATAGATTGTTGGCACTTAACAGTTAACAAGGCACAGGGACTGGCTGAGCTGCATGTAAGGACTTTTAAGGAAATACGGGTAGAAATTGATGAGGCACATGTCATAATGTTTCAGTCATCCTTAGACTCCAGGGAGGTGCCTGAAGAATTGCCAATATTACAGCCTTGTTTCAAAAGGTTTGTGTGGACAATCTTATCACTTACAAGTGTAGAAACAATGATTCAAAGATTTGGCATAGAATCAGCAGTCACTTGGAAAAAGGTGGGTTAATTGAGAGTCAGCAGAGATTTCTAAGGGGGTCATTTGACTGACTTGGGGAGTTATTTTGAAGAGATAATAGAAAGGGTTGATGAGGGTAATGCTTTTGACATAGTATATGTTGATTTCTAGAAGGCATTTGATACAATATCTCACAACAGACATGAGGAAAGTTGTAGATCATGATAGAGTGAACATAACAATGGCAACATGGATACGAAATTGTTAAGTGATACAAACTAGACAGTAATGATCGGTGGATATTATTCAGAGGAAGATTTGTAGTGGAATTCCCAATGGTTGGATTTGACACTCTCTTGCTTTTCCTAACATCTATTCATGACCAGGATCAGAAGACTGATGAAGCTTGGAAGAGATGTAAACTGTGAGGAAGATAGTATGGAACTCCAAAATGACATTGACAAGTTGGTGGAGTGGGTAGATAGGTGGCAGATGAGGTTCAATGCAGACAAGTGTGTGATGATGCACTTTGGCTTGAGCACTGAAAGACAACATAAAATAAGGAATTCAATTCTAAAGGGGATGTAAGGAGGAGGGGAGAAGAGGACACTAGTGAAATCCATTTTCATCCCATGTGGTTGGAGGGTCGAGGTGAAAGGAGAGGCGTTCCTCCTCCAGGTGTTGGGTGGTAAGGGTTTGGCAGTGGAGGAGGCCCAGCACCTGCATGTCCTTCGTGGAATGGGAGGGGAGTTAGTGTTCAGCCCCAGGTTGGTTGGTGTGGGTATCTGAGATGTTCTCTGAAATGATCTGCAAGTTGATGTCCTATCTCCCCAATGTAGAAGAGACCACATCAGAAGTAACAGGCACAGATGTGTGTGGAAGTATAGGTGAATCTCTGTCAGATGTGGAAGGAATATCTGGGGCCTTGGACGGAGGTGAGGGGGGAGGTGTGGTTGCAGGTTTTGCACTTCAGAATGGTGTGTGGATTGGAGAGGAACTTACAGATAGCAGTTTTTCAATGTATCTGCTGTCCTTGCCCTACTAGATGGTAGAAACCATAAGTTTGCAAAGGGCTGCTGATTGAGTTGCTTCAGCGCATCTTCTTGGTCAAAGCTTTCCAAATTTCAGTTGTGACCCCCAGTGCCTTGCCAAAACTTGGTGATTGTAAACTTTCAGGTAGCAATGGTGTGGGGGTCAGAGTATTAACGTCTTTGCAGGCCCTCTAAATCATCAGAGTTTTTTTTTAAATAGTGGACATGGCCTAATTGGAGGCTTTCATTGTATTTCTCAGGACAGGATTCAAATGCTGATTGCCTTCTAATTAGAATTAAACAAATTCCTCCAATGTCATGAGTGTAAGAAGTTGAACGGTGAGATTATAGAGATGCATAAAATTGTGAGGGAGACAGCAAAGGTCTTTTCCCTGGATTTGGGGAAAATTAGAGAGCGTAATTTTAAAGTGAGCAGAGAAAGATTTAAAAGAGATCTGAGGGACAACTTTTGCATACAGAGTGTGCTTTATGTATGGAATGAACTGCCAGAGAAAGTGGAAGGTGCAGATACTAGTTTTGTTCTCTCTCACCTCTCTTTCAGGCTCCCCTTTCTCTGGTCTCAGAAAATGTTTGGGAAGCACTGATAAAGGTACACACTGCTGCTACCTTTGTTGGGAAAGTGAATAAATGTTTAAGGTTGGACTGGGGTGCCAATCAAGTGGGCTGTTTTTTGTTTTTGATGGTGTTGGAATTTCAGTCATTGAGGCAGGGGGAGAGTATTCCATTACACTCCTGACTTGTGCTTATAGTGTTCAATTGTCTTTGGTGAGTTACCATAGAATTCCATAAACAACTGAGAACCAGTGAATGCAAACAATGAGGTGCCTGAAAATGGATTTAAAGGGTAAGAAAGGTGTTCATGGGAATTGTGGAACTAATTTGTTAGCAATGTATTTTGAGATAATGCAGTGAAGTTTTACTTGATCAAGAGCAAAACCTATATGCAAGTTGCTATTGATAGCCCAAAACATTAAAGATAACATGGGATGAGCTTTTACATCATGCTCAAGTGAAAATGAGTGTAGCTGAAAATAATTCTCCCAATATCAACATTCACAGAAACAAAACATTTAACTGGAAATTCAATAGTCCAGTAGTCTTTATAAACATTTTTGTTCATTTCTAGACTGAGTAATCATTCCCAAGATTTCCCTTAAGATAATGATGCACAGCTTTGATATGCCTCAAATATAATCATTTGTATTGAAAATAGTGCAAAATAAAAGAAAATGTATACCAGGATGCTATTTTTTGTAAGTTTAGTTACTTGTATTATGTGCCATCTTGTGAAACAAGTTGATGAAGCATCTACAAACTTCAGTGCCCCCATTTTAGATGATAGTAACACTAATTACACAAACAATCACCTGCTAATGGATTAAAAGGAAATATATTGACAATCTCCAATGCTGTGGCTTATACATTAGTTTGGAAATGTATGCTGTGGCAATGTGTATGCATCATATTCTTTGAAGATGTTGGATTGGCAAAAGTGAAAAGTCAATGAGTAACATGATGCATAGCATTTAGTGGCACATAATCTTATTCAATAAAGTTTGCCACACTTTGTACATTTTGCATCATTTTCATCTGATGAAATAACAAAAGAGGGAGTGTGATTCTAGATTGTGTCCAGGACTCTTTTTGTTTTGAACACTTAACTCTGGACTTAGTTATTAGGAAGTGTTGTGTCTGATGTAAGGGTAAGAAATATCTGGGAACCAGGAAGCAATTATTAGATTTGATTATAAAGTTTGGGAAGTAGAAAATTCAGGATGAGCTTAATCCGTTGAGCTGAGATGTAATTTGATAAAATGAACAGGAAACAATGACTTAAAGGTAAATTAGTAACAGAACAATGGAGGCAGTTATGGAGCAAAAGAATAGTTTAGAGCAAGTATGTTATAATAAGATGACAAAAGAACAAGACTCACAAATGTAGAATCCCTGAATATCAAAGACCACACAGGTTAAGGGAAGGAAAAAATGCACTTTCAGTCAAATATCATCATTTCTATACTGCAGAACAGAGTGTAACGGTGCAATTAAAAAGAAAATTTGGAAAGCATAGGGAGAGCAAATAAAAATAATTGCAAGTAAAATCAAGGAAAGACCAGATGTTATTTAAGAAAGTGCAGGATCAATTAGAAACAAGAAAGGGAACTTATGAATAGAAATCAAGTACATAGGCATGGTAGTTAAGAATATTTAAATTACTTTCGCAAAGAGAAGGATGTAACAGGCATGTTTTTAAGATGGAGGAGTATGACATTATTAGATGGAATAAACATATTGGGGAAGGGAATATTGAAGTGTTCATCATCTTTACAGGTGGATAAATAACCAGGTTCAGGTGAAATGTATCTCAGGTTGCTAAGGAAAGAAAAGGTGATTTGTTTCCAATTCTCTCTGACTACAGGACTGCTCTTGAGGACTGCTAACATTCTAGTTGTTTTAATCAACCTGCTCAGGCGTGCTATGATATATAGAGGTAAAAACAATAACTGCAGATGCTGGAAACCAGATTCTGGATCAGTGGTGCTGGAAGAGCACAGCAATTCAGGCAGCATCTAACGAGCAGCGAAATCGACGTTTCGGGCAAAAGCTCTTCATCAGGAATAAAGGCAGAGAGCCTGAAGCGTGGAGAGATAAGCTAGGGGCATGGCATTTTTGCAAGAGATAGGATGGGAAGAGGTGTAATCCAGGTAGCTGTGGGAGTCGGTGGGTTTGTAAAAAAATGTCAGTGTCAAGTCGGTCGTCACTAATGGAGATAGAGAGGTCCAGGAAGGGGAGGGAGGTGTCAGAGATGGTCCAGGTAAATTTAAGGTCAGGGTGGAATGTGTTGGTGAAGTTGATGAATTGCTCAACTTCCTCGCGGGAGCACGAGGTGGCGCCAATGCAGTCATCAATGTAGCGGAGGAAGAGGTGGGGAGTGGTGCCAGTGTAATTACAGAAGATCAACTGTTCTACATAGCCAACAAAGAGACAGGCATAGCTGGGGCCGATACGTGTGCCCATGGCTACCCCTTTGGTCTGGGGGAAGTGGGAGGATTCAAAGGAGAAATTGTTAAGGGTGAGGACCAGTTCGGCCAAACGAATGAGTGTGTCAGTGGAAGGGTACTGTTGGGGACGCCGGGAGAGGAAAAAAAGGAGGGCTTGGATATCCATGGTGAAGATGAGGCGTTGGGGGCCGGGGAAACGGAAGTCTTGGAGGAGGTGGACATATGTGGGGAGTTTCTGGACTAGGGGGGATAGGACAGTGTCGAGGTAGGTAGAGATGAGTTCAGTGGGGCAGGAGCATGCTGAGACAATGGGTCGGCCAGGGTGGTCAGGCCTGTGGATCTTGGGAAGGAAGTAGAACTGGGCAGTGTGGGGTTCCCGGACTATGAGGTTGGAAGCTGTGGGTGGGAGATCTCCTGAGGTGATGAGGTTCTGAATGGTCTGGGAGATGATGGTTTGGTAATGGGGATGGGGTCATGGTTGAGGGGGCAGTAGGAAGAGGTGTCCTTGAGTTGGCGTTTGGCTTCAGCGGTGTAGAGATCAGTGCGCCAGACTACCACTGCGCCCCCTTTATCCGCTGGCTTAATGGTGAGGTTGGGATTAGAACAGAGGGATTGGAGGGCTGCGCGTTGTGATGGTGAAAGGTTGGAGTGGGGGAGGGGGGTCGACAGGTTGAGGCGGTTAATGTCCCGGCGGCAGTTGGAAATGAAGAGGTCGAGGGCAGGGTGTCCAGGTGGAAGCAGTGTGTTGGAGGTGGGCGAAGGAGTCCTCGAAAGGTGGGCGGGAGTCCTGATTGTGAAAGTAAGCTCGGAGACGGAGGCGACGGAAGAAGTGTTCGATGTCACGGCGTGTATTAAATTCATTGATGCGTGGGCAGAGGGGGATGAAGGTGAGTCCTTTGCTGAGGACTGATCGTTCGTCCTCAGTGAGTGGGAGGTCTGGAGGGATGGTGAAAACATGCTATGATATATGTTTGGTGCCAGCGATATTGACCTGAAAAGTTCAGGCCAAGTGGTAGAAACACGATCACCACAAGACCCCACATATTTACATTGTAGCATTGGGCTAGCATTGAAAATATTGTAGATATTTTTAACTAACCTGTTCAGATATATTATGACACATGTCTGAGGTAGGTGGGATTTGAACCCAGACCCTCTGACATAATGATATAAATATAGATACTTACATCATTGTTTTAAAGAGGAAGAAGGAATTACCTAAATAATTGTAGATCAGTTGGCCTAAAATCAACACTGGGCAGATAATTGGGAAAAAAAAAATTGAGTTGGTTTAAATGATCAGTTACATGTGCATGAATTAATGAAGGAGATAGTGAGGACTCCAAATGCTGGAAAAGTTAGAGTTGAAAACGTGTGGCGCTGGAAAGGGCACAGCATGTGAGGAGCAAGTGAGTCAATGTTTTGGGCATAACATTTCATCAACATAGTCTTGACGAAAAGTTGCGCCCAAAACTCTCTTGTTCCTCAGATGCTGCTTGACCTACTGTCCCTTTTCCCGTGCCATACTTTTTTTCAACTATGAATTAATCAAGGACAGTCAGTATGGATTTGTCAAGGCAAAGTTGGATCTAATTAACTCAATTGAATGCTTTGAAGGCATAACAAGCAACATTGATGAAGTTAGCATCTCTATGCTGTCTGCTCAAATTTTTGTCAAGCCTTTGATTAGGTCCCAGAGACAGATTGGTCAGAAACTAAAAGCTCAAGGGAATTGGCAAGTTACATCTAAACTTGATTCAGAGGCAGGAATGAAGGGTTATAGTCAGTGGTATTTTTGTGACGAGGTCACTTCCAGTGGTGTTCCACAGCAATCAGTATTACATATGAGGCAACCTATTTTACTGAATTTGCTTTTGCCAAGGGTATATTTATGGGATGTTACTATATTGGAATAGTTAATTAACAGTTTATATATTTTAAGTATTTCAATAGAGTTGCAGTTAAGCCGATTCTTTTACTTCTATTTTGTCTGTATTTTCACTGTAGTATAAAACTAAAGTATGTTTTGCTTAAAGTTGAGTAGTTTGAACCATTAAATTGCATGTGAAACACACTGCCTTACACTTGCCTTCAAAATAAGAAAAGTTAGTGTCTAGGCTATCCTCTTAATATATTTTGATGGGGTTTGGTCTGGTCCATAACAGTAAAAACATGATAGTTTAATTTGAACATCAGCTACAAAATGAGAGAATCTGCAGCATGATGATACAAACCTCCTTCGTCAAACTCCAGTGTAAAGTCAATGGTCCCTATGGAAATATGAAGACTGCTACTTGAATTTCAATTTTCTCAAATGTAAGTAAAAATTGTTCTTAATTGCCATGTATAATTTATGCAAAAGTAATGTCTAATGGATTTTTGAAATCCTTCTGATTTCAGGGTCATTAAATTAAGTATGCAATAGAGAAGAACAAATGGTAATTGTTTTTGGAGCAAAGTGCTCAAGAACTATGCATTGAAATCCACAGTGGGCGCAAATAATGAAATTGCAGCCTCATCCCACTTAGTGATGAAGAAAATTGTGAAGCAAAAAAGTTACATACTCTTAAATTTTACCATTAAATTGGGTAAAGAAAATGTTTGGAGAGGCATAAAGATGAATGTTAGATTTTATCATGCGTCATTATAGTGAGGATAGCAGAAGAGTAAAATGATTCCATGATGCCAGCGTGTGAAGGGATTAAAAATTAAAATTAGTGCCTCGTTGCTGTTATAATTAAATATTCAGATTTTGATGTCATGTGGTCAGACAATTTTCTTTTCTTGAAATTTGGTTAACATGGATGAATGAGTAATTGTTATTGTAGAGATAATGAAAAAAAGTTTTTTTTTGCTCATTTGCTTATCCACAAACTGTTGCTTAGTCAAGGACCAAAGGAAGATGGTGTCTGCACCATTACAGCATTTAAGAAAAAACACATTAAATTTTCAGACTGCTGCTGCTGGTTTTTTTTTAATTGGATAAAATGTTATCCTTCATTTGCACATTTACAATTGTCAGTGAAGTACTGCAACCAAATGAGTTACCAAGCTAACTTTTAACTATTGTGCTTTACATCTATTCCTATGAATGAAGAAAGTTTGGAAAAAAAGTTTTATAAGTACTTTTTGCTTTCATAAGACTATACTGTGATATACACAAGAATAAATCTGTAGTAACCCGAGTAAAATTTTAAACCTTTACAGATCTTCTGTGGTGTCATTTTCTTTTTAAATTGATTCAACCATGAGAATCTAGAATTCACGTCTGGTCAGAATATAAATTTGATGTAGCCGATATGAAAACATGATAATAAATAGAACTTCACACTTTATTTGTCTGCTAACAATGTATTTTATTGGTATTGTCATCATCATATTCTTACTTGCAAATAAATCTCAGAACATGAACTATTGTTATAGTTCACTGCGGAGGTAAATTATATTGCTCCGATAGTCATGCTTTCAAATGTTAATTAAACATAGCAATGCATATGTTTAAATATTTGTTCTTTCTGAACTTTATTACCAGTATGCTTGGGAACATGCTGACTTAAAGCAAAGCCATGTGTTAAAACTGATTCTTTTGGATACTAAAACCCATAATAAACCCTCAAGTAACCCAATCCCAACAGTCCATGGTTTAGAAAGAACAACATTTCACCATTCACTGTTCTTATCTTGTAATTGTGAACATTTGCAAATATTAGTAAATGTCTTTTGTTACAATTTAGTTTAATAACACAGGAAGGCTCACCAGGCAATAATGCCTCAAAGGCAACAGGAAGATTCTCGGATATGAAGAGCCATGTTCCCTTCTAGCTGTGCAATCACGCTACAGTCCAGAAGTTACCATGCAGGGGACAAGAAGATTGGCAATCAAACCAAGATGTAATGCCATGTAGATATCATAAAGGAACCATGCTGTGCAATAAACAGCTTCCAAATGACATTGGAAAATTAATGAGAACATTGTGAGATAACCATGATGCATAATTGATCAGAGAATATAGTTTGTATGTATAAAAAAAACACATTTAAATACCTCTTTTCACAAACGCCAGATACTCAAAATGCTTTGTATTCAACTAAGTGTTTCTGAATTTGTAATGAAGGGAACATGACAGCCAATTTACACTCAGCAAACCTCATACAAAGAGCAATGACCAGATAACTATTTTTCTCTCTGTAATAGATGTAAAGCACAATAGTTAAAAGTTAGCTTGGTAACTCATTTGGTTGCAGTACTTCACTGACAATTGTAAATTTGCAATTGAAGGATAAATACTGGCCTAGGTAACTTACCGCCTTTGTTTGAAATTGCATCTCAGGATCTTTTACGCATGCTTGAGCAGGAGATAGGGCAATGTCTCATCTGAAAGACAACATTTCTAACAATATAGCAATTCCTCAGTACAGCCCTGAAGTTTATATTGATCTTTATGTTCAAGCCCTAGGATGGGATCGAAAAGCTTTTGACTCAGGGAAGAATGCTGCTAACTGCTTGGGTATCATGTATATGGTTCCTTTAAGGGAATATATTTAAACTACTGTCAATCATTACATACTGGGTCAAGGTGTGATATGTTAGACATGTGACTAATAGGCAATCGAGTTGCATGCTCATATTGGGATAGACTATGCATTGTAAAACAACTGAAGTGTGTAAAGATATGGGCAGCAGACATTTGGGAGGAGCACAAATTTATTATAAACAAAGATCAGAATTTGGCCAGAAAAGTATGAAATCAAGTTGAGAGGAAACAAGCGCATGTTTTGAGGGTTTTAGCAGTAAGTGAACTGAGTTAGGGTTGAGTCTGATGATTAATGGAGGAAAATATTTAGGGGGAAAAAGGTTTAGTGAATTCAGAATAAGGATACCAAGAAGAATGGAGTTTGAGGTTGAAATCACAGAGGTTAAAAAGTCAATTAGTACAGAGACAAAGGGAGTAAAACAGGAAAAGTTGGCGAGAAATTTGGTGTGATATTTTATAAGCACTAATGAACAAGGATTTAAAATTTTTGTGTGCGGTTTGGAACAAAGTGCGATAGTCAAAGGAGAGTTTACCAGAAGAGTAAGGAGACAAACTACGATATGATTTAGAAATAATTGTTAAACACATACTACAGCATTTTGAGCAGATGCAATGGTGGGGAGTGTAGCCAGTAGGAGAAGCTTCGGTAAGAGGAAATCATGCCTTTCAGCTATGTCTCAGTGAAAGTCTTGATGTCAATGTGATGATCTGCAATAAGTTTGGAGATGCTATGTTCACAAGGGTATGAACATTTTAGAGGAACATGTAAAAATGAATTCATTGACAAAGTGCAAATGGTCAGATGAGGATGATGGGAGAATATTCTCTGATAGGTCCAGAGAGCACAAAGGCCTGAAAGAAACAATGGAACAATGGGGTTAATACTTGTGAGATGTCCAGATGCCAAGCTAAAAGAATGAGACTAGATTCTGTTTGTTAGAAAAAGCATTAAAGTATGAATTTTCAGTAAATTATATCTTTCCTGTAGCTGTATTGGAACAGATGTTGAAAGTACCTAGATATCCGCATAAATACAAGTCAGCCCTGGGGGATCACAGTTGTTGACTTTAAAAGTCATAATAACAAAACTGTATTTCACCAACTGCCAGATTGAAAATCTAAAATCATTAAGTGAAACAAGTTTCATACTTTTAAAAAGTAGTAACATTCGTAATTAATTAATTAATTACAAAGCTACAGCTGCAATTTGATCCAAAATAACATTGAAAAGTTATATTTTAAGCATCAATGCTCCAATGCCTCGTAAGATGACATCCTTAGAATGATTTGACATCAGGCTGCTTGAGACTGTGAAGCACACCCTTCGGTGATAATCTTGATTGCCCAGCTTTTGAAACAAAACAACTGAAATTGACTGGAGCTGCAGAGTAATTGATGATGATTTTGTCAGTTCATTTTGGTCATTGTAAAGGTACAAATGAATATAATTAACTGACAGTGCTGCTTATTCTGTAAAATGAAACCGGTCTAGTCAGCCAGCTTTCTCGCCAGTGAGATTCAGAGGTTGTTTTCGACAAACCCTGAGTCTGCCATGTAGTAAAACAGCAAGGAGATGATATTGAACGTGTGCAAGGCACTTGTAAGACCACAACTGGATTATTGGGTACAGACCGTGCTGAAGAAAGAGTGTGACTGTGTTGGAAATACCGTGAAAGCAACTTAGAAGGATAGTTCTCGGCATGAGAAACTTCAGTTACTAGGGTAGACTGAAGAAGTTTGGATTGTTCTCCATGGAGAGAAGAAAGCTGAGATGAGATTTTATAGAGGTTTTCAAAATTGAGAGTGGAATGGATAGGGTAGGTAGGGATTAGTGTAATATGCAAAAGAAGTAAGAGTGATGTGAAAAAAACATTTTTATGCAGTGGTTAGGTTATGGAAGGCACTCCCTGGAAATGTGGTGGAGGTAGATATGATTGAGAAATTCAAGAGGGCATTGGATAATTATTTGGATAGAAATTGTTTCTTGGATATGGGGCAAAAGCAAGTGGTTAGCACTCGGCAATGATGCTCATTTAAAGAACCAGTGCAGGCATGATGGGCTGAGTGGCCTCCTGTGTATTGTAACAATTCTGTGATTGTGCCCAAGACACCTAGTGTATAGCCTTATTTTTAAAAAAAATCTTTGATGGAATACAAGTGCTTTGACAAGACCATCATTTCTTGTCCATTCTTAATTGGCATTGATAAGATGGTGGTGGGATCCTTTCTTGAACAATTGCAGTCCATTAGTGTAGGTACACCTACAGTGTCACTAGGAAGTGAATTCTGGGGTTTTCCATAGATAGTAAAGGAATGGTGATATAGCCACAAGTCAGGAAGTGCGTGGTTTGCAAAAATTGCCCAAGTGCTAGTGTTCTTATGGGTTGTCCTTGTCTGGATCACATGGGAACCAAATTTGTAAGGTGCCATTGGAGGGATCCTGGCAGTTGCTACTGTGCATTAGTTACTTACCACTTTTCAATTTGCGCTTGATTGTTGTCTCTGACTTTGCTGTATGTGGATATGGAATGGAATATGGTCCTGACCATTGTGCAATCAACATCAAATATCCAATTTATGAGTTTGAGTTTATGATGCAGGTAGGTCATTGATAGAGCTGTGATGATGGCAGGACTGGGGCACCACTCTGAAGAACTCCTACAGAGATGTCCTAGATCTGGAAGAATTAATCTCAAATAACTCTAGGAATCTTTCTTTGTGCAAGAAAGCCTCTAACTCTCTCCCAACCACCACTGATTCCCAACTACTTCAATTATGCTTGGGCACCTCAACATTATACGTACTCAATTACTTGCTGACTTAATGGCGAGGGCAGAACTCTCAACTCACCTTTGGAATTCAGCTCTTTTGTTCACGTTTGTACCAAAAGTCTAATGTGGTCAGGTGCAGAGTGGTACTGGTGAAATCCAACTGAGTAGCAGTGACCTGGATGTTGCTATGTGAGTGCCCATTACTTTTCTTACAATTTAGAATAGACTAATGGAGGACTACATAACCAGTTTGCATTAGCTCTTCTTTTTGTGTCTAATGAGTATCTTTCCTTAGTTCCCTGACTGAGATAATTAAGCTCAAGTATCTTTTCTATAGTATCACCAATGCTTTAATGTCGTTCTTGTTTTGTGGTGGCCAGATTTGAAAGCAGAATGCACAGTGTGATCTGACCAGAGCACTTTGCACCTTGATCATTACCTCCCCTAATTACTTTGACTATATTGTTCAATATCATATTAGGTTTTTTGCCACTTTGAATTGGTACAATGTTCTTATCAGTGAGTTAACTACAATTTCTAGTTTGACCCTTTTGCCCTAGCACATGCCACCCCATCTGTAACTTCCTTTTATATGCAAAGAATTTGAATGCCTCCTCCCAAATCTATTCACCTATTTCCACAACTGTTTTTAATTTTGACCCTTAGTGGCACAAACTTGGATATTGCTATAAAAAATACATTTTATTAAAGTGTTAAGTTTCATATTTATCAGGACATTTTGCAAGAATACCAATTGAAGGGAAGACCAACATTCAGACTGCATGACAGCTCAATGTTGATGGATTGACAAGTAAACTTTGATTGCTAGAAACATTTCCATGAAGAATGTATCCATTAATGCTTTCCTATCAAACAGCATAAATGTTGGTTTTCCCTTTGAATTTGTATTTTCACAATATGTCCTGAGTACAAGTTGAAAAGCTTTGATAAAATGTGTTTCTTTAATATTTGTCCTCAACCATAGCAATGAAATAACCAAATGTGCAAATTTAAGAGCATTAATTTTGGCTTAGTTAGTGTAATATTCACCTCTTCGCTGTAGGTACATGAAACACACACAACAACAGTGAAACAAAATGATAGTGTGGTTTCTTTATTGGAAGATCAGATTATACATGGATAACATTCACTAGGAGCCTATGTACTATGCATGTTATTCTCAGCATGATGATCATGGAACAAATACATCATATCTTGTGGAGGTGTGTAATAAGTAACAGAAGTTAGGGCATACATATGATTTCACATTTCACCTTTCTTCCAATAAAAGGTTTGTCCTTAGACCATTCATATGAAATCAAAAGAAAATAACATCTTTAAATTTTAATACAAAATGTAATGGTGGTTTGCTTATCAATCCAGACCTAGCCATGAAGATCCTTGTTGGTGGCTGCTGTATATTTTCAGAATGCTTCTTAGGTTTACCTGGTCTATATTGGGTCTTTGAGTGGCCTCTAGTTGCAACAGGGTTACCTGATGTTTCTTGCTGTGGTCTTCTGATTTGATATCTTAGTTCCATCTAGACTGATCCCACATTCCAATTTTCTGCTCAAATATATTTTCCTGCTTTTGCAATCATTTCATCGTTCAGAAAAAATAAGCTCTATCCCTCCTCTTTTTCCTCTTTACCTGTCCTTTGTGAAAATTGAATACACTTGGATGTTTAGTTCCCAGCCTTGTGCACCCCACAGCCCTGTCTCCGATTTTCCAGTCGTCATACCCATTGAGATATTTTGTTTTTCTCATTTGTGATTTCTACCACTTTTCAGGGTGACATTATGCAGCAAGCATTATATTACTGTAATCCTTGACAACTGAGTCGGATGTATTGTAGAATGCCTGATGTTCTGTCCAGAAGTGCTGCTTGAAAATGCCAGTCATATGCTCAATGAATACTCTGATGGGTGCAAATGCCTCATTACACCCATTTTCAGCTCATGTTCTGGAATACTACAAGGACATTGAGCCATGACTACATGTGCATAGCCTTAATTAACTATGATATATTGCTTTGTGAGTCAAATATTACTGATAAACAGGAAACTGAAAATTAAAGCAATATGAGAAGCATCTCTGTGTTTTTCAAACATTAACTCGAACAATTCTGTGCAGCTGATGCAAACTGAAAAATCAGAGACTGCAACTCTTTCCACTTGTTGCAAATAGTGACACTAGGCTGCATGCAAATCAGGCCACTTCCATTCCCACCGCCACTTGACCAATAACCCCACTTCGCCCCAATATCAGCGTCACCCCAACTCAGAATCCCACCTTCACCCCAACCCTACCTTCATCCCACTTACATACCAGAACCCCAATCCCACCTTCATCCAACCCTTCAACTCCATAATCCAATATCACCAAACATACCTCTGAGAATACAGTAGGTGAAAGAGGACCCAGGTTGAAAGATTGTTTTGAAGAAAGCACAATTAGCAGGCTATTGTGCTTGCTAATAAAGGAATTGACTGCACTTTTACTTTGCTGACTATTACTTGCCGACTAAACTCTCCTGCTTAATTTAAACCAGCAACAGAGAAAAGATTTATCCCGTGCAGTAATCTATGAAAATTCAAGAGGCCAAGAATTATTTTAAGTACAAATTAACAACTTTTTTTCTTAAATTACAACAGAGACTAATTAATGAATAACTATTTACAACTCCTTTCTCTAACCTATCTTTTACTTTCCTTATAATAATAGTCCGATAAAATCCCGATTAAGGTTTACTGAAAAATTCAACTTTCAAAACCAGCCAACTGTTGAATCTTCTCTTTGCAGATTTGCTCTCCAGTTTGTTGTCAATGTTTTTCTCTGTGCAAACTCCTTCTGTAGATGGTACCTCTCAGAGTTCTGAATAGCAGTCTACATCTGTTGGTCCTTTGGCAGTTCTCTCCCAACTGTTCAATTTTTCCCAGTCTTATACCCCCAAAACATTAGATTGTGTCATTGGCTTTTAATATTGGCAATATACTCAATTCAAACTTGATTGGAGTCTGGTATTTTTGGGGTATAATGTAAACTGATTAGCCTAATTCAAATTTGTCTTGGTCTCCTGGCAACCAGCTACACTAGCTGCTCGACCACGTCACATTGTATCTTATTCAGAAGTTCTGCTAGCTTTTAACTCAAAGGTACAGTACACCTGCATTTTCATAACAATAGTCACATGGGAAAAAGTGTTGCAAATGCTTTATACCAGATGAGGTGATAGGACACACAAAAAGGCTAGAAAATAAGATCATGGCTGCATGGTGCAGCAGAGTTTGCTGTTGATAATTAGAATACGTTTAATTTCTTCAGGTATTATCAGTTGATATTACAAATAAGAAAAGAGTGAGAGGGAAGAGGAACTGGATATGCTGAAAGATGATGACTCCAATAGAGGTACCAGTGATCACTGTGCCCAGGGGATTGTGCACCACTGTGGTGCAGGTAGGTAAAGGACCCGGTCTTGTGTAAAGGCTAGATCAAGACAGTCGACTGCAGCAGTCATCCTGGAAGGAGTAGAGCTGTGTATGTCTACAGGTGAATTATAATTGACTTTCAAAGGCAGTATCTTCTTAAACTGCATTCCTCCAGCGAGAAACTGAGCTCCTTTTGTGAATTGCTAGTTGGGGAGTTCAGTAAAATTGCATTGATGGCTACTCTGTATCTGTCACGCTCAAGGTGATAGTGACCTTGAGCTAGAGGAGACCCTAGGGCTTGAAACGTTGACTCTGTTTTCTTCCCACAGATGCTGCCAGACCTGCTGAGATTCTCAAGTAAATCCTGTTTTCCTTCCTGATTATTAGTGCTCATTGGGATTGGTAGATAATGCCATGCTAAAATTCATATCGCTGGCCTGATTGTTCCCTGACTTCATTCTGCCCTAGACTTATTTCCTAGGGACAGAATATGGGTTACACACTGAGGGTCAACTGAGTTTCCAGTCAACTCCTATAGGAGGTGGAAACCAGTTTAATTCTTGTGGTCAGCAAGCCTAGATGCCCTTCAATCTGCCTCGATGCCACAGAAGCCACTTGTCATTTTTGTAGAGGGATTCCCCCACACAGTGATGCTGAAAACCCATTTATTAGTTATGTTTTACAAAGTGAGAGAGGGTGCCTCCATTTTGGAGCGCCCTGCCCCTTACTTTACTTAGCTTTCTTAACAGCTCCTTCCTAGCTGAAGGCCTTTGGAAATACATTGTTTAATTGGACAGTGAGTCTATCCCCTTACTACCTATTGGTCACTCCGATGAATATGATCGTTTCCCCTAAATTTCAGGCTTTTGATCTGAACCAATTATTGGGTTTCAGATTCCCACAGGAAAAAACTTTCCAGCCCCCATTTATTTTTATTATCAAATCACTAAAAGAGAAATAAAAATGGTTGTTAACTGGCTCCACGATTTCCATGGTGATGGAAGAGATTTGCTGTACACTAGTGTTAGCTACGCTTTTGTGGCACAGCTGTAAAAAAATGGAAAAAAAGACTGAATGAAATATTACATAATAAAACAGTGGTAAAGAAACCAGAAAATAAAGGCAATATTTGAACAAATAGAAGGAATAAAAGAGGAATGGAAAACGCATGAAGATAACAGTTGACGAAAAATAAACCTATTTCTTTGAAGGAATTAAATGTAACAGCGGGAGCTTTAGCAGATGATTAGTTGAGAAGAATATAGTTCTTAGGTGCTTTTGTACCATTTAATTATAGTTTTTTTCAACTCTCCGTCATCTACGTCACCATGACATTTTCATTTTTGACACAAGATTTTCTTCTATCTTTACATGAATCAAGCACTATTATGCTCATTAGAAGTATGTTACCAGGAACATTGAGAGAACACCAATTTTTATCTCATTTAGGCTTTTAGATAAAGGAATTTAACCTCATTATTTCTATGGCCCCATATATAAAATAACCATATTGTTATCAATTCATATCCTAGGAGGTCACATTCTAAAAAGATCCATGCATAACAAGAGAGTTGTTATTTCATGCTATTTTTGTTGGCTGCAGGTAGGAAAGCAGACAAGAAGCCAGCAATAATTTTCATTTTGCTTTACTTGCTGTCTATTTCACCAAATGATGCATGCTCAGACTGGTGAAAGCTAATCTAAATCTTATGTGATCTAAAGTCACCAGATGCAACAGAAAAAGTAACATCATGCAGACCATATGTAAATTTAGGCATTGGAACTGAATTTCAGTGGAACTGTGTAAATTCTCTCAAAAAAAGATGTCAAAAGCCTTTTTGTTTCCAAGATTTCTGGAACTTTTCGGTACTCCACTTTATGGTATATAAAAAGCCTTGCAGTTATTGTCCCAAGGTAAAATGAAGGGCTTTTGCCCGAAACATCGATTTTACTGCTCCTCGGATGCTGCCTGAACTGCTGTGCTTTTCCAGCACAACTCTAATCTAGATTCAGAGATGCCAGTGTTGGATTGGGGTGTACAAAGTTAAAAATCACACAACACTAGGTTATAATCCAACAGGTTTAATTGGAAGCACACTAGCTTTCGGAGTGACGCTCCTTCATCAGGTGATTGTGGAGGGCTTGATCGTAACACAGAATTTATAGCAAAAATTTGCAGTGTGATGTAACTGAAATTATACATTGAAGAATTGATTGTCTGTTAAGCCTTTCATCTGTTAGAATACAGTGATAGTTTCACTTCAACATATTGTCTAGCTATCACCATTGTTAACAGCTAACCCGAGAATGCAACTTTAAAAAAAAGGGTTTTGTGATTTACATGAAAGAAGTGAAACTATCATTGTATTCTAACAGATGAAAGGCTTAACAGACAATCAATTCTTCAATGTATAATTTCAGTTACATCACACTGCAAATTTTTGCTATAAATTCTGTGTTACGATCAAGCCCTCCACGATCACCTGATGAAGGAGCGTCGCTCTGAAAGCTAGTGTGCTTCCAATTAAACCTGTTGGACTATAACCTGGTGTTGTGTGATTTTTAACTCTAATCTAGTTATTGTCCCAAACCCCAGCAAACTCTCAAATCCATAATTTCCTTCATGCCATGCTAACATTGTTGTTCTAGGCCTGCTGCAATACTCCATTGAAGCCCAAAGTAAGCTGAAGGAACAACATCTCAATTTCTGCTTTGGCACTTTACAATCTTAAGGATTTAACAGTATATAGAGTATGAAAACTGTCTACTTTTTTGGTTTCACACCCTTCCCACAACCACCACATCTTGTTCAACCTGCACATCAACCTTTAGAGAATCCTGGTCAAGCACTCCCAGATCCCTTTGTACTTTGGCTTTAGGAATTTTCTCACCGTTTAGAAAATAGTCCATCCCTGTATTCTTTCTTCCAAAGTGAAAGACTTCGCATTTGCTCACATTGAATTTCATCAGCCATTTCTTGCAACACTGTCCTAAACTGTCTTAATCTTTCTGCAGCTTCCCCACCTCCTTAGAACTACCTGCCTATAGTTCTAGACTCCTCACTCCAGGGAAAAGACATTGTCTGTTTACTTTATCCATGTCCCTCATGATTTTATACACTTCTATAAGGTCACTCCAGCTATGACTTGAAATGCTAACTTTGCTTCTTCATCTACAGATGCTGTCAGACTTGCTGAGTTTCTCAAGCACTTTGTTTTGTTTTAGATTTCCAGCATCCACAGGACTTTGCTTTTACAAAATCAAAAACTGCAGCAGGAAAATGCCCAAGCCTCCAAATGGATCCTTGCCAAGTGAAGTTCCATGTTACAATCTTCTTGGGGTGGCAGGGTGGCTCTGTGGTTAGCACTGCTACCCACAGCACCAGGGACCCAGGTTCAATTCTAGCCTCGGGCAAATTCTGTGTGGAGGTTGCATATTCTCTGTGTTTGTGTGGGTTTCCTTCCACAGTCTGAAGATGTGCAGGCTAGGTGGATTAGCTATGGGAAATGCAGGGATGGGGTAAAGGATGACTTTCAGTGGAATGGTCTTTGGTGGATTGTTGTAGACTTCCATACTATAAGGATTCTATTGCATTGTTTTATTAATACAAAATACTTAATCAGCTTGTAGAGGCATATGAAACAGGAGAACTGAAAAAATGGAACTCACTTTATTGCTCTGCCTTTCCTTTCCTGATAGGACTGTTTGAGGAACCAAATCATGTGATGTAAGATATTTTCCAGAATACTTTACTATGCCTCCCATTCACTGACAGGCAGTGAACAGTAATGTAGAGAAAGATGTACTAGCTAGACATGGATTTCACACAATATGCTCTAGATCTCCAAGATAGAGACAATCTATAAGCCTGTAGTGACACTCTTACTTAACTTATCAATATCTGGTTGTAAATTGTTTGTTTTAATTTAATTTATTACTTTATTTTAATTTATTTTTGCGTCACCTGCAAATTTGGTTGCAGAACATTCACTTTCTTCCTCCCAGTCAGTAATCTAGATTGTAAACAGTTGCAGTCCCAGCACTGATCTCTGTGGAATCTCATTGGTCAGCAGCCCCCTGCCTCTTATCCCCATTCTCTGTTTTCTGCCCATTAGTCAATTCTCTATCTATCCCAATACAGAGGAACCTCGATTATCCGAACAAGATGGGTGAGCGGTATTTCGTTCAGATAATTGATTATTCGATTAATTGATTCAATGCCTCTCCTCTGGGGCTGGGAGTTTTCTGAAGTTTCCATTTTCCTTCCTCTGCCTGCCTTGCTCCCCCTCTCTGTCTCAGAGTTTGTTTCTGAGCAGACATGCACACTTGTGTGTAAGGAAGCTGCAGCACTGCTGAAGCCTCCATCTGCCCTACCCATGGTGTGACCTAACCCCCCGTCCCCGGCCGCCCTGCCCCTGTAAGCCACCTTCCCTTCCCCACCCCATTCCTCCCCCAGAACAGCTAGACTGGACATCAAACAGTAAGACTGCTGCTGCCTTTGGGGATATCTCAAAATAGCCACACACACACGCAGCCACAGCCCCACACACAGAGGGGCACGCGCACACACACACACACACCCCTCCCTCCCTGGCCTACACACACACATACATACACACACCATTTTACTGCAACTTTTTTGACAAGTTCCACCTTTGCCCTATACAGGACAATGTTAGAACTCCAAGGAAAATGTGGGGGGAGAGAGAGAGGATGGGCGGTCAATCAGTGCCTGGGCTCCCATCGATGTCCAGGACTGATCTCAGCAGCATTTCAGTAAGCTGAATTCATTTTTAATCATTGATTGCATCTTTTGTTTACAATATTGGAAACACCTCTTTGATGTAATGTTTCTATCGGGACCTTGAGATCTTTTTTGGATAATCCGAAATTTGGATAATTGAGGTTACTACCTCCAACACCATGGACTCTTACCTGATGATTCAATCTTTCGTGAGCTGCATTGTCAAATGTCTTATAAAAATCCAAATGCAACACCTTTCCTGGTTCCACTCTACCCACTCTAGTTGAGACTTCTATGAAAATCTCTAATAAATTAGTCAAACTTCCCTTTCATGAAGCTCGATTTGATTAGATTATGATTTTCCAATTGTGCTGCTATTAGTTTCTTAATAATTGATTCCAACAATAGATGTTAGGCCAATTAGCCAATAGTTATCCACTATTTGCCTCCCTCTCTTTTTGCTACTTATGATATATTAATAATTTAGACTTAAATGTAGACAGCATGATTGGTAAATTTGAAGACAACAGAAACAAATGGCCAGATAGATGAAAGTGAAGACATTACTGTCAACTGCAGGATGATGTCAATAGTTTGGTTGCGTGGGCAGAAAAGTGATGAAAGGAATTCAATCCTGAGAAATGCAATTTTACACTTTTCAGGAGGGCAAACAAGGCAAGGAAATATACAATAAACAGACGGTATTGAAAAGATTGAATTTTTAGAAACCTTGGAGTGCATGTCCACACAGCAATGAAAATGGCACGACTGGCAAATAAGATGGTATCGAGGCATACAGATACATTCTTTCATTGGATAAAATATAGAGTAGAGTAGGGATGTAATGTTAGAACTATATAAAACACTGGTAAGGACACAGCTAGACGTTTGTGTACATTCTGGTCACATTACAGGGAAGACGTAATTGTTCATAAGACAGAGTACAGAGGAGATTCACAAGCATATTACCATGGCTTGAAAATGCAATTATGAGGAAAGGCTGGATAGACTAGGGTTGCGTTTTTTCAGAAAAGAGGAGACTGAGAGGTGTCTTAACTGAGGTTTACAAAATAAGGCAGAGCTTGGATCCAGTGGACAGGGAAGATCGATGTCTCCTCGCAATAAATCAGTAAACACAGAACACAAATTTAAGGTGATTGGTAGAAAGATTAGAAGGGGCATGACAAAATATTTTTCAGCCAGAGAGTGATAGGTAACCAGAATTCACTACCCAGTTTAATGGTTATGTTGTGGCAGAAATCCTCAACTCATTTAAAATGAATCTGAAGTACTTTAAGCTCAAGGTTACAGACCGGATGCTGGAAACTGGGACTAGAATAGAAAGCTAGTTTATTCAGCCAGTGCAGACATAATGTGCTGAATGGCCTCTACCTGTGCTATAATTGTGTAATTCTATGTTCTCAATGTTGAGGCTTAAGTGGTTGATGCTCACTCCTGGCTTGTAACTTGTGAAACGATGTGCAGGTAGGCTTTAAAAATGATGTCGGAGGCAGGAACATTGTTGGTCCCACTGAGGTAGCAGTTCTGCCTTTTCATCTATGTAGTTCCCCAAGAAAAGCTTCAAAGAGTTTGATCGCCTAACTAGTGAGCTGAAGATTGCACAGGAAAAGTCATTCTGAGCCATATCGGACCAGGCACCATACAGTAGGGTTAAGGGTGGGGTTAACCCTATCCCTAACCTTTGAATTTCACTTGGCAAACCATTTGGGGAACATTTCACCCATAGTCTAGGATTTGCTGATTGTTACTTTGATTACTGTGGTTGCCAAAACAAGAATGCTACTGAAAGTGAAACAAAGACATTTATACTAGAACATCGCAAATTCTGATACACTGCAAATCTAATCTGGATTTTATGGAATAATACATTATCCCCCAACCTATGATCTCCCTCACCTTGGTGATGTCCTTCAGTATGTTGTTCTAAATATCATACAAGATATTTATTATACGTGTAAATCTTAGCTATTAAGCAGCACTAAAGTTAATAAACCTAAATTATTTAAGTCATACTATAATCCAACAAAAAAATTCAACAATGCCACAGATAAAATTTATGAATGTAATTTTGAGTCTTTGCTTTGGGGAATGTGTTTAGATCTGACAGCTATCAAAACATCGAAAAGCCAAGTTCAAAATGTCAAGCGAGCCCATGGGACATAAAGTCATTGTGGTTATTTCACTGGACTAGCAACCCTGAGGTTCAGACTGATATTATATTGCATATTATGAACCAAAGCAGCTGGTGCAACTTCAATTCAGTTATTAGACCTGGAATGAAAAGTTAGTCTAAGGATAACCATGAAACTACAGCTTGTTGTCGTGAAAAGCATTAGTTCATTAACACCCTTCTGGAAAGGAAATTCACCATCCTTAACTGTCCTGAAATGTTTGTGACCCCAGATTGACAACTTGTAGTTCAATCTGAACTACTGTGTTAAGTGGGCTAGCAAGCCCACTCTCGTATTAAACCACTGTAAATTTGAAATAAAAGAATGAAACTGGGCAGAGCAGCTGGCATTCACCAAGCTACTGAATCATAGCAGCAAACAAGGTAGTACTGACCCTATAAAGTTCTCTTCTCTAAAATCCTGAAGCTTTTTCCAGAGTTATCCAATAGAATATCAATCAAAAGCCCAACATAATTATACTTTCAGAATCATACTTTAAAGACAACATCCTAGACACATTATCACCATCCCTGGGTATTTTGTTGTCCAAACAACAGAACAGACTCTGAAGGGGTGGTGGCACAGTGGGATATAGTTAGGAGGGAGCTTCTCTAGGAGTCTTCAACATTGTCTCAGGACCCAATGAAATCTCATAGTAAGAGGTCAATCATGGACAAACATATTTCCTGATTAGCTACAATCCTGCTCCCCATTAGTATTCCTACAGGGAATACTGTTGAACATCAATTGGACAAAGCATAGGGGATGGAGAGGGCTCGGAATATATTCTGGATAGGAGATTTCAATACCCGTCATTAAGTGTAGTTTAGTAACATTGCTCCTGATTGAGCTGGTCAAGTTTCAAAGGACATAACCTCTAGAAGGGGTCTGTAACAGATTTGAGGTAATCAACAAGAGAGAAAAACTTACTTGGGTTTTTCATCATCAATCTACTGATCTATCCACGACAATATTGATTAGCTTGACCACAGCACAGTCGTTGTGGAGAATAGATTCCATCTTCACAAGCAGAGTACTTTCTATTTTATTTACTGTAAAGCAATCTGATTTTTTTTAAAAAGTCAATTGAGAAATGTGTAACTGATTAGTAGTACACAGATGCTGTTACTAAATTAATACTCGCCACAGACAACAAAAGTGCATGAACAATTGGAAAAGGATTTTTGGCCAACTGTGTCCATACCAGTTTAAAACAACCACCTAACTGTTCCAATCCCATTTTTCTGTACTTGTCCCACAGCCTTGTGTGTCTTGGCATTGCAAGTGGACCTTGAAGTACTTTTTAAATGTAATGAAGGTTTCTACCCTGCCACCCTTAAAGGCAAGGAGTTCCAGATTTCCACCACCCTCTGGGTGAAAGCAATTTTCACACCACCTCTAAACTTCTGGACCTAACCTTAAATCTTTTCCCCCTGGTCATTTATCCCTTCATCAAGGGAATTGTTTTTTTCCTGTCTACCTTATCAATGTCCCTGAAAACTTTATACAACCCCCACTCCTCTAAATCTTTGCTGCTCGAAGGGAATAACCCATTTGTTCAAAACAAAAACAGAAATTACAGGAGAAATTCTTCAGTCCTGGCAGCATCTGTGAGAGAAAGCAGAGTTTTAATGCATTGTTTTGAGTCCAGTAACCCTTCTTCAGGTCTTCAGTCTGTCTAATCCCTCTTTATATCTAAAACTCTCCTGAAGAAGGGCTTATGCCCGAAACGTCGATTCTCCTGTTCCCTGGATGCTGCCTGACCTACTGCGCTTTTCCAGCAACACATTTTCAGCTCTGATCTCCAGTATCTGCAAACCTCACTTTCTCCTCTAAAACTCTCCAGCCCAGCAAACGTCCTGGTAAATCTCCTCTGCACCCTCTCCAATGCTATCACAATTCTCCTATAATGTAGATTCCAGAACTACACACCCCAGCTGTGGTCTAACTGAGATTTTATACATAATGTCCCTGTTCTTGAACTCTATGCCGAGGCTAATAAAAGCAAATATACTATGTTCCTTCTTAACTACTTTAACCACGTGACCTGATATATTAAGGGACCAGTGTACATACACACAAAGGTTCCTCTAATTCTCAGTGCTTCCTGGGGTCCTACTGGTTATCAAGTTAGTCCTGCCCACGTGCATTTCCTCACATTTATCCAGACTGAATTCCATTTGGCACTGATCAGCCCATCTGATTATCCTGCGTATATCCTCTTGGAATTTATCGTTCTACTCCTCAATATTTACTACCCCACCAATTTTTGTATCAACTGAGATGTTACTGAACAACCCTCCTACACATAAGTCGAATTCATTTATACAAACCCCAAATAGCAAAGGACCCAACACTGCCACCTGTTGGCTCCCACTCTACACAGATTTACAGTCAAAAAAATACCCCATAACCATCAACCTCTACTTCCTGCCACTCAGCCAACTGGAGGGGATAGATTTGCTACATTTCCTTGGATTTCAGGCAGCTCTTACCTTTGCTTCCAGTCTCCCGTGTGAGACCTGTCCAAAAGCCTTAATGAAGTCTAAGTACACTACATCAAAAGCATTGCCCTCATCTCATCATCATCAGCTATAAGTCGCTAATAAGTATGATCGTTCACCTAAGAAATTCCATGTCATTGGTCATGGGTTCTCCTAGAACCACGTCTCTAACCATCTATTTGGGAGGTATTTTGGGTACAGAACTCATCCTTGACCCAAAGATTGTTGACATTCCTTTTCTGTACTTCCTCTTTTTGCCAGTTGTTCTCAAAGAATTGTGTCCCTTCATTCAGGAGCTTTCTCCAAGTTGGTTTCTTTTGAACAACGTCTCTCATGCACTGGCATCTTTCTTGCATTTCTTGAGGAAAGTCTTTAGGGAGTCTTTGAAATGCTTTGTTTGGCCTCCTCTCATTCAAATATTTTCCTTGAGCTAGACAAAGATGATTTACTTTGACACTCGTAACTCAGGCATCGTAAACACGTGGATTGCCCAGCAGAGTTGGTTTCAGCTGATCATAGCCTCAATGCTGGTGCTGTTAACTGCTTGAATTAGCATGCTCCTCCTCCCATCTGACTTGGAAAATCTGTCTCAGTGTTGATGGCACTTATAGAGTCATAGAGATGTACAGCATGGAAACAGATCCTTCAGTCCAACCTGTCCATGCTGACCAGTTATCCCAATCCAATCTAGTCCCACCTGCCAGGACCCAGCCCATATCTCTCCAAACCCTTCCTATTCATATACCCATCCAAATGCCTTTTAAATATTGCAATTGTACCAGCCTCCACGACTTCCTCTGGCATTCTATACACGTACCACCCTCTGTGTGAAAAAGATGCCCCTTAGGTCTCTTTTACATCTTTCCCCTTTCACCCTAAACCTATGCCCTCTAGTTCTGGACTCCCTGACCGCAGGGAAAAGACTTTGTCTATTTATCCTATCCATGACCCTCATAATTTTGTAAACCTCTATAAGGTCAACCCTCAGCCTCCGACACTCTAGGGAAAACAGCCCCAGTCTATTCAGCCTCTCCCCATAGCTCAAATCCTCCAACCTTGGCAATATCCTTGTAAATCTTTTCTGAACCCTTTCACAACATCTTTCCGATAGGAAGAGACGGGAATTGCATGCAATGTTCCAAAAGTGGCTTAACCAATGTCCTGTACAGCTGCAACATGACCTCCCAACTCCTGTACTTAATAGACCAATAAAAGAAAGCATACCAAGCCCATTCTGCACTATCCAATCTACTTGTGACTCCACTTTCAGGGAGCTATGAACCTGCACTCCAAGGTCTCTTTGTTCAGCAATACTCTCTAGGACCTTATCACTAAGTGTATAGGTCCTGCTAAGATTTGCTTTCCCAAATTGCACCATCTCGCATTTATCTGAATTAAACTCCAACTGCCACTTCTCAAGGGTCTTGTTCTTTCGGAGTCATACAGAAGGGTTGGAAGGATGATTGCCTTGTAAACAAGGATCTTGGTACCAGCATGGCTGTCACGATCATTGAAAACCCTCATACTTGGGTGTTAGAAGGTGGCACTCGCAGATTGAATGCAATTCTAACCCTCCACGCCTATGTCGGCTTTAGTTGAGAGGCAGCTTCTTGGGTAGGGGAAGTTCTCCCCATGTGGAGAGATGGACCAGAATTTGACCTTGTTCAAGTTGGTAAAGGATTTGTATCTTTGCAGGATCAGGAAGGAGAGAACACAGCCAGAGTAAGACATAGTCCGAGTGAGTATTTGGTTTGCAAAATTTGGAGGCAGCATAGGAATTCAATGCAGAGGAGTAAGAGGAGATTTTTTTGCTTACCTGTCTGGATCATAGTTTGTAAAGTCTTTCACAGAATAAATTGAAGCTAATTATCTGGGATCGAGCACAAAAAAAAGTGACATTACAGGAAAACCTTAAGTTCAGTGATTGGCAACAAGTGTTAATTTCACTATCTATTTATAGCTTACTTTTAGATTGAAAACAAATAGAGGAAATATTTACAGGTTGCAAACTAAAAAAAGTAAAATTTTAAATTTTTTAAATTTCAACAATATACTTCAATCATAAAAATATCTTTATCTGCTTAGTCCCTAAAGCAGTTTGGTTCTGTAGAGTGGCATATGAAGCAACAAACAAACATTAGAGTTTGACACTATCTAACAAACAAAGTAAAGATATTTCTTATTTGAACATATAGTTGAGTTATGGAAGGTGGTATCCAATAAATGAACAGACCCCCCCCCTAATAAACTTCAAAAGAGAAACCCTGGTTTGTGGTCTATTTTGACTGTGCCTTGGCAACAGCTGCCCCAAACTTTAATGTTTCCCTCAGCACTTAGTGCTTAACCTTGGAATGCCAGTCTGCAATACTCGGTCGAGGTCAACTCCTTGTTCTGGAAGACCAACATGTTTCGGGCAGACCAAAGAGCATCTTTCACCGAGTTGATAGTCCTCCAAGTGAAGTTGATGATTGTTTTGGTGTGCGTCCCAGGGAATATACCATTGAGAGCAGAGTCCTCCATCACAGAGCTGTTCAGGATAACGTCAACACAAACCACTGAATCTTTCTTCAGACTTCCTTTGCAAAGGTACATTTCAGAAGGAGATATGTGACAGTTTCTACCTCCACTACCCCCTGCAGCCACTTCAAGGGCAGCATGCGGTGGCACAGGCTGATCTCAAGTTTTACTGATGAGGCATTCTGCCAAATGGGTTTGACAGTCTGCTCAGGGAACAAGCTGACAGGATCCATCCTCTCCTTTTCCTGCTGGGTCTTGAGGACGCTACGCGCTGACCATTTCCTAATGGATTTGTGGTGATTTCAGGGAGGGAGAGAGTTTTCTGGATGTTGTTTCAGCTGGCAGTCACACCCTTAAATTGGCTACCTTGAATTCAGTCAGTTGACAGGAACAAGAAGGTGTGACTACCAACAAGACAGGTAGAGGGAATCAGGAGCCTTAGCCCCACGTTTGTCTAACAACCTTGAGAAACTTGCTCTCTCTTTGAGTGAGAGTGAATCTATAGGGAGCATGATCAATAGATAATATCACTGTGGTACGAGAAGCCATTCAAAAGGACAGGAGAAAAGAGAACAGTAGTTGTAATTGGTGATACAATTACCAATTGTACTGTGTGGCCAGGATCGAGAGTCATGAGGGCTGTGTTGCCTGACTGGTGCCTGGGTTCAAGATATCTCATCTGGGCTGCAGTGGAACTTGGACTGGGAGGGGAAAGATGTTGTTGTCAACATATTGTGATGATGCTGTCACTTTAAAAAGGTTAATTTGTCCTAGATTGTAAAGGCAGAGGTGCAGAACCGGCTACTTGAATCAGTCCAAATAAGTAATGTAGCAGACCTTTAAGTTTTTTTTTTAAATGTTGGAACAATGGAAGCAGCTTCAACTTTGATACTGTAGCCACAACCACTACTTCATGTGGAAGTTCATTCCACACACAAATCATTTTCTCTGTAAAAGAAATTGCCCTTCATATCTTTTTAAAAATCTTTCTCCTCTCACTTTAAAAGCGCCCTATTCTTGAAATCCCCTATCTTAGGGAAAAGACACTGGCTATTCACCTAATTTATACCCCTCACGATTTTATAAACCTCTATAAGGTCACCCTCAACTTCCCCCGCTCCAGTGAAACATGTCCCAGCCTGTCCATGCTGTCCGTATAGCTTGAACCCTCCATTCCTGGCAATATCCTGATAAACCTCTTGTGAATCCTGTCCAGCCTAACAATGTCCTTCCTGTAATAGTGTGATCAGAACTGGACACAGTACTCCAGAAGAGTCCTCATCAATGTCCTTTACAATCTCAACATAATATTCCAACTCTTATTCTCAAAGGTCTTCGCAGTGAAGGTAAGCACGCTTAATGCCTCCTTAACCACCTATGCGTGATGCAGACTGATGTCCCTGAGTCCCTAGGTGTGTCTATTCAACAAAACTATCCTACTTGTATTTGTAAATGTCCTGTCCTTGTTTATTTTCCCAAAATGTAATACCTTGCATTTACCCAAATTAAACTCCACCTGCCACTCCAGTCCATTGACCCAGTGAGCGTGATGTAGAAGAACATATAGATAAACAGATTGTGGAAAGATGTAGAGGCAAAAGGGTAGTGGTGATGGGAGATTTCAATTTTCCCAACATTGACTGGGATAGTGTCAGAGGTCTGGATGGGTCAGAATTTGTAAAGAGCATCCAGGAAAGTTTTCTAGAGCAGTATGTCAATAGTCTAATGAGGGAAGGGGCTCTACCAAAATTGGGCAGGAGTTGGGGAATTTGGATTGGGAGCAGCTATTTGAAGGGAAGTCCACATTTGATATGTAGGAGGCTTTCAAAGATAGGTTGAAGATAGTGCAGGATAGGCATGTCCCTTTGAAAACAAGGGGTAGGAAAGGCAAGATTCATGAACCGTGGATGACAGGAGAAATCGTGTAATTAGCCAAGAGCAAAAGGGAAGTGTACAGAAGTTCCAGGTAGCTAAAAACAGAACGGGCCTTGGAGGGATATCAGGAGAGTAGGACCATTCTTAAACAAAGAATCAAGTGGGCTAAAAGGGGTCATGAAATAACTTTAGCGAGCAGAATTAAGAAGAATCCCAAGGCCTTTTATTCATATATAAGAAACAAGAGGGTAACAAGAGAAATGG
Source organism: Chiloscyllium plagiosum (assembly GCF_037043375.1). Lineage (NCBI taxonomy): Eukaryota > Metazoa > Chordata > Chondrichthyes > Orectolobiformes > Hemiscylliidae > Chiloscyllium > Chiloscyllium plagiosum. Next base: position 78,888,896 of record NW_028270142.1, read on the forward strand.
TTGGTCCACTAACGAATAAGGAAGGAAGGTTGTGGGTTGAACCTGAGAAAATGGGTGAGATTCTCAATGATTATTTTGTGTCAGTGTTCACTGAGGAGAGGGACATGATGAATGTTGAGATTAGAGATCGAAGTTTGTTTACTCTGGATCATGTTGACATAAGGAGGGAAGATGTTTTGGGTAGGCTAAAGGATATTAAGGTGGACAAATCCTAAGGAACGGATGGGATCTATCCCAGGTTGCTGAGGGAGGTGAAAGAGGAAATAGCTGGGATCCTAACAGATATCTTTGTAGCATCCATAAACACAAGTGAAGTGCCAGAGGACTGGAGAGTTGCTAATGTTGTCCTCCTGTACAAGAAGGGTAGTAGGGATATTCTAGGTAACTACAGATGAGTGAGCCTGATGTCAGTGGTAGGAAAGTTGCTGGAGAAGGTACTGGGGGATAAAATCTATTTATATTTGGAAAAAAATGGGCTTATGGTTTTGTGCGGGGGAGATCATGCTTTATCAACTTAATAAAGTTCTTTGAGGAAGTGACCAAGTTGATAGATGAAGGGCTGTAGATGTCATATACATGAACTTTATTAAGGTGTTTGATAAGTATCCCCATGGTAAACTAATGGAGAAAGTGAAGTCACATGATGTGCAGGGTGTTCTAGCTCGGTGGATAAAGAACTGGTTGAGCAATAGGAGACAGAGAGTAGTAGCTGAAGAGAGTTTTTTGAAATGGAGAAAGGTGACCAGCAGTGTTCCACAGGGATCAGTGCTGGGGCCACTATTGTTTGTGATATACATAAATGATCTGGAAGATGGCATTGTTGGTCTGATCAATAAGTTTGCAGATAAAACGAAGATTGGTGGAGTAGCAGAAAGCATAGGGGACTATCAAAAAATACAGGAGAATATAGATAGATTGGAGAGTTTATCGGAGAAGTGGAAGATGGAGTTCAATCCAGGCAACATCTCTATGACTCTATGACTCTAAATGTGAGGTGATGCATTTTGGGAAGTTGAATTCTACACTGAACTTTACTGTAAATGGAAGAGCCTTCGGAAAAATTGATGAGCAAAGAGATCTGGGAGTTCAGGTCCATTGTACCCTGAAGGTGGCTACACAGTTGGATAGAGTAGTCAGGAAAGTATATGGTATGCTTGCCTTCATCGGATGGGGTATTGAGTATAAGAGCTGGCAGGTCATGTTAAAATTGTACAAGACTTTGGTTTGGCTGCATTTAGAATACTGTATACAGTCCTGGTCACCACATTACCAAAAGGATGTGGACGCTTTAGAGAGGGTTCAGAGAAGGTTTACGAAGATATTGCCTGGTATGGAAGGTGCCAGCTATGAAGAGAGGTTGAGTAAGTTCGCATTGTTTTTATTAGAAAAAAGGAGATTGAGGGGGGACCTCATTGAGGTCTACAAAATCATGAAGGATATAGACAGGGTGGGTAGAGATGGTTTTTTTTTCCAGGATGAGGGTAACAATAACGAGAGGTCACACATTCAAGGTGAGAGGTGAAATGTTTAAGGGGGATACACGTGGAAAGTACTTTACACAGAGTGTGGTAAATGCCTACAACGTGTTGTTAGCAGAGGTAGTAGTGGCAGGCACGGTAGATTCATTTAAGGTGCGTCTGGACAGATGCATAAGTAGGTGGGAAGCAGGGGGATACAGATCCTTAGGAATTAGGCGATAGATTTAGACAGTGGATTTGGATCACCACAGGCTTTGAGGGCCTGTCCTGGGCTGTAAATTTTCTTTATTTTTTGTTCTTTGTTATGTAGTTCTCTTTGTAATCTTAGAAAACCTTCTTCACTGTCTACTGTACCACCAACCTTGATGTCGTCCACAAACTTACTAACTGTGCCTTCGATATTCTTATCTAAATCATTTAAAAAATGACAAATAAAGGTGGGCTCAGCACCAATCTCTGTGAAACACAGCAGGTCACAGGCCTGTTCTGAGACAGATTTGCCCAAAAGTATCTACTCCTGGTTGGGTCAGTCAAATTATATTTAATCTTCTTAAAATCAGCCTTCCTCTAGTTGAGAACTTTGATTTCAGGCCCATACATGTCCCTTTCCACAACAATCTTACAAAGAGAACAATCCCCTGCAAGTTCCTCTCCAAGCTACTCACTATCCGATTTGGAAATATATCACCATTCCTTCACTGTGAATGGGTCAAAATCCTGGAATTCCCTCCATAACTGTAATGGGTCAACCTACAACACATGGACTGTAGCAATTCAAGAAAGCAATTCACCACCAGCATTTGAAGGGCAGATAAGGGACAGGCAATAAATACTGGCCAGCCAGCAACACCTTTACCCCATAAGTGAATTTTTAAAAGTACAAACCAAAAAATTAAGCATTTGTGGAATTGACTAACATGAACTCAGCAGACAGAAGTTATCAGGGATTAACTCCAGAACTAAGTTCTAAAGAAGAGTCAAAAGCTATAGATGCTTTCTCTATCATTGTGATAATTGGGATGGAATTTGAATGGGTATAGCAATTCAATACTGGGCATCCATGAGGCATAAGGACCATCAGCAGCAGAATTGTATGCAAACACATGTTAATGTCATTGTCTGATATATCCCCACTCTATAATTACCATCAAACCATGGGATCAACACTAACAAATAAGTGTGCCTAAAATTAGGTATCAAGGATGGAGGACTACTGGAATGCCAAACAATGTAAGTATCATATGATATACAGAGCTAAATTATTCCATAATCAACAGATCTGATGTAAGCTTTGCAATCTTGCCACATCCAGTGGTGAATGGTGGTGGATAATCAAGCAATTGGAGGAGGGAGCTCCACAAAATCTTCTTCCTCAAAGATGGAGGAAATCCAGCACACTAGTGTAGAAGACAAGACACAGAAGCATTTGTAACTAGCTCCAGCCATGTGTCAAGTGGAAAGAGGGCTTCCTCCTGAGTTACCCAGAAACATAGATACCACGTGTTAACCAATTCAATACAGTAAGTGAAACACAACACATGGACAGCAGCAATTCAATTACATTTTTTACTAGTGTTCTCAAGGCTAACAAATGCTGGCCTTGCCAACTATATTCACATCTTAAGAACAAGTTAAATCAAAACCATGACTTTTCTCTTCTCTGTCAGAAGCATTATAATCCAATGCAAAGGAACTAACTCATTATAATGTGAGGTCAACCCATAGCATTACAAATGCACACTTTATCAACAAAGCTGTTCCACTTCATAGTGACAAGGCCATATTACCTACAAATAAACTGCATTACCAACCAGAGGGTGAATATAGTGACAAATGAAAAATAGACTCAATTTCAAGGAAGTGATTGCATTCAGTTGAATTATATGGCTTTATCTGTGGGTGATCACAGCATTTTGTATCTTCAACATTCAGACTGAAGAGTTAACAATTGCACTGAAATCACTACCTACTCTATTATTTCAAAGTAATATAGTTATCTTGTTAATAACCTATGAAAAATGACTTAGTCACAATCTAATTGATCTTTAATTTTTTTCCATATTTTGTCTAGTGTGGTAATTTTGCCAACTATACCTTGGGAAGTTTTGTTTACTTTTCAGACTGCGTTCCATCTCTAAGTTAATATTACAGAATCTACAGTATGGAAAAGGCTGCTCAGACCAACAAGGCTACAAGATGCTGGGTGTACAAATCTGGTTCTTTTGCACAATAACCTAATCGTCTTTGATTACTGACTCTTCTGCCAACAGAAACACTTCTCCTTATTTACTCGATCAACAAACTTCATAATGTTGAACCCTTCTGTCAAACCTGTCCTTAACTTAGAAAAGCGATTTTCTTATCGCCACTACCTGAAGTTCCATCTATCTGGTACCATTATAAATGTGGTTATAGAACTTATTATAAAATATTGACAGGATATAAGCATAGCTGCAATTTTCCTTTAGTAAAGCATTTATGGTGAAGGTATTCTTCAGCGTATTCCATACCAATGCAGCCCTAAAAGTTCCAAGTTCAAATCCTGAATTGTCAGCATTCATCACCAGACTTGGGTAAGAATGATCCTCTTCAGTGAGAGAATGAAAAAAAGCTCTCATTTATCTCTCCACCCTTCAGGCACTCTGCCTGTATTCCTGATGAAGGGTTTTTGCCCGAAATGTCGATTTTACTGCTCCTCGGATGCTGCTTGAACTGCTGTGCTTTTCCAGCACCACTCTAATCTAAACCCTGGTTTCCAGCATGTGCAGTCATTGTTTTTACCTAACGAAAAAAAACTGGTAAATCATAACTATATAAGACTCAACTTGATTTTTCATATGGAGTATTAGAACCAAAGTGTAAAATAAGTTGAAATTTTGAAATTGCAGTATATATATATATGGGGGTGGCATGGTGGTTCAGTGGTTAGCACTGCTGCCTCACAGCACCAAGGACCCGAGTTCGATTCCTGTCTTGGGCGACTGTCTGTGTGGAGTTTGCACATTCTCCCAGTGTCTGTGTGGGTTTTTTCTGGGTGCTCCGGTTTCCTCCCACAATCTGCAGTGATTTAATCAGTCACCTTGAATGCACATTTACCTTGTGCTTACAGTTTCTCCATGTGTACTTGCCTGCTTTAACATGATAGCTGTATTCCCCAAGAAAAGACAGCTTCCAGTCCCACTGAAGTACTCCCTTGTGGCTCACCATAAATTTAGTTTCTACAACTGATTGGCCAGATACTAGGATGCGTGAATGCTTGGTGTCATGTCCTCCATATATTGTCTCCAGGCTGCAGCCATGGGTCAGAGTGAAATGAGAACCACAGAGCAACGTTTGCCCCAGTCTGTTTTAGCTGTTTTGGTCAGGTTCTGCAAATAAATAAGATAGATTACATCAGGGATTATCCAACTCTGTCAGCCTGGGTACTAAATGGATATGCAACGTCTTTTGCAATTTGACAACATGAATTATAGCTTTAATTAGGTCTCCAAATCCTTTGCTGTGTAGCAAGAGTATTAGAAAGAGTGCCCTGTGCACTTAAAGTGGAAAAGTATTCAGTCAAAGTCTTGATACCATCCCACATGGAAAGATTATTTTGTGGAATACAGTTGAGTAATGGCAAAGACATTAAGCAAATGACTTATGTCAGATGTTAAAAGCATGAAAATATACCAGAAGTAGTGAATAACTCAGGGTCCAATGAGAGTGAGGAACTTAAAATCTGAAGACCGTTCTGAAGAAGTGAAACCAAAACATTAACTCTGATTTCTCTCCACAGATGCTTCCAGACCTGATAGTTTATCCAGCATTTTCTGTTTTTGTTTCTTTAGAGTCATAGAGATGTACAGGACGGAAACAGAACCTTCAGTCCAACCAGTCAATGCCGACCAGATATCCCAGCCCAATCTAGTCCCACCTGCCAGCACCTGGCCCACATCCCTCCAAACCCTTCCTATTCATATACCCATCCAGATGCCTCTTAAATGTTGTAATTATACCAGCCTCCACCACTTCCTCTGGCAGCTCATTCCATACACGCACCACCCTCTGAGTTGAAAAAGCCCCTTAGGTCTCTTGTGTATCTTTCCCCTCTCACCCTAAACCTATGCCCTCTAGTTCTGGACTCCCTCCACCCCAGGGAAAAGACTTTACCTATTTATCCTATCCTATCCATGACCCTCGTGATTTTATAAACCTCTAAAAGGTCGCCCTTCAGCCTCCGATGCTCCAAGGAAATCAGCCCCAGCCTATTCAACCTGTCCCTATAACTTAAATCCTCTAACCCTGGCAATATCCTTGTAAATCTTTTCAAGTTTCACAACATCCTTCCGATAGGAAGGAGACTAGAATTGCAAGCAAAATTCCAACAGTGGCCTAACCAATGTCCCGTAAAGCCACAACATGACCTCCCAACTCCTGTACTCAATACTCTGACCAACAAAGGAAAGCATACCAAATGCCTTCTTCACTATCCTATCTACCTGCGCCTCCACTTTCAAGGAGTTATGTACGGGATACTCTGATGGGGTATCTCACCTTTAGATCTACAAGACACTAAGGTTAGACTTGCCACATGCACTGCGAATTCTTCCGGATTATTGGGACCATATAACCCCAGTTGCACATGGGCAGCACGCAGTCCAACTCCACTTAGAGGTGGTGCAAAAGTGAGGTCTCAATGTTTTGCTAAGAACTGGCTACAGAAATTCTGCCTGTATTGACAACCACGTTTAAAAAATAAAATCCCCAGGACCTGATCAGGTGTACCCTAGAACTCTGTGGGAAGCTAGAGAAGTGATTGCTGGGCCTCTTGCTGTGATATTTGTATCATCGATAGTCACAGATGAGGTGCTGGAAGACTGGAGGTTGGCAAACGTGGTGTCACTGTTTAAGAAGGGCGGTAAAGACAAGCCAGGGAACTATAGACCGGTGAACCTGACCTCAGTAGTGGGCAAGTTGTTAGAGGGGATCCTGAGGGACAGGATGTACATGTATTTGGAAAGGCAAGGACTGATTAGGGATAGTCAACATGGCTTTGTGCGTGGGAAATCATGTCTCACAAACTTGATTGAGTTTTTTGAAGAAGTAACAAAGACGATTGATGAGGGCAGAGCAGTAGATGTGATCTATATGGACTTCAGTAAGGCATTCAACAAGGTTCCCCATGGGAGACTGATTAGCAAGGTTAGATCTCATGGAATACAGGGAGAACTAGCCATTTGAATACAGAACTGGCTCAAAGGTAGAAGACAGAGGGTGGTGGTGGAAGGTTGTTTTTCAGTCTGGAGGCCTGTGACCAGTGGAGTGCCACAAGGATTGGTGCTGGGTCCTCTACTTTTTATCATTTACATAAATGATTTGGATGTGAGCATAAGAGGTACAGTTAGTAAGTTTGCAGATTACATTAAAATTGGAGGTGTACTGGACAGCGAAGAGGGTTACCTCAGATTACAACAGGATCTGGACCAGATAGTCCAATGGGCTGAGAAGTGGCAGATGAAGTTAATTCAGATAATTGCAAGGTGCTGCATTTTGGGAAAGCAAATCTTAACAGGACTTATACACTTAATGGTAAGGTCATAGGGAGTGTTGCTGAACAAAGAGACCTTGGAGTGCAGGTTCATATCTCATTGAAAGTGTAGTCGTAGTTAGATAGGATAGTGAAGAAGGCGTTTGATATGCTTTCCTTTATTGGTCAGAGTATTGAGTACAGGAGTTGGGAGGTCATGTTGCGGCTGTACAGGACTTTGATTAGGCCACTGTTGGAATATTGCGTGCAATTTCGGTCTCCTTCCTATCGGAAAGATGTTGTGAAACGTGAAAGGTTTCAGAAAAGATTTACAAGGATGTTGCCAGGGTTGGAGGATTTGAGCTATAAGGAGAGGCTGAACAGGCTGGGGCTGTTTTCCCTGGAATGTCGGAGGCTGAGGGGTGACCTTATAGTGGTTTACAAAATTATGAAGGGCATGGATAGGATAAATAGGCAAAGTCTTTTCCCTGGGGTCGGGGAGTTCAGAACTAGAGGGCATAGGTTTAGGGTGAGAGGGGAAAGATATAAAAGAGACCTCAGGGGCAACTTTTTCATGCAGAGGGTGGTACGTGAATAGAATGAGCTGCCAGAGGAAGTGGTGGAGGCTGGTACAATTGCAACATTTAAGAGGCATTTGGACGGGTATATGAATAGGAAGGGTTTGGAGGGATATGGGCCAGGTGCTGGCAGATGGGACTAGATTGGATTGGGATAACTGGTCGGCATGGACTAGTTGGACCGAAGGTTCTGTTTCCATGCTGTACATCTCTATGACTCTATGACTATGATCTATATGAAGTCCTTGGGAAGTATCCCAAAGTGTTTCAAGAAAGCATCAGAAAGATAAAAGATACCAGAGCCAAAATTCATGTCAATCCAGAGTCCTGACCTAAATGTTCAAGGCATGCCAGGGTAAAAGCCAAACTGGAACATTTAGAGGAGCTTGACATCATATACCCAGTACAATTTGCTGAATGGACTGTCCCAGAAGTTTCAGTTGTAAAACCTAACAACCTAATCCTTTTCTGGGGGGTTATGAGTTTACAGTCTACAACATTTCCTGCTTAGGTAGATATTCTATGCCATGCTTAGAAGATTGTATGTAAAGATGGCTGGGGATCAAATATTTTCTAAATTGAACATGAGCCACACTTACTTCCAACTGGAGATTGAGGGGTCATCCAGGAAGAATGTTAATATAAATACTCACAAAGTACTGTATGAGTACAATTACTTACCCTTAGGGGTATCCTCAACTAACGTTATCTTTCAAACGTGATGGAAAACATCCTCCAAGGTGTACTGGAGCGGCAATCTATCTGAGTGATGTTTTAATCTCAGGAGCTACTATAAAGGAACACACGGAGTGTTTGGAGGAGGGCTTGAGTTATTTGTCTGAGATCGGCATCTAGATAAAAAAGGAAAACTGTGTGTTCCTGGTAAACCAGGTAATGTAGCTTTGATACAGAATCAATAAGGGTGGATTATACCTGATAAAGAGAAGTTGCAAATCATAAAATAGGCTTTCTAACTCCAAGAACCATAGCAGAGTTGAAGATTTTCCTGGGTCTCAAAAGTTATTGGGGAGATACAGTCCATGTCAGGAACTTCAGTGACAGCTCGCCAGGTATCCAGGAGTTATCCTTAAAAAAAAATGTTTCATACATGATCAAAGCCAGGGAGAAAATTGCAAAAAAAAAGCATTCCTTTGGCAGAACCCTCCACTGTGGTGAAGGTTTTGACAGACACGCCACTGTAGGTGAGCCGCTTGGAGTAACTCTTTGATGGTGTTCACCTACATATTATAAGCAGAACTGGAAAGCAACAGGAATGGGGCAATGGGCAATGGGCAAACCATCCTCACAGGAGTGAGGGGAACCCTCAGACTGGGAGTGGGAGGGCTGTGATAACCCCTTCCGGCTTGTGGGGAATCACTAATTAATTTCCCTATTGAGCTCATTGAGTATGAGTTCGCTTGGTAATAAGCAATGGACTGCCTGCCCCAAAAAAAATAGATCCAAGGACCCTTTTGTGTTGCAGTAGTAGTGTCCCTATTCCTAGACCAAGAGACCTGGATTCAAGTCCCACCTGCTCCAGAGGGATGTTTCTCAATAGGTTGATTAGGAAATTAGATGAATTTAAGAAAAGCAGCTTCAGTTTGCTGAAGGTGATTAGTAGTTCAAAAGAAAAACACAAGAAAAGGTCACAGTGATTTTGGTGATGTTGGGAAGATTGCTCAGTGTGTTTGAGAACACCTCTGGAGTGTTCTATGCAAGGACTAACCTATGTACACTGCAAGTAGTGGCTCTATCTGTGTTCAGCAATAAAGGATGTTCTTTATCATTCAGGCTTTCTGAGTTATTGCACTTATATAAAAAATTGTAGAAATTAATATACTTTTTGATCTTCTGTATTAAGGGAACATAAGCTGTTTCCAGCAAACATCACAGCAGAAATAAAGCCATGGAAAACAAACCATCAGTGATAAGTAAGTACCTGATTAAATGGGTACTCAGACAAACTAGGCAACATTGAGGTGTGAGGCAACCCTGACTGCTTATGCATCAATATTTTCTTTAACAAAGAGACAAGCAATATTTATCTTAGTAAAGGGACAATGCCAAAACTTAATGAAGAGAATGAACCCATGGACAATTGCTAACCGAAGGAAATAATCAAGAGATAATCAGAGGCAACAACAAAGGCCATCATTCCTAAAAACCAAAGACAGATTGATCATATTCCTTAAACCAAATGCCAATAAATCTTCCTTCGTTAGACTTAGCAGAATGTAATGATGTAATTAATCATGTTGTGAGTTGTGGCTTTGAAAGTCTTAATAAGCAACAACTTTTAATGATAAAAGTGCACATTTGAAAGTTTGAAGTTATGCCATGCCCTTGAGGCACTGTAGAAAAACCAAGAAATCAAGTGTTGAACTGCAACCTGAGCTGAATTGGAAAACATGAGCCGCAATATGTCTGTAAAGTTACTGCCCTTGCTTTAGTAGATATCATTTATAACATTTACATTTTTACGGGTAGGCAATTGTCTCGTAGTATTATGGCAGACGGCAGAATTTGAAGGTCATAATATAAAGAATCTGAAATTTAGAGTCTAATGATGATCATGACACTATTGTTGATTGTTGGGCAAAAACAATTTGGTTCACTAATGTGCTTTAGGGAAAGCAATCTGTCATCCTTACCTGTTCTGGCGTACATGTGACTCCAGATCCACAACAATGTGGTTGACTCTCGGGATAGGCAATAAATGCTGTCCAGATTGGCGATGCCCACATCCCATGAATGATTAAAGATGTTTTAAAAATAAAAAAAAACCTTAGGTTTCCTGAGTTGCTACACTTGATAGTATCCAATTGCTTTATTGGTTAAAGTCCCATTTGAACAAATTGATATTAGGATTTGTGTATAATACCCTGAAAACTAACAGGTACATAAGATGTGGAAGCAATTGAAAAAAAGAATTCCCACTTTCATATCTTTTTTCATTGCTCTCCCTCTCATAGATCACCTACACTTCATTATTATCTGTTGGAGAATAGTGTGTGTCAAGGTGTTCAGAAGGGAAGAGAAGAAGTAAGTAAGAGAAGACAAGTAGATTTATATTAAAAAAAAGCTGGCAGCTAACAAAGGGGATCACAAAGGTTGATATAGTTAAACATCACACAACACTAGGTTATTGTCCAGCAGGTGTTGTGTGATTTTTAACTTTGTCCACCCCAGTCCAGTACCAACTCCTCCAAATCAAAGTTCTATGTAGGCACATACATAGGAAAATGGGTCCTTGGGGGATGACTGACCAGTGACCAAAAAGGAAATTTATGCATGGAGGCAGGGGGCATGACTAAGGAATTAAATCAGTAGTTTGCAAAATCTTTACCAAGGCAACAGATGTTAACCAGACTGTGATAATAGAGAAAGAAACTCAGTCACTAGAAAGAATCAAAGCTGATAAGCAGACGATATTGGATAAACTGCTGGTGTCTGGAATTAGCTGGGCACTTGGAGATCAGATGATATTGATCCAAGGATGTTGAATGAAGCAAGTTTAGAAATTGTGAAAATTATAGCCCAGAAAATAGAGAGACCAATCATTTTAATTTCAAAAATGGGTAAACTTCAAGAAGTAATAGTTTTGAATAGAATTAATATTCACATGGACAAATGCCGATTAATTAATGACAGCTAGCATGGATTTCTTAAGAGAAAGTCAAGTTTAACCAGCTTGGTTGGGAAATGCTGTTGATGTGGTGTATGACGATCAATACATTGCCAAAAAATACACATTGAAAAAAGTTATAACTTTCGCAAATGGAATCAAAATTGGCTGAGCCAAGAAGAAACAGATTTAAAATTAATGTATGTCTTTCAGGCAGGAGGAAAGTTTGCAGTACAGTTTCCAAAGGGTCAGTACTGGGGCACTTGTTTTTCTTGATTTATATTAATGATATGAATCTGGAGCAAAGGGGACGATTCCAAAATTTGTGCATGATACAAAACTTGAAAACATTGTAAACTGTGAGAAGGACAGTGTGTAACTTCAACCAGCATTAGGAAAGTTGTTAGACAAAGCAGATAGATGGCAGATGAAGATCAATGCCAGGAAGTGGGAAGTGATACATTTTGGTAGAAAGAACATGGAGAGGCAGGATAAAATAATGTGTACTCCATTAACTGATGTGAAGGAATATAGACACCTGGGCGTATATATGCATAAGTGAGTAAAGATAGCAGAAAAAGTAGAATACAGGCCTAATTTAATAGACCACACAGTGTCATGGGACTTTGTTAATAATGTTATAAGAGTAGGGAGGTTATCCTGATGATCTAGCTCCACATGGACTCATTGATTACTGTAATTAATGTTCAATGTTATCGGCCAATTTACCCATTCAGTGAGATATTATCTGTGCTGCAATATGCCATTTGTGTTTGAGGTGGATCTCTTCATTCTTTCTGCACTTAAAAACCAAGCTCTTAGAAATCCAGTAGAACATCATACACACATGCTCCTTTTTATTGATGAGCTCTGAGGACATGGTAGTTGTGTAAGTGACTGAGTGCATAGGGTAGGTTGGGACTAGAATGGAAATGGACCCAAATGTGTGTGTGCATGCTTGCATGTTTGTTGGGTTTGGAGGGGGAAGTGAAGAGGGTCAGGTTGGGGGAGGTCAAGGACGGTTGCACATTGGTTTTAAGATGATGTTGGTTGTGTGGGTCAGGGGTAAGGGCTGTGTTGCATCCATGCCTATGGGAAAGTGGGGTTAGTGGTAATGTTTCTGGAGAGGGGGTCAAGCTTGTGATGGTGGGCTGGTGGAACTCAGAGACAGCTGCAGAGGCCTGATGTGCAACGCCAGTGTGTGCCACTCCAAAGCTGTCTGGTCATCGGAATGCCTGGGATAATTAATGCAGAGTTTGGCAATCCTGATTCCATTGTCATTGACTCTTAGGTCTAGATTACTGAAGTAGCAGAATAGTTTCTCTTTATGTCTCCTATTTATTCCTCTTGAAGACTTCAACTAAATCATCTATTAGCCTTTCAAATTTCAGGGAATACAATCCTGTTTTTTAATAATCTTGTATGTAAAATAGATATATTTTATATATTATAATGCACAGAGACTGTTTTTGTCAATATACACTGCATGCCTTCAAGATCAATAAATCCTTCTCAAGGTGAAGTGCCTACAACTGTTCATCACACTCCAGTTATTTATTATTTGGCTTAAGAATGATTTCTACCTGCATGTGTTCTAGTCCTGTACTTAGTATATAGTATGCCATTAACCTTTTTAATTATTTCCTGGAATTGGTCATAACATTTTAGTGATCTGTTAACCTGGATCACTGAGTCTTTTTGCACCTCCACAATATCTAGCTTTTTTGCTGTTTAGTAATTGACCCCGTTTTTTTGTTTAGATCCAGTACAGAAGACGTTACATTTGCCTACTCAGAAATCCCATTTGCCACAATTTTTCCTAGTGGTTTAATCCATTTATATTGCTTTGTAATTTTCTGCTTCCATTTACATTGACTACAATATCTTCTATCTTTAAGCCTTCAGCTAATTTGGACATGTAGTTTACTATTCCATCAGCTGAGATGTTATTAAATGCAATGAACAGCTGAAACTGTTTTGACTTTGCTCCTTGGACGGCACGGTGGCACAGTGGATAGAACTGCTGCCTCACAGCGCCAGAGACCCGGGTTCATTTCCCGCCTCAGGCGACTCTCTATGTGGAGTTTGCACATTCTCCCCGTGTCTGCGTGGGTTTCCTCCGGGTGCTCCGGTTTCCTCCCACAATCCAAAAATGTGCAGGTTAGGTGAATTGGCCATGCTAAATTGCCCGTAGTGTTAGGTGAAGGGGTAAATGTAGGAGAATGGGTCTGGGTGGGTTGCGCTTCGGCGGGTCGGTGTGGACTTGTTGGGCCGAAGGGCCTGTTTCCACACTGTAAGTAATCTAATCTAATCTAAATAACCAGGTTGGACACTAGTCACATCCCATGAACTAAAATAACTCGCATTATCCTTACTCTATTTCCTTCGATTCAGTAATCTCCTAACAGGGACAAAGATTTTTCTTCAATTGCATGAACTTCTAACTTGTTTCCATTGTTTGAGGGCTCACGAAAAAACCAAATGTTAATAACACTCAACTTCCCATTTTATCAAACTTAAGTAAAGACCAGGAAGGTTGACAAGGGCAGGGTGGTAGACATAGTCTCTATGGATTTCAGTAAGGCCTTTGATAAGGTTCAACATGGTAAGCTGCTCTGGAAGGTTAGGTCGCATGGAACCAAGGGGAGCTGGCAAATTGGATGCACAGTTGGCTTGATGGTAGGAAGCAGAAGGTAATATTGGAAGGATCCTTGTCAGACTGGAGGCATGTGACTAGTAAGTGCCTTAGGGGTCGATGCTGGGCCAATTGCTGTTTGTCATTTATATCAATGATTTGGATGAGAACATATAAGGCTTGATTAGGAAGTCTGTAAATGACACTAAAATAGGTGGTATCATGGACAGTGAGGAAGGTTATCAGAAATTGCAGCAGGGCCTTGATCAGCTGGGGAATCGTGCCAAGAAATGGCAAATGAAGTTTAATATACATAAGTGTGAGGTCTTTGCAAAGTCAAATCAAGGTAGGGGCTTCATTGTGAATGGAAGAGTCTTAAGGGGTGGAGTGGAACAAAGTTACCTTGGAGTTCTGGTTTACGGTTCTCTAAAAGTGGAGTCACAGGTAGACAGGACAGTGGTTTTCAGCAGTCAGGACATTGAGTATAGAAGTTGAGAAGTTATGTTGCAGTTGTACAGAACATTGGTGAGGCTGCACTTGGAGAATTGTGTTCAGTTTTGGAAACTTTGCTACAGGAAGGATATTATTAAACTGGAAAGAGTGCAGAAGAAATTTACAAGAATGTTACCAGGACTCAATGGTCTGAGTTATTGGACAGCTTTCTTTAGAGTGCAGGCAACCGAAGGGGCATCCTTTGAAGTGTATAAGATCATGAGAGGCGTGGATAAGTGAATGCACACAGTCTTTTTCCCAGGGTTGGGGAATCAAGGACTAGGGTTTAAGGTTAGAGGGGAAAAAATAAAAGGAAACTGAGGGGCAACTTTTTTACACAGAGGTAAAAGTATATGGAATGAGCTGCCAGCAGAAATTGTTGAGGTCGGTGATCAAAATTTTAAAGGCATTTGGACAAATACATGGATAGAAAAGATCTAAAAGGATTTTGGCCAAGTGCACCATGGCATGGTAGGGCAGAACAGTGGCTCAATGGTTATTACTGCTGCTTCACAGCACCAGGGACCCAGGTTCAATTCCGGCCTCAGGCGACTGCCAGTGTGGAGTTTTCTCTGGCTGTTCTGGTTTCTTCCCACAATCCAAAGATGTGCAGGTTAGGTGAATTGGCCTTGCTAATCAGGGATGTGTAGGTTAGGTGCATTTGTCAGGAGTAAAATGTAGGGGAATGAGTCTGGGTGGGTTGCTCTTTGGAGGGTCAGTGTGGACTTGTTGGGTCGAAGGGCCTGTTTCCTCATTCTAGGGATTTTATGATTCTCTGCAAGCAAATGGGATTAGCGTAGATGGACATTTTGGTCACATGGACCAGTTTGGTCTGTCTCTGTGCTGTATAACTATTACTCAAATTCAGGTGCAAATTCAGGTGAATAGCTGACAGTATTTGCTACAAACAAAGATTGTGTGTATGAAATATATAAAAAAAGATTGAACTGAAGTTCAAATAATTTGCGATTCCTCAGATACTGTAACAGGATCTGGACAAAATCCAGACATGGGCTGACAAGTGGTGAGCTTTTGCCCGAAACGTCGATTTTACTGCTCCTCGGATGCTGCCTGAACTGCTGTGCTCTTCCAGCACCACTAATCCAGAATCTGGTTTCCAGCATCTGCAGTCATTGTTTTTACCTAGTTATATTTGTGCCAGGCTATGACCATCACCAATAAGAGGTAATTTAACCACTTCCTCTTGACATTCAATGGTGTTAACATCACTGAATCCCACACTATCAACATCTGGGGCTTATCATTGACCAGAAACTCAAATGGCTCAATACATAAACACAGTGGCTACTAGAGCAGCTCAGAGGTTAAGAATATTGCCATGAGTAACTGACCTACTGACTCCCCAAAGCTTGTCCACTAAATACAAGGCACAAGTCAGGAGTGTGATGGAATCTCCCCACTTGCCTGGATGAGTGTTCCAACAACACTCAAGAAGCTTGACACCATCCAGGACAAAGCAACCCACTTGATTGGCACTACATCCACAACCATACACATCCTCCAACACCAATACTCAGTGTGCACTATCTACAAGATGCGCTGCAGAAATTCATCAGAAATCCTCAGGCAGCACCTTCTAAATTCATGACCACTCCATCTAGAAGGACAATGGCAGAAGATATATGGGAACACCACTACCTTCAAGTTCCCTTCCAAGCCATTCACCATCCTGACTTGAAAATATATCACTATTCCTTCACTGTCACTGGGTCAAAATCCTGGAATTCCCTTCCTATTGGCGTTTAGGTCAACCCACAGCAGGTGGACTGCAGTGGTTCAAGAAACCACTACCTTCACAAGTGCAGCTAGGGACAGGCAATAAATGCTGGGCAGCCAGCAACTTCCACATCCCACAAATGAATTTTGAAAAAGTGTCATATAGAGACAGGCAATATTCTGGAGAGCAATAATGAATATCTGAAGCCTTTAGCAACCTTTGATGTCCTCTCTTTTAACTGGGTCTCAAAGACAGCTCTTGACTTATGTGGGAGCATCATGAAGCAGGATAGTGGCTGCAGCTTGAGGCCTACATTGATCAGGGACTCCGAGACAGCATACCCATCATTCAACTGCTTGAAACCAACCCACACTGAGTTGGAAAATAATTGGAGAAACATCACAGAAAATCGATGAGTTTACCAGCTGATAAGCCATTAGAGACCGTCCTCAAATAGCTATAAATTAGTAAAGTGGATTACTAAGGAATGAACAGAGAAACTCCAAGGTTAAATGAAAGTCAAGGCCAATATAATGAAGTAGTATATGTAAGCCAATGTTTAGTAGGGAATCAAACACCAAGTTTACACAATGGGAATAAACTTTAGAATAGGTAATTAAGTTAGTCAGCCATTAAGTAAGTTTAAGTTTAAGACATGGCAGCTCAGGTCGGTCAGGTGGAATATGTCACATATACTATGTGGCAAGTCAACTGGGAAAAGTAGGACAAACAAATCCAGAGTTCCCTGGATGAGAAAGGAGCTAGAAATAAACATTAGAAAGAAATTGTATGCTTATGATAGGTGTAAGGCAGAAAATCCAATTGAGAACCAATACTGAAGGTTTACTGAGAAAGTGAAAAAATAACTAAGAGAAGCAGACTTTCTACAAAGAGACTAGCAGGTTTCATGAAGGGGACCCTCCAAGTCTTCCATAGATATATAAATAATAAAAGAATGGCTAGAGGAGGAATAGGGTTGATTAGAGACAATAAAGAGGGTTAACACATGGAGTTAGAGGGCAGAGATGAGGTGTTAAATGAATAATTCACACCTGTCTTTAAGAAAGAGAAGCATGCTGACTTGGTTATGATGACAGAGAGGGAACTCTGTCATGAAAAAGGTTTAAACTTAATAAGGAAGAAGCCTTGTAAAGATTGTTGGTATGTAAGGTCAGCAAGGCACTGGGAGTGGATGAGATGCATCCAAATATTTTGAAGGAAGTGAGGGTAGAAATTATGGGGATACCAGCTATAATCATTTAGTCTTCCCTAGAAACAGAGGAGTTGCCAGAAGACTGTAGAACTGCAAATGTTAAGGCCTTGTTCAATAAAGTTTTGTAAGGTTAATTCCAACAATTACAGACCAGTTAGATTAATTTCAGTGTTGGATAAGCTTCTTGAAACAATTACTTGGGACAGAAAAAGGTGAGTTGATTATAAATAGTCAGCATGGATTTCTAAAGGGGAAATCATTTTAATTAACTCACTAGAGTTTTTTGAAGAGGTATCAGGAAAGGCTAACAAGGTCAATGCCATTGAGGTGATACGTATGGATTTACAGAAAGTGTTTGATATAGTATCATACAATAGACTTATGAGAAAAGGTATAGGTCATGGTATAAAAGGGACAGTAGTAATATGAATATAAAATGGACTGAGTGATGGGAAACAGAATAATGGTCAATAGATATTTCTCAGGCTGAAGGAACATTTGTAGTGGAGGTTCCTACAGGTTGGTATCCAGAACCTTGCTCCCTTTCTTTATTAATAATCTAGATCTTGGTGTGAAAGAGACAATTTCAAAGTTTGCATATGTCATGAGCTTGGAAGATTGGAAACTCTGAAGTGGACAATGTGGAACACCAAACTGACATTGTCAAATTGGTGGAATGGGTAGATAGGTGGCTGGTGAGTGCGAAGCCATGTATTTCAGTAGAAATAACATTGAAAGACAATACAAAATAGTAGTACAACTGTAAACAAGGTGCAGCCGCAGAGGAATCTGGTGTATATGCGCGTAAATCATTGAAGTTGGCAGCTTAGGTGGACAGAGCAATAAATAAAGCATGCAGTGTTCTTAACATTATTAATAATGGATTAGAGTGCAAAGCAAGGAATTTACATTAGTCACTTGTCAGGCCTCAGCTGGAGTATTGTAAAGAATTGTGAGTGCCACACTATAGGAATAGGAAAGATGTGATTGCATTGAAGAAAACGTAAAAGCAATTTACTGGAATAGTTCCAGGAATGAGAAACGTCAGTTATGACGTTGGTTGAAGAAATTTGGACTCTTCTCACTGGAGTGAAGAAGGCTGAGAGGTCATTTTATAAAGGTTTCTAAAATCGCAAGGGGCATTGATAGATTAGATAGAATGCAGTTGTTTCCACTTTTAAAGTAGCAAGAATGAGAGGGCACTGATTTAAAATGATGTGCAATCAAAGCAAGGGAGATATGAGGCAACAGGGTTTCACACAGTGAATAGCTAAGTATGGAATGCACTGCCTGGAAATGTAGTGCAGGTAAATTCTATTGAGGCATTTAAAAAGACATTAGATGATTCTTTTGGTTAGCAATAGTGTGTAAAGGTATGGGGCAAAAACAGGTGATTGCCACTCGGTAATGATGCTCATTTGAAAATCCAGTGCTAGCACGATGGCCTAATGGGCTTCTTCTACTCCATAACAATTCTAAAGTCTTTGTGATATCTCTTCAACTTCACCTTTCTTTCTATAATTCTTTGACTGTTGTGAGACAATCTCCTGAATGTTTGCTTCAAGAATATTTCTCCTTCTACGTGGTGTAGTTTTTCCAACTGTCTCCGTATTTGGACATGAAATCATCCTAATGCAACATATTGTGAAAAAAATTGAACTAAATATAACAATTGAATGTAACTGCTAACTTTAGATTTTGAAATAAATCAACTTGACATTACTGAGTAACAGTGCAAAGATAACAATGATTTTTAGTTGAGGTCTTTAGTTCTATCAAAATTTAATGTCAAACTCTATTTGCCTGATTATTAAGGTCTAAGGTCCACCCCCACCTTTCATTATTTGCTTCAGGCTGCCAAAAAAAGTATTATATTGTTTCTCTATTTAATTATATGTGGGCAGAAGACAGATGTATAATATTTCAAAAACTGTAAACAACAAATTGCAGAAAAATGAAAAGTTTCAGATCAAATTTAAAAAGGAGAAGTGCAAAATGGTACATTTGGATGCATGCGGCAGGAAATTGAGACTGATTGGCTTGCTCTGATTGGATAACTCCTTGGATCTAACTTAATAAGAGTTAGAATATTCTCAATGCTGGAATTGGAAAAGAGCATCACTCCACTTTCATGCTGGAAGCTTGCAACCTTGCAGTTTATATGACGATGTAAAGGGTATAAAACACATGCAGAGTCTGGTCCCATTGAGTGATCCTTGTGTCTGGTGACCCTGCCTGGAAACGTAGTGATGTTCCCCAAAAGGCTATAGGTTCCATAGCCATTTCCATTCGTTCTGCAGTTTGGTCAATATATCCTTTATCCGAAATCCTTGGGGCCAGTTGCTTTTCAGAATTTGGAATTTTTCAGATTTCAGAATAAATTATATTTTCACAGTGAAATAAAAAAAACTAACTTCAGACACACATGTAAATAGTATGAGTGCAAAGACACAATTGATGCCTGCCAGTGCTGGAGCACACTGCTATGTCACATCTGAGTGACGTGGTTCAAGTGGGTGTGGAGTTGGGTCATCTGTTTACATGACAAAATGACCTTCCACACTCCATGAAAAAAATTTCAAATTTCGGATCTTTTCAGATTTTGGAATTTCAGATAAAGGATTGTGTATCTGTATTTGTAAACTTTCATCCTCACAATCCAGCCTCAAATTTATCCTCCCATCTCTTCCCTCTCTTTAAAAACTATTGCCCTGGCATCCCTACTGCCCATATCACACTTGTTCCTTTTACAAGCAAATTGAGCTGTCAGAGTCTAGATATAGGCGGCCCCAGCAATGCAGATTCTCCTCCAGATGTCAGAAAATGGTGCGCTGTACTTTTCCGAAGTAATGCCAACAGGAGACTCTCTTGCCTAGGTAGTGATTGCAAGCAAATTTAAAAATTCAAAACTTTATTTAAAAATTCAAACATATTCCTGCTCCCAGGTTATGTCAACTGCTTTTTGGTGAGGTGAAGACCCTTTTGTTCTTTTCTCCCTCCAACCTACAGCCAAATTATTTCCATTTTGTTTTTAACCATTAGATTTTTTCCTTTAGTACAGGTACACAATCCTTTATCCGAAATCCTTGGTGCCAGTTGTTTTTCTGAATTCAGAATATTTTTGATTTCAGAATAACTGACATTTTCACAGTGAAATAAAAAAAACTAACAGCAGTCACACGTGTGAATAGTATGAGCGCTGAGACACAATTGATGCCTGTCAGTGCTGGGCCACACTGCCACATCACATGTAAGCGATGTGGTTCAAGTGGGTGTGGAGTTGGGTCATCTCTTCACATGCCAAAATGATGCTCCACACACCACGAAAACATTTTGGTTTTCGGAACTTTTCGGGTTTCGGTATTTCGTATAAAGGATTGTGTGCCTGTATTTGTTATTTTTTGGTTCATCTCCACAATGCTTTGGTTTCAGATGATGCCACCTTGCTTTTGCAATTTTTTGTATTCTGATTCACATATAGGGGATCTCCTAAATGACAATGCAATTGCGTGCACATTTTAACAATGACTTTTAATTTACAAACTAACATTATACACAGTAATTAATCAACAAAATTATCTTTAGATGTCTCCTCTGTGAGAACTCTTTCCAGCTCTTTTTCAGTTATGTGATGTCACGTCAGCACTACATCATGCTCCCTCAGGCTCACGCTGTTAAACTATTACTCCACAGAAAGGGCCTAATTGCCCAAGAAACAAAGATAAAAGATCCACTCCAGTCAATCAACTTCCTTTAATTGTGATACATTTCACATCATTGTTCAGTTTTCACAGTAACTGTTGTCATTTTTTATCCAGTTAATTTGATTAAAACTTGCCAAAGGAATTTGAATGGAATTTTCATGTCAAATCCTGTAAACTGGGCTGGACTAGACAGAAGTGCCAGTCAAGCAGCAGAATTTATCATAAGGGTACAACTGAATGGATTCTCTGGAGGATCATGTTCTATCCCATTTCTGTTCTCCTAATTTCTCTTATGCTCTGCCCAAGTATTTGCCCAAATTTTGTTCAGGATGGTCATCTTGAGGAATATAGGAACAGGAGTAGGTCATTCAGCTCATTAAGACTGTCCTGCCATTCAGTATGATTATGACTAATCAAACACCCCCGTAACCCAAGTGGCATCGATAATCAGAAATTTATTGATCTCTACCTTAAACATATTCAAAGACACCCTCTATGGAAAAATATTTCCTCAGATAAGGAATCCTAAACTGCGCACAGTACTCCAGGTGTGTACTTCAGGCTCCTGTATAATTGAAGCATTTCATTACTGCTGGATTCAAATCCATTTTCAATGAAGGCTAGCATTTCATTAGCAATCCTATTGGCTTGCTATATCTGCATGTTAGCCTCCAGAGACATATTGGCAAAGATACCCATACCCCTTTGAATATCTACACATTCCAACCTTTTGCCATTTAAGCAATACTCTGCACATCTGCTCCTACTAAAGTGGATAATCTGCCATTTTTCTCCTCTATGCTCTTTCTGCCACTTTTTTGCCTAATCACAAAGCCTATTCAATCCTCCTGAAATCCCTTTACACCTTTGTCATAAATCTTAACTTTTAACTTTGTGTCACGTGCAAATTTAGAAATATTACTTTTCGTCTCTACCTCTAAATCATTGATTATACATTGAGAGCAGCTGGGGCCCAAGTACTAACCCTTGGGGCATCCCAATAATCACAACCTGCTATTATTCCTACTCTCTGTTTTCTGTCAGTTACCCAATTAAATTAATCCATGTCAGTACATTATTTCTTATCACATGTGATTTAATTTTTCTAATTTCGGATGTACTTCTGATTAAGCCCCAACTATTCACTATATATATGATATTTAAACGATTTGGATGAGAGAACAAAATGTTTTCAAGTTTGCCGATGTTGCAAAACTGAGTGGGATTGTGAGTTGTCAAGAGGATGCAAAGAAACGTTTTCCTGGAGTGGAGGACTCAATTACTAGTGGTCACGAGTTCAAAGTGAGAGGGGAAAGGTTTAGTGGAGATATATGTGGAAAGTTCTTTATGCAGGGGATGGTGTGTGCCTGGAATGCATTGCCAGCGGAAG